>NC_090666.1:38738869-39446369 GCF_013368605.1 Nyctibius grandis
AGAATGAAAGTGCGGTTTACTGTCCAATTAACAAATCTAGTAGCTTACTCTGTCACTCAATGAATGATAATGCATTGCTCATAAATCAGGAAGAGAACTACTTAGGCATAGACCTTGTAATCAATGCTACAAGTATTGGCTGCTCTCCACATAATCCAGCGTTAAATGTGCAGCGTGATTTTATTCCAGTAACGCATTAACAGAATGTACAACCATTCTGACTTTTGTAAATGGTCTAACGGCATTGCAGCAAAAAGCGTTTGTCCATTTTTTAAAATAAATGTATCCCGATGACGAGCCTGTTTAGTAATTTTAGTGATGAACCAGCAACATGAACTAACTATGGCCTTTTAGTGCTTTTTCATCCCTACGTTTCAGATGGGCGCTCTACCAACCAAGGCGCGCTGGCTAGCGTTCAGTTTGCATATGGACCTTAATTATTCTGTGCTTCCATGGATATTCTTGGGATTCCTTTACTTCTGCATCTGCACAGGAAGGCACCGCTTCTATGGGCAGCATCAGCTGAATTGTTCAAACATAAAGAGTGCCAAAACGCTGTAGGTTGTTGGGGCAATGGTCAGAGGCTTTATAGTATCATTGTGCCGGAAAGCTCGGACTAAAAGCAGCAGTTTTCCCACTTCCATCCTCACTAATGACTTCCAGGCATTGTCCTGGTCAGAGGATTTGCCACTTCGCTGTGGAAAGATGGCAATGTTTCACTCCTTGGACTTAGATATAAACCTTTTCTGATGTACAGCTGTTGTGTTGTGAATGCTCAGAGGGTATTAAACAGGATAAGTGCTAAAAGCATCTCGCGGGAAATAAAACAGAAAAGCGCTAAAAGACTTTACAAATATATCGATAGAAAGCAAAGGGCAAGATACAAAGCTTGTGTCACTTGTTGGTTGACAACCCGTTTTTGCTGATGCAGCCACTACAAGGAAGCGAAGGAATTGGAGAACCCAGTGAACTGACATGTGGTACGGATATGTCAAACATAAAAGCCTGGTGAATCTGGCAATTTTTTTCTAAAGTGAGCTCACTTACTTGCTAAGCAGCTTTGCCTGAGCTTTCACAGCTAGAGCTGCGGAGGAACAGTAACTGAATTATGAAAGATCCCCCTGGGATATTTAAAAGGGTGAGAAGGTTCCAGAGTAGCGGAAGAATAAATCCTAATTCTCATCCAAAAGAGAGAGAATGGGAAAATCATGAAAATATTAGCAGGATAAGCGTGTTGAGTAACAGCCAGAGCATCTTTACCAAAGTCAACCCTATAGGTAGAATTGAGGAAACACTGAAATGAGTAAGTGTTTCTAATGTGGATTAGTAGAGTTTCAGGATGAAATGGTGTTTGTGTACCAAATCTTTCCAATCTCACAAAACGAAGAAATAGAGGGATTTTGTGTGATGCTTTATGCAGAAGTTTCTTCACTTAAAAGAAATGATCAAGATGTGCAATAATGGAAAATTTCTGAAGCAAGAGAAAACAGGTTTGACTCTGACTGTCCTGCAGCACTGTCTACACATGTAGTGAAGCAGATAATTTAGATGGGTTTAGAAATATAATGGAAATATAGTATTTTTTTCCTACTTTCCACTCTTCCAAGAAGAAGAAATGCATTTCCTAAGGGAAATAGCTGATGTACTACCAGGGTGATCTTGGCACTACCAGTAAAGAACAATCAAGGCATGTTATTGTGAGAACTAATGGCAAATGGAAAGGCAGAGGAAAAGAGAAACAGCTGAAATATACCTGAAAGAAAGGAAATATTAACAAAGAAAATAGATATTCTTTAAAAAAAAATCAGATTATTTTTGAGATGATGTGAAATTGAATCAGAGAAATTTCTCAACAAAGTCTCTACCACTGATGAAAGACTGAACCTTCCTTCCGCAGCACTGGAGCTGTCACTCAGGCATACGATCTTACTGGACTACAGACAACCAGAGCTCCTACCTTTGTACAAGCTGTACCCAAAGAAGACTTTAGTTAGTCAGGAAGGTACAATTTCATTGAGGTTTAGTAAAATATTGCTATCACTCCAGATCTTGCCTCTTGAAAATTACCATCTCTCCCTAGCAGCAGTCAGCATAGTAAGTAAATATAAATGTAAAAGAAGAATTATGCAAAGACCGATAGTTCAGTGAAGTAGGACAGCAATTACTTACCATCAGTGGCCAAACACGTACAAGATGAAATGCAGTCTGAAATGTTTTAACAGCTCCAATATTTTTTGCATGTTGGGGAATGATCATATTAACCGCAGTATGCATGTATCTGGCCTCAACTAATCTCAGGCTTCATTACAAGCTCTGATGGAGAGGACAGCCTCATGAATTGCAACGGAAGAGCCCAACCAGCACATTATTTCAGAAAACTAAACAGTTCTTGGGAATGAGATGAGCCTCCGCCTGTCTTCTCCACACTGTCTCTGCCACTCTCCCTTCTCTTATCCCTGCAAAGGTGTCATCTCGCTGCCTTTTAAAGTGTCTTTCCTCTCTGGTCACCATACTTGATGGACATTGGCATAGGATGAAGGTATGGTATCAGGGTATGTAAACAATATAACCCCAGGGTGTGTGGTTGATTCAGGTGCTGTTGTTAATCATCTGCAGTTTTCAGTCTTATGACTGTATCCCTGTGAGAGGAATATGCTGGAACTGAACATGTTTGGAACTAGTCTTCTTGTTTTAATGGGATAGACAAGATAAAACAAAACTAGGAAGAACGGTAAAACCGGAACAAACAAAATCCACCAAATCCATTTTAGTGCTTCCCATTGCAAATATTTGAACATCAAAACCAGTGTTATCACATGGATAACATCTGGGTCAATGGCTTTCAGCAAGTTCTTGCTGGAAGCGTCTTCTCCAGCACATCATTTAAGAAATCCAATTCACAAATGCCGTAGTGTACAACGCACATACCTGATCTCACTAAGGCATCTGGGGCACGGATGCAAACTAAAAGAATAAAAGAGAACTTTCTTAGACTTGCAGAACTTGTCCATGTTAATGACCACTAAACTGACCTGAAGATTCACAGCCTCACCTAATTTCACAAAACCATCTTTGCCTTAGTCTGCAAAATATAAAGATGTAATTTTAGTTTCCCCCCATTTTTTCCACTTAATAATTTCACTTATAAGATTGAAATAGTCATTATGTGCTTTTCTAATTAGGTCATTCACACGGGTTAAGTTTTTTCCTTACTGCACCTACTTTCCAGAGCAGGTCTGTTTTTCTTTTTCCTATTTTTAAACAAAAGGCAGATTTAATACTTTACCTAAACAGACTAATTAGTTGGTCAGATGCTTGTAGGCTGACTGCTGAAGGAATAAGTAGATTGCATTTCATTAAACAAAATCAGCTTTAAAACCCTATTACTCATAAAACATTTACATTTTACAAATCAGCTGATATATTCGCAGACTATCCATTAGAGGTTTGCTTTTGCTTATCTAGGATTCAACTTCTTACCAAGGTTGCTGTGTATCTAATGAGTACAACACATTCCAGTGACCTCCACAATGTAAAAATGCTGCCCTTGTTTAGACACAAATTGCTTTTCTCCATTTTACTTGGTGAACATGAAAGTGGTTAACACGCTATTGGGCCATGTATAATTTAACATTATATTTCTTATCCTCCTGTTCTGCTTATACAGACTTGGGGTGGAAAACGTCAAAATTTATGTACTGAACTCGAAGATAACACTAGAACATAAACCATAATACAGGCATATTAATTAAGAGAAAGTTGCCTTTGAATAATGGTTATGGACTAATACACATGAAACTTTGCAACCATGAGAAAAAAATTGCCAGAGGATGTAAGCAGAAGTCTTTCATGAGTTGAACTGTAACACCAAATATTTCCAAAAAGCAAAGACAGAAAAGGCATGGCTTTTAAAAGCACTATAGTTAAATTGCAGCCACCAAAGTATCGACTGGATTTCTTCTTTGCTTACTAACAGCAATGCAATGCTCTGCGTTAGACTTCCTGGGAGCCGTTTCCCAAATTGCTCTGTCTCTCTAAATCTCTAAAATGAGAATAATAACAATTCTTGTCTCCTACTCTAAACCCCTGTGAAGGTCTCCTGTCAGGTGTTTGCGCAAAGATTTCCACGGTGGAAGCTCAATTGAAGTCTCTGGACACTGCTGAAATTTAAATAAAATTATTACCAGTGACTACTCCCACTGATCACCATCTCGCAAAACTTACCCATCAGCTGCCATTTGAATGGTCGGTTTGAACATGGCAATTGTAATTCACCCGATTCCAGAAGTGATTTCTATCTGTAATTTACATGGCTATAAAATTTAAACGGCTCAGCCTTTCCTCCACCGCGTTTGCGACTCACCTGAACGAAGACATAGTATGCCCCAGATTGCAAGGATGTTGTTTCACCTACGTAACGGACTTCTTTCCTTCTTTCCTTCCTTCCAGGGCACAGTTTTACAAGGATTTCATCCTACCCCGAGGAGCCATGCCACTGCTTTCAAGAGGTGAAGGAGGAAGAAGCATGGGCTTTATCCACAATAGCAGAGGCCAGATTAACCGGTTGAACAACCCCATGCAGTGCTACAGGCTGGGGGAAGAGTGGTTAGAAAGAGGCCCGGTGGAAAGAGACCTGGGGGTGCTGATCGACAGCCAGCTAAACATGAGCCAGCAGTGTGCCCAGGTGGCCAAGAAGGTCAATGGCATCCTGGCCTCTATTAGGAATAGCGTAGCCAGCCGGTCTAGGGAAGTGATCGTCCCTCTGTACTCGGCACTGGTGAGGCCGCACCTTGAGTACTGTGTTCAGTTCTGGGCCCCGCACTTCAAGAAAGATGTTGAGGTGTTGGAGCGAGTCCAGAGGAGGGCGACCAAGCTGGTGAAGGGGCCGGAGGGTCTGACCTACGAGGAACGGCTGAGGGAGCTGGGGCTGTTTAGCCTGGAGAAGAGGAGGCTCAGAGGTGACCTTATTGCAGTCTACAACTACCTGAAGGGAGGTTGTAGTGAAGTGGGAGTTGGCCTCTTCTCCCGGGCAACTAGCGATAGGACAAGAGGACACAGCCTCGAGCTTTGCCAGGGGAGGTTCAGGTTGGACATTAGGAAGAATTTCTTTACAGAAAGGGTTATTAGCCATTGGAATGGGCTGCCCAGGGAGGTGGTGGAGTCACCATCCCTGGAGGTGTTTAAGAAAAGACTGGACATGGCACTTAGTGCCATGGTCTAGTTGACAGGGTGGTGTCAGGGCAACGGTTGGACTCAATGATCCCAGAGGTCTCTTCCAACCTGGTTGATTCTGTAATGTTATATCCTACTGCTACCTGATACATGCACAATTTCTCCCTCAAAGCCAAGCAAACCCTGAATTCATTACAATATCATGAGCTTTAAATAAATTAACACCCAGCTTGTGTCAGGACCCACTGCGTGCTGAGCCATTTGCATTCTGTACTTCCATGGATGTTTTCTCTCCTTTGCAACTCTCCCATCGGCAGAAATCAAATCAGGACATGACGGATTTCACCTAATTCTAATTCTTTACATCTTCTACTTGAACTTTGCTTAAAACTGATAAGAAAATTGTAAATTGAAGTGTTAATAAAAGTTTATATTAATCAAGGCAGAAATTAAATAAATCAAGTGTGACAGAACACCCGTCAGACTGGACTGAATTTGGCCGTGCTAATGGCCTGGGTTAATTATCAGTCCCCATTCCCCCAGGCAGGCTGGCTCACACACTGAGAATCGCAAAGAGCCTGTGACTCGCCAACAGCATGGAAATCACAGAAATCCAACGCAGTGCGCAGTGCTGGAGGATCAACCTCATTGCGGATTCCTGGACCATTTCTGCAGCAAACCTTGGTGCAGTCTCAATGTGTGAAGTATATTATCCTCTTTCAACCCATTCTATTTCCTCACAAAGCAGCCCCACCATACTCCAGATGTAATTTAGAGCTGAACATGTCTGACATTACTTGCTGCAGAGTTTTTGTATTTATTACACTCAGGTTTTCCCCACTTCAAATGCTTTTCACTTGCCTCACTGCTGGCTGCATTAACTTGGTGCAGTCTTGCAGAGATGAAGGAAAAATGCATGAAGGGTATTTTCCCTGCAGGTACCACGTACGTACCCTCACACGTTGCACACATGCACAAGCATGCTGATCCTGTCTGCTCTCTGTGTTTCTTAAACAGAGAAATCTACAGTTCCTATGAACTTCTTGAATTATGTTACTCAAAAAAATTATGTCCTAATTATGAAGAAAGACAAATAATGAGGAAATAATATCAATAAAATAAATTAATGGCTATTCTTTCTGTTAGTTTAGGGCCTAGCCTGCATTTTAGTAACAAAATCTCTAAAAGAATTCTTTCTTAACTCTAAAAATAAATACAATTCTCCTAGCATACGACCAAATGACCGAAGTACAAAATCATGCAGCTAAGTCTCAGTATTCTTCTAATTACTCATTTAGGACACCATGCCCAGCACTTACTGATGAAAGAACCACTACTTTCAAAAAAGAAAGAGATGTCCTCAATTATTACTAATTTTAGGGGTAAAAACTGTGGAAGCCTTCCTTGCACTCTAAAATAATAAAGGGATTAAGTGTGATGACTTGTTTCACAGCCAGACCTAAGCTTCTTATTTCATCACAATCCCTGTGTGCTGCGCACTCCTCCTGCCCCTCCAGTTTCCACCTGTCAGAGGTAAATTAGAAAAGGTGGGAGTATTTTTATGCCCCCCCTCCAAAAACCCAAGAGTCACTGAACAGAACTGCCAGGTTTTGGTAACGTGCTGCTACTATCAACAAGGTTTTCCCACAGCACTTAGACATCTTCATGAACGTTAAGTCTTGAGGTTTTGGGGAAATATCTTCTGATTTATCTTGGCTGGAATTTAATTGAATTCAGTTATTTATAAACTCTGTTAGCCTCCACCCTACTCACACTACTGTACCACGGGTCTGTTGATTAAAGATCCATCTATTCCACAGCAAGGTCATCTCACCCATGAAAGCTATTTATGTATGGGATGCAAGCTCAGGACATATTGATCCATAGGATGAAGAGAGATCATAGGGCAAAATGCCCTGCCTATTTTTAGTTGGGTTAATTTTTTCCCCCCCTATCAGATAAAAGGAAATGACTGCTTTAATGCATGGTGCTGGCTCCCTTACTTTTCAAAGGAAAAGCCATATACGTCTGTATGTGCTGCAGTTTCGTTGTCAGCTTTATTATACTACAGGCTTTACATTAGCGACATCGAGACAGGATCTGAATGTTGGCCATTAGGTCAGATCGATGGTCCACGCTCGGCGTGCTCAGAGAGGCTGTGAAAACAGCAGGGTGCCAACGTGACTTCAGGAGAGCGAACGGCAACATGCAAAATACCTGATCCATCTGGCACTGCTCTTCTGAACTGAGGGAATGGGTTTTGGTGGCTACAAAGTCCAGCGCTGCGGTAAAACGGAGGCGAGCATTTCTAGCCCCTAACACTTTCAGTCCTGGACGTTCAGAGATGGCTTGGCTCGTGATATTTAAATGGTATCTAAAAACTATTTGCAGAAGCTACCCAACCATTGGGTGAAGTCGTCTAATAGAAAAAATAAATATATTTAGCAAAAAAGCTTCAGTTCTCCCATTTACCTTCTGTTTGCAAATAAAAAACACTTCAATTTATTTGCTGAAGCATTTCCATAAAATATTAAAACAACCACCGGCATCAATTTTTCTCCTATTGCATAAAAAAAATTTGCAACTCTATACAACTCCAGTTAGAAAGCTTTTATTGCATTTATTTCCATAAGATAAAATCAGAATCTGCTCTCTTTTACAAATCTGATTGCTTTTGCCTTCTGGTCTGCTTTATCTCCTTAATGTTTATTCTTCCAGTCAGCACTTTGCAGCACTGATTGCTTCAGCTTTTTTCCTCATTAGACAAAACTTTTTCACAAGTCACAAGCTCCGAGCTGGGCTTGTCGCTACTACCAGTTCTTATCTGCGTCATGCAGGGCTGAGCCACCTTCCACTTGCAAGTAATGTATTTCTTAAATATCTTGTCATATTTGGCATTCATACTTATAACAGCATTCCCACTTTTTCTCTTTGATGTGCTGAAATATCACTTACTTTTGATGGGCAACAGAGAGGCTGGTACCACAGCCACCCCGCGGCAGGGGCGGGAGCAGAGGGCTCCGGGGTTCCTGTGTGCCAGGACACGAGGCACTGGCTTTGGGATTAAGAAAAGGACTGTCAGATGCAGCATGATTCAATGCTTTGGGTGAGGAATATCATCTCTTGTTTTTCTCTGGTTACCTGCCTGTTTGGGGTCAAGTCTTCGCTCCCCAAATGCCTGTGCTGTTTCTTCTGAAGCCCCCAGCTGGCATGAGACAAAAATCAACCTGAAAAAGCAATCCTTGGGAGCAGCTCTACCATGGACCAGTCAGAAGGAAGAGATACAAAGAAATTTTCAGGTGGGAGGAACAGAGAGAGATTGTATTGTTAGCCCCAGGGCCGACTTGTTTCCAGGCTTTCAAGCAGGTAACGTTGAAGAAGTTTGTTGCAGATATTGGTTTATGGTCTGCAGAAAACATAGCAGAGGTTTAGATTTCCTACAAGCACCTTGTTTTAGAGAAGCAGTAAATACTGTTTGAACCTGCACAAAGAAAGGAGTAAATGAGAAATTACTTTCAACAACGCTGCACTTCAGTATTTCGGTCCAGGGATGGGTGATATGTAACCGATGATGGTAGAGGCTGCATGCAGATGCTCTGTGCCTTGCAATAATAAAAACCCCACCACTTCCCCAACCTTATGTCCATCTAGAGGCCTGGGCACACAAAAAACTACTGCAATTGCATTCGGCACAACTATGCACACTTTTTGGCCCGAGAGAGGTGAAGCAGATTTCCTCCTCCTACTTGTCCTGAACTTTATCTATACTGCAACTATTTAGGGAAACTCTTTTCATGATGAAAGGTTAATTGTCTTTTCTGTCATTAGCCCAAATGAAATTAAAAATAAAAGTTCTTGAGATGTTAAGAACTAAACCATCTGTGCTCTTTATGCTTATGGCAACCCATTGTTCTCTCTGCTCGGAGGGAGGATACGGGAGCTGCTATCTGATCTCTGTAGAGCTTGGAGAAAAAAGGACGGAGATGGCTGGAGTGGCTGGTGCCCGCTCGGCAGAAGCAGTGGGGACTGATGGTACTCGATGCAAATCAAAGCGGTCCCTAAGTTGTGAAATCATGGTTCATCTAGGAATGGGGTAAGACCAAAGTAAGAAACATGAAACCTCCTGTCATGCTGCATGTCTCTTAAACACCAAGGCAACAGGCACTACAGAAGAGTTTGCTTTGCTTTGTGAGTATAAAAATGCCCGACATTAAGCAGCTGAGCATCCACAAAGGGAAAGCCAAAGAGCATTTCTAATGCTTTGCTAAGTTATGTATTACAGAGCCTTCTACATTCACTACAGGACATCTTTTCCTGTGCATCTGTTTTGCTTATTAGTATAATGAATCCTTAATTTAAAAAAACAGAACAACCCAAGTACACGGCTTCCTTTGCACTTGCAGTGCTAAAATCACCACAGCCCGTGCACGTTCAGTATCAAAGCTCTCGCTGCTCTCTGTGAATATATCTCAGAAATCATCCCTTGCATCACACAGCCAGTGATCTTGATGTAGCAGAAACACGGTCTTTGAAGGATGTTTTCATTTGTTTTCATTTTCTCCTTTGTGTGCAAAAGAGCTACTGCTTACAGAAGGCATACACCAAGTCATGTTTGATTTTCTGTACTGCTGACTTTGAAGCTCCCATTCACACAACAGCCTTATAGAGGGAAAAAAATCACTTTGACAAGATTACGCACAAGCAAATCGAAACCAATAAATGAACGTGGCGAATTGTACCTCACAGCCCACAACTCTTTGCCAGAATCAAACTTACATAATAAGCTGTTGTTGAAAAGCTCCATTAATGTTATTCTCTTTATTTATGCCTTCCAGCCCAATTTTGAACGAGAAGGGATGAAATGACTGCATGAGTCTCACTGCACAGTATTTCAGTCTGCAGCTCGATTAGGCTGCAGCTCGATTAGGCTGCAGCACACGTGGGAGGCAGGTGAGTTAGATGGCAGAGGAGTAGTCCAGGACTTGTGAAAGAACTTGGGGTGAGCCATGGGAATGCTTTGAGCTACGCTTTGCTGGTTCTTCTTGGTGGGGAAGGTCCTCCTGCCACTGTGAATCTGGATGAGGCTGCTCACTGAGCAAAGGGCTACCGCCACTAGGTGCGCGTACGTGCACATGACGTATAAAAACACTTAGGGATTAGCTTCTGAGCAACTTAGCCAAATTCCCCCAGCAAAATATACAAAAATAGGAACTGCTGATCTTTCTGATAATTGCAAAATGAAAAATAGATATGTTTTCTGCTACAGATTGTGCCAGAACTCGCAATCTGCTCATATGAAGCATGAAGTCATAGGATGGAAAGTTCTTCTGCTATTGTATCTGCATTGCCCTCTTTCTGTCATAACATTTCCGAACCACTATGAATTTACTAAATTCTCAATTCTTGCTCCTCTATTACTAGCCATAAAGACCTTAGCTTCATTATGCAACTGTAATTTTGCTTAATTTTTTGAGACTTCAAGAAAATTTTCTTCATGCAGAATAAGAAAAGTTATTGAAAATGACAACATTTCAGTGGGGTTGAATGAGCTTATCCCCATGGCTCTGCCAGAGTTATAACTTTTGCTGCCTAATGTGGAAAACTACCTGGTTTCTGTCTAAACACAAAAGGAAGGAGCATTAACTCTTTGTTTAATGTACGCATTTTAGGTAAAATAACAGGAAGCATTCTAGGAACGCTCAGACCTTTTCAAAGTTAATTTGCGTATAAGCTTATTTACTGTTAGTATAAGCAAAAATAACTTTACATACATCTTTTAGCATCTTTTAAGAAAACCTTTAAGTGCTTTTGGAGGAAAAACAAATCTCCATTGTTTAAAAAAATAATTATTGTAATAGGCTTCTGTTATTTATGGGGACACAAGTTTCAGGTAAGCCTGGAGCCCACCCAGCTTGTTTAAGGGCGATGGTCTGGGTACACAGAGCACGGTGAAAAGCACGAGAGTGTCTTGATTCATCTTTTGGCTAGTTCTGGAGGAGCCACAATTCAGTCTGCCTTGGTCTGCAGGATGCTTTTAAGGTCTTTTATGAATGCTCTATGCCACAGGCAGAGACAGCTCCTCTGTTACAGCACAGGGTGCAGATCTGGCCACAAAAATGACTGTGGTCTATATTTTGATTGAAATCTTGCCTTGAATCTTGAGCCTGCAGCTATGTCAAGCTTGCTCATAATGATGAGCGCGAGCTGATTAACACAGACACCTCTTCCAACATCAACGGAGTGATTTTTATGGGTGAAAGCCTGCCACAAGCAATGCTACACAAACACCCTCCAAGCCTGCACATCTTCCCAAAGTCTTGGTGCAGTGTTATTAAATGCTCACGTTGCACAAGAGCAATTTGGCAGCAGAGGACATTTGTCAAAGGGGGATCGGCTTCAGCCAAACCAGTCACTTGTCAAACTGGAAAACTTTCACTGAGCTGTGCTGGGGACATCTCAGTCAATCCCTCAACCACTCACAGTGGGTCCATGGTGACCACCTCAGCCTCTCGCTGCTGACACCGCAAAAACACGGTGAGTCACGTTAGTAACTAACCCACCCAATTATGGGGAGCTGATACCTAAGAGAGAAGCAAAGTTTTAATGTCATGTATTGTAATTATGAATTTCTCCCTTATTTTCCATTGCTAACAGGATGTGCAGAAAAATGGAGGTTTGTTTCTTAAAACCTCATTGTTCCCGATACTTTTCCCCATGTCTGTTAATTAGAAGCTATGATTGCTCATTCGTTACCATTTCCACAGCACTGGGCTACAAGTAAATATCAGCGTTCTGGAACACATACATGCGCTATGTCCTAATACCTCCCAGTGCATAAAGGGAAATGCTGGAAACGTTTCATAAACAGAATACTCCCCAAAGTCCTCGTGGTTGCTGGTTTGGTTTTAACTTGTCCACTAGCAGCTCTTAAAAACTCCTGAGGTTTCATATGCAAAAAACCTGCAAACATGCCTCTACAGACAAAACATTAAAACATTCTGAGCTGGGAAAAAGTCAGGAAGGCAAAAGAGACACGTTATGATGTGCCATCCTGTCCTTTCCATTTCTGCATATTCACTTTGTTTATTTAGGTAGGAGAACATACGTTTCAGGGTAAAAGGAAAGAGCAAGAAAGAATAAGAGTAGGCTGTGATGTACAAAGCAAGATAAAACACCTCAGTTTAATGAAGACAGTCAAAAAATTGGAAACTATCTTACAAAAAGGAGGCAAACAAAGCCAAACTTTCTCTCACAGACTCCCTGGGCTAGGCATGCCACTCTCCCACTTGTCTCCCAACGTTTTTTAATCTATCAGACTAGATAAGCAATGCCTCCCTGTCTTTAATATATCTTTTACCTTCTATTCTGAAAAAGACAGACAATATATTTTGAGTAGGGAAAGTCTAGAATTTTAACTCCATTCATCTGCTTTGGTTTTTGAACTAATACATTTTGTGTGAGTATCATCTATGACTACGCTGCTACATTCAGACAAATTAAGAGCCATCAGAAGGGCTGGGATATTGGACCTTCTTTTTCTGTATCCTGTATCTCTGCAGAGTTCATCTGAAAATGTGGTAAGAGCTAATTTAAGTGTACATAACACACTAGCTAAGTTGCATTTACATTTTGTACAATTATTTTATTATTACTATTAAATCACAAGCATTTGTTGTTGATTGTTTTTTATATTGGATAATGTATCATTTGTATGATCTTGTGTTTGTATAAATGTAACACAGGCTTTAATTTTAATGGAATAAACCTGTTCTTAATATGAACCCTCCCCAAAAAATGTAAACCACATTGTATTTATTTTACCCACTGGAACTATTTTAAGTCGTTTTATGAAAATAAGCATGAACATTCAAAGTCTCAAAATAGCAAGCCAACACTGTAACAGCTGGACCTGGTTTTCCTTAGTCTATCCGTCTGACAAAAAGCATCAGTCTGTCTTCTTCTCCTTCACATGAACTCTGGCAGCTCGGGATTTCAAATACTAAAATCTTCCCAAGAATTTAATGCTTTTTCACCCTACCATGTGCCAACAGGGGAATTCACACTTCCAAAACCTGCACGTGTAGGTGTTAATGCCTGCCAGGTACCAAAGAAGAGAGATGCCTGGGGTGGTGGTGCTATGCCCTTGCACGGGTCTGAAAAATACCCACTGCAAGGTGAGGACTAGGAGAAAACGAAGCCTTGGACCTCGTGCAGAATCAAGTCATTTCTCCAGCTGCAAGGAGCCCCATCGCTGGTTTCCAAGACCACCAAAGGACACCTGCAGAGTAACTGCTACTCCTCCCCTGCTCCTCCTCTCTTGCCCTCGGATGACGGCTGCTCCTCCTGCAGACCTCCCAAACCACGCCGGGCAGAGAGAGACACTTAAATGTCCTCCGCAATTATTTTGACTGCATTATAAAAAATTGCTACATTGCAGGAATGCAAGTTTGGCCTCTCAAGTCCATTACACTTTGACTGAGGAACAGTTGCCAGTAGTCAGCATTTGCGAGCAATTAATATAAAGCACTGTGAGATTCAAGATACCATCACTCTTCCTTCATTAGCCTTATATACTTGCCTTTGACAAGTCTGTGGTTGGCAAAATCTGACTTTAAGAGCTCCTACGGTATGCAATTTTACCTTCTAGTACGTTGAAATTTCCAAAGTGCATATTGAAAAAACAATACATCAATAACAAGGAGCATCCTAGCAATCCTGAAAGGATTACTCAGTGAGCATGGAGGGGCTAAACCTGACACATGCAATTAGGACAATCCTGGAATATTATGCTGGTAGGAAATACAAAAATGCCATCTCTCATAGAGATGGATGGTTCTGAAGAGAGTAGGTGAAACCTTTAAAGGTAAAAACTCAAATAAAGATGCTCCTACTGGTATTTCCCATATATATTTCCTATATATATATATATTCCTATATATAAAGTAGATATTCACAAGTGAACAGGTACATGAGTCCATCATTAGTTACAGGGAAAAACGTCTTTGGGAAGAAAGAGGCACACAGCAGGAAAGGACAGAGAACAGACAATCGTTCATTATTCATCCCCATCCCAAGTAGTGGCCACAGCAGATAAAAGTGGCAAAAGATGCCAATATATCATGCCATGTTCACCCAAAGCTTGTAATTCTGGGAGTATTATACTTGTTATGTTCCTGTTAACCTTCTAGTACCAGTGTCATGATTAATTATTAATGAAAATTGGTTGAAATATGTCCTTCAGGGACTCCAAATTCTCTAAAAACTATTCCAATCAGCACACTCATCCTTTGAAGTACACGATTATTTAAGATAAGAATTTATGGTGCAAATTATAGGTCACCTTGCAAATGGATAGAATAGCTTTTATTGGTTTATTTTTATTAAGTAATGAAGGCATTGGTTCCAACAGATAATGCAAGTGGCACTGTAGCAACGGGCAGTCATTATTTCCATGCCAATATTCATCAAGTGTCACATCTCACAGAAAGGTGCTGCAGATCCACAAGGAAAACAAATGAATAACAGTTAGTTTACGAATCTGCATTTATTTCCCAGGCTTTTACTTAAAGGAAATACTTTCTAAAAAGGAAAGATTTGCAAATCAGAAGAATTCAAAGTCTTATTTATTTTTTGAAACACCTTACCCTGTAAGCAAAAGGCATCCTTTAAAGTAAAAGGCACTAAAGGCTGACCCTGGGCACAGGGAGGCAGAATGGAGCATCAAGCAGAAAGCGTGAGGAGGAGTGAGCGAGACGCTGCTTGTTTGATTGACAATAGGGGTGACAGTGATGTGTGACCTTGAAATAATGTCCAGAAAGCTCCAACTGCTGAAAGAGCAAAGCATAGCCTCTGAATGTTAGTGTGTCTCTGGGCTGCTTCATAACATGGTTAGTGACAGATAAGAGCATTTTTACATACCAAATTACTCCCTCCTGTTCTTCCTCAAAGACCTGATGAGAATCTGTGCTACTGCTTAAAACTTATCTACATCCATCCTGCTGCCATCTGCCCCCATAGCCGCTTCTGTCCCATGTTTCTCTCTGCAACAAGCTTTTGCCTGAAAACAAGGCTTTATTTATTTTTTTAAACTAGCCCAGAGATGGTTTAGTGGGCATTTATCGAGTGACAGTTTATCATAATTCTTCATTTCCTTTTTGAAAGACGCTCAAGTGCTTTAAAAATTTTGCAAAGAGGGAATCACATTGCTGGAATACAGCCCCCATAGCGAGCTACTTGGCAGCCTCTTAACTGGCACGGCAACACCGCACAATGCTGACAACAACAACAACAACTGTCTGTGCACATTCCTGACAGCTTTACGCAGGCAGAACAACAGTAGGAGTTATTTTTAGCTTACTCCTGCAAATATGTTTGTATTATTATGTTCTCCTTTGAGGCACAGATAGATTATGATCAAAGACGGTGTTGGGTGATTTCTCCCTTTATCCAGCTTTCCATTTCATCACTTGTAATAGAGATGTCCATTTGTCCACAGTTGAACGGGGTTTTGTTGAATCACACTAAGGCTGATCAAACTTAGTCTGAAGAGAAGTATCATGGATAATAGACCACTGCCTCCTTCCCCACCCCTGAAGAACTTGGTGTTTGAGATGAGAGATTCTCCTCATCTCATCGTAATAATACTTAGCGCTTTACAAGCTCTGCTTCAAAGCGTTATACAGACATGAATTGTCACAAAGCCCCAGTGAGACAGCAAGATATTATCTTCATGTAAAAGATTTAAAAAAAAAAAAATAACCCAAACCCAGTGAGCTTTAGTGATATCTCATGATGGACAGAAACTTCAGGTCAGAGCTGGAATTAGATCGCAGAGGTTCTTTGCTGCCAGTTTAATCTCTAAATATAATTTTACCCCATCTGCCTCCTTCGGATATTAACTATTCATAGAAGTATTGTCTCCTCCTCCCTCTACCCAGATTCTTCATTTTTAATGTTACTAGCACGATAATTACACAAAATTGACTATTAGCACCAATTTCTACACAAATCTATAAACTGTGAAGCATAGCCTCAGTGTCACATTTTCTAGAAGAGAAAAAGGGCATGATTTAATTGAATATGACTTTTCTTCTTTATCTAATTCATTTCATAACAACCTCATGGCACTGGTAATATTTCTCCTCTTTAACAGGCGGATAAAGTGTCGATTCCTCTGACCCCACCCCTGTTGCGCTCTCCTCTTGCAGCAGTAACTTCTTGTATGACTGAGACTGCCCAGCCAAACCACAGAGGCAGTTCCCAGGGAGCGGCAGCAGACCGGAGGAGCTCCAGGCACTCGCTCCCACAGCTGGCCCACTTGGCAGCATCTTGCATCTGGTACCCTGCCTTGGCCACCAAATTTATTGGCAGGAGGGAAGACAGCAACAGGATGATACAATTCCCCAGCCATCTGGCTGTGGTGCTGATTTTCTTAACCTTGTACATGCTAAATAGTATAATAAATTTTGAAATAAGACTTTGAGATGGCTCAAGGGATCCTTTATTATGACAGGATGAGTCTGTTATGAACAAACGTTACCAGCTATATCTCACACATCTCTGTGTGTACCTGCACTCTGTTATTTTAGCTCTACATTTTCAAGGTAAGTATCTCTTTTTGTAAACTTTTTCGTTGTTGTGTAACCCTGCCCTGCGCACTCAGAGCTACGGCTGTAAAATAAATACCTCATTCTGGGAGCTGCAACCATATCATACACAGAGAGCAGCCTTCTTAGCGAGTCAGGGAACTTGAAAGTAATTTCTGCTTTCCTCGCTGATCCGACCCTATTAGTTCAGCAGACGAGAAGGCAGCGAAATGAATTCCCCTGCACGGTGAGACTCTTGTTTCGGGCCAAGGAAAGTGGGGAGGCTGTGCTGTGAATTCCTCCAACTCATCAGCACCAGAGCCTGCTCCCCACGGGCTCTGCAGCATCCCCGGAGGTGTGACAGCGACGCAGCGCTCCGGGCCATGGGTCTTTAAGCCACCAGGTGAACCACCAGCTCAAATATTGCAGTCATGGTAGGCAAGAGGCAGAGAGAGAGAGATGAGAGAGGGAACGGCACACCAATACGAAGGGAGTGGGTTCTGGGTTTGTTTTTCATTCTGCCAGCAATTTTGGCCTTCAAGAAATCAATCTTCTACTGACTCAATCCCCCACCTTGTATACTGGTGAGCTGTCTGGGTTAGGAGATGTCTACCAACATTTGCCCACAACAGTTTTGGTTGGAGCTTCTTGGCGCTACCTTAATGCTAACAAACAACAGTCTCTTCAGAGCATTGAATTGGAAAGAGAAAGATAAGATGGGAAAAGTGATCCCAGTCCCTCCCAGTGACTATCCCAGTCCTGTTTCTGTACTCCACGACACAAACCCCTCTGGGGAACCAGCCAAACCACCCAGCTCATTTTCCGAGAAGATTCTTCTTCTACAGCAACTGAAGGCAAAAAAAGAGCCTTCCATTCTTTTTAATCCTGATTCAATATCTATTTCAATCTAAATAGAAAAGTCCCAAAATCAGGGGACAAACTCATTTAAAGTCACCCTTTCTTTGTGAAGCTCATGGGTATGGTCTTGCTCACCAAGTCCTTTACAGAATTGCCGGTCTCAGCTTTCCTAATGAAAACATTTTGTTCTTTCCACCACACCGCACAGCCCCTAAATTAATTCTCCACTGTAATTATATTTGTAAATTGTCTGAGTTAAGTTTGCAAACCAAACCTTCCGAGAGGGGAGGAAAAAGACACATCTGCAAGCCCAGGATTGTTCCATATGGGTTTTTCCTTGTTTCTTTCTCTTTTTTTTCTTTTTCAGTTTTCATTATCAAATTCAGAGCTACTGTTCATTGCTACAGTACTTCACAGTTAATTGCAATTAATTAACCTTCAAGAAAACCTGTAAGTTGCTGTTATAAGCTGCTTTTTTGCTGGTCTGCTTTTCTCATAAGACTGTTTTGGGGAGATGTTAGGCTA
The DNA here is from genome assembly GCF_013368605.1 of Nyctibius grandis. NCBI lineage: Eukaryota > Metazoa > Chordata > Aves > Nyctibiiformes > Nyctibiidae > Nyctibius > Nyctibius grandis. Next base: position 38,757,010 of record NC_090666.1, read on the forward strand.
AGGAAGGATTAAAAAGTCCCTGATACCAAGACTGAATACTAATTCATTTGAGGGTTCATCTGAATTTCCCAGCTTAAGCTGCTGTCCCTCCTCTTTCTGAAAGCATCTCAACCCCAGCAAGCACAATCATGCAGAAAAATAAAGGAAATAATATCTTTTTGTTGACTTCTTTATCCTTCTGTAACTAACATACGTTATGGGTTTACAGTACTTCCATAACTGCTCTTTTCTAGAGAAAGAGACCAATCAACAAACAAAGACTTGATGGACACATGGCTAGGAGCAGAGATTTGTGGGAATCGGTGCCATTTACACATTACAGAGCCCATGGGGAGAAATCCTGCTCAACGAGAGCCCAACAAGAGCCCCTCTGAAAGTGGGACACCACGACCTTTCACCGCATCCATAACGCTGTGTCCTAGGCTGCTCTTCAGCAGAATTGCCTGTAGGTCCTCAAAACCAACATTTTTCTTGCTTTACGAGTTTAAGGCAGGCAGAGTCCTTCATAGCACAGAGGAGAAGCGTGATTAATCCCCTAACGGGTGTTCTTCAACAAACCCTAATCATGATTGGCATTAGCTGGCATCATTACTTATTTCTGCTGTCTACAATATTCCTTTGGGGGAAAAAAGTCTCCCGTTCTTTTCTCTAAGGGTTCAAACCTGCATGTATGGTCCCCACCAGTGACCACACACATCAAAAGGTGCACACGATTTTCTGCGGCACTGGGGGGATGTACACAGCGTATCTGGACTCCACTATTCCCAAGCATCCTCTGCAGTGGTCTGTCAACAGACTAAGCTTAGGAAAACAATTTCATCGGAACAGGGGACACAGGAAAATCATCAGTTTTCTACGCTAAGGTTGCAAGTGGGGACACTTCTCGTTTGTCTTTCTGAAAGAGATCCTGGCTTGCTGTAGAACAACAAGAGCTTAAGGGCTCCCAGACACGTTTTTATGTAAATCAGACTTCATGCATTATTTGAAGATACATTTTGGAATGCAATTTATTAGTGGGTCATTTTTTCCTTAAAGTTGAGATTCTATTTCATGGAAGACTGGCTTTTGTCAAAGCCTTTCTATGTATCTCAACTTCCACTACTGTTTTACGCCCCTAATATGAACAGAAGGAGATGAAGGCTCATTAACAAGCATAAAGAAATTACATGAGACAATGCTATCAGTTTTAAATTCACCAGACATTTCACCTAACCTTTTAAATTATGGTAGCCTGCGAAGTATTCTTCAAAACCCAGGGGAAAATAGTTGCTAGGCTCTCACAGGTGCACAAAGGGAAAGGAATCCTTTTCCCATGATTGCTGGCATGAGGACTATCCATCGTCACAGCCGTGCCTCTCCGTGACATCTCTATGGGACTTCCCAAAGGCGTGGAACAGTTAGGACAAGGACCCCAAAGCGGTACCCGCGGAGCCTCCTGAGCTGTGCGAGAACCACCCCACATCTAGCTGTGCTCCCTGGCTTGGAGACATCACTGCACAACGTATGGTACCAGAAATAAACTACAGGAATAACCTAAATGGGAGAGAGAAGTGGGTAAAAGCTCACAGTGCTGAAGCACCAGAGATACATGGAGGGCAACTGAGGGCACAGCAATAGTGTTTCTCTCTGTAAGTGAAGGGCACTGGCACAGAGGAAGACAGCCAAAAGGTAGCTTTGATTTTTGTAACAGCTGGCATGACCTTGTCAATGTATCTGTATTGTAGCAACAATTAAAAGCTCTGATTTGGGATTAGGACGGGACTATGCTAAGAGCTGTACAAACAGTGATCCCAGACAGAGAATCCCCACAACAACAATTTCATAACCAAAGCATAAGGTGAGGCAGAGACAGCAGATGGGTACAATGAGAGGTTAAAGACGCACGCCATGACAGCGAAATGATGATGATCAGTGCCACAGTCGGCATCTACTGCACGCAAATGCACGGCTGTTATTCAGGACGCTGTAAATACCACATCAGAGGCAAGTGTGAGGAAAGGACCAATTGTGGCAGGAGCTCTGCAGAGGAGCCAAGAAAAAAGTGGAGAATTGCTTTAAGAAAAACTGAGTAAGCCTTGCAGGCAATGATATATGACTGAAGACATAGGTGTTGGCAAAAGAGACAATGACAGTATATGGGTAGTAGGAGAACCCCTTAAAGATAAATAGTTGGTATTTGGTGACCCCATTTTCCTCTGCTGTCAGGATGTGTTCTTCCAGACACACCAGCCCCTGCTATCTCACCTCTTTTATCCACAAGGTTTTCAGTGGAAAATGCACACTTGTTTCAATATTCAGGAGAACGCTGCCACTAATAATAGAAAAGAAAACCTAACTGCTCCAGTATATTGGTTGTCATTCTTTGAGACTCACATAACACCTGACTAAAAATCGATCTAATAGCGGCGCATTTTAGTGCAAAGGAGACTATAATTCCGTATAATCAGTGTAACTGTGCTTAGAACTCAGCCTGTCAATATGGCCTTTCAAAAAAGTATTTCCAAGCGCTGCTTTCAGACTGAAGGCTTTGGCACTTAACGCACGTACGCTTTGCTGTAGATGTTTTCCAATCATAGTTCCACAATGCAGCCTTCAGACATACAAATCACGCAATCATCTACACGCGTCTGTGGGGAGTTGAGCCCAGCTTGCCTTTTGCAAGGGACTGCAATGACGATCTGAGGGGGGAAATCTGCATTTTACTGGTTTTAAATAAATGACATAATCTTTACCTATAAGAGCCATTCTCTTATCCTGCACACATAAAGATGTCACATGCACTGCAGAAAACAGAATCACCCATCAAGTGAAGTTGGGTAGCCTCTGGGGCTAGTTTGGAAGAAGGTGATTTCCATGTCTTACATATGTCGCCTTCATTTATGTGTTCTTAGAGGGAACTTTCCAACTGCCTTTGCTCAACCAACACCTAATCCCCTTCATATTTCTCTAACACCTTTCTAACCTGCACTTATAGCAAATGGGATGACATCTGATGTCTTCAAATGTCAAGTTTTCTGCATATTGTGGAAAAACAGGTACCTCTGCACAGGTAACTTCTCACCAACCCTGGGGAAGAAGTCCAACATGCAATTTGATGAGAGGTGGGAAAATCATATTGACATCTACAGACATCTGCAGCCTCTCCAGCAGCACATCATTAAGAGCCCAAGGAACACCCCAAGAGCAGAACTCCTCCATCAATACCTGGGCGATAGCAGAGGAAGTACTATTCCCAATCTTAAAAATCCACCAATCCACCATCTCTTTCCAGGTGTGATTCCACCCAGGTGTGCATTCCCAAAACTAGTTTCATTATCCTATATGAAATTCACACTTCTTAAATGTCTGGTTTGGGGATTTTTGAGGCATGCACTGCACGATTAACTGTATCAAAAGAGAAATCTGCTGTTTTTAGAAAGCACCCTCACTTGCATCTCCTATTCAGCTAGTGAACTGTGAATGAGGGGGGAATTTCATAATCAACAGTGGATTCAATTTCTTCATAACATCTACTACAAAAGAATTACAGTCAAGTGGCTGCTTTCAGATCATTTAAGACAAGACCTGAAGCCTACTGAAATTAGTGAGCATCCTTCCACCAACACTGGGCACAGTAGAGAGGATGGGAGAAGACACAGAAGTGGCCATTTGCTGTAATGGTGGTGTCCAAGCCAGGCAGAGAGGGAACCCTGGTTTGATGTTGAAAATGTCTCTGCTCCCAACAGCGGACAGTTCGGGAGCACAATCTTCTGTGGCCTCTGTACAGTATCAATGCTGTATTGATATTAATTGAGATGTTTTGGCCCAATATGAAATGCTAAAGGCTCAGATTTTATTTCTGATAAAGCAGCATTTAGCTTTTGAAAACATAGATATAATTTCACAAGTCTTTTCTATCCATAAGAGTGTGAATACAGAATCACAGAATCAGTCAGGTTGGAAGAGACCTCAGGGATCATCGAGTCCAACCATTGCCCTGACACCACCATGTCAACTAGACCATGGCACTAAGTGCCGTGTCCAGTCTTTTTTTAAATGCATCCAGAGATGGTGACTCCACCACCTCTCTGGGCAGCCCATTCCAATGTCTAATGACCCTTGCTGAGAAGAAATACAAATTCTTTTCTGAGAAGAAATACAAAGGAATGCGTCACTTGGTGCCCATCTCTAACAGACAAAAAGAAGAATAATTTTACTTATTCAGCAGGATAACGCCATGTTTCTGTACCACCTCTTTACTCTGTCACCTACTATCACCAGCCCGTGGGTGACCTTGTGGCTGTCCACAGCCAGGTTCCCTCCCACCCCGTGCTCCGACATCCCCCCCAGCCCGGCACACAGGGGCAGGCAGGCAGTCACACCTTCCCACCGCCAGCCCGACCTGCCACAGAGGAGGCACCAACTCACTCTTTTTATCCCAGAGTCACTCATCGGAACCCTCGTCTTAGCCAGAAGGGAGCCCCAAGAAGATGCACAGGCAGAGGTTAACGCACAGGGCTGGAAGCCTGAAGACACTTACATATAGACCTGCCACTTGTTTTGGGGGAGTATCATGAATTTTGTAGCACTGCAATGTGCTTCTGAAGAAACGGATAAAATGCCACGTGCTTGCTCCGAGAGCCACTTGCTACAATACCCTCGGCTTCGGCACAAAGAACACCGAGGTCCAGGTGAAGCGACCACGAGCTATCATCTCAGCTCTTCTACTGACTGCCTGTAATATTTCTCCGCTCTTTACAATTCTTAATAACCAAGGTCCTCAGTCCCTGCCAGGGGACAGATAACTGTAATTTACAAACTGTATAGCTACGGTGACGGAGAGGTTGGGCAGGTCATGGCAGGCAGAGCTGGGAAGAGTCCACACTGCTGCTAGACAAAGTCGCCGCTTACCCATTTGGTCTTTCAGGAGCAGACAGAAAATTGTAAGATCGCTGAATGACCATCTAGCTGGCTGGCAGGTCACCTAATGATGACAAAATGAGATCACGGAAGGAAATTGATGAGTCTGGTTTTTTGCATTTCTGGTATCATTCACTGTACTTGACATCCGAGATTTTAATACTCATTCACAAATATTTATACAATCTGGAACAACATACACTATGAGTTTCCTTGCATTGGGTGAAAATCCCAGAAGACAAAAGGAGGACTACAGTGAATGCTGGCTAATCACACAATTAGTGCAAAATTGTTTTAAATTAATTTGATGAACCAGGCGAGGTGTCAAAAGGAGCCTAAACTGCAAAACAAGCAACACGTAGGTGAAACTGGGAGTTTATGGATCTTAGCACATGCTAAAGAACTTGTCCTACGCCACGGCTGACGAAATTAGGGAGGACAGCACATGACTTTTTATTCTGTTTACAGCAAGTGTAAGCCTGCTTGGGATGGCTTTAGGGCAGTTATGATTCAACCTAAAAATTGCATCTCTACAGTGAAGATGCCTCTTTCTGGAATAGACAACAATAAAACTAGTTAGAGAAATCAGGGTTCTCAGAAGCTTTTGTGTGTTTGAATGCAAAGGCTTGACTCCAACCCAAGCAGGTTGCACAGGCAGTAGCAGGCTTTGCCATCAAACGGATAATTCCTGACTCTGATAAGAAATAAGTTTTTTGAAATTAAGCTGTGAGTACATTCTCTTATTTGCAGAATTTAGTAAGAGGTAACTCACGAAGGTAAGTTTTAAGCAGAGACAAGACCACCGCATGAAGCATTAGCAGAATGCAATGCAGAATACTGTGAACCATTCTGCACACCTTGGTTTGAAAAAGCAGAGCTAAGTCCTGGTAGGATGATTCAGGAGGATGAAATTAAAAAGAGCTTGTTCTGTTTAGCCTAGCAAAATGAAGTCTGAGAGGGGATACAATTATTCTTTATAGGTACATTCGGAAGTAAACAGCAGGGAGGGAGAAGAATTATTTAACTTTAAAGGCTGATACTCATACAAGACAGAGAGGCTATAAATTGTTCATGAATAAATTTAAACTGGAATTTAGGAGATTTCTGACAATTTGCAGACCTCCCAAAGAAGATGGTACAGGCAAATTGATTTGAAAGGAAGCTTGATACGTTCTTGGAAAACATAAGATAGAGCAGATATGATCTTGGAGAAAGAAATTAAAGTTTTCAATACAGGATTCAGGAGTTTGATTTGCTGGGATTGTTCAGATTTGGCTAAAGCAGACCTGATAGCCTTGTATGACCTTTTACATGGAAGACCCTGATAGTTTGATCTTGTTGACCATACAAGACAGCCGGACTGAGTGTCAAACACTCAAGATCAAGAAACAGTTTTCAAGGTGAAATACTGTTTCTCGGATGAAAGTGGCAGGTTAGTTTTGGGAGTGATGTTTGCTGGCATTTAATATCTGTGCCTTCTATCCTTGTAAAGACATGATTTTCTCTACTGTACAAGAAATTCTCCTGCTTTCAGTGATAAATAAAGGCAAACTGGACAGTTGTTGTGGTAGTTATTTGTGGATCAAATGCAGAGATTTCTTTTATGGTTACATGCACATTTTCCACAAACGTGTTAAATAATATGTGGAGCCAAATAATATTGGCGAATGTTACATTCGCCACCAACATACTGCATGATCTAAAAGCTCATTTACTTTGATCTTGTGCTTTGTTCTTTTCTCATTTTTAGATACAAATTATATATGAAAACTAATTTTCCTTCTACAAAACCATCTGCATATATGATGTTCAATATAAGTACTTCTAAGCAACCCTATTTTTTAGGTTTACTGACAAGCCCTTTAACTACCTCCTGTAAAGGCTTTTGTGTGTTAGAGAACCGCTAAGGTTTTCCCAAAGACTGTCCACAACACACTACATTTTTTATTACAAATTACGAAAATTAAACTGTAAAAGGGATGCCTTTGCAAAAGTGCATTTTTTTAAAGCTCAGTAACAAGTTTTGATCTCATGATTTACACATTTGTTTAAACTTACGCTTCTTCCTCATATACCCATATCCCTTCTAAATCCAGCACATTTCACCAAAACACCTTTAAATATTCTTGCATACCTCTGCACTAAAGTAATTTTCTTTTCCAACGCATTTCAAAATGGGCCATTGCCACAGTGAGGATTTTTGTGCCATCCATCAATCTCACTACATTATGAACATCAGCAATGACAGAAAAACCTTCCTGGAATTTTTCTTGCTTATTTGTAGAGGGGAATTGATGAATATCATGATATGTTTGAGCACAGCGTTCAGGAATTGATTAAGGCAACTAGACAGAGAAGGCTGACTCAGGTATGCAATACCCCCTGCTAACCTCTGGAAGGGCTCAAGGACTGGTGGAAATCCTGGCAGCGCTACTGAAGTTGATGGGTTATTCTAATTTACATGACATGAGATCCCTCCGTGATTAACCTTGAATGGCGAAAAAAACAAAAAAAAAGCTTAGGAAGAGGGGGAGTGACATTGACTTTGTGCCATTCTCCTTAGCTAGAATGTGGGTCACATTGGTCTGCTGAAGGAGCCTCCTACATGAGCGTGTGTGCTGGATCTAACACCCATCCATCTTCCCAGGTTTATGCAGTCATCCTCTAGAAATCTTGTTCTTGCATTTCTTCCCTCTTTTATTCCTTCAGCTTATTTAAAGAACGCGGAGGCACATAATGATAGAGATAACTCCCCTGTAACCTCCACAGCACACTCCGTAGCTATCAATGTCAGCTTGTGTGTGTTCAAGGTCTGCGGTGCAGTGACTGAATGATGTGCCTGGTAACATGATCTAAATACAAAATTGTCTACCTATCTACCTAAAAAGTTAAGTGCTAATATCTCGATAGCAGAATCTGACTTTTGCACCTATTAATATATGATAACATTATATGCTGCAACTTAAAAATGTACGCATGCCTGCATGTTTTATTTACAGATGTCTGGAAAATGCACAGACTTCTATTATTTTTAGTACTGCAAACCAGATACTACAGCCTATGAATTCGGGATAGAGTAGAAGAAAAGGTAAAAAAAAGTTATGGTTCTGCCTTCCACTGCAAATGAGGTATAGATGGATGTCAGTCTCTCATCTGGGATACAGAAGAAAATATATTCAACATCATAAAGGGCAAGTGTCATGAGGATGGAGCCAGGCTCTTCTCAGTGACATCCCTTGACAGGACAAGGGGCAATGGGTGCAAGCTGGAACACAGGAGGTTCCACTTAAATATGAGCAAAAACTTCTTTACAGTGAGGGTGACCGAACACTGGAACAGGCTGCCCAGAGAGGTTGTGGAGTCTCCTTCTCTGGAGACATTCAAAACCCGCCTGGACGCGTTCCTGTGTGATATGGTCTAGGCAATCCTGCCCCGGCAGGGGGATTGGACTAGATGATCTTTCGAGGTCCCTTCCAATCCCTAACATTCTGTGATTCTGTGATTCTGTGATTTACTACCCACTGTAGAAGGAGAAGTAAATTAAATGAAGCAGTAAGAACATTAAAACTGCAACAGTTTCCAAGAACTTACCGTTACAGAAAGTGCATCCCTTTCAAGTGTTAGCCCTCAAGCACTCCAGGTCCTTATATCACATTGTTACTACTAACCTCTGATCCTCCTGGATTCAACAGCACAATAAAGGAAGCCTGTTAAGTAACAACAGAGACATAGATTTTTTTCTGCCATTGTGTTAAAAACGTGACATCATACCATCATTGTCTAGGTATGTACGATGAAAAGCCTCATCTCCTTGGCTCCGTACACTTAATGGAGAGCAGAGAGGTTCCTCCAAAGACCAGTTGCCCTGACTTCTCTAGGGAGGATGACAGGGAGGTGGAAAATAAGAGCATTGTTCTGCCTGCCTGAGTAGGAGTAGACACACTGGGTTTTATTTTTCTATTTCACCTTTTTAGTATCATTAATATTAAATACCTATTAAGCCAAAAGGTAGCAGTTGAGATTCATTTACTTTAAAATAACCACTTAAAGAGTTTTGCTCATTCTGTGTAATTATTAATTACTCTTACAGAGCTGAATTTGAAACTGTTGTGATTATCAAGCTTACACAAAGCCCTAGGCATGCAGTAGGATGCATGGCCTTCCCATAGTCCAGAAATTAAAGGCCTGTGGTCACTGTCCCTGGTAATGGGAGGCAGATAAACCCATACAGCTCTAGCCAGGACAGTCATTGCCAGGGCACAGCTGCTCATCAAGGAAAGGACATTCACATGGAAGATGGAAGGAGTATTGGAAGACACCCAGCTATCCTCTTCAGCTGCAGGAAAAAGTACAGTACAATGTGATAAACATGGATTTTCTAAATTGTCACCCTTTATTTTGCATCTAACAACCTGGAAGGAAACGCACCCACGGTTTCCAAAGCTGGGCAACGAACCTGCGGCATCCCAGTGCAAAGCCCTCCTTGTGCTGACTTTATCCTTAAAGGACATCCCTACGCATCATGTAGGGGTTACATCTAGGTCATCAGTAGTAAGCACTAGTTGTGAAAAAACCTACTCAGAGCAAGCACATTTCACCACATTGGGAGAGATGAATAGGCAAAAAATAGCAGCTAAATACTTAAAGCAGGATCAGGATTCATCAACATGATACAGCTCACGTTAGCGAGAGCTGCACAGTGATCTGCTGCAAACCACTGACGACATTTACCACATGGTGTTTAGAGAAATACCGGAAAATACTAATTGAACTGAACAAGAAAATGACTGGTTAAATGCATAGTTACCGTACAGAAGAAATATCTGCCTTCGTATAATGGGATCTTTATTGCAGACTTAAGAGCAGAGGCCTGAGATGACGCTTCCTCCACAAAACTGAGAATTTATGATCTTATTTACTCACTGAAGAAGAAAACATCTCTCAGCACTTCTTTGTTGTGGCACAGAAAAGTCCTGAATGTGATCAGAAAGGGAAAGGCCCCATTTTGGAGAGGGCGCAGGAGCAAAACACCGGGGCCCTGCTGCAGCGACAGCCGTCCCTGTGTCCCATCCCTCCCAGCTCCCACCCACCAGCTCCAGGCACAATCCAGTTCCACTGGCGCTGTGTTTGCCGTCAGCTGTCTGTGTTGCCTTGAAGCTGGGGAGGGAGAGGAGCCACAACAGACTGTGCAACAACTGATGCTCAGAGTTTGCTCGCTGCTCTACCGACACAAGCTGAAGCAAAACCAGGGGAACGCTGAAACACCATTTGCTGGTTCCTGCTGGATTGCTACTTAAGGGAGTACTTTTGGGGTATGAAATCTGAGGGGGTTTTGTCCCATGTTATCATCCAAGCGTAACTACTCAGGAGCAGGTAATCTGTGCTCCTGTTCGGATCTGTTCACAAGATACTAGCTCTCAGGAGACAGTCTCTTGAAAAAGCGCCGGCTATCCGAATGAGAGCAATTAATCAGCTATTGCAATACTACAAACTCCCTTCCACCACTAAGCTGTTGCTGTGACACACCACTAGAAACTGCGTGCTTTTCAGTAGACTATTAATATCATATCACAGACAAAAAAGCATTAATCTAGAAATGGTTTAAAATGGGTAGGACTATAGGATCTGAACTAATGAGTCATAAAATCATTTGCAGCTATTAGTCTACAAGGATAAGTGCTGCTAGTGCTTTTATTTCAGTGCTTGGTGTGGTACCATCAATTTAAAATCTATCTTGTATGCTGTGATGGATTTATGCACGCTGCGGAACCCATAGCAGCCTTGTCAGGATTTTAAAGTCTAGATTGCTATATACAATTACAGGTGTCACAATACGAAATAACAATCGAAGGCACTTAGAGGAAATCTCCAAAAACTCCTGTGCATACCATGCGGGAAGGCAGCTGTTTAATATTCCTGTATCATACCGTGATTATTTCACTTGATGGAAGTGATATATTATTACATAACATGATCTAAGGCTACATCTCTCCTGAAAATTATTTGCAATTTTGAAACCCCCGAGGACATGGAAAAGTAAGAGGGATATTTTGAACAGGCAGATGTCATTTCTATGAACGTTTCACCAACTGTCAATACAAAATCTTGCGGCTGGACTCTATCTTGAAAAATCAGTTGAAAAGACCTAAGTTGGCAGATATTTTCATCCTTAATCTTTTTCTTGAGTAGCAAAAAGGCAGAAATATGCCGTGCTAGGCATATCTAGAAGCGTTCGTATTACGTAGGTGAAAAGAGTCACCGAGTTGAAAGGAGCGAGCTGGTTTAAGGACGAGTCTCTCGGAGGACATGCCGTGGTCCCTCTCGATGGAGGCTGGGTCTTTGAGACCTCACAGCACACAGGAGCTCATGTGCTCCCTCTCCCCAGTGCAACCTGACAGCAGTACTTCATTTCTATCTGTATAATAAATTAGCTAAAATGGTTGAGGTGTTGGGAGACTCATGAGCCCAAGGGATTGTTAACTTGATGAAGACTTTATTTTTAAGTCATTAATTGACATCCAATCATGGGAAGAGTAATGAAGAAATCATAGCGCTCTGGAGACCTCATGGGGCTGACAGACACGTTCAATCCATTTTCTGTAGGACAGACATGAGAAACACAACGCAATATTACAATATACGTTGTTATACGGGGCAAGGGCAACCCTTCCAGGAGAGGGATTGAAGGGGCAGGGAGAGCCATGAATCATTTCAGCCTTTTCAATGCGATGGCCATCCAACAGCTAAGGGCAATCACTTGTCTTACTGTGAGAGCACTCGACCCCCTTCTTACAAGAGCAAAGGGCCCTCACTGGGATCTGGTGTTTTTTTCGGACTGTTGCTATTCCCTGGCACTTCCTTGCACTGAGTACACTGAAAAAAATAATCTCCAGTGAAGACAGAGAGTGTATGTCTGGCAGTATAAAAACAGTCAATGTGGTTTCTGAGGACTTCATTTAGCACTGTTTAAACTTAATTAAATTATTTGTATTGTACAATTAATTATGCTAAACTGCCTAAGCCTTGAATGAATGTACTTTGCCTTTTAATCTAAATAAAACACACACATAGAAAACCAGCAACAATGGAGAAGTCTGCAGCTGACGCCACAGCAAGCAGAATTTGAGACTCACGTGACCTTCAGGAGCAAGGCTGAAAACACAAACAACCTAGAAAAAGAAAACCCAACTGCTAAGAAACGAGAAAGTGCATAAGACATCTTCCCAGAATAAAGAGCATCTTGTTATTCAGTCACCAGGAGAAGTAAATGGACTCTATTGGATACTTGAGCTGCCTGGGAAGTTCTTTCCACTGTCAGTTAAAGAAGTAGTACGGAAACCAAAGCTTCTTTTGAGGTTCATCATCTTAGTCCCTTACAACTTGCCAGTGAAGGAAACCCAAAAAGACAGAGCTATTGAGCTGCCCGTTTTAACTAGCTGGGTTGCTGGGAATGAGCCCCCAGTGATTCAGAGTTTGGCTGGTTCATAACAAAGGACTCAATGTTTACTTTGGGGCATGCGAAACATTTGGGAAGTCTCTTTTTTTGAGTGGGAGGAATGAATCGGTACGTGCAGGTCTGTATCCGATTTTAAATTACAGAAGAGCTATATACACACACAACCTCATTAGCCTTTTACAAGAGTAACTGTCATTTTTATTCTAATATTATGGCTGTAATGCTGTGGCTGGTTAATGCTTCTGATATTTAATCACAGAGTACAAACCATAATTGTTCTATTTCTAATATGTCTCTGACCTCTACCCTCCAGAGGATAAACCATGTAACTGGTTTTCAAAATACACAAATGTCTGTAGATTTTCACATAAATTTACTTACAATAAATATTTGAAAATATTTTAAGAACTTACATTAAGCATTTCTATTAAGATAAAATTTCTGCAAGATTTGGAGCTACACATAAAGATATAATTTCAAAAATTTTAAGACCATTGGTAAAGAAACAGAAATGCCATTTGCATATTGAAGTGTCCATTTCTATATAGGCAGCTAGGGGATGATATGAAAAAGCCCTCTGCTTTTTAATTGGTAGGTTTAATCTAAAATGCTAAGATCCAGTAAGGTCTCTCATTTTCTTAGGCACACTTGGATCTTGCAACCAGTATTGATTCAGTGTTTGTGTAAAAAACCTCTCCAGCATCTCATTCACTTGATAGGTCCTTTGGGGCATAACATTGTTCCTTCTGCTATTATGGACCATTGCCTTCAAATACTGTAACATCTGTGGTACATGATTACCAACTTCTTGAGCCAAACTAGTCCCTGGTGTAACTTCACCGAAACAGATCGAATTATGCCAGGGTGAGTCTGACTCTTTGCCTTTCCACATTTCTTATCAAAAGTTATAGTGCAAATGGTACAATCCTTTACCTAATGTTATGTTCTAAATAAATAAGCCAAGAAAATTTAAGTGGCCTGGAAAGATTCATTCAAGTAAAATCCATAATAATAATAATAATAATAATAATAATAATAATCCATTTGTATGTAATTCCCAGTTTTCTATATGGGAGCAGTCATTATTAATTTTTCCTACCTCAGAAAAAAATCAAGAAGTTTAAGACTAATTGGAACTTGATATTTCTTTATCTCTTTTGGAAAGAAGCCTAATACCCTGGCTGTGCTTTCAAGTGTGGATTCTTTGGGAGACAAAATGAAGCGCAGAAATACAGATGGGGAAGAAGAGGAGATGCTTCATGCACCCTTAGGGAGTCTTACGGGTCTCTTTAAAGCATTCTTTGGAAAAAAGGTTATATTTGGAACCATACAATAATTTAGGTTGCAAGGACCTCAGGAGGTCCAACCTCCTGCCCGTACAAGGGCTGACTTCAACATTAGATCAGGTTGTAGGTCTTTGTCCCCGCCCAATCCCATCCTGGGGTTAGCACTATAGATAGCCAACGTATAGGAGGAATCCTTAATGGGGTTGTAATTGTCAACAATTGCAACAGCTGGCTCATCAAAAGGGGTATTTTCCACAGCTGGAAAAGTGGCAAAAAAATGAGGTATCGCAAAGCTGAAACACAAAATCTGTGCCACGGCTGCAATGAGAAGGGACCGTAGGGGAGAGCAGGATAAAAGAAATACTGCCCGGGACAAGCACAGCCTTGAGTGGTACACAACCGGAGAAAATATGAGAGGCTGGAGAAGGCAGCATTTATCCAGAGGAGGGAGGAAAAATGAGAGAAATAAAACACGGCGGAGGGGAGAAATTTGTCAGAGATGGCAAAGAAGGATCACAAAGGAAGAAGAAAAACCTGGGTGTAATGGTGAGAAACAGATTCTCTGCTACACAACATACACTGACTGCAAGTTTCTCATCAGTCCTGTTTTCTACAGATTTACAATATCAAAGAAGAAAAGAGAAAGAGAGGAACTCAGAACATAATTAATATGATTAATCTAAAAATGTATATGGCAAAATATGCCAGACTAAAGTGATATCACAGGCAATCATAAATCTACCTAACACAAAGAGATCCAACTGGATCTTTTTAAGAAGTCATTTGTACAGATATGTACAACCAAACATATCAAAAGAAATATAAAAACCTTTGCACAGGAAGAGTATGAAGGTGAGCAAATAGCAAGGAGGGAACCAGATCCAGGACTTTGCCCAGAAGCTACCGAGCTGTCACCGGAGCACTGCGACTCAGGTGGCACGGAGATTTCTGTCTGGAGATAAATTGTCTCAATTGCCGTAGGCATTGAGAAACTGTCCCTTCTCCTTCTACCAAATGATTTTGAACAGAGTTACAAATGAGCTGCACTGATGAAAACATCAGACTGATAATCGATAAGACTCTTCCTTAGCGGGCACACGAGAAAGGCTTATACAATTCCCTCATACCGCAGTTTATTGTACCATAAATTATCATAATGATTTTTTTCAAATAAATACATACTAAACATTGCATACTATGCAGTATTTGAGAAATACATTTTTTCCACCAAATATCCCCAACCTTATTTCCAGTAGATCCAACTGGTAATCCCTATTATTGCTGTAGGATTCAGGGGTCTCGGGTCTCTCCTCCGGCTACTGTGATATTTTCCATGTTATTAACATAAATGATGGTTGCTCACAATCACTGACAAGACACCAGCTCCCTGCTGTTTCATAAGAGTGCTCCTATTCTACCTATATTATTTAATGCTGTCAGATACTTTCACAGAGGACTAATAATTATTGCACCCTCATAATGATGGATAAAAGTAAGCTATGATTGACTAGGAACTACAGAGTTATTGATTAAATCAGGCTACTGAAATCCCATGATTCATTTTTTTCATGGTATGCAGAAAATAATTTATCAGTCACACAATCTTGTCTTTTTAATATCTGTAGAGTAATTTAACTTTCATTGTTAGCAGGAATTTTCAAGAGCAGTTTATGACCTTGGCTAGCTATATCTAGAAATAAAACCACTTAATAATTTGTTAGAATTTACATACTTTTTCTAAAAATAGAATATATGCTATATAATATGCAGATAATATATGCTGAAAAAGATTAAGTAACTTAGGGAGAAGAAAAGGCAATAAAAGAGAAGAGAGTTTCATTTAAAAAAAATGGGAAAAATTAGGTTCTTAAAGATATGGGATGTAGAACAGAGATTCAGAACTTTCTCATGACTTTTTTTTTAACTGATGCTTCCATTAATAAAGCATATGAAAAGGAGTAGAGACACAGAGGAAATAAGACAGAATTGGTTTGCTGAAAATTCAGAAGTCTTCCAAACAGCAACAGCACTTCCACCTGCTTTAGCAGATGCTCTTGATGTTTTTTGACTACTCTGAAATGATCTTACCTTTTAATAGCATTTTTTAAACCTAATTTCATTGGCAGCATAAAAGAGTTAACAGAATAATTTTTTATTAAAACATTATGCATTTGTTTAAAATACAAAACTTTCTCATGACAAGCAGTTTGTCATACTTTTGGCAAGGTTATACATGATTGCCTTTTTATTTTTGGCTGTTACAGAGGCTAATGGCATACTAAAAATCTTCTTTCATGTACAAATTAATTGTGTCCTTTTGCAATTCCTATTAGCCTGCCTTACTTTCCATTTCGAGGCTTTTAAAAGGTTTATACGGAACCAATGGATGTTCTCATTTATCGTGCACACCACTTCAATTACCCACTTTCCACAAGTTGAAAGAAGAAAGACTATAAATGCTGGATACAGCCCATTGTCAACACGCGGTAATTTGGCAGAAAAATTTTTTAAAAAACAAGCTCTCTTCAAAATAAAAAAAAATATTTCAACTCTCAGAAAGCTTTGGAGATTGTTGGCAAATTATTTTTATATTTAGCAACTACAAAGAAGCATGTGCTCCTTAATGATGGAACCGGGTGTTTGTAATTTGCAAAGCTCTGGATTTCACTCATGTTTCTGAGAAAAATACATTATCTACTCTTCCCTCGCCATTAACTGAAGTTCAGCGTTCTCCTTTCTGCACACCATGTTTTGCAAAAGGGAAAAGATTTTCCTTTACACGTTAAAAAGCTGATGTCAAGCCGGAGCCTTGTTAGGCACGGCTGAACAGCACTTGTTGAACACGCTGTGTTGGATGCAAACATCACGTTGGCCGCAGAGCCGAGCGCGGCCGGTCGCGATGCTGAGCTGGGAGATGTGATGGACGTGATGGACCTCGTACCGCCCCATTTGGGCTGGCTACACAGAGACATTTGTTATGAGCTTGAGATTTCTGGAAGAGCTTATAGTATTTCAGAGAGCTGGCAGCAAACACGGGGGATGGCACGGAACAGGACAACGAACAAGTTTGCCACCATAAGCAATTTTTAAACCCTGAAATTTCGATAATGCACCTCAGCTTGGCCCATCTAAAACAGCTGCAGGAACACGCAATCGTTAAACCTACCCACCGACCTGGCATCTTTGCAGGCTCACCTCCAGCACAGCCAAGTACTAACTTGTTATCAAGCAGAGCGAAACCACCCTTTAATTTATGCTTGTCATCGAAATACTGCACCTTTGTAAACACAGCTAGAAAAAAAATCTATACTTAAAAGGTATTTATTCTCCTTGGATTCAAAACACAAATTCTTCAGGCATAAACTGACTACGGTAAAAAGAAAATCAAGTAATTTTTTTCCTTTCCTTTTTTCCTAAATAATACCTACTATGTTCTGAAGAATATTATTAATTTTTCAGCATTTGGTTAAAACTGTTTCATGTGTTCCACAATACCCGCTAGACTAAGTTGCAAAGATGAAGAAAGTTGCTTTCCATCCACTATTGCTGCAGATGAATCAGCAGGAAATTTGGGAAACTGGATTCCTATGGGTAGAAGGAGCCATTGCCTATCAACCCTGGTAATTTCGTGTCAGGGTATGAGACCTGGGTAATAGATAAGTATGATTTCAAGGACTGCTACATTATTATCAGCTAGCACTGGGTTGTCTCATTTTCTATTCTCTGGAAATTAAAAAGAAAATATGTAATCAAAATATGTATATATTACTTCCTTTTCTTGTTTTTACCTTCCCCCCTAAAAAAAAAAAATGTACCAGAATGTCGACATTTTTAAGTGAGGAAAAAATTATTTTTCTCTTTCTTTCTCTCTTAGCATTTCATGCTTTGTGTCATTTGATAATATACATGACTAGGTTTAATACTCAATCGTTTCCCAAATCCAATTTGACTACCTAACAGGGTTTAATTTACATGATGATACAATTTCTCACCCCAGAAAGCATAGTAACCCTTCTTCTTTGGAGGTTAATGGTGATCTAGCTTAAAGCCCAGAAGATAATTACAAGGAATGTGCTTCAGGTGACAAAGTACTTTTGACAATCCCGGACTGTTGATAGCTTTTTAATTATACTTCTTCCCACCACAGGAAACAGTATGCTTTCTCCTAAATAGTCTGAAGGCATTTTGGGTTTATTTATTTATTTTTCAGTAAATTGCTATGCACTGTAATCAATATTTTAGCTGACTGTTACCCCAGGCTCTGCTCTCTTTCTTTCTTTTATTTGGAGGAGAGATTAAACTTTGGGTTAATTTTTTTTTCCATATAAAATGAAATAAAAAAAGAGCATCAAGAGAAGAATACAAACATTTATTGACTTGCTTCTTGTCTTCTGCACCCATTTGATATTTTGTGACATTTAGAAATTGAAACTTTGCAGGATTTTTAGGTGCGAGCTTTGCTAACAGAGAAGGTCAGGCTCTTAAGCAACACGGCAGTTTATGATTATTAAATATGACCAACTAAGAAGGAAAAAAAAGGAAAAACCTGTGGCTGGTTTTGCATATTACTGTGCTTTCTGTATATTTTTCTGCTCCTGCTTTACTCTGTGGATAAAAAAAGGCTGTTTTGGTCAAGAGAAGTAAGTAATTGTTGTAAATGAATGTGGTACACGGCAGGAGCAATAACGTGCAGGGGAACTCTTTTTCCATTTACTTTATATGCAAGACTTGATTGTTTTTTATGCCACTGAAATTAGTTTTCCACTAGTATTTATGTGTCTTACAACAAATTGTTTGTCACTTTCCCTGATTAAATGAGCTCTTAATAACACCTAACTTTAAAAGTCTTTTCAATTTGGAACCTACGGTTCAATCACGATGCCTGCCCCTCCCAGCACCTCTTACTTGTCCTTAAATAAACACCTCTATTATTTAAAGAGAACGGCAGAAAAGTAAAAAATGAGACCTGGATGTAAGTGCTTCTAAAAAAAAGGTCTTAGAATAGAACCAAAAATGCAGAAAAACAGTAATTACTGTAGAAATGAATTAAGAGTAACACTACCTGCTCCCCCAAACATTCACTCCATCTTATTATTTCCCTGCATAATGTTATTAATACGCACAGAGAAAACAAAGTCCTGTGTCAGGGCACATAGGAAGTGAACAAAATCAAGCACAAAGTAAATCTTGAAATGGTCAGATTCAGGCCAAGGGTTTTATTTTTGGTTTATGCTTTTCTTAGTCCCATCTCTTGTTTAGCTCAGACTCGGATGAATTGCCAAGCCTTTGAGGAAATACATCATTTTAAGGTAACGGCAGGACTTCTTAAATGTGGAATAGTACAGCTGAATCTAGCTTTGTCCTATTAATTGTCAATCCTTGTAATTAATCCCTGGGGTACCACAGAGTACCTGAGACCAGCGGGTGGGAGGGACCTCTAGGCAAGTTCCCAGGGCTTTACAATGAAGCTGTGCAGCTCCTGTGCCCTTGCTCCTGTGCCGGGCCAGCTTCACACTGCGGAGTCTTGTCAGCAGCAATTACCGTGGTGCAGCTCTGTTAGCAAAGCCTCGAAACATCACTTGAAGTTATCCTACTTTTTCTGTTCTTTTTTTTTCTTTTTTTTTTTTTTTTCAAAATATAGCTCATATTGGCTCACTGTGTGAAATAAGTGCTCCTGAAAAAAAATTATAAAAATTAAAAAACCTCAACCTCCCCCCAGAAAACAACACGTAGCTGCACCAGCTCCCTTATGCTAGGGACTGCACAGGATCAGCCTGAAGAAGCCACAGACAGTGTGTGTTTTTGCAGATAAAGCAAACAGGGAAAAAAGACTTAAGCATCGTATGAAATTTATGAAGAGTAATATTTGTTGATAAACAAATAGCTTAAGATACTCTACCCTTAGGAAAGCTAGACTGGAATGAACTCCCCCAACAAACTTCAAGGCATATCTTTGTGGAGGATTTAACATCTATTTACATTCTTGTCATAAATGACCTTTTATTTTATTGCGTGATGTTTGCCCTTATTAAAGCCTAGTGACAGCGGAGGATAGTATTTTAAAAGCATGTCATAGTTAAAAATATTCAGCATTTCTATTTCTAAAGAAAAAAGGAGCTTTGCATACAGCACTGATCGTACTTCAAAAGATGTGCTATTGCCTAGAGTGTGGTGACAAGGAAGTACATTATCCCTGATGCTACATTTTAATCTGAAAATAATAAAAACCCCTTTGTAAATACATTGCTGCTACACTGAATTACTGCAGCAAGAGCCCTGCTACTTACTCCCCGTGAAACCCTGCTCTGTGTGGTGCTGGTGGAAACCAGAGCGGTCTTATTCTGTCTGATTTATTTGAAGTTTCAAGGACAGACTGAAATAGCAAATAGCATCTTAGATTTGCACTCTTTTTCCCAGTATAGACGTATATAGGTTAATAGATAGATAGAGCAATTGGGACTGAAACACATTATGTAAGTTAAAAAAGTCCTGAGTGTGGGGTTTTTTCAGGGCCTCAACAAAAAGCGCTGTACAGATGGCTGATACCGGAGCTCATGTTTCCCTCCTGACTCTGTAGATCAGGAGCAGCAACTCTGCAGTAAGTAAGGCTTAAATTAGTTTCCACTAATTTGCAATAACTAGAATAAATGAGATCAAGTTTAAGCCAGGACATTGCATCACTTTTTTTTTCTTCTTCTCAGATAGGCCTTGGATCCTCTGTCACTTTTTTTATCACTAGTGACTCTCAGACTAAATGCATTATGCGAATTTCAGGAGTCATGAGTTTGGATTTGGTTTTGTTTTTCCTTAATCAGTCTAATCTGAAAGCATAACGTCAGAATTATAAGTATTTTCTAAAATACTTCCAGCCCTTCCTTCCTCTCGATACTGTTTCCTCTCATACACCACATTGTCAAACGCTTTGATGTGGTCACCACAGGCATTATATCTGATTTACTTCCCTTCAGTAGTTTGTTTTCTACACAGGTCAACGTTTTCACATTTATTTTTTCTGTCAGATTAGCATCATGTTTTCAAATACCTTAACGACAGTATATTCAATGTATGATTTTGCTGCATCAAAACCCCCTTCTACAACAGACTTCAAATATAATGGCTTTTAATGTCACTTCTTCTGATAGCAGGCAGTTGTGAAATCTGCGTGGGATGTTTTTCTTCTCTCTAGACAGCTGTATAGTTAATAAGCTAAGAAGCTATATAAATAGTCTGGGTCAAACTGGTATGTAGTGAATTGTAAGAATCATATAGATTTCTAACTGGAATAGTGATTTTAATGTAAGGTATTTGTATAGCTGCTTTGTAATATTTACACAAAAAATAAAATTTGTATTATCTGAGCTGTGCTTATTAAAAGATTCTTAAGATTCAGCAGTTTGCTCAAGGTCCTGCTGCAAGCTATACATTCAGCTCCAGCACAGCCTTCCCCTAAGAGACCAGCTCTTCCTCTGACCCTTACCGACTTAAAGCTTTGCTTTCTAAAGGTCCAGGCAACAAGCTACTCAGTAAAGTCTTTACCAGGTATTCCTGTTTTAATTTGTGAAGGTTAGGACTAGGAGCTGTATCTGTTATTACAAACACTGTCAGACATAGCTGTAGTCTTATTAAAAATAAGGAAGCTTGTTTTGTGGGTGACCAAACAGTGAAGGGCATCAGAAAGCAAGTGTTCAGTGTAGGAAAGCTGAAGAACCAGAACCCCTCTCACCCAAGACATCAGCAATAAGAGGCAGCTGGGCAAACTTTAATAAAGGCTGATCCGTATTTTCATTCGTATCTCAAATGTAAGGATCACATCTGTTGAGCGCGATCCTTATATCTGAACAAATCCCTGTTTCAATCAAAGTGCCCGTTTTTTTTTTATTCTCTGCCATATGCATAATGATACGGTGACAGCGGAGAAGAGGACGGGCTGACATGTTCATCGCTGTGAAGGATGGCCTCCTGTCATCTCACTTGTGACAGAACGGTCACAGCCTGACAGGGTCTAATGAATAAGGCAGGCTGTATTTTGTCCTTCCTTAGTGAAAAGTTGCAATAATGCCTTTTTTCCACTTAATGCAGCAATGCAATATTGCAACAAGCAATACTGCACCAATCTGTTTCCTCAAGATATTCTGTATCAATTGTTATGAAACTGAAGTAAAACAAAAGCAGCATGAGAAATTTCAGGCTACTCCTCAGCACAGGAGAAATGTACAGGATGAATATGTCAAAAGGCAATTTTCCCCCACGTTACCCGAAGAGGCCAGGCTAAACATGCAATGCTCCCCCCTGCAAATGGCACATGTAAACACCCACTTGTTTGCAAGGATGCCCTTCCTAGGGCTATTGAAGCCAGGAAAAGGTCATTTGTCAAGGTACGATCCAGTAGTACATCTTGTGCTTCTAATAAAAAGGATTTCTTTTCTCCTGTGACAGCAAAAGAGAAACAGAAGCACTGAGCTAAAATTTCTCAAATTGACAGTAACTATGACTTTTATGGGTGCTCGAAGAATATAATCTATACACTCGTAGTAGCTAGAAAAGATTTTGTAATTCCTTTGGTCCTGCAGAAGGTCATCCTCTTCCATATGGAGTGGATTCGGTATGTCCTCATGTACACACAGTTATAACTGTGCATTTGTATACATATGGATGCATTTTGGTTTGTGTTTTGTATATATAGAGTATACATATCATACATAATAGGATATATTGCCCCTGTTAATAACTCATCGTGTGTAGCTTCACATATAAATCATGACTAATTTGTGACAGTATGGGTTGAAAAGACAGTAGCAATTAAAACCCTATATTGCCTGATAAAGCAGACAATTGATTCTTACTTCAAATCTAGAAAGGTTCTGGAATGTTGTTAAGATGTACAATGTCTCTTACACTTTTGGTTTTTCAGTTAAGCAGTAATTCAGTCTCAGCTCTAAATGCTACAGTAAGTGCAGATGTAAGTCAGACATGACCAATGATTTTTCTTCTTCTCAATCAAAAAAACTCAATTTACATAGCATATTCAGTATAATGTTACAAATATACAATAATGAAAGTGTTTTATGTAAAGGGGGTATGGCATCATTCGGATTCAGTGTAGTATAATTTTAGTCAAATTGGATATGAAGCACATAACTAATACCCTACATAAACTAGACATCTGAAGTCTTATTTTTATTCCAATTCTGGACAAGCCCTAAATTTTCAAAATGTGCATAAATGAACATTCTAAACAAACAATTAAGTGGGTCCAAATAATTATTTTAAATCAGGCCTGTCCTTGTTGTGTTGTATCATCTTGTAAATGCAAAATAAACCACTTAACAAGAATAATTGCAAATTGCAATCCAGAAACATTTTTTAAAAACGATCAAGAGGGATGTTTCAGCACTGCCTCATAGAAAACCTTTCCAGGATTTCCCTCTGGAATAGTGACCCAATGTGTGATAATGTCATACAGCCTAACTAAGCCTGCAGAGATGGTGGCAAGTGGACGCAGTGAAGGTTATTTGGTGGCTTCTCTGCAAAGTCCCCAGTGGACTGGGACACAGGTGTCCCCTTGGCATTTCTGCTTCTCCCCATACAGTTTGACATCCCATGAACTCAAGCCCTGTCATCCTCTTTCCTGGAGCTGTAGCCCCAGGTCTCAGCCTAGATGCTTGTTTGTTTTTCCTCGGGCATTGCAAAACCAGTCCAAGTATAGCTTGTCCTACCTGCTGCAGTGTGATTTCCAGCTGTTATTTCTAAAAGAAGGCCACATTAGCTTCCTATGGGGAACACAACTCCTCCAGGATGGGAAATAGCCTCCTAAACCTCTCTCTGTAGCTACCAAAGCATTAACAATGTGCAAGCATCCTTCCTAAAGTCTTGCTGAGGCAGCCCAAGAGGACTGAATCAAGCACTGCGAGTCTCCACAAATTTAACTAATAACACCTCGCACGGCCGTCTGCCAATCGTGCCTACGAGTAACAGGGTTTTATTCTAAATCGACTGAGGAAAGAAACTGCAATCACGGAACTGAACTCCCAGCCTTTGCTTGGGAAATTGTGAAAGTTTGCAGGGATTCAGGTTTAGACGAAGAGAGTTTGAACCTGAGCTGCTGCAAGTAGCTTTTAGCAGTGGAGTGAAATTAAATAGAATTATACAAATTATTTGCGACACAATGAGTATGATTTTTTTATGGTTCTTACGCTTGGTAGTTTTTCTCATTTAGCATATTCCAGGACATTCAGTGTGGATTCTAAGTTCTTTACCATGTAAACAGCACTATAAATGTACACTGTGCTTTAAAATACAAACCATTACCTGGTGACTTAAAGATCTAAAAACCCAGGCCCCCTGTCTTCCAGCTGTTTCCAGGGGCAGAGACCCTCTTATCTGCACCAAACTCAAGGGATTTCAATGGGAACACTGGTACAGTGGACTGCTGTGAATAAGGCTCAAGCACTACAGTGTACATCACTGCTTTAAGAGTATGAAAAGGCAGTAACCAACGAAAGGGATGAAATAAAATAGTCAAATTTTATTTTGCAACAAATCCTAGAAAACATGAGGATTTTGCTAATAAAGAAGTTACTTGCAGATGCCGTTTTTAAGAAGGGAATAAAAAAGAAGAGAGGATGAGGGCCATGTACTGCTCAATGTGTAAATTACTTATGTACACTTTAGTAACTTGTTATAAAATGTGTAATTAAAGAGTTAAATTGCTTCCAAGCTTATACATATAGTCTAAACAGCCCACGTGTCCACTGTGTTGAAAATGCTGGTGTTTGCACAAAATAGAAATGTGTTAATTTTCATTTACACACGCACACTACTACCTTGAAGTGATGTACGGAGGAGCCGGGCTGGCTGCTGCTACAGCGAAGCACCCGCAGGCTGCCTGCCTCGCTCCTTCAACTTGTAAGGGGCTGGTCTGCAACCCTTCAGGGTTAAATGTTTCCATTCTGATAATTCAGTCATCTGCTGCTGTTACAAAACACCCCAAGTGAGGGAATTCCCAGCTGCATTTTGCTGGCAGTTGGAAATCCGTATGATTTGGAAGTTACCTTTTGGGATTACACTGAAGTTGTTTTAGGATGGTGATTAGTTTAAAGTAACAAATGTGCTCGGCAACAGGTGCTTGGCATGACGAGTAAGTACCGCTGGCCATTAGGCTTGTGAGAGCAGAGATTTTTGTTTTCTTTGAGTTAGTCCTTCCTTAGGTGGAATATTGTGAATTACACGGGGCAGCTTTCTCAGGCTGAGACACTCTGCACATATATTGCAATATGGAATTCGCCCATGGATCCTAACATACTACGTCAGTCAATGGTTTGGTATTTTTTTGAGTACTAATCAACAAGCTGATCGAAGTCCAGGATTGAATTTGGTTCATAATTTTTTTTTAAAGGAGAATGAAGTTTTGTCTCTGTCATTGTTAATCTCTAGCTTCTCTAATCCTTCTTGATGGATGGAAAGACTTTTTTCCTACCACTAACTGCAAAATAGTGGTAAGCAACCTATCTGTATAAAAAAAGAGAGAAAGTACCCTTTAACAGGACAAGAAAATTACTTTGCATGAAAAATCATGCTGCAAACATGGTATGATTTGGTACAGAAGTCCACACACAAAGGAAAGTTTGTAAAACTACTAATTAGGACCCTCATATGTATTTTTGTGTACAAGAGAAATTCATGCCATAATATTTCGCCCTTCTTGTTTTTTACATGGTTCTAAAAATCAACAAAGGCAAGAGATGACCATAATCCGAAGTGAACTTAAAATTTTAGAAAACCTTGAAAAACTTTGTTTCCATGAGATTATAACCCAAATTTTGATAATGTATGTACCTGACTAAAGTTATGAGATTTTCAAAGTCACAGATTTACCACCACCTAGAACTGGTGTTACATACACATCTGCAGGTGCATGAGACGGTGAGGTAGGTGAGATAGGGTCTTTTTAAAATTTGATTAAGAGCAAAAAAGTGTGGAACTCAACAGCAGATACAATGGAGACAGTGGTACGAAAGCAGCAACAACCATTATCGTTTGGGCTTAGTAGGAACAATATGAAACTCTCTTCTCTTCCCACACTCCCTACAAAGACTTGAAAGAACCTTTGGCATAGCATTGCAAATTAAGCATGTTAACAAGTACGTATCTTAGCTTTTCGTTCTAATTAAACGGAAAAAGATTTCCTCAGGAAGCAAAGAGCACAGAAACGCAAATCGAAAGTACTGACAAACAAAGCTAATACCCTGTTTCCATAAACATCAAAGAGTTTCCTAAGTGACATTTTGTACACTATTGAAATTTTGTGCTGGTTATATCAGAGTTTTATTACTGTTTCTTGCTCTGTTTTAGGTAGAAATCTGACACTACCTATAGCGAAGAGCAGAAAGGCAACAGACCTAACTTGTAACCAACATGGCTCAGCTATTTATCAGATCTCTGATAAAGCAAGTATGTTTTCAACTAGTAGAATAATCTTATACTTGGGGTTTTCTACAGAGCATTTTATTCCCTATGTACAGTAATGCTCCTTCGTACAGGTATTAAATTGTTATTTTTGTACCACTGGAACAACAATTCTGTCCTTTTCAGATTTAAACTCTTCATTTGGCAACTTCTGGTATGTATATGAAAGAAAAACTCTTAAAAGCTGATGACATCATGTCACTGCTACCTAGTCTTTAGAAAGTACCTTTTTTTTGTGGTTAAACAGTAAATAATGGAATTTTAAAACTCCAACTTCAAAGTACTATTGAAAATACATTGTGTGCTTTGTGAGATTCTTCATCATTTTGTTAACAGCCACTGTCATCTTTGATCTCCATCCTGTACACAAGCAAAACGCACTAAAGCCTTTCAGCCTTCAGTGAATTCTGCTAGACACGCAGCATACCACAACCCCTGCATACTAATAATCAGCTTTGATTGACAGTTCCTTAAATTAATGGCATTTGGACAACAATAGTGAAGATGATCAAGTTTAAAAACAACATAAAAATTAACTGGCAGAAAGTTCAGCCTGCTGTAAAAACTCCTAAGTGCCCCATAACGGCCAGTATAAGGTTCTTTGCTTCTGCTGGTGCTGGAGTTAACTAGCATGCTAATTTATAGACCATTTTGCATCATGGTATTTTGGCCAAGATCTCTCTCTTTATGGCTTTCCTTCCACAGCATCTCTTATTTACCATATAATAAAACGTCTATAATGTCTGACAACCAGAGGCCACGGGGAACTTTTCTACTGCCACCAAAAACTTCCTCAGGAGCATCACCTTTGATACAAAGGTAGAGAAGAAAGAGTAGAGCGAGACCTTTCTCACCGCAGCAGACCACCACCGCCCGAGATAACAACCACCCTATTACTACTAACAGTATAGGGTCTGCAACACGCAGACGAGTAGGTATAACAGTACCTTAGCTCCGCTGAGTTCGCAACAACTGGGAGTTGGCATTCAACATCCCTCCTTTTATCTAGACTCGAATTCTGTACAGAAAACAACCAAATACCAACAAGCCCCAACACCAGCACCAGGATGGATCCACTTCTGCAACCCGGTTTCGACCTATGGTTTGTACAAAATGCTTCTGTTGTGTAAGTACCGTTTTACATTCATCCTTCCCCACCGGCACGTGCCGGTCCATCCTGCTGACAGCATCGATCGCAGTCGCAGGAGACACTTAGTTCATCACTCCAAGCTGAGCTACTGCACAAGTTGTTCGCTAAAGCTGCTGGGGTCTGATCATAAATACGATAAGAAGCAAACTGGAAAAACCAGCATACACAGATAGTTCAGCGAGAAATCAGTTGTTTCTTCAAGCCCTTTGGACAGACAGGGAGGAACAGCTTGTATTTTTTTTTTTTTTTACTTAGTTTTTATCTAGTTCATCGCTACTCCTAACTAACTCAGCCTTCAGAATTTTATAAGCAATTTAAGCTCTGCAAGGTCACTATTTCCTAAAGGGATTTTAATTTTTAAAATTTTACAGATGGTTATTCAGTTCAGACCTGTGAGTTCACAGTTTTTGAAATACATGGTGTACAGTTGTATTCTAATTGCAGCAAGATGAAAGAGGAACAGCCCTGACTTTTTTTTTCCCCCTAGCTTCAGGCAGAATATTTTTCCTTTGAGCTACATATTTCAGCCTTTCTAAAAGCATCTGAAAGGTAAGCGAGCTAATATAAATAAGGTTTTCTTCCTACAACTCAAGTAGTAAGTCTTTCCACCTGCTGCCAGATGTGTCATATTAAAGTTTACAGATATTTTGAAAATATAACATCTCTCTCTTTTCCTAGACACCAACAGGCACCTGGATTCATTTTTTAATTGCAAGTGCTCGCAGTTAAAGTGTCAGTGCGTAGGTGTGAGTGGTGATCAAGAGCATTAGCACTGCACCACTCCTAGAGAAGTTCACAACCACGTTTATTCCAGTTACTCCACATCTCTTCCATTTTTATTGTATTTGGAAGTAATGCTGACCAGGAGATAAATCACCAAAGAACGAATCCATTAAAACATGCTAATTGTATCTACATTCATTCCATTTTTTAATGTTTTTATTATTTTTGCTGAACTGGTAATATCTTAATTAACTGGGAACATTTACAAAATTCTCCTTGGGTTCCATTTGCCCTAACAGGAATGCCATTACGCAGTTATTGCTCACCCGGGATGACATCCAACCAGCTGAGGCACTACTCCCCGCTAAAGAGATCTGACCACGGTGATTTATGGCCTTTAATGACAAATAATCTTTTACTTCTTCTACTTTTCTTGGCCAACTGCACCCAAGTTCTTACACGTGACATCATTTAATTTCCATTAAATGGAAATGTGTTACCCTTTTGCCAGCAGGCCTCGCAGGTCTATCTCCTGTTTGGCACAGAGGCTCATAACACAGAATTGGGTATGTTCATTGTGGAACATACTCATTTATGACCATAACCTCTCTTTTCTGTACTAAACACCACAAAGAAAGTATCTTCTTAAAGAGCACTTTGAAAAAAGACTTCCCCCAAAATGATTTTCCTCTACCCTACCCCACCAGCTTCCCTCAGTCTTGTACTCAAAATAACCGATCTGTTCTGAATCTCGGCACTTATTCCAGTCTCTCCCTTTCAAGTACATCCAAAATTTCTCAATTTTTCACTTTTGCAGCCATTTTGAACTCCACAATCTCCACAGCTTAAACAAGAATTAGTGATGTAACCTATTTAATTTGTCTTCTGGGACTTCTAAGAACCTGAATTTTTCCTAGAGAAATTCTGTGCTCCATAATGATGGCACTTTCTTTTAATGGTAATTCCACACTCTGTATTTTTAACTCTATTTTATACAAGTATTACTGTGTATGTTAAAAACACGTGCATAGTAAGGTACTGTCAGCACTTTTTGCATGAGTCACCAGTTTCATGGTTGCTGTTTTGAAATAATATTTTCAAGCTCCAGTTTTTCCAGCTGTGTCCAAGCAGGCCGCTGCTCCCGCGCTGACATCCCTTCACTTTAATGGGAACCGTGCACATATTCCCATCAGGGGCAGACTGCAGAACAAAGTCTGTCTGGCTGCCTTTTGTATGTGTCAGGCTCTCATGGAGCTGCAGAGGTGATAATTGAGAGAAGTAGAAAAAATGACATTGTTGACACCCCAGGCACATATATAACACCTGAAAGGATGTGTGAACTATTGTAAAAATATAATTAATTAATTGGATTTCAGACTGATGATGTTTCCTAAAATAGTCAGAGCATCTCCTCCTCGACCAAGAGCAAGCGGCTGTCCTGATTTCCTTTCCAACAAACTCCCTCTCCTTGCAATTAAGAACAAGTTGAATGCAAAGATTCTGTTTGCCCCTCTGTCTTCTTCCTGCAGAGGATGAAATACATTACACAATAAAAGTCAATGAGCCTGCGTAACACAAGGCCAATTCCAGCGCTACCTCGGGAAGGTTTATGATTGACTGAGGCAGTCGGAGATGCTGATGGTATAAGCTTATACAGTCCACTAGGAATATTTACTCTTCATTTCATATCTGCCACAAAGGCCTTAAAACCTGTTTGCTGAATGTCACTGTTTCAGTTCATCAACACCTAACACAATGATCAAACTCTATTCAGCAGGGTATTTCCTCTGCCTTTCCTCTGCTGAGCAGCATGGGTTAATAAACTGTGAAATGACACATGACATCCATTCCATGAATAGTAATCTCTTTGCCTTTTAAAATTTTTAGTTTCAAAATTTAGCACAATTATTTAAATAAATCAATATTTACTTCGAGGTGTAGTATTTCCAAACAGGTTAAAATAGTCCTTATTTTTCAGTTTCTTGCTAAGTCACCAAACTTATTAGAAACTAAGGTTTTTTAAAAATAAACGTTCTTAAATGTTCTCTCTCGGTTTCTACAATTAAAAAAAAAAAAAAAAAAGATTTAAACTCCAAATAAGCTAAATAGAACGATCAAAACATCTCCCGGTCTTTAGGAAGCTCCATGATACTAATGATTAAAATAAACAAGAATTTAGAAGATCAGGTATTGCTGTTTTATTTCCAGAGTTTCCTTTATTATTTGCAGTGAGGGTTTAGGGAAAGCTGGAATTAAAAAACAAGTATTGTTGAATGTCTACTGAAAATAGTGGCGTGGCCAAGAGTGCTCGTTGCACCAGACTAAGGCTGCCCTTGAGGGTGCTTTGGCTGTGTTTTATTCATCCAACCCCTCTGCCACTGCTTTGGATCAAAATAATGTTCTTAATAGCACATCTTGCTCGTGTTGTCACTGTCATTTGTTTTTAATTTGGGATTCAGTTGCTACGAACACGTGTTGCTGTCAACACGCCCACGCTCAAACACTATCTTGGTGCATGCTGATGCCGATTTGGTATCCAAACACCACAAGAAGGGTGTGGGGTTCACTTCATCGCCTGCTTTGTGCCTTCCTGGACTGGAAGTGTTCCTATCAATAGCCACATGCAGGCAAATAAATGGGAATGCAATTGATTTGCCATGAAAAGAAGACTGATTTATCTCAGTGTAGCAAGCATATACGGACTGCTTTGTAAATCTGGGCCAGTTTAGGCATAGTCACTAGGTGCTGGAGGCTTCAAGAGACTCCTGAGAGGATGTATGCCTGCTTCAAAGCAGTGCCTCTTGGCTGCTCCTGCTCTGAGAAGACCCAGACCTGGAACGACCACAGCCCAGAAACAGCTGAATTGGCAGCAAATGAGAGAGACCTGCCCAGCACCTCTCGCCTCCATACCCGCACGCATATGGTGCTATTCCAGCACATTCCTCGCCAGTACGTACACAACTTCATGTCCTAAAGGACATCCACCTCTTAACAAAAGCAGAAATAAAAAAAAAAAGACCAACATAAAAAACAGTTCCAAGTGCTCATACAGGCTGGAACTGAGTCTTTTTGAGCCACCAATAATTCAAATAAAACAGTGATGTTTCCCTTTCTATTAACCTTATCTTCCCCATCGATACCTGAAGCTGGTATTTATTAATGCCAGCCTTAAAAGTAAGTTTAAAGGCCCTGAAGTCTCACTCCCCAGCTCCTACCCTGCTCTGAGGCACTGACTTGGCACGTCCCTGCGCCACGGGAGCCCCCCGCAAACCGCGGGACTCGGCGGGTGCCAAAAGCACGCTGTGTCAGTGCCTCTCCTGGTGAGAACCCTTGAAGAGAAAAGGTAAGGAAACCACAGGGGCTGTGCTAATTGATTTTCCATATAAACAAATAAGCCATTAAATAAGCAACTCAATGGTTTTACTTGCATGAAGTTAATAGCTAAATGCTCAAAATTATACTTAAGTCCTGGTTAACTCCTAAATCTATATATGCTGCTTATGCTGCAAACTAACATATGCTAGTCAGGAATAACTACCTTAAATAAAAATATTTATTTCCTGTATTTATGTGAAACAAAAGCAAATGGAACTATTTGTCATTACAAAACTACATGTTTCGGAATGAACAAAGCCAACTGCTTATATTTTAGATTTATTAGGGGAGGTATTTCAATAAAAGACACACTGCTTTTATGTACTTATTACATATACACTGCATTTTTACATGTGCAAAAATTTACAAATTAAGTGAACTGCAGTCTACCAGAAAGCAGCGAAGTGCCAGGCTGAGCCAGGGGTCTCTAGTGCCCAAGAGATCTCTGGAGCACAGAGGAATTCTGCATTTACTCCCCCAAACAGACCCCAAGCGCCAGGGAGTCTTCACCAGTGGCTTGATCTATTCACTGCAAACACAGACACACCAAACCGCTTTTCCTCCCAACCCCTCCTGTCAGTCTTTTTCATCCCCGGCATTTTCTAGACTCTCAATATCCACAATTCTCATTTTCTATGCTTTGTAATTTTTATTGCTCTCAGAATCCAAGATCCTCTTGCATAAACTACAAACTCACAAGCTACTAAAACCATTGCTCAGCAGTGTCTTCCTACTAAATGCTTTCCTTCTCCTTGTCTTTGCCTTGCTTTCAGTTCCCTTACTTTGCAATACCACCTATTTTAGTTTGCAGTGGCCCTTTCCATTCACCAACCAGTCCCTTCTTCCAGCTACAGCTCCTGCTCTCATCACAACAAGCATCAGCTTCTACAACCGACTTTCCCACATTATTTCACCAGCAGCATTTTCTTTAACTCTACATCATCCAAACATTGTGCCTCTGCCAAGATCTCAGTAACGACTCTTTGGAATGAGCAAGAGTTTTGCTCTTTAGTTGTAGATTATGGTAGCCAATGTTCTACATAATTTGGGGAAAAGTCTTGTAACTCTTACCAACAAGACAGTAAAGAAACAACACCTAACTGTAAAATCTCACAAACATATCTATTTATTTAATACCCATGCAATTTTGAGGAATGGCTACAACCTCATGATACCTGCTATAGTCTACAGCTCATTCTGTGCCTACGCTGGGCACTAGTGTGATGCCACGGCACAACTGCCGCTGCTGACCTGAACTAAAACCCACCACAGACACACCCCAAGTGAGGGTTAGTCCTGTTTGCAAACACCAGAAAAAAACTACCTTTAAAGAACCAATAAAGAAACAAATATAAGTCAAATATACTAATATTAATAATTCACATAGGTAATGCTCTGCCAAGATCCCATATTTCACCACCTCCCCAACACCACTAAACTTCCACAATTATTTTTTCCTGCACCATCACAGTTTGTAAGACATATTTCAAAACTGCAAGACATGCACAGAAGTGAATATGAAAAGCAAAATGTTTCTTCATTTCAATAATAACAATGTTTCTAATAACTGTTTTCATTCTAAGTATCTCAAGATATTAACTTTTATACAAAACTCATTAATTCTATGAATTATAAATTAATGCAATAACTTCCAAACATCTACCTTTGTTAACTTCTACTGTATTAACAGTTCTGCATTACTTGAACATATTTTTTTCATTGACTGCAACAGCAACAGGCCAGGATTATAAATTTTTTAAATACTGGGATATTGGATTTTGAAGTATTAAAACCAAATGAAGCATCTTGGGAATACTGATGTGACTGTTGCTTGGTCACTTCCTACAGGTATTCTGTTTGCACAGCAGGCAGATGGAGGACGCTTTTCAATTCATTCAAGTCAGTAAAGTGTAGGGTGGAATAGGGCTAAAACATGTCTGCCTTCAAAATTCAATGCAAATTCTTGCAACTCCAAAGACAGAGTGGAACGTGCAAAACTCAAACTCCTTGTAGCCTGGGCTGCATTATCTTGGTCCTCAAATATAACTCAGAGTCTAACAGATGACTTAAAATAATGACAGTAGTCAAAAGCTGTAAGGTAATAGATACAGAAGGTATTACAAAATAAATTGCATCTAAGCCCCAGAGGATTTCCCTCTGTTGTGAAATTCTGCCGGGCCTGGCTTGGCAGCAGAGCACCAACCATTCCCAGCACAGAACAGCCCTGGATCCCAACAACCCGTACCTAGTGCTGCTCACAGAGGTGATCCTCAAGGGCACCTCGCTGAGACAATCTCAGGAGGCAGCTGGTTATTGCGAGATTTCTTAGAGGTTCGCTAGCCCCGAGCAATTTTCATTGGACACAATGAATTCATATAAGAGCACTTATTTAAGCAGAATGTGAATCTCTGGTAGCTATGGAGGTTTACCCACAATTGGTCTCAGCACTTTTCAAGGATGATGCTCTTAAGCAACCATTCTTTAATTTGATGGGTATGGTCTTCCTTGTATTTTCTAGTAAATGCTGTAATTTACAGGTCTTCATATTCCTGGCAAAGAAATGTTGCACAAACCTTGACTAGACCTTTTCCTTTTTCAGTTACTTAGTGCAAAAATGGGGGGAAATACATATTTTGTATTTGAAAACTTGCATTACAGGACCAGCACTAAAGCAAAAATGGTGATAATATGTCAACTTTAGTATGTCAACTATAAAATCCAAATTCTGTTCTCCTTTGAAATCCTGCAGTACCTAATTGACTTGAATGGCTGACTAAGATCCATGAGGAGAAGCATAAAAAATAGGGGTTTAAATTACAGTTTAATTTATTATAAATTCTGTTTTATTTAACAGTCTATGAAGTCTGGCAAAAATTCTACAACTTTGGTTTGGTACATTTTTTTAATTAGTTTTTAGAAAGATTGTGTTACATAGAAATTCTAATGGATTATTTTTTGGTTGATCTCCTCCTCTGCTACCTATTCCAGATTTTCTGGTCATTAGGTATTTCTCATGCATGTCAGACCTTTCATTTTTAATGCTCAGAATGATCAAGGAGCCTGATGTTTTGTCATTTATTTTAAAATTAAGATGACCGTGAAAACTAGCTCAGTTAGTCATTTCTGTATAGCAGTCCCTTATCATTAAAGTAGCAACATTTTCCCAACCTCCATAATTAACCTATTTGTACAACCGAAAGCAATAGCAATCTATCCTTTGAAAACCCTTCTGGGTCTACTTAGCACACTTCTCTCACAACTAAACAGAAATAAGCCAGCAAAGATAAAAAAAAAAAAAAAGGAAAAAAAAACAGAATCACCCTGCTCAAAATAAAATTAGATACTTTGTTCTATATCAGTCATAAAAATACCACAAATCAGAATTAAAACCTCATTTAATTTTTTTTTCTCCCTAGGTCATAAATTACCTGCTTTATTTTTTATCTCCACATGCCCATCAGTTACTGGTAAAATGTGTATTATCCCATTACTTTCAGCATAAGATTATTTCCCCCTTTATGCAATTGTTTGCTTCTACTCACTATTCAAAAATCAATTTTCATTGATCCAGTCAGTGGCTGGCACATTGTTTCCAACAAAAAGGAAAACTCTGTCACGCAAATTCAGGGCACTACAGAGATGCAAGTTCCATGACCGTATCTGCCCTTCTATTTCAGAAAAGATAACTTGTATTCTTCTGCTTCAAACAGGGAGAGAAGATGATAATAATCACAGGCTTACTTCATAAAACTGGATGCAATACTAAGGGAAAAATTGCAGCAGGAGAACTTTGGCTTATGTCGACAGGCATTAAAGCAAGAGTGCTGATTTACCCCAAGAGCTTGCCTCTCACGTATAAAGACAGGACAACAATGCCAGCAAAGTTTTATTTCTCATTTTAGAGCTACTTGGTGTTTGAGATTGCAGAAGTCCTCATAAATGACAAAGTTGAGACTCACGCCGGGCAGCCCATGTGCACGTCGATAAGGCGCCCCGGCACCGCCATGTACGCTACGGAAAGCCTCTTCTGAGAGACTGCAATGGTGTTACAATTATCAGAATAATTTTAAATTTTCCTGTTGGAAAATAAACCACTGCGCATGAAATACAGGGAAGTATGCTTACCTGTTACATAAAAAGACCACTATTTTCAAGCTCGTATTTGAAGCCCTATCCACTTCTCACAGTTCGACTGTGAGCCTCTATTTCTGCTGTTACAGTGAATGGAAATACCCGATGTATAAATTTGCCACAGTGGCAGAGATGAAACCCGTGTTTGTAGGAGGAGAAGGAATCAAGGTCTTGGCAGAAGGGATTTTGTTTGTTTGTTGTTCGCTGTTTTCATCTTTCTGGCAGCTATCTGAAGCAGTTGAAGGGTTTTGAACGATGGAATAAATCTCAGTAGAGAGACAGTGAGCAAAAGCAGGTGAAGTGAACAAAGCTGAAATTTAATCACATTTCTATTACAATCAAATATGTATTCACAGTTGTGTACAACATATTATAAAAACACACAATGAGCTAAACTGTGATTTCAGCAGTGTAAATAGCAGAGAAAATGCATTGACCTCAGGAGAGTACTTCTGGCTTCTCACTGGTATAACCAAGAAGAATTTTGAACAACATATGCTAATTATATACAATATAATCTGGCAATCTGTACAGCCATCGCTGAAACTCAGCTTTGATCATCCTGCCAGAAGGTTCAGTGGTCCGAAACTTTGCTGCAGAAAGAAATATAATTCTCTTATTTTTGTCAGGCAGCAAGTCAAACTTTGAGTCCTATTAAAATACAAAACATCAATACACATGTAACAAAATATTTACATTCTAGTTTACCTTCCCAGCTCAGTTCATGAACGAGGTACGATTTCATAACATAATGACCACCAGAACCGCAAAGAAAAATACCCTGCGAATTTATTTTTCCATTCTCAATTTTACATAATTTGCTGTTCGATTAGTAGAAGAATATAATTAGAAACAAAGCCCAGGTAATTAAGTTAGGATGGATTTATTTCTAAATTGTGTTCCTCATGGTTAGAAAGTCAGCAACAAAACTCAGCCTACATTTAGAGAGAACACTCGTAACAAAAAACACGTTAATAAAGCAGGTCAGTGAAGGCAGGCAACGGATCCAGCTTTTTTTTTTTTAACTTTTTCAATCAGAGGTGATCCTACACAAGTTGTAGGGTTCATCTTGTCTGTAATATGCATATAGTCATCATTTACCAAGAGCTTTTCTTTACTAGGCACAAATAGCCCAAAAAGATTAATACTGTACCAGTTGTCTTTATCTCCTCAGTCCCAAACTGGCTTTTATCACACTTAGTACAATTGAGTACCTTGTCTCATTTTCATCTACTCTAACTGGAATCACTGTGGTTTCGTTGCTACATGAAGTACTTTAAAACCTAATTACTCTTACCTCTAGTAAGGAGAAGGGACGTTTTTGCCTCGTTACGAGGACTCCTATTCAAGTCCACAGAAAGCTTCTCCCTGCCTTGCGGGTGCGTGGCTGCAGCCTGGCTAAGAGATGGTGAACAACACGGACCTGTCCAACTGCTTTTAAGCACGCTGGACTGGGTTTTTCAGGCTTAATTGAAATCTGAATATTGACTCTACTTTTCCTGTTCCTGGATGCTGTCCAAGACAAGTGTGGAAAACCATCTTGTAAACATTTTGATTCAACAGCTGTTGACTCTGATGAATCACAGAATCAACTAGGTTGGAAGAGACCCCTGGAATCATCAAGCCCAACCTTTGACCTAACACCACTGTGTCAACTAGACCATGGCACTAAGTGCACATGAGCATTAGTATTTCCCCTACAGGTAGCTATGCAAAAAGTACCTCTTTCCCTGTATGCACTTTAACATCTCTCTGATGAACTCTTCCTCGAGATCATCTGGTTTGAACCTGAGGCTATAAGTAAACCATAGTACATATGATCATTTTTTGCTCCTGACACCTTCCCTTTTTTCCTCACTTGAAAAATGGATCATCTTAATACCAAAGAAAGTTTGTATTAACATAAATCTATTCCACTTAAGCACTGGCTTGGACAACGAATTATTAAATCTTGACAAAAAGAATATTTACGAGATACAGAAGAGCCTTTTGACATAGAGAAATCAATAGTTTTTTTTCATCAGAATTCTCGGAATCATCAAAAAGATAATATTTATATAGAAAAAAAAACCCTAAGGCAATGACAAGAATGGTAGCGTATTTTTCTTAAGTCAGTGCAATAAAATAAACAAGAGAAGAAATTAAATCTAATGAAAGAGCCTATAATATGTCAGAATGACAGATTCTTTTACATACTGAGAAAAAAGCAAAGAGTTCACACAGTTCCAGAAGAGACACTGCCACAGGCATATGGAGTTGCACCCACACCCACAATTTAAAAATATGCATTGTAATGGGGTATGCAAAGTTTCTATTCATAGAATCATAGAATGGTTTGGGTTGGAAGGAACCTTAAAGATCATCTAGTTCCAACCCCCCTGCCATGGGCAGGGACACCTTCCACCAGACCAGGTTGCTCCAAGCCCCATCCAACCTGGCCTTGAACACTGACAGGGAGAGGGCAGCCACAGCTTCTCTGGGCAACCTGGGCCAGGGTCTGACCACCCTCACAGGAAAAAATTTCTTCCTAATATCTAATCTAAATCTACCCTCTTTCAGTTTAAAACCGTTACCCCTCATATTTCAGGATTTACGTCACAGTGTTTTCACACTGGACACCAGCACAAATCCACACTGTAAATATGTATACAAAATAACCTAAAAACTCCTCTCATTACCAGCAAAACTCCTTTAAAATGCATTGCCTCAAGTACAGCCCACTAGCTACGATCTGGTCTTGCACCAAACACGGGAAAGCCAAAGTGCTGGTTCTGCGTCCATCTACAACTTGTGCTACTCCAATGCAATTGCTGCATTAGGCAGGGTGGAAAAGCCAGATACCTTTAGAGATGATTTGGGATTTTCTAGTGATGTCTTACACAAGAAAATGCACCCCAGGACTGGAGGACTTGCCATTCCTTCACATTCAGTAAGACCCTTGCAATTTTCGGAAAACCCAGCCATGCTTATCTTCTTATATTCCAGTTATCACAAGCTCCAAAACAGGAACAACATTACTCTTCTCATACTTATTTTTAAAGGTTAATTAATGTTTGTACACTACCTTGTAACATGCTTTGATAACCAAATTCCATTATTATTGATTTCCTCATACATCAGTGCACAAGACAGCATGATTGGCATTTTTTGCTTCCAACTGATGCACTACTGGAATCAAATGGTATTTATGGTCATGGTTGAGATCCTGTAGAAGACCATGTTGAGAACTGCACATATTACCTTCTTAAAGCTGAGCTGACGCTAGCCAGCACTATTGATCTTCCATTAAATTCACCTATTAAAAATCAGAGGTGAAAAAATACCTCGTTTCCTCACTTCTAATTCATTTTGCTCTTATTTCCTTTCGCCTATTATATGTTTTCATGATTTAAAAAGGTACCAGGTACCCAGATTATGGCCATTTTTCAAACTCATTGATTTATATATTCAGGTGAATTTACGTACAACTTTTCTTTGGGAGAGTTAGGTTTCTGCAAAATGAAGACCACCCCCAAGGCAGGAAAGGGCAGAAAAGCAGCTCACTGAGAGCACTCACCTACCAGGAAGGGCAACAGCCCTTCTGGGAACTGACAAGCTAATCTAAGATCAGACAGCCCGTGATATTTGTGGTATTTGAACGTAACGGGAACATCGCCTGTTTTGACACACCAGAGTGAAAACGTTCAATCGCTCTGTCTACACCGCCTTGATTTTATTCCTAGATTTACCATTTGCCATATTTCTAACCTGAGATAAAGGACGACAGAACCTTGTTTCTAGTACTTATAAAGGGACATAATCAAGCCTTCCTTAATGGGATATTAAAAATAGTTGAAATGCTTTACTATTATTTAAAGAAAAAAATCTGGAGGTCTTCCAGTGGCAAGCATTAAATACCAGAAAGCATTATTATTTTTCCAGTATTTGAGTGCATTCATCTGCCATTGCCTTTCCTCTTAGACAAGAAAAGCTCAGCTGACCTAAGCGTTCTATATTTCCCTCTTACGCTCTGTGGTTCTGTTCAGGTCCGTCATGCAATTTAAATGCTAGTTTTTACTGTTCAAAGGAAACTATACTTCTGAGATGCTTCTGATAGGAGATTATTTTCATTTCATTTTGTGGCAGTCTGAATTCTGGTCAATCCTTTGTGACTTTTCTGTTCAGTGCCAGCTGCTTTGTACAGTAGCTGGTAGCAAGTTTTACATTCCAGTGTTATGGGAAAGGACTGCAGGAAGAGATCATCATCCTTTTGTACTGCAAAAGGAAAGGTATTTTATTTGAGACAAAAAGAACACACTTTAAAGCCAAATATCAGCTGATACTGTAGCATAACATCCCCTTTTTTTTAGACACGTACAAACCAAGCCTCTCGGAATATGCAGTACTTTGCATCAGAGGATAGGAAGTAATTTGGCATTGGTTTATCCTAGGCCTACTTAATGCCATAATATTAATTAAAAAAAATATTGCTACTGCATTCACCAAGAGATTGAAGAAGTAACAAAAGTATAAATGGTCTAAAAGCCATCCTAAAAAAAAATAAGAATAAAATATAACAAAACCATTAAAATAGATTCCTTTTAACTGAACGTGGAGTTGGATAGAGAGGAGCACCATGACAATGCACCTGTAAGAGATGGCAGAGAAAAGAAGGGGCTTTTTTTTAATCTGTGCCCTGGTCTCTCTTTGAAGAAGGTGGATTTTTCTTTCTATGACACAAGTACATGTTTACAATGATCATATGCTTGTAACTTCAAATATGCTTAAACCAATCTCTCGCTAACTTTGAAAGTATTATTCTGGGCACAACATTAAGAAACACATTAGCTGACAGCCAGGCACCTCCCCAGGGTAGCAGGTTACCTGAGCGGAGTCGTTCCCATTTGCTCAATGAACTTTTCTAAAGTCACTAAAGGTTATAGCTGCTCTGTGCCCATCTGGGGCTTTAAAAATCATCCCTTTGAGATCATTTGCAGTTGCTAGGTACTAAACAGTTTTCTCTATCCAGCCATCTATCTTTGAATCAAAAAACCCGTAAGCACAGAAAAGGTCCATGGAAAGAAACATTTGTGAAATCTTGATCCGATTTCATCTTCAAACCCAGACTTGGATGACAGCAAAACTCCAAAATAAGCATTTGATTCATAATATCCTGAAAGCCAAACTTACGTTCTTTAAATACTTTGATGGAGCCACAAAACAATCCCCTTAGCCTCCTCTTCCAGAATTTCATACAATACCTTATGAAGAAATTCTGGTTTATCATAAGTGTTGCAAAGAGAAAAAAAAAACACACACATTTGGGTCCGTGATTTTGAGGCTATGATTAAATAGTAAGATGTATCTTCTTGAGTTTGTAAAATTCTGCCTTTCATACATCACGGTCCTTAACTCTTTAGATGTCAATACTTTCAGACGTTATTCACACAAAGCTTGACAGTGAAGCAAACACAGCTCTGAGGAAGAAGCAAGAGGGCCTCCGTGGCCCTGGCAAATCCAAAGATGCTTCATGTCAACTGAACCAGCCATCACCCGTTTCTCTGCCTACTGTCCCATGGGCGAGAGGAGGTTCAGCTTCCTTGGAAAGACCATTTTGATCAGCATACTAAACTCAAATGCATGAGGGTGTGAAAAATATTTATTTAGAAATTGCCTTTTCCCATCTAATTTACTTTGCCTTAAGCCACTGCTGTTTTAGTAATGTAGTTTAACCAAACTGGCCTCTAAACTCAACACATGGGAGAGAGCATGAGTATGTTTGGATGTTTTTATTGTCACGCATTTTTTGCTTGGGCCATAGATGCTGTAGGTTGTTAGTCTCTTCTCCCAGGTAACAAGTGATAGGATGAGAGGAAATAGCCTCAAGTTGTGCCAGGGGAGGTTTAGATTGGATATACCATCCCTGGAGGTATTTAAAAGACAATGTAGATGTGGTGCTTAGGAACATCCTTTAGTGGTGGACTTGGCAGTGCCAGGTTAATGGTTGGACTCGATCTTAAAGGTCCTTTCCAATGAAAACGATTCTGTGATTCTATGATTCTTTCTAGTTACAACATATGACACAAATCCTCTTTCTTCAGTTGTTTTATTACAATACCAAGTACGGTTGCCACGACACAGGATCTCATTTTCTCCCATCCCCTCCTGAATG
This sequence comes from Nyctibius grandis, assembly GCF_013368605.1. Taxonomy (NCBI): domain Eukaryota; kingdom Metazoa; phylum Chordata; class Aves; order Nyctibiiformes; family Nyctibiidae; genus Nyctibius; species Nyctibius grandis. Next base: position 38,798,646 of record NC_090666.1, read on the forward strand.
CTGATGCCAAAGATGTCTTTTATAAACACTTCCCAATTATTTCCCTTGGGCTGGATGAGACACACACTGGTGAGCACTTAAAAGTTCAGCATTTCCTCAGAGATCTGCAGAGAATGCCTACGTGAAAGCTCTCTCTGCAGGGCACAGTGTATTTGAAACAGATTTCCTCAGCTCTCCGCAGGATCTCACAAATACATCTCACGAAGGAACGCAGCTCTCCACAAATCGACAGCATTTTCATTTGCCTACGAGGTCCTCCAAGTGCCCCAGTGTTGGTGATAGGTCACATAAAGAAACCCTCAACCATCTAATTACAACACTGAAGCACAGGTATGCCCAAGAGTTTATGCAAATACTGTACTCCTTGAGTATTTTAGTAACATAATCTGTTGCAATGAATAATAATGTTATGTGGACAACGACCCTTACGAGAAAACAGTCACTTGCATCTATATGACACCCTGTGTTCGCTCCATCTGTACTAGAGAAAAAAAACAATAAGCACACCCCACGGAGGTATTTAGGCAATGTCACTCCACCTCAGCTTGGCATGCCTAAAAGAGAATTTGGATCTGGAAAAACATTGCATGCTGGAGAACAAAAAAAAATGGTGACGCCAGTCTCATTTTGCATTAGTAATTCTGTTTTTTCACTTCAAGGTGATTTGAAGAGCCAAAATAAAGTATTTTAATGTCTTCTCATGAAAGTTAAAGCCAGTGAAAACCATTTCTTTCTTTCATAACTCAAGTACTCCAAGAGCAGTCACAGACTCACCTGAGAGCTAAGTGTCCTTGATGCTCCATTCAGACATCTCTGATTAACTAAGTGCTAAAACCCATATATTGTCAAGACTTAACAACAAAATGTCTGGGAATGGAAGGAAATCCTTACAAGCACCCAGTCAGGTCACACGCTCCCCGCTTTGAAAGGTAACATGCATCTTGCTAAAAGAAGTTTGCAACAAAACAAACCATTTTTTCAATTAAAAAAAAAAAAGTCCTTGAAAAATACCACTAGATTGTAATGTGTATCCTTATCTCCAGGAAAATCATGTGCCAGATGAAACAGCGGATCTAAATGTAGAGATCTCTGTTAGAGCACCTGAGTTTGCTACAACAAAGAGATCAGCAGTATTACTATACCCCATTTTGGGATTCATTTTTCGGGCTTGCTAATTATCCGGGAGCATTTGGTAGCCAGAGTTCAGACCTCGCCTTTGATTCTTGCCGAAATGAGCAGCAATTGTACATTCAGAACAAGTACTACATATGCACAAATTTATCTTCATTATCAGTCTGTTTTCAACGACCAGAACAGTTGAAACATGCCAGATTTTGCTCTTATTTATGATACTCATGAGAGTCCAGACACGCAACTAAATACTTACATCTGTATCACAACGTCGTCGCTAACTTCATTTTTTCAATTGTAAAATGGGAATAATAATGCTTAGCAGTCCACATTGCTCATTTAATGAAATAATTAACTAGAGACAATTTATGTTCCAATTTAGATACCCCTTATAACTACAGCAGAAATAAGAGAATTTCACAGCAAGTAAGTCATGGCATGGTGCCTTGGAGGCGATTAAGTGTCCCCAGCACCTGCTGAGGCACAGTGCCACAACAGAGGGGCCACTGCTCAGGTTGTGACTTTGAATCTGCACATCAAAAAAAAATAATTACAAAGCCACATGAGTCAGCACAGAAAGCTTTTTCATCAACGTGAACATTTCAATGTGTTCAAATCAGTAGAGGCTAAAATTATTGACCGGTCAACTTTTATGCAGATTAGAAAGTTTCACATAGACTCATTTGGCAAGCTCTACAAAGCTCAGCCTAAGCAGCTAAGATACTGGACACTGAAATGTTTCACATTAATCAACAAGTTATCTGTAATCAAGTGTATTTCCAAAGGTCTCTACGGAGTTACACACCTCTACAAACATAGCTTTTGCCTGGGGAGACTTTTCTCATTTAATATATAGTTTGGTAAGAAGAGGAGCATCAGAGGCAGGAGAAGCTGCAGACCCCAAGGAGGGCTTTGTGCAACTGCAGGTGGGCTACCACAGAACGAGCGTTAGGGTACACTTGCCCTAAGGGCAACCCGTGAAAACGCTGTACTTACTGGATAAAGGTTCCTGCTCAATGTTACTTCTGCTTCGGCTTTCAAGATCACCATGACATACATTAAAGAACATTTCCACACACATTTTCTTTGTGCTAACAGTCAGTAGAGTACTTTGCTGAGGGTAAAGTGGAACGCAGTCATTTAATGATTTATGCTTCAGGTTCTTTGTGAGCCATTTACAGCTATGAACTTTAACACAGGAGTTTAGGGATATTTCAGGAGCTGTTAGCATAACCATCCCTTGTTAGGATCCTCAAATGCTAGAATTCTCAAATGACCTTTTTCAATTGTAAGGTCAGAACAAACACGCAACCAAATTGCTAAATATGTCCCGCACAGGAGCCACACATCTGTGTTCCTATGGAAACCGCTTCCGTTATGTTTGGGTTGACATTTATTCATTTTCCTATTATTTTATCATCTCTCAAAACTTACCTGTTCATCCAGAATTTTAAACTTCCAAAGGCTGGCCTCAGTACTCGGAACACTTTCTTTGAAGCAGACTTAAGAACAAAATGACTTTTCATTCATGAATATTGAACGAACAGTGGTTTGGTTGGGATTCGTATTTATGTCAGAATCTGAAAAGAAACTGAATGCCTAAAGTTTGTGATTTATAAAATCTCAGCTGAGTCACTCTTGTCCTTCACACTTCTTTTCTACACCTTCAAAAAGGATACTGTGCTACTTCAGCAAGTAATTTACAGTCTTTACTTTTCTTATTTTTATTGCAAGTTGACTGCTTAGCCAGAATTTTTCCCCTTGATGTACCTATCTTGTCTGATTTTCCTTGCTGCATTTACAGAAAAGTCTGTAGACATGTTATGCTTCACAAAGCTTTTTTATACATGTGGGAATTCATATTAGTGTAGCTTGGGAAGACTGAACCAATTTAGCTAGAAACAGGAATTGACCCAAAGTGCCGTCAAAAACTTAAAACCTGAACTTCTTTAATCTTTTAGATGAACATACCAATTTAATGAAAAGTGGCATTCTTCTGAACTTCTGCGTTGCATTCACAGCCAAAAAGAAAATAAAACTTGTTCATAGAGATTATAGGTCCAAAGTGAAGAAACCAGAGGAACAGCAGTTCCCATACAGGTGGGGTATGGCCACCACTCGTTGAACAGCACAATTCTACACAATTATTTTGCATTACCAGAGACATGAACAAGATAGAATTTTTACTGGTTATATTTTTTCTAATCCTGCCTTCTCAATATACAATTTACTTTTTCTGTATTTTTCCATATTACTCCTGTAATTTGTTCCACCAGCAATATAGACTGGGTATGTTTGTAGAGCTTCAAGATGCATTTTTTGACCAATTTCTCATTACTACCATAGCAACCAAAACAACCTTATCCTTCACCCATAAAACAGCTTTCCTTCTGAACAGGCAGGATTTGTCATTAACCTTTGTAACGAGTCATTTGGACCCATTCAGGGCACCTATTAGATCTCCCATAGCTGTTGGCTTCGTTGCTGTGTTAAATCCCCATAATTCACACCTCTCAATCTCCATCACTCAGAGCCACTGCAAAAGCTCAGGGTCTGTAAGACTTGACTTTAATTCTGGTGTCAATAGGACTTTTACCTCTTCACAGGCTACCTCTGTCCCACCATGCTTGTGTCTTTGATAATTAAAACAGGAAGTAACTCACTAGTAACTTGGCTTACTATAGTCTCTTCAGTGCATCTGCACAGTGATTTTCTACTTCAACATCCTGTGCAGATTTGTCCTCAAAGTCAATCTAGAGTCATGATGCCTCTCAGCTCTGCTTATGGCTAACTTCTAGATGTGATATTTTACTAAGTTTTTACATGTATGGTCTGCAGTATAACAGATGAGGTTGCTTTGTGTCCTAGCTAGCTCCATGAACATACACTACCACTTCAAAAGGTTTCTCCCCAAAATGTTTGCACCTCACAGAGCAAGACAAACACATAAAAATGTCCGCCATTGCCTGGGAGGTTTCTGGGAGTGGCTCTGCTCCCCCAAATCCAACACCAACTTCTAAATCATCGCAGTTTCTGAACACATTCAGTGGCTGTTTGCACTTTACACTGAAAGGTGGTTTTCCAACACAAGTTGGCACTAGTCAAAGGGCCTCTGACCTATCTTCCACTCAGGTCAGTTAGTGCAAACCCTATTAAGTCCTGGGGTCCCTTATGTTTGAAAAGCTCTATGTGCCCTGTCCAAATAACACTTGCATTGCATTGGCTCAACTATTACAGTTGTTCAAGTACAACGAGATAAACATTGCTATACAGCCTTAAACACATAGCCCATGCATCATCTCCTCTGCTTCACATTCAGAGTCTTGACAAGTCAAAGTCAAGGCTACCTTTACCCAAGGATCAACACCACTTTTGACGACTAGCCCAGGCTAAAGCTAAATTTCTGAAGCTGAACCTGTCCTGTCAGTCTCTTTCAGTTGTTTTGTGTTGGCAAGGCTCAGAGCTCTTTGTAAAATTTCCAATTATGATTGATGTCACTATACAAAGCAAAAATCTCTCTCCTCCCGCTTTATCAAGCTGCTCATTGTATCTATCTAAACTGGTTTTGCAACCCAAAAGTTGGTTTTCAGTGAAAACCTACTTCTGAGGTAGACATTACACTACAATGCCAACGCTATATTATCGGCTACCCTACATACATCCCATAGCAGTTACTGCACTGGTCAGAAACACTTTCACAGAGAAAACAGCTTTTCTAAAGACAAGCCTTTTATATTCTGAAAATTTCCTTTGCAAATTTACATAGGGGCTCTTTCTTGAACTTTTGATATTTTCTGTTATCTAACAATAATGGTTTGCTCAAATGCCATAGCTTTCAAAAATCTTTTTGAAATAAACCATGATTTAAGCTAACTTGAAATACATGTATATCTGGCCTCAACTATGGGACTGTGTCTTCGAGAAGCCTACTATTTTGGTGCAATTTTCAGGTAAGTTTTAAAGGCTTCTCTCACAGCCCCTGTGTTTTTCAATGGCTGACAGATGCACCTTTTTATTTTTTTAAGTACTTGACTGAGAATGTGGTTCAAAATCTTCTAAGACTGTGATACTGTTTGGACTCTTCTGCTTTGGAAGTCATATACTACTGTAAGTTGGAACAGACCTCTGAAGGTCCTTGTCCAACCCTTGCTCAAAGCGGAATTAAATTCAGAGATATATCAGCTTGCACTGAAGCTTGTTAAGTATGCTGTTGAATATTTCTAGAGATATCACAGCCCCTCTGGACACCTGTACCACTGCTAAACATCCTCTCATGGTGAAATTCTGTTCTCTCTACTTAGTTTCCCTTGCTGCAATTCGTGGCCATCTCTTAATGTTATTTTGCTGTGCACTGCCAAGATAGAGAAAGTCTTCTCCCACCCACCGCGTAGAAACACTACTCCTCTTTACACAGCCCCTGACTGCTCAGGGACAGCGTTCAACCACTGAAATTCATTTTTCAGATAAACATGCACATTACATACAGGTGGATTAATGTATGCTTATTTTTTTTTTTTTTTTTTTAACCGAGACCAGGCACAGGTTACTAACCACACTGTGGTGACACCAGCTTTGGGATGAACCATCTCCGCTCTGCTGCTATCTCTGAGGGAGACACGGAAAGCCCTTAGCTCAACTAATATTTATTTTTAAATGAGCTTTTTACTGATTATTACACTGATTATTCAGAACTTAAGATAATTTGAGGAGTGTTGACGCTCAGTGGCAGAATCACTGTTAACACTGCCGACACAGTATACGAATGGACGCTGCAGGATTCCTAGCACGTAGCAGTCGGTTCCACGATACATTCGAAATTCATTATCAAATAGTGCTACATCATCCGATACTGCAAGTACCTTCTGAGACTGGCAGACAGACAGACTGCCTAACTCTTACTTGTCTGGCAAAAGCAAGAATCTGGACCAAGATTTTAAAAACTAGAAACTCCCCCAGCCTGCTAAATTCACCCCCCCGAATAACAAGCAGTTCTTTTGACTTTGTGGGAAGTGCAGCAAACTCTGCAATTTTGACGATCAAATTATCTATTCTGGTACCTAAGCACGAATTCGTATGCTAAGCTTTAGAGTAGATTTCTGAAAATTCCAGGCTCTAGATCAAATGAATCAGGTAGTAAATCAAGTAATCTAGGTTAATGGAGGCATAGCCAGGCTGGCGTGGGGCGTAAAGACAGAGCGCTGTACTGCTGAGGGGGGAAAAGAAGAAGAAAAAAAAAAGAGTTGAAATTTAAAACTCCATGAGTTGTACTACAGAACAGCAAAGGAGATAACTTTGTAATTAGCATAAAAATAACAATGGCTCTGAAAACAATTTGACACAAAAACAGAAGCAGACACAACATTAAAAATATGCATTATTACACTCAAAGCAACATAACAACTTTCCGGAGTAACACACATAAGGATATGTTTCCTTAGGATTTAAAATTAACTACTTGATAGATTGAGGGGAATAACAATCTGACGTAAAGAGATCTTTTAAACAAGACACATATGCACTGCAATACTTTAATTGTACATCTCTCTATTTTAGAAACAGATCTGACCTTCTGCATACTAAGAATTTATTGATTTTCAATAATTCTTATTGCTCAGCAGGATCCTTAATTCTCAGAGCAAGCCGACAGTGAGTATTTGTAAATCTGTCTCTTAAATTTTAAGTGCCTTAACAAAAGGTGTCTGAGCTTTTTTTTTTAGCAAATTTATTTTTCAAAAATTTAACAGTTACATGTACATCTGTCACTGTTGTGCTCAATCCTTGTGATTACAGTTTTACGAAAACGACAGCTAGGTAGTCACTCAATTTCTTCAATAAATATGAAAAGAATTTTCTTTTTATCATTTTAGGACCAAGAAGTGGCTTAAACACAAGGGTTGTTTGTAATGAAGCAATAATGGCATCAATAAATTAAATAAATGCAGACATATGCAGGAGTTTCTTGAATTATACTGAAATATTCCTCATTATCTTTGGGCTGGGCATCACATTACCATGCACATGGCAAAGGAAAAATAATATCTCAAAACATTCTCCTTTTTGCCCTTGTAGGCTACGATCTGGCTAGTGGAGGTGTCTATCAGCAGGATCAGCTTTTGCCTTCAAGTTCCTGTTATTCCAGCCCTGGGCCTCCCTTGAATTAAACAGCACCACACCACGACTGCAGGGCCACTCTTACAGACACTAGGATGATTAGGAAGAGATTTCCTTAAGACCAGGATGTCAAAATATTGCCCTTATTTTCCTCATTTCGTTCACTGTTCCCTTGATTGCTTTTGTCAATCTATTGTTTGTCTTCCCCTTGGTTTAATTTGTCTCCCATCACGTATCCCCTTAGTCTGTAGTCCTCTCAAGAAAGTATTTTGCCTCAGAGGGGAATTTCTTTCAGAAAAAATGTGTTGGATTGAAACAGCAGCTATTTTGATTTTTGAATGATGCTCAGCACTTGCTTTACATATCCTCTTTGAACTGTTATGTTGTTTTGTTCTTATATTTTTTCCTTTTTTTTTTTTTTTTTTTTTAGTTCTAATAACCTGCAGTTTTTTAAAGGTACCTAGCAGTCTTCTGTAATCACACATTTGCAGTGCTGGAGCAAATACTCCGCAACCAGCATCACAGACAGGGCACTTTCCCAACCAAAATGAAAAGAAACGAGATAAGCAATGCCAGGACTGGGCTGGAAGCTAGAGGACAGGTATGTATATGCTTCAACACCTCATTTTCCAGTGGGCCACAGCGCACACTGCTGTCTCATCAGTAAACACACCCTGGCAGCCACTACTAGTTAGTAAAATAGCACATTTTTCCACCGATTAAGAACATTGTTATGCATTTCTTTTTTAAACACTATTTACCTACTAGGACAAAGAAAAGGCATGACCATCCTGGTACTGAAAAACATTATTCTAAAAAATTGCCACAACACTACTGAAATTCTTTTCTTCCCCCCAGCCCCACCTCTCCCTAACAGCAGCATGAATTATTCTTCAGCAGCCAGCAAATAACATCAATTACGAAGAGAAGCAAGATGTACTTCTATAAAAGGACATTATCTCCCCTTGGCTAAAATGACCTTTTTAAAACCAAGGTAAAACTTTTAATTAAAATCTGAGTTGCTTCTAGGACTGTCTTAAAACTAGGAACTTTTCATTAAATTGAGGTAATTATGAAGTACCAAACATGTCAGAGTTAAAAACAGGTTATATATATCACGTATTGATTCATATAGGTTATATAAATTTGTATAATAAGCAGATTGATGTAAGCATATTTTATTTAAAAAGTGAGAGGTTAAATCTATGTCCATTTGTTTGTTACGTATTGGTTTATGAATAAAATATGTTGTGGCATGTCTATTTTATTTGCTTGTATACAAAACAGGGGTTCATTTATGACAAATTGATTAATGTATATAATACACTGGCTTGCAGTTGCAGAATATCAAATGTAGCAGAATTGCTTTTGGTTTTGTAAGTCGTTAATTTGTTGATAGCTATACTAGTTGGATTTAAACACATAAAAGTCTGTTTGCCTTTGTTTTACTTTGAGTAACAACCATTAGAGGTGACAGGATTTCTATATGCAGCTAGACTCTTTCAGTATGTAAAAAAAAAATATTCTTATATGAATTAAAGGCAGCTGTAACAGAATTTGAATATTAACCTAATACTTGCATGATATTTAGGGATAGCTGAGCAGCTAAATGTAGAAAAAATAGTTAAGGTCACAAGAAAGACATACACATGTAAAACAACGTTTTCATAACAGGTATGTGTTGCACATCTTATGCACAGGTATTTAATATTAAACATACTTTCATCAAAATGTCACGGTTGGCTTCATGATGCACATTTTAAGCAATCTTTGGATCTCATGTTATTCTGCTCATACTCTGGGCACAGATTTATCAGGGGGCAGGGTACTTGGCAGGAGGAAGGGAGCAAGAGGAAGGCTTCTCCACCCTCCTCAACATGGCCAAACAGCACAGACGGCAGCAGTCAACAGCCACATCACAGGTATGGTTCTTTTACAGAAGTAATGGCTTGATAAGCTGTTTCTACCATAGTCCACTTGCTCCATCTGCATTATGGCTGGTCACATCAGTTGTGGAGAACACCACCACAAAAAAAAACACAAATAATGCATCTTATTTATGAACCTGGGACCAGACTGCCAGGCATCGAGTAACAACTGTGCTGCCCAGCCAGTGAGGCAATTTCAGTGTTGGCAACAGAGCTGAGGTCCATTGGAGCCCCATCTGCTGACATGGACAACACTCTCAGCCAAAGCTCGGCTGGAATTATCATATCCATAATTTCTACAGACCTTTCATCTCTGGCACAGACCTATCAAAAATCTGAGCTAGTGACTACTCATGGAGAAGGAAGCAAGAGCAATTTTTCCTGATGGGAGATGACTGGTGGAGAATTACAAGCAAACAAAAAGAATGGGGGAGAGAGGCTCCCCACAAAACAACTGCAGTTTTCCTCTGTCAAAACCCTTTCCATGGATTTCAATGTGGGAATGGAAAATATGGGTCTATGTATGTGTTCAATAAATATATGTATTTTACATATATATATATATATGTTAAGTACCACCGCAAAGAGTTTGCATTATAACTGTACACAAGGAAGAGTAATTTGTTGGAAAAAAGCCATACAGCCATTGCTTTAAGCTTCAATATTGGGTCTCGATTCTGGTTCAAAGGTGGTGGTTTCTTAAGCAAGGGGTATTGGTTTCCAGTACCGGCACTAGTGAACTTCACCCTGCATATTAATGACAAAGTTTCAAACTCTGGCAGTGCCAGAAGGCTCTAGAACTTTATAATACTTTTAAAACATTACTATTTGTTCTTCACCATGCAAGACAGGAAAATATTCCCACTTTAAATGCAGAAAAGAAGGCAGAGAAGAGAAAGTAACTTTAGAGTAGCAGATGCTTTGGAGGGGTTGCAGCACACTTGGCAGCAGTGATGGAAATCCGTGTCAAATCAATAGGTGCAACTGATTACCTGCTATCACGGATGATGTTGATAGCCCTACTTCAGACCAGAAACTTGAAGGCTCTTGTTTGATGATAGGTTAAAGACGTTGTGTTCACATCTCACTTCAATTACATTGCAGAGGTAAGAGAAATTAAATAGGCATTAGTCAGCCAACCTCATTAGCTCTGAGTTAAGACAGAAATACAGAAATCACTAGTATAAACACATATTTTAGTAAGGCAAACACCGCATTACAAAACAGATTTACAATTACATACATTAAAATTAAGATTAATAGAGTAAGATTAGAAAGCATCCTTTCAAGTGTCATAACGTTTTACGTTAGAAAGAATGGCATGTTTGAAAATATGATGCCTGACCGATTAATGTCCATTTAATCTTTTCAAATGTTACATTTGCTTTTAAATGGAAATGTATTTGCTGACACACAAGCGCTCTACTGACTCCAGTGCACTCCTAACCAGAACAAATGCATCTACCCCGAAGCCCAAATATTTCAGCCAAAAAAATCAATGCATTTTAACACAAGCCAATAAAATTACATGAGACGAAATATTCTTCTTATAACCAATAAATTTCCACTGGAATGTATGTAACACTATTGAAACAAACGTGGAGTCATTGGAACTCAAAGTCAAAACTGGTTAAAAGGCTAAAGAGAATAAAAAACAGACAAAAAAAATTACTACCAGTGCTCCAACCGTTATTATGTATCAGAAAGCATGGGATGTTTCTATTTCTTCATCACCAAACACTAACCTCATTCATCTTGTACAATCTAATGCAGTATCAACAACTCCATGTCCCTGCCCAAAAGATATTTTAGATCGTAGCAATCTCATTTTAGTCAGACAATAGATTTCCTTAACACAAAGGAAAGAAGGATGAAGCGTGAAAAGCATTGCACTACTACCTTTTTTTTTTTTAATTTCTATTTACCTACTGGTTTAGGTAGGTAATTTAGGAATTTAGTTAAAAATATCTTCCGATTCATGTCTCTATTGCCTGGATGCTATGGTTTTTGTGGGGTTTCCTGTGATGGGGCAAGGTAAACACTGAGCCCCGTGCAAAACAAGGGCTTGGCAGAAGAGCAGGAGTATGTTGCCGGTACCTCTCTCTCACACCCAACCACACAGCAGTACTGACTGAAAAACAGTATATGCCTGAGATCTGCCTATACTACCTTACCACTTTGTGCCTGATTTGTATTTTAAACTATGCTAGAGAACGCAAGGTGCCACTCTTGCATCCTAGACAATGTGATAAATACTTTTTTTTTTTAAGAGAAGGGTTTTTTTAAAAATGTTGTATCTTTTTCACATTTTCCCCTTGGTAAGTGACCTGAGATATACAAACATGACTACTAATATCATATATATAGCTATATATTGTTGCCTGGTTAGATCACCCTGGTTTGACAGCACTAAAATTTTAAGTTCCTGAAACAATATGTGCTCCCTCTAGTGTCCACAAAAATCCACTCCGAAGGGTGAACAAAGTGCATGGAATCAAGCTAAGTCATACCCAGTTTTAAAATAAAGGCATATAAAAACTAATACCTGGCTTGAGAATTAATAGATACTGAATTAAATCTCACCCACCGACATTTCAAACAGGAGCTAAAAATTTATGAAGAGTTAAGCTTGAATATGGACCTGGTCAGGAAAAGACCCATGTAACTGGGAAGAGGGGAGTATCTCACTGTTTGGCCAAAAAATATATCTGCTCAATTTCTATTTGGTCACAAATCAGTACATTTAAACTGATATATCAGTCAAGTAATTCGTCTCTAAGAAAACAGCTAACACTATAAATTCACAATAAGATTAAAAACAATTATTTAAAGCAAAGTTTTCTGCTTGTTGGTTTAAATCAGAGCTATATCACTTTGATTTAAGTCAATTCACCTTCCTGAACCCTTTAAGCTTTAAGTCAATGACAAAGCTGCCATTGACTTCAGGAGGATGGTTTAGGAGGATCCCCTTCGGCTGCGCAAACCAAACTCTTGCCTGGTTTTGCCAGAATCACGTTTAAACAATTATTAGCCACGTCTGATAAAGGTGTTTTACAGACTGATATAAAACAGCATCAAGAATCGCACAACCTCATGCTGTAAAGCTTTTCCTATGTCATCCCCTCCCACCTTTATCTTTTAACCAGCCCTGGTTGAAAGTTAACTTTGTTTCTTCTCCAGGAACATTTAAACCTGGATCCAGCAGCATGTACATAGAGCTGTTTGAACCAGTGCTGAACTGTTTACATCAAATCAGGCCCCATCTGTCTACTCACACGGAATATGTTGGCAGATCAAGGTCTAAGAGTTTTCTGCACTTGAATTGTTCTTTTCTGGGGCGTAATTACAAATGCAGCGTTTTTAATAAAAAGCTGGCTAATGTTTTACTGCCATTGCAGCGAAAGAGAAAGATCTTGCATTCATTATTCACAGCTCTCTCTGAAGTCATGGCTGGATTTTGCCAACACATTAATTCTCACTATTTTTCTGAGGGGAAAAAAAAAAAAAGAAAAAAAGGTCTTCGGAGGAGAACCAAAATAGTGAGCACAGACAACAAGCACACAGGCAAATCCAAATCAGAAAGTGTTTTCAGCTAAAAAATGGTTGCATAAACAATCAAATTAAATAATGCAATTAAAACAAACTCATATATTCCTATGGGTGTCTTGATGAGCCCTAAATGTAGGACCAAGTTAGCTGAAATGGTACTATTAATTTAACATAATGTAATGACCCTTGGCCTCACCAAAACGGCTGTTTCGCTAAATAACCCATCTTTATATATTTGAACGATTCCTTTCTTAATAGCCATTTCTGAGCACCCAAAGGGCTTTTGGGACTGGTTACATCTTTCCAGGAACTGCATGTAGTTCTGATAAACATTGATATGATAAAATCAGAACCTACCACCCATAATGAGGCAATTATCTTGCAAGCTAAAAATAAATATGAGAAATCCAATTAAATGACTTAATTCTCACCAACATTGACCAGTTGTTTTTCCCTGCACCTTTTACTCAGAAAACATGCCCAAGTTATCATGTAATTTGCACCAAGAAACACATTTATACTGCTGTATATATACATACTTGGAACCTAATTTCATACCTTACGGACACACCTTTAAGAAAAATGGAGCCCTAATTCAATAAATACTGTTTTTACATTTTCTTCAACTCTTCTGGGAAGCATCAGCGACAACAGCATTGCCACATCCCTAAGGCAGTCAAGAAATCGGTAGCTTATTACCTATGATCATACCAAATTGCAGATGAATTATGTAATTCATCTTTACAGGTCACATTATGGTGACTACGCTTGTGTTGTCCCCATGGTTACACCTTGATTAATTCCTGCATTATTTGTAGAACTTTAGCATAAGCAGCTGCTGGGCAGAAACCCAATGTAAACAAGGTACCCTGCTTAACTGGGATATCCTATTGAATTATCTTTTATTGTACCACCAGAAGGCTATTAATAGTGACATTTTCAATAAGCTGGATTTTTGAAAGTGAACTAGAAATCACCACAGTGGGAAGGCACTTATTGCTATACCACTGAAGAAATACGAACATAGTTATTAGATGTATTCTTAAAGGGAGACTTTTTTTTTCCCCCTATATGATTTTCTACAACTGCAGGCATAGTCTTAGGTCTTGAAGTGTTGCCCAAACAAAACAAGAGTTGTGCTTACTTTGCAAGGAAATTCTAAATTGATGACAACAAGCATAGCATATTAAATAAAAAGCTAGTAGGATCGTAAAGACTATAACAGGAAATAAATGGCTAACCTCAAAGAGAACCTTACGGGATAGAAGAGGTACATCAACCCAGTCCGATGGCAGGCAGGCCCAAGAGCATGACAGTAAATAAGTTATGGGGTTTTGTTCACACGGAGCATTCCAATCGTAAAACTATGGGTGTGGTATTAGAAAGGGACCCTTTTTAAAGCTGGTTTAAAACATGTACAGCGAGATGATGTGAAGAAAGGGCTCACACACCAGAGACACCAATACTGTCTCATAAACTGCACCAAAAAGTCTATAAAGAAAAAGACAGGGGGTAGGGGGGCAAGCAGAGATAAAATAAGCAAAGAAAAAACAAATAGGGTAAATCTGGTGGATGCCCTCCTAGCCTTCCAGCAGGTTTTGCCCTGCATCTATGCAGAATCAGATACATGGATTTGGGCCAAGAAATACACAGTTATGATTTTATTGAACAATCTTTATTGGAGGAGAAGGGTTGTTAAACTTTCACTTAGAGCTTTTTTTTAAAGGTAGTTTAGTAAAAAGGTTGAAGCTCTGGGGACGGTTATTCCAAGATAAATGTGAGAGCTTTAGGGATTCAGAGTGAATCTGCTTACGTTGAACAAGGAAGGAAAAAGGAAGCATTCTCGAGAAATTAAGGACATCTCCCACTTTTCATTTGTCCTTTTCTTCCCCAGAACTACGTCTCTCACCCTAATCTTTTTTTTTTGCTTCAAAACTTAAGGACCCTTCTGACCACTTTACCCACTAAAAGCACCTGAGTCAGACCTCCCATCCTTCCCTTTTATCATGCTAACAGAAGCCTTTGGTTTGTTGTTTTTTTTAAACACCCACTCCAACTGTTTTCCAGTCGCTCACCTTTTCATCCCCATTCCCACTTCATCACCAGCGAATAGTTGGCATTTGAAGCCTGGCAGTTGCTCACATTCATGGAGTGGGTGTCCTGATCTCTTTTGAAGAGAAACTTCGATTTATCTGCATGCTCTCTTCCTAAATGCATCCTTTTTCCCACACCAGATAACCCCTGACTCAACATAAATCAAATATGCACTTCATAATTTTTTGGTAACTGATCCTCTACTTCAGAAGGAACTCAATTTTGCAGGTTCAAGAAAAATCAGCTGGCAAAGGCAAATTAAGTGAAAAATGTATTATTCTTGAGAATGCAATTGTTATATAACCCCTCATTTATAAGATTATTCACTGAATAATTCACTGAATAATGACTTTGGGAATATCTTGTGATATTACATGTCTATTAGTTGCCAGTCCCGAACCTTATCACTCACTCTGTTCTCTCATAGAGAAGAGCTGTAATAGGAGATTTGTCTTTAGTTTTTGTTAGTCCTAGCCTACAATGCAAGAGGAAAAGGACATAATTCTTAATCCGTTCTGTCAGCTAAGAACAAAAGAAAATAATACCACTGATGCACAAGTGAACTTCCTCTTCCCCACCTACCTGCCTGTGTTAAGTTGACCAGGCATTAGGAGACCATGGGGAAGAAGATCAGTTTTCCAGCAGGTTGCAGAGATAAGGATACCAGGTGGTAGGGTGGCACGTTTTCACCTGATAGCACAACTTCCTATTTTTTACTAGAGATGGTTTAAGGACTTGGCAGAGGGAAAGACAAGAGCTCCCCCAGGAGCCTGGCTTTGGGCTTGCCTAGACAAGCCATTCTGGAGAGGGCTCTGCCTGGCCGAGGAGCACAGCTCAAAAACACCCCCTCACCTTGAAAAAGTGGTGGAGCTTGGACTTTTTTTAGATTTGTTCTGGCCTTGTGAGGAACTGAAACGAACACAATTTCCATGCAGGCAGGCAGACTGCCTCTCCTGGTGGCAGTGGCCAGGTTTTTTTGCCTGAAAACAAGTTATAAATAGCAGTATTATTCATGCATCAATAGCAGATATTCAAACACGTCTCAAAGACAGAGTGACTGTAAACTGAGCCACAGCGATACATACAAATCTATACCATTCCTAAAATAACCTCTCTTTTGTAGCTCTTAGCCAAGGAGCGGCTGCATCCTCCCGGTACAGCAGAAATGTCAAAGGCATCTTCCTCTTTATCCATTTGGATGAACTTGATAAGAGAAGCCGTGCTGCTGGAGCAAATCAGGTACAGTTTCAAACAGAGATTAAGTGACTTTCACAAGTTGGAAAGAACACTGGAATAAGGGGAATGAAAGGGAGGAAAGATTAGAAGAAAGGTGAAGAGGTGACCTCCTTTGATGAAAAAATGAACAAGTTAAAGAAATACAAAAAAAAAAGCACACCCAAAACCCAACAGCTCAAGCCTTTCCAATGGTATTCAGGCAAACCCCTAACAGGAACAGATTGTTAAGATTTCTGGAATTAAGAGACATTATTTTTGTTTAAAACTATTTAGTGATAGTTAATATTTTACATGTATTTTGGGCGAATGTTTTTCCTTTCACATCTTAAGAAAAAAAATGAGGATATTTTTAAAAGCCTACCTATTAGTATACATTTTGTATAAGTGAGACAGATGTATGGAAATTATTTTCTAATTAAATAAAAATCAACAGATGGCACTCTATAGGCAAGTCTATTTTCCTCATTTAATATATGGCTTGGACTGATAAAATCTTGCGTGATTTGAAGAGCTTGTGATTTGAACATGACTACTCTGAAAAAGTTGCATGAAACATGTTTAAATTGTATTATCCCTAACAATGCCATTAATGACAGATGGAAAAGATACATACAAGCCAGAAGACCTGAATGAACTGATTTCAGGTTACAAAGCACTGTATGTCACTCCATTCAGCAATTAAGTATTTCCTAATATTTTACAGGAATAAGAAATTTTCAGCCACTAGGATTGTAATTATCTTCTGTTAACAAGATCATTTAATTCAACCCCCCCCCCCCCACAAAGACTTATGGCCGCATCACATGTGTGACTCTGCACAGGGAGTCACAGGATTATTACTTGTAAGTGTGAAATGATGTAACTTCACTTGCTTAACTCTGTATGGAGTATTTAAAAAAAAAAAAAAAACATCAGTAAACAGAGCTGCACACAGACTGTATCGCAGCGATGAAAAGAGAAGCGAGCCTTCCTCACCACAGCTCTCCGAAGCAAGTTAGGAGCCTTAATGCACTTCTTACATGACGAGCACAACTTTCACCGAGCTAACTTTACCTTCCATAACCCTTGGCTGGAAAACAAGATTGACTGGGTCTGACTTCTGAAATACATTGCTCAGACACAGAGGGAGTTTTGTTCTGGGCTATGTAGGAGACATGATTTCAGCAGTGTTTACCGGCCGATGGACTGTCAGAGGCCACTTTGGCCGCAGAAGCACTGGCACAACCCATCCTGTGCAACAATTCCCCCAAACGAGTACTTCAGGCCCTACTTTGATCCAAGTGGGAATATTTAACTAGCACTAAATTAACTTTTCCCCCCTTCTCTCCTTTTTTTTTCAGGGGTAAACAATGAGTACAATAACTCAGCAATATGTTTTTAGTTGGTTATCACAGATGAAAGATGCCTACATTGACATTCCCAAGAGCAGATTGCCATGTAATTGCACATTTTTCGTCCTTGTGCAAATAAGGCACAGTTTACTGTAGGCTGACTTTTCCATGTGTAATATCTGGATTAGTAATTAACATTTTAATTAAAGATGGATTAACCAATATTAGGAAAATTATGTCTGGAACTGTTCAATTTAAAATCCACCACATATATACAGATAAACATATCTTTAAGTGCAAGTCATTTTGTGGTCTGTGTAAAAATGATACGATTTATGACTTTGAGAGACAGCATAATAATTTGATATTATTATACATGGAGATAGCTACTGAATAAATATAATACATGGGAAAAGTTTTTTTAGAAGCTGTATAATTACCATTAAATTAAGTGTTAGATGTTCATTTAGTGAAAGTTCTGACTGCAGTTCAAGCAGCTCTGCCTATAGTCTAGTTTAATTTAGCTGTGTTTAACCAGAGCATAGTGGCGATGGGGGACACACTGTTCTAAATGTAAATTGCATTAGCACCAACATATTGAGATTTCTGTACTTCTTGTTCCATTTGCAGTTTTTTTACCACGAGAATAAATCACAGCGTGTTTTCTGTTCTGGTACCAGTCTTTGCAGGGAGAAGTCAGAATCCGTATCACGTGCCTTTCACTCTGCATCTGGTCTCCTTTGTTGATGCATCCTGGGTGCTGGGTTGGCTTTTCCTGTTGGGTTTTTTTTTGGGGGTGGGGGGAGACGGGACACACAACACCCGCTAATCTCCATCTCACCTTCTTTCCAAAGAGGACAAAATTATGACCAGGGAATAAGTGGCACTAATGGCCAAGCAAGCCAAACAGAGAATAGGAAAAAGAACATGATGTGTGGAATATGTGAATCTATTTACTGGTCATTGAAATTATACAGAAATTGCACTTTCAGTTCAGTCATAGAAAGAGACTGGGACAAGAGCACACCTATGGCAAAGGGTATGATCAGAACCTGAAAAAACCTTAAATGTTCTCATCAGCATCTTTTGAATCAATTTGGATGTAGCTGAATGATTTTGCATTTATAAAAATTTAGTACACTTGGAAGCCTAGTAAATAGCATAATAAATACAATGAAGCATTGATTTATACAGCCAGCCTTTTTATTCTTTAGTACCAAGGTATTTTAGTTTACAATAAAATACTCCAAAAAATAAATCCAGATTTTTATAGCGCACTGTTCCTACAGCAGCGGCAAACAAAAAAAATTTTTTAAGCCAATTAACTTCAAAAAGGCAAAGCTTTCTGGGGTGGAATACATAGCTCCTCAGCAGCTCCCTGGGTTTAATTTCACTGATATGAGTGGGGATAAAGCAGCTTGTTTCTAAGAGGTAGTGAGGTGGTAGAGCACCCACTGGTGGGTAGAGGCACATGTCAGGTGAGAAGCGACTGCAGCAATGCCCAGCTAAGCAGACAAGCAAACTGAGCACCTATGGAAAGGGAATAAGCCCTTTCATCCAGGCCAATGTTTAAGGCAATATTTATATAGGGCATGTCAGATTTGAGTACAATTCCTTTCTGTATGTCAAAGTCTTAAATTTAAAAACTCATGACCAAAGCTTGGAAGGAAGAGACTGAACAATGAAGAGTTATCCACGTCTACAGAGCAACTGGAAAACACCGAGGCAGCAGAAATATATTTTAGAGCTGCTCATTTGAGTTTAAACATGACATTTTGCTATTTCATAGGCGAGCAACAAGAGAGAAATATTCGCAATACAGACTGCTTACTCAGCCACCATCCTTCCTAAAGGCTGGCCCAACATTTTCGTGGAATAACATTGTTAAATAATTGTTCTGATTTTTGCTACTTTTTTTTTTTAAGGTACTAGTATCGACATCATTCTGAGCCATACTGAGGTTCAAAGCCTTGGGCTTGGTACTACCTTACTCACATTTAACCACGCAGAAGTTGGTATTAGAGAAGAACAGAGCCAGTGGAGAAATGTAGAGATGGAGTGAATTGGTTTCTGAGAGGACAGGCTTCTTTCTCTCCTACCCAGGGCGCCTACACGACCCAGGCAGGCAGCAGTGGTAAAGCACTGCTGACACCTTCTGCATTGCAGGCGGCAGAAACAGCACCTAACTGCTGGCTTCTACACTGGCATTTGCCTCTCAGCCTTTCACAGACTCATGCTGAAAGTCTTTCTGAAAAATACAACTGCATGATTTAACACCTTTGAGATAGGGAAGGACATTACATACGCAGCACAGCCATAGACCACAGCCAGCTCCTCTGAAGAGCAAAGTTGTTGCACCCACCTACATGGCTTCATCATAATGGGAACGCTTCTATTCCTACCAGTTGCCATAGTATATAATAAACAATTTCCATCTATTGAGAAGTTCTCGGACATGAATTTAAGACAAACAGGCCCAATACATTTCCACTGTAAACACTGTAGTGTACATGCCTGTTCTTTCTGTAAATCTGTTGACTTACTCCATAGAGTATCCTTTGAAATCTCCATAGAGTTAACTCCTTGTTGTTTCTTTAACTTGTCAAACCATGCATTGCTATTAACATTTCAGAATTAAAAGCAGAAATAAACAGCACAGGCTGTCAAAACCTCAGCTGCATTATTGGGAGAATAGAAATATGAAGTGCTGGTCATAAATTCCACTGAAAGGGAAGTTTTAAAGTTTGCTCCCAGAAGTTACTGTAATATTTGAGGGGAGAGAGGGTATTTCGAAGTGGCACGTGTGCCGCATGAAGCTGGGCTGTCATAGCAACACCCTCATTAAAGCACCCCTCTTGGGAGCACTAACCTGTATTCCAAGTGTTGGAGAGATGTCATTTATAATGGGACTTAATTCAGTGAAGAGTCAAAGTACAGTAGACTCGCAGAAAAGTGAAATCGCTAATTTAAGGAATTCACAAAGGAGCACGAACATGAATACCAGATCAAACAGCTGTGAAAAATTTAGCTTTTGCCCTCGTCATCTTCCCTTCCCTGAAACCACCACCAGTACTTCAGTCTTCTAGGCCTATGATTTGCAAGTTATTGGCGATTCCTCTTTCTTCCTCATCACCCTTCTAACCAGGGCTCAGGATGTGGCTCTTATCTTTTATTACCTCTACATACAAGGCATCACCATCTCATCTGCTCACCCATCTGCCCCAGCAACTCACAACCAACACTACAGCTGGATCTGCTCCACTCCCCTACTCTGCCATCCTTAAGGCTCTTCCTTCAGTGTCCATCTATCCCCCAGAATACCCACAAAATGGGTATTCAAGTGAACACTTCGATGCTTAGAAAGGAACATCTGCCAATGTCCAGAGCTGCCTCAATACGATACTTGTCACTTCTAAACAGAGTGGCTATGCAGTGACTGAATATATTAATGTACATTTGGAATTCACTTTTAAAGTTCTATGATTTAATAACTTTAATTGACAGTAATAACGCATAAGTACAGTACATTTTGGAAGGGCCTTTCGGGTTTTTTTTAAGGAGTAGAGATAATTGTAAATGAAAAATGAAAGAAAACTGCACCGCTTAGTAAATGAGTCGTTAACCTTTCAACCTGAAAGCTACCACTGCAAGCCTGACCAGAGGGACTGCAAAAGCTCCAGCAGCTGTGAGAGATATAATAAAGTCAATTGAGTAGTTTTAGATTTCTTTTAGTTGTCTTTTAAACTCTTCCAAACTTGGTCTCCATCTCCCCAAAACCTAGTTGTTTGACATGGCATTAATGTGTCACCAGACAGGTTTAGATTTTTTCCCCTTTGGTAGATCTTACAGAAGAGGTGAGCTTTACCTATTCTGTGCCCGTAAGATGCTGTCTGCAGCATTTTAAGCTAAAACCCAAGCTATTCATTTGACGCCAGTGCTTTGACCTTGAATGACAAATCCAGAATTTTTCTTTTACACTAGCAGTTCCCCAAGCAGCGGGTGCAATCTTGGCAAGGGTCAGGGAGCTGCAGGAGCCCACAGGAAGCATGGAGAGGGACCATGACCAGCAAAGCACAGAAACTTCCCATTTAGACTTCTAGGACATCCCAGAAAGAGAGTTAGGGCTCACAATTCATACAGTTCTCTCTCACTCAAGATTGCTTGGACAAATTATATGAAAGTTCATTTAAATCAGCTCTCCAAAAGGACAATACAGTCTGTATCTTTTTTAATTAAACCTTATAAGATTTAACAAAGTTGATTCAAACTCTTGTAGAAACTTTAAGACTTGCAGCTCCTCTATTTTGATCACAGCTTACAGTGTCACTCAGAATAACAATATAATACAGAGAATAAGTAATAAAAGTGCCTGTGCAGTGTGCCTTTCATAAGATAGGTTACTTACATTGGGCTACCAGTATGTCTTATGTTATAAAGAAAACACTGCTTATATTTGCACTGATCTCTTAGTTATCCCACACAGACACACTTACCAAGAAATATTCCTGCTATGCTTATAAAATAAATACTAGTTGTCTTCTAATCACTTTCTTTTAATTACAAAACGTAATTATTATATTCTGGTTTGTTACAACAAATCATCTTTGCAGTTCAGGGTATGATTCTACCTGGTACACGTGGAGCTGTGCAAGACTTTCTGTATTTTAATGTGTTTATTTGCTAACTGTTGGCAGAGCTGTACGAGAGTACGCTTGAAGCCAGTTGCAGCTTACAGATTTTTCAATAAAAAGGGAGAAATATTGGCCAGATAGTTAATTAAATGGCACTGGGACATTTTTTTTCCCCCCTTTCACAAATTCCAGTTAGTATTCCAAACCTGTATTAGGTGCCCCAATGACACCAAAACCAATAAATCTTCATTTATTGTCAGTAGATTTCTAACCTGGTTGTTTTAAACAGCATGATGAACACATTTTAGCGGACTATATTAGCTGTGTCAATTTAATAAGAGGGAGATTGATGGAGCCTTTCCCTTTGTTCCTCCATACAGGGCAGAGCCCAGCTGTGAGCACTCAGGGAAGGAAATCCCTTGGGTTTTCCCTCTTCAGCCATGTCTTTGCCTTTCCTGGGACACAGTTTCTCCTCCCTGGACTATTACTAGCCAGTCTTCTCCAAATCTCTGGCACTGAAACTTAAGAGTTTCAAGATCTCAAACTTAAGATCTCAAGCTTTAGCATCACCCACCTGATAAGCACATGGAAAGAAGAGCAACCTCAGCCCTGAGGGCTGTATTGTAATGCCCAAGGGCTGCTCAGGTTTCCCCTCCCTGTTTTACTCATTATTTGGTTCAAAGCCAACATAAATCAAAGATGGTCACCTGGCCCTGACAGATAAAGAGGTCTGAGGAGTGAGCACCCTCCCCCGGGCAACAGCCAGGATAGGGTGCAGGTGGGCAAGTCACAGAGGTACATCCAGGACACCCCAGTCCAGGTACAGCATCACCAGCACCGCGACCTCCAGCACAGAAGGCATTTCTCTCTCTCTCAGATCAGATTATCTGGCAATCAAAGGGTTACCAAGGGCAAAGAGGGAAGGAAAAAGGAGAGACATTCTTCCCCACTCTATAATCCTTATCACTGCCCTGAAAAATACAAATGCTTCCTTTTTTTCTTAAGGAGAACGCATTTGAATGCTTACTTATCTTTGCTCAAAGAACTAACCCTGTTCCTGATGCCTGCCTCACTCACACAATAAGCTTGAAGAACATGCCCATGAGCAACTCTGCTCCACCACCAACACGGGCAAAGCAGAAGCCCAACTCCAATCTCTCCTGCAGTGCTTTACCTAGACCCAACTGTTCAGGTATTTTCCTTTAAAAAATACATTTAACTCAGCAGTTTTGCAAATGCTTGCCCCAGCCACTTCGGCAGAAAAGCCTGCAAAGGGGTGGCAGAAGGTCTAACCTTGGGAGGTGTACAAGCCCCACTGGTCTAGCAGAAAGTACATGTTTTAAGTGGTGTTCTTCCCCCAAGTATGGGTACGCATATTGTTACCAGCTAATGAAATTCATACACATACCTCCTACTTACTGCTTTTCAAGGATATCCTTTGCGATGTTTTGTGGTCCATCAGACTTTGACATCTAAGAACATATTAGTCTGCTTTTTATTCCTCTTATAATTAGAACCAGTGTTTGGGTTATTGAGAGAATTAAGAAGGTCAATATTAATGAGCTTTTGGACTATGTTATTAGACAGTTTAAGCCAGAGTACTTTGCAGTTGTGGGCTGAGTTTGCCAGGGTTTTGTTTTGGTCTGTTAATTTTAAACACTAACAGATTTCTCAGAAAAAATGATAGGTCTATCTATGCATTCCAAGTGGCCAATTTTGAGAACTCAGTTTATACCAATAATTATACACTCCTGCCCCTAAAAACAGAAGGGCTCTAAAGATTAGACTACTCTAAAAAAAAAACAAACCAGTTTTGAGGGATGTGCTTATGTTAAATATAACCAACCACTGTAAAGGGCAACAATTTCCACAGCACAAAGTTCACATAAATTTTCCCACAAGTCCCAAATGCAAACACTATCTGCAAAGTCCATATGCTTTGTATTTCACAAAAGCTTTGCAGAATACGTTCAACATAAGAGAAAACAGAGTTCAGTTTTACTCTTCACTTCATATTTTTGACAGAAAGGTGTCAATAGAAAGACGCCAACAAGAAAGCGAACTGTAGCCCATGTAACTTTATTACTAAAGTATGGGGGAATTACTTTGTGTTATTAAAACATCACTGCACTACAGCTGACGACTTTTTTTTTTCCTTACAGTGGCAGCAATTTCTATCAGGATGAGCTACTTTAAACCTTCAGTTATTTATCAGTGGCAAAAAAAAAATTCTTTAAGCCTACAATAAGGTAGGTGAATGTAAAATACACCCACACAGACCTGAATTCCCATAGCATGTTACCATTCATTTCTATAAAAATTAGATCCGGATCATCCGTGAATTCTTCACCAATACATTAATTCCCAAAAGCAAGTGCTTCAAGGAGGCTCCTGTATTTTCAGGAAAGAAAGAATGGAGGTTGATTTCCCCATGGCTTACAAAAGACAATACTTGCACATGCCAAGTGTTGCTTATCTCTTCACCTATTCAGAAATACACGCTCTTTTTGGTTCAGAAGCACTGTGGAAGCTGTTAGGATTTCTGTACTGGACACAGCCTTTCTTGCTCCCTACCAAATAAAATAACCCTGTAATTTAACCACTAATCCTCCCTGCCTCTCTTTGTTTCCAATATCTACTTCTAGTTTGTTTTCCTGAGGCTGTAATCCCAAATGAAAGCAGCATTCAACAGGTGCCAGTATCGTCAAAAGCTGTTACCCTCTGATAAGCTCTGCAGCACCTGGTCACCTGAAGTTGTAAGAGATTTTCCCAGGCATGAGATTTTGTAAATTTGACAGAAAAAAAATGAGATATCCTACTGAAGGTGCCAATGTGAAATCCAAAGCGAACAAGAAGAATTACCACTCCGCTTGCCCACGGTACGAACACAGAGCCCATGGCCAGCATATGCTTCTCAAGCGTCACATGAAATACAGATATTCGAAGATCTCCACTTAGGTGGGTCAACTTTTCTACTCAACATCAAACAGTAAAGCAAATGGAATGAAACATAAAGGGATATTTTAAAACTAGTAAGGGCAGATTACTTGTATGTATGCACGACCAGGCAGTGGTGACCACTTCAAGATGACCATCCTTGACAGACAGGTATTTCCTCCCCAAAATCAGACAAATAGTCATTAGCTGCCTTCAAGAGCAAGCACGCTGCAGTGTTAATTTACTCCTAGGACCATCGAGGACATGCTGTGCTATCTTTAGAAAAAAATGGCTACCATGGGGCTAAACAGACTGTTGATCCATTACGCTTTGACATTTTTCATTAAGATGTATAAACTTGTAGACACTCTCTTAAATTTGCATATTTGCATCATGCTTTTCATAGACACATAAACAGCCTTTTATAATGCACTTAAATTACTCCAAGTTGCTGGATAAGCAAATGCGATGCAGAAGCAGAATCCAAGTTATGCCACACCTACTAGCGCTTTAGCACTTATTTTATGCAAAAGCTTTTACTTAAAACTCCCAAGATTCACAGCTACCTATTAAGTTCTCCTGAATTTTGAAGACTCTCACTGGTTGTCTTTGAAGCACCAGCCAACAACAGAATGGCAACCACTGCAAGTTTAGTTGTATTTAACTTCTTGCAAGGCACTTTTGACACAGTGGGATACTATCATGAGAAGACAGGCTACCAATTAATGTAAATCAATGCGGTTTCATTGAGGAGCATTTAACGATTCCAGTTGACATAAAATCATAACATGGTTCATAGTGTTTTACTCATTACTGAATACTACTAATTGGTATGGGGAGCTCTGCTGTTTTCAGTAAAAGAAGCAATTTGTTATCACAGAAATGTATGAATTGTACCTAGAATATTCCACAGCAAAGGTAGTAATGGCATTAGAAATATAAGCAGGTTTTATACGCTTAAATGTGCTTTAAATACTGAGCCTCACAGTTTGTACTTGAGCAGTATTTCAGAATTTCGTCATCATCTGTTGACAACCATCTGCTTCAAGCTTCTTACCGCCTTAAGAGTGGACAAAATTGGGTACTGACAGACAGAATTTCTGCACAGAAAGGAAACTATTCACAGGACAATGTAAGGGACAAAGGCTGGAGACCTGGACATACACACCTAGAAATCAGGGGGAAATAAATAGCAAAATTACAGAAACCTAGATGTGACACTCTCCTGCGGTATTACCGGAGATGCAGTTCACAGGTCTCTGTGAAAACGTAGATGTGGCAGATTAGCTGACACCAATTCTCCAGAGAAGTATAATCTACAGAGTAAATGGGTAATATTGTGTACTGTCAACTCTGTTCAAGTCACAGCCATTCGAAAGCCAGAGAAAGAAATATAACGTAGCAAGTGCACGCTGAGGAACTCACTCAGATGGGTCTGTACATACACACTGACCCGAATAGCACAGTCCAATTTGAAGAAATGTGATAATGAGCCACTTGGGTCAGGGCATAAGATTTTGTCTGCTCAAGAAAACCCTTGGTACTCCTGGCTTTTCTGTACTTCGCAATACGACTTTTCATGGCTCTCCCTCTCTATCCAAGGTTTTATATACACATGTATATACGTGCAATACATTCTCACAGAAGTGGCTTACAGCAGCCCTATACCATTAACTGCTGCAGCTCAGGTTAGCCTCCATGACACGGCCTGCAAAAGTCCTTCTTGCTCCCACACAGCCTCGCTTTGTTTCTATCAAAGGCGCAAAAGCAATTCAACCGACAAGCTGTAGGCATGGGACAGTGCTTTAGTTTTCACACTGTTGTAGTCTCGACTTGCTTCATCTCCCTCGTATATGATTTAATATTGCAGCATCAAGTGTTTTGCCGAAGACTACTATAATAAGACACCACTATGAAGAAACCATTCGCTGTTCACCGTTCGTTCTGTAATCTGAATATAAGAATAAACAACTTGGCTCAGAATGTGGAACCCAAGAGGAATTAATTCAGCTTTGCAGCCTTCTTGCCTTGCTTCTAGCCCTTAACTCCCACTGCCTGCAAACAACGCTCAAAAACCAACTTCAACACAGTTACACAAAATAAGCGTATTTTAAACCAAGTGTTTCTGATGAACTTGGAAGTCAGGCCAGTTTCCCTCCAGGCAGTACAGGAGTATCAGCACTGGAGAACACCCAGGCTTGACCCACCCCCAGTTATGGTCTAGACGAGTCTCAAAAGAAAGCCAAGCAAGCTTGTCCCTGGTTAAGTCTGCAAAGATTCACAGGGAACCAACGTGCTGCATGAGAAGGTACCACCTTTACATTCCTTCCACACCACCAAAACCCGCCAACAGCAATACAAATTTTCCACAACTAAAAGTTCAGTTGTTCATCTAAACAAAACAGCAGCTTCATCTGTATTACACAGAACTAGGTTAACCTAATGACTTCCAAGCAGTAGACCATACACATCTTAGCATACTGAGCTGTCTCAAATTCCTTCTGGTTTTCTGACCTCATGAGAAGGTGGTCTCCTCACAAAAATTGATTTTTTCTAAATGAGAAATTATTGATTTATTTATTAAAAATAATTTACCTATTAACTCATCTTCTAGAGGATTATTACAAACTGAGAAATGAAAAGCAATCAAGAGTTTGATCCATATCTTTTAAAATTAGATGTGGGAAATAAAACTGGGTTCCATATAAGGAACTCAGGTAAAATTGAATCAAAGTTTGCAATAAAAATATTGCAAGAAATAGATATTTCTTTAATAAAAGCCATAAGAATACAGACTGTAATTTCATTAACTGTCTTCTAAGTAAGACTTAATTTTCATAAAATGGTCCAAAGTTCCCTTACTTATACAGCCTGACCATATAACCACCAAAGACAAACAAAGAATTCATTGGCTTCAGTGGTGTAGATTGAGGTCTGTAATCTATTTGTTAGCACAGTAAAACATAAATAAAAACTGTTCTTCTCTAGAGAAGAGTTTCACTGGTGAATGACATACTTCCATTTCATAAGCACACAGTTTTAGACAAATATCAATATGCTTTGGGTAAATCAGCGTGTGTTTGCATATGCCAAAGAGCATCCAACTAGCAACAACCTTACATTGCTCTCCTTTTATCCTCACCATATTTGCAAGCAAAGAGAGGCAGATGTTTTGGGGAAACCTATCTATTATGCAGAAAATTACTGTGATTTTTCATTATCTTCTTGCACTAGGGTAACTTTAACGTATTTTTATGACTACACAACACTACAGCATTTCTCCAAAAAGGTACATTTGAATAAGGATGTACCAGAAAAGGTAGCGCTGTGGTGGTTCCAGTGCCTTAGAATTACTCAGAAGAACTATGTTTGAGGAAAAATACTTGCTGCATGTCAAGGGACCTATACATGGAAACACAAGTGCTCTCCACCACATCACAGCCTCTGAGAACAGTATAAGTAGCAGCCCAAACTATTTGATCATATAAGAATTATATTTTAAAAGTCACTGACAAGAATATTTTTGCTACTTTGCAGGTAGGTAAACTAAAATCATAAAGCGTTATACGAAAGTCACACAGGCATGTTTTTGCAGGAGTGTGTGTCCCTGTTAACAGAGAAGTCTTTCTCCTTGACAGAACACCTCACACGAAAAATACTGCATCTGCAAAGTACTGCATCAGCTTTTGCCTTGCACATGGTCTATTCCCCCTCCAGTAAAAAAAAAAATAAACTGCACCTTTTCATTCTCCAGGTTTTCTTTGTTCGTTCAAGGAAAAACAATAGTGAAGCTTATTAAGTGCTATTAATAAACTCTGTGTTAGTAAAAACCTTGAGGAATTACACATCTCCTCCTTATTCTCAAAGCTTAACATTTATCTTACAGCACTTATCCTATTACACTTGAAGCATAAGTCATTCAATAGTGTCACACACAAAAGTTACCAAGGGGTGTCCTACTAACAATAAGGCAACAGACAGTCCAAAGTACACTGATATTATCCAGGAAAGAGAAGAGGTACATTCTTATTTCTGCAGCGAAGCTGTGTTTCAACAGTTTGGCTCCTCTGGAAGGCCACATCATTCAGTAGGAAGCAGCACGTGAGATGTTTGGGAACATCTGGCAGATGTTGAAAGCACATTTCAGGAGTAAACGTACCATATCTAGAACTCATAATACTGTAATCTCTATTTTTCCACCTCAGAGAATTAGACTGCATTTCTAACTGAATAGAAATAAAAATCTCCAAGTGTACCTCACTTCCAGACTGGCATTACATCATCTTTAAAAAGCCCTATTACTTAGTAGTACACTCTACATATTGCAGTGCATTATTTATACACAATTGCAATTCACTACAAATAGTCAATAAACACGTGGTTGCTACAGACAGACAACCTTCTTTCTAGCATCCAATTCTATCCTCAGACTGGTAGGGTTCATAAACACCACACATAGAGCCCAGTTCCAATTCTGTATTTACATACTGCTTGCGAAGCAATGACATATAGAATAACAAAATATAATAGACCCATCTAACACTTTCCAGGTACCTAGAAAGATCTTATTCCAGCTATGAGGATCTTACAAATTAAATCAGATTAATAATATAGTGAATATATTACTGGCAAAAGCATGTGTTTGTCTCTGTAATGATCCTTCCCAGTTCCCATTAAATCTAATTAAAAGGCACTGACTGAGTTTTATTGGAATTCCATTACCGAGGTCCAATCCTGCTCACACACAGCCCGGCACTCACGGGAAACAGCCCTTCTCCAGCCCACCAAGGCTCTGGAGCACCCTCACACACACAAGGCAAAGGCACCCCATCAGCTGGATCACAGCTGGGTCAGGTGGCTGCTTTTACAGTAACAAGTCCTGGTTATTTCACTTTACCAACTACGTAAAAAGGAAGATTCTGCTTTACCACACTAGGAGTTTTGATACATCTTGGGAATTTTTCGCAATAACTGACTCGCTAGCTGGAATATAACTACATTTACAAATATTTTCATCTTTTCAAGAGACAGAATTTAAGGGAAAAAAAAAATCAACTTGTTTAATTAAAAAACAAACTAGTGGGTTGGACAGAAGGTGCATAGTCATTTTTTGAGTAATTATATTTAAAAAAAATCCAATTAGTTCCTAATTGCTATTACAAATTTAGGACCTAGTTCTGCAATGTCTACACTTAGTCCAAACTCACACTAAATACAGACTCAATAGTCTGCATGACTTGCATAAAAATAGCTAAGTTCTGATATTTTTGTCTTCACTGTTCATCATTAAGAACATTTTGGGTAAGTGCAATTAAAATGAGTTCTCTAAGCAAAATTTTTTTAATTGCATTTGAAGGAACAAGACTATTAAAGAACAGATTAATACATAAAAACTAGGAAAAAGCAACAACATGCTGGGATTTAAAATATGCTACTGTAGCAAAAACAATGTTCTGCTATCTAAACTACTAGCATTTCTACAGATAGCCATAATTCTAAATTCACAAATTAAAATCATATACATCCTTTAGAGTCAATACAATAAAGAGAAACCTATTTTCCTCAACTGCAAACAGCAGATAAAAGGCTCTGTAACAAGGTGCTAGAGGAACATGTGCTTCCAAGCTGCAGACTTATTTCACTGAAGTCAATGTGAGTTTTGCCACTTTCTTTAAATGGAGAAAGACTGGGGTCCATATGAACCTTAAAGTATGATTTATGCTCAAATTTACATAGTGGCAGTCACATAGTACTTTAAAAGAGCCACTGTGTGAACTAAGAGCTCTTCTTTAAGTCTTTGGAAGACAGCTACTTCAACCTGCAGGAGTATCAGCAGAAAACTCTACAATAAATTGGTAACAGGTTTGCTACAAAACCAGTTTACACAGTCTTTTCACGACAAACACCTAGTTTTTCAATTTTAAAATGCATTTTACCCTTTTAAACAGTGTGTTTCTACAACTTTTCCTTTTATTTATTTATTTTTATATAATAAATATTTGTATTAGTTAGTGTAATATACTAAAGCTCTCCAAAACGACTGAACTTAAAATAACAATCCAGATAAGAAAGAATGTGCACATCAGTTCACAGAAAACCACATCCACAGTTTGTTCAGTCTCCAGAAAAGTCAGGGTTTTGTGCACACACTCACATACTCAACTGAGGACATGTACAAATCACCGACCACCTATAAAACCAGTCACTGAAATTGCACTTGTGGACATCTCGCACAATTTCAGTCTTTAATTGCCTCTTATCACACATCCTTCTAACTAAACTCCTCTATATATTTTCACCCTCCTCTAATTTTGCCTCTCCAATGATAGGTAAGTTCTTAAGTAATGCTGGTTTTTGGAATAAATAAATAAATAGCAATGTCACTGTGACCTTGGAAGCATTTCTTTTGCATGCAAGATACTAATACTTGTTATCGACATTCAAGACAGAACAGACTGAAGTATGGGAACAGACATCCCTGTAGTACAGCACAGAAACAGCTTTTTTTTATTTTTTGAGAATACTTTCCAATGGATGGCCAAGCTGGAGCTCAGACGGGTGAAACAGAGCAGTGGTTGGTACACTTGGTTTCAAACATTTAGCTACTAATAATGAGAGTTGTAAAGCCCCCCTGATGCACTCGCTGTTGCCTGCTGTGATACCTTACCAGGGAACGAAGGCCAACAGCAGTCATCAGGAGGAGACAGATTTATTTCACCTGGTTTGTGTTTCTGCTACCAGGGTGAGTAATCCAAACTCACATCAGCTGAACCTTAAACCTGAAAATTCCATTTCAAAGTAATTTGTTTCCAGCCTTCACTTAAATATGGTCAAAGGACACCATGAAAACAATAAATTCCCTGCTAAGTGGGATAAAGACAGAAGTTTTAGAAGTGTTTGTGCGTTCAGGGAGGAGTAATGTTCATGAAAATTTGCCTTTCCTTCTTTAAAACAGCTTAAAAATTACCAAAAAAAAGAGTAAAGGCTTTGCCATCACTCAGGCAACTTGAGTTTTAAATTCCCCTACAACATTTTCCCACTCTGTATAAAGTCTACCTGTACAGGAGGACCTCTTGCAAGACATTGCTGATGAGCTGTTTCATCACACCAGCACTTGAATGACAGATCTGACACATTAAAACCACATGTGGAAGAGTCCCTAGTGAGACAGCACTTCAGTGCTGCCGACAGGAGTGATCTGCCACCAACACCGAACACAACCAACCTGCACCTTCACCACAGACAGCAAGTCAATTAATAACAAGCAACGCACACATTAATACTACTGTGGATACACATTTCACT
Source organism: Nyctibius grandis (assembly GCF_013368605.1). Lineage (NCBI taxonomy): Eukaryota > Metazoa > Chordata > Aves > Nyctibiiformes > Nyctibiidae > Nyctibius > Nyctibius grandis. Next base: position 38,830,899 of record NC_090666.1, read on the forward strand.
GACAACACCACGCGTTTGTGAAGATTATCCAAATCCAGCTCCTGTTATCTGGGGCATCTATGTACTTTGGATAACCTCTAGGTAATGATGCCAATTAGTGCAGTGGATTCACGTAATTGCTCTTCCACTGCAGCAGAGCCACAAAACTCAAACAAGTATGACAAAAAAGGGATGTAGGAGCCTAGGCGTTAAGCCAAGGTGGAGCTCCAAGGCTGGAGAAAGCTGTGGGAAGGAAATACGCCCACCAGAGCTGCAGAGCACCTTCAGCTCAAGTGCTCAAGAGGTGGAGATGGGACCCATGAAGTTCCCCTGCACATCTTCAGGGAGAGCAGGTAACAAACATAGTCTTTGCAGCTTGGAAAGCTGTTAGCAAGGTTTTCCTCAGACTTCTGAAATTCATTTATTGCAACAGTTGCAACTCCTTCACAGAATAACTGCAAGGGAACGTGGGTCCATGAGCTTCCTCAGGAACCGACTAACTGAAGCGTAAGAAAAGGAAATCACACCTCTTCATGGCTTAAATGGCACAACCTCAACTGCAGGACTTCTCCCTTATCCTGTCACCCTCCTGGCTGGATTCCCTCTCCTCACTTCCTTTTTCCATCCCAATTCCCGCTCCCCATCTCCCTATCACTTTCTCTTCCTAATTTTATACATACAAAATCAGAGGAGTTGTAACCTGGCTGAGGACAGACCCGACAGAGTGGAAGAATTTCATTTTATTTCAAACCAAGAGAAAAGAGATAATTCAAACTTAATTGGGGTTTCCCCCCACCACCTCTTTTTTTTTTTCTCCTGATGTTATCCACTGGTCTAACAGAAGGCATTGCCTCTGCCTACAGCACCTCACTAATATTTTATATTACCATGGCTACCACAACACTGCTATTAACACAACCTGTGACATTTTCCCAATTCTCTTACTACCAATGGTGAGCCTCAGTGCATTCCAAATTTCAGTGCCTTTCACATACATTAAGCTTAGCACACTCCAGTGACTCAGAATTTCCTCCTGTAAAGGAAAATCAGCTTGGTATGGTCAATAATTTTTGCAGTGTATCAAAGTTTATCTGATGTGCAAATGTAATTCTCTTTCTGGATGCCTCATCCTGAATCCCGTTTAGGTTGAGACCACTTGACATTTTTTAAACAAAATGCCTTTTACATCCTAATTTGTACTCCACTCGGTTTTGATAAGACATGACATTATGCTATGATGAGTTAGTTGATTCTAAGCAAATTTGATTTATCCCACTTTTTGGGCTGCTATGATTTACAAGGATGTTGCCTTTTAAGATGGGATTGATTTTAATGTAAGCTGACAGCACTTTTTTTTGGTGAAACACTAAATCAGAGCAAGGTAGCTATGAAAACAAAACAAAGGGGAAATGAAGCAAAATTTAAACACAAGAAATTAACATTCATGAATAATTGGCACCTGCTTATCTCCATCAAGGAAGACAGAGTGACAAATCAGTTTCCAGAACAATTCCACAAAATGTTTGAAAGTTTGATTTTTATTCATAAGATCAGGCACACACTAGAGCTGCTGAAATGTAATCTGACCATTTTGTGAATAGCATGGAAAGTTCTTGAAATATTTTCCGTCAAAGAAGCACTAACACGACCACGAATCTTCATGTATCAAAGTAAAAGCATATGTACCCTTCACAAAACTGAAAGATTTTCTCAGAACCTTTCCTGTCTGGCTGTTCAGGTACCAGTATATTGCATGCTACCCCCATTTCTTTGCAATATCCTTGTACCTTACGATGCAGTGTTTTAAACATGCAAGTTTGTGATGCTGCAGCGATACTTTTCTCTCTGATAGGTAGTTATTTCTCATTTTTACAGCATGAATCACCTCTGTAATTTTGCTAGGTAGGTGGGAAAGGGACCGGAGACGTTTGGTAGTTCGACAGAAGCATTAATCTATACCCCAGCCTGACTAGCTAGAGGCATCTGCACTCACCCAAACGAGTTGTAAGCAGTTAGTAAACAATTTAGTAGATAGCATATACATGGTGGAGAGGAGCCGGATGTCTAACAGTAAGAATTCAATGCTGTATAGAGTTATATTTCTACTGAAATCTGGCTAAATCCTCGCCGACTGGGTACGACAACATTCAGAGCAGTCTCATTCATGAGATCATGCAGTTTCGAAGCTAAAGGGCTACAAACCAGCCGAGAGACTATTTTCTGATTAGCAGCGTTTTCTACAGCGGTCAGAAAACCCGAGCCAGAGCAGCACACCGCCGTTCCCGTACCTGAAGGGTGCAGAAAGGGGACTTAGTCTGTACTTTAGAAAATATTCAATCCAAACATCTCCTAGGAAAATAAGAGAGGTCTGGTACCCTGAGACCAGCTCCGGTAAGAGGACGGCTGCCCTCTTTGATCAGAGACTTCCGAGAAGAAACAGAGTTGCAACTTCTGAAATTTTCCCCACCTGGGCTAAAGGGTCCCGAGCTCCTTCTCCCGCACCGGCTGTACCGAGCTCAGCAGCCACCCGCTGCCTACGTACAACTTCAGATATTAAGTGGGTGGCAACTTACCAAAATTAAAGGCAGGAACTTTTGACACACCGGGGCAAGCGGAGGGCACCCGCCGTTCCTGCGGCACATCGCCGCCCAGCCCGGGCCGGTACCGCTCCACCGGTACCAGTCTCTCCCCTGCCGGGGGGGCTGGACCCCGCGATTAACGCCCGCGGTGGTTTCTCATAACGAAGCGGCAATTCGGAGCCGGTGCGTTCAGCCCGGCTCGCTGCGGGGGCACAGCTTCTCCCCCGCCCCGTCCCCACTCGTTTCCCCGCCGCTCGCCCGGCTCTCGCTCCGCCGAGCCGCAGCCCAGCACGCCGCTAACCCGGCACCCAAGTTTGCGGGGAGCGCTCCGCGGCCGCGCCCGCCGCACGCAGCGCGGAGGGGCAGGGAGGCGCGCAAGGCGCCGCAAAACTTCCCGGGCAGAAGCCGGTACCGGCGGAAAGTTCAGCGGGCGGCGCGCAAGATGCGAGCCCCGGCGCTTCGCACCGCGTCCCGCCGCGGACGCGCCTTACCTCCGCGGGCTGCCGCTGCCAGCACCTCAGCGATGGGCGGTAATCCCCAGAGCGTCGCCAGGGCCAGGAGGAGCGCGGACATCGCGGCTACCGCGCCGCGGAAGGAGCCTTGCCTGCCTGCCGCGGGTGCGGAGCGGAGCGGCAGCGCCGCCGTGTGCGCGGAGCCTCTGCGGGAGCCGCCGCCGCGCCGTCACTTTTCAACGCGGAGCCGCGGCTGGTCTCGCCTCACGCAGCGAGCGGGCAGCGCGGGGCGCCGGCGGCCGGCAGCGCCGCGCTCCGCCTCCCGCCTCCCCCCGCCCCGCCCCGCGCGCCGGCCCCGCCCCGCACCCTCACCGCGCCCGCGGAGCGACAGGCGCGAAGCCGCGCGGCGCGCGCGGGGGCGGGCGCGAGCCGCGGTGCCCCGGATGGGCGGGAAGCGCCTCGTGGCCCCGGCTTTCCCGCCTTGCCTGTGGGGTTTGGGGTTTTTTTTAAGTTTTGAGGCATTTTTTGTTAAATTCTTTAAGTCAAAGCTCGGGAAGGTGCGGGTGGTGCGGTGGGTGAGTCAGCAAAAAGGAAAAAAAAGGTTAAAAAACCCACAAACACTCGTGCCTTGTTAAGCAGCGGGGATGAAGGCGCCGTGAGAGGCCTACGCGCTGCTTCTGTCCGTAAACACGAAGGTGACGTCCAAAGCAGCTCTCGCAAACTTGGCCTCAGCTAATGATGCTTCTGGAAGTACATCTGAGCAGGCAGCAGGCTCACGTTTTGTGTTTGTTCCCCGCTTTGCGCGGCTGAATCATAACTTTTACTTTACATAAGCGTATTACCTTGAAATTGTCGCATAACACAAACACGGCTCGCTTATCACATTTTCACATATCTTTTTTAAACCAGGCCCTTCAACAGATGAAAGGTGCTAAAGCTCTTACATCATCCTCAGATACTAGTTTTCTCCAAAGACAGCAAGGTGCTAAAATTGACTGCTGAGACCTTACATTTCAAGGGTAAAGCCTCAGTCCTTTTAACTTCATGTTTATATTCCCCAACACAGAACCTAAATACCTTTTATATGAAGCAGGACAGCCAAGAGGTTTCCAGGGGCAGAAAGACCAGGTGATGCTGAAGGACAGAATAATATACAACCTAGGAGAAACATGAAATATTTCATTATTTCTGTTGAAAAGGGGGAAAGACCCTGTGATAGTTGCCCAAGAACTGAAAAGCCCAGTCCTGGCTCCAGGGGCTCCTCGGGGATCAGGGCTTGGCAACACTCACAGAGGGTTACTGGTAGCTTTATTACTGCAAATAATTTACGGCTGAGGAGAAAAATCCAGTTGGATCAAATTCTGCGTTTATCTGCTGTCTGTAAAGCCTGTGTAATTCCCCTACAGTCAATTAGTATTTGTATGGCCATAACTGAGCAGAATTATAGATCCCAGTGTAGAAAACCTTTGCTAATACAGAAATGAGCAGATCTGAATTAAGGTGAAAAAATCTGGCAGTGTCCATGGTTGCTTTTATAACCAAAATGAAGTCATGCTGAATGTCACACTGAAACATTATTCCACTGCATTTACAGATGAGATTGCTTTGCATCCTTCTGTAAACCACCAGAGCCACCTATACGGCTCTTACGCGTTAATTATGATTTTATTTGATTTTACATTTCAAGTATGAAAATATGTAGATACTAGAGCCAGATGAGAAAATGTGTGAAGGAAAACCAGGGAATTCCAAGTTGTGAGGAACTCCTGCTCAAATCAGTGACATTTCCCATATGCCAGGACTGTCACATGGTATAAAGAAACACATATTTGCGAGTGAACACGCTGTCCCTGTATTCTCAGGATATGGAACTGTTTTTATAGAATGGTCTTCTTTCGTCTTGACTTTTGCATCTTCTGCAAAAGTCTCAAGGTCTACAAGGTTACAAGGGGTCATGCTTTTCCCCTACACGTTATGTGTTAATTGGCGTGCTGCCCTTTCGTGCCTTCTCACAAAAACACCTCGACTAAAATCCTGTTTTCCACCAGCTGATGCTTCATTTTTAATTTGCTCCTTTTTGGTCTTATTCCATACTTATTTAACAACAGTCCTCACTACTCTTCTTGAGTAATTTTCTTTAATGATACGGTGCAATTTGCTGCCCATTTTCAACATTAACATTTATGAGAGTCTTTGAAGAATTAATTGATCTTGCTTTCAATACTGCAGATCACATATGCACCTAAACTTATTAAAATATTTAAATAATATTTATAATAAAAATCAATGGCCTCCTTGTTTACAGGAAATAAAGTGTCAATATGGAGTATGCAGTCAGAATTATGACTAAAAATGCAATTACCTGTAAGTAATCATTTGTCAAATTGCTGCCTAAAAACGTAGATTGCTTTAAGATGGCACTATGAGGCGATAATTATCATAGAAGCCTGGTTTTAAAATACAGACTGTTGAACAAATAAAAGTTGACCTTTGATAAATCGTTCTCCTCTGCTTCACTTCCATTAAACATCACTCGCTATGAAGTGATGGGACAATGGGACATCTCTATATGATGGCATGGGACAACTTCAACAATACAGTAAAAATACGTAGGAGTAACCGGCATTCTGATATCTCTCATATCTCCTTTCGACCTCAAAAAAAAGGCAGCGCCACAAGCTGTATGAAAGTTTTAATGTATATCTTCTATGAATAAACCTAAAAATGTTTGCTGACGTGACCAGAGAAGAATCCAAGCCAGTATCTATATTTATAATTCAAACGCTTTAAGCAAGCACCTGCTGTACAACATGCTTTTCCTATACCTCAGACCTGAGAAAAAATAAAGGAAATGGAGATTTTAGCTGGATACAGTTTGTGCGTTTCCAGCCTCCCTGCTGTTGTTTGTATGCACACAACTTCACTCCAGTTTCTGCGTGGTGCCTGAACATCAAGACACGCAGGACTAGTGGCAGACACACAGATCAGGAACGAGATCGGTTTGTCAAATATCTGTTGAGGTCTCCAGCCACTCCCATTTGAAAGAACTGAACCAAAAGCACCAGGGAGTTGAACTGAGAGTGGATATGGAAGAGAGAGACAGAAAGGAATTGAGCGTGTAGAAATGTCTTTTCCTTGCTACTGCCAAAAAAAAGTTAATTATGTAGGAGACTAGAGTGAAGTACTTGCTGGACAGAAAATCCAAAGTTAAAACTACTGTTAGAGATCAGTTTGTTCCTACGGTGCTTTATAACTTCTTCCTCCTAATCAGAGTTATTAACACTGACAGGTTAAATAAATGAATTCATCAAGGTATAGAATATTATGAAATCTCTTATTGAGATAAATTAAACAAAGTAGAACCAATCATTTGTACTCGCTGGTATAACACAACACAGGAATATTAATTATCAGCCAAAGGTAATTCTGACATTAGTCACTATGAAACTACCTCGATTGCATCACTGAGGATTGGGTTATGTCGTTACTTACTTATTGTATATCAGCCATGGCCCTCGAGTAGGCGTGTAGGTAGGTAGGGACGATGATTCCCCCACTGCCCGATGTGACGGGGGCAAGTTAAGGGATGCTGTGGACTCGGGGCGGTAGGGCTGAAGGTTGCTGGCGATGTGTGCGGCCCTTTGGAGAGCATCGTGGGCGCCCAGCCGGGTTGCTAGGGGATGGTGCTGGCAGCCAGTCTGAAGGCGGCCGGGTGCCCTGCCCTGTCCCACCAGACAGAGAAAAGTTGCCAGGCAGCAGCTGACCCAGGAGCAGAAAGAAGGAAGAAAGTATTAAAGAGGAGCGAGAAGGGAAGAAAGACCAAAGATTAAAAAAAAGAACAAAAAAACCCACCCTATCTGAATTCAGGGGTTTGCGTTACGAGCTGTCCCTACTGGAGAAAACATCCCTGAAGGAATTTTTCATTACTACACTGCAACAGTGGTTTCATTATTAAAGGCTTTCTGAATGTGCATCTTCAACAGCTGCTGGAAAAGTTCTTCATGTGTGAGCTGTAATGTGTGTATTTGCATACCGAGTGCCACGGATGGAAATCGCTGCCTGGCGTCCGAGATGCATGGCTTTAGTACATAAATCGGGAGGTATTAAAAAACACATGAAAACGGATCAGTGTGAAGACCTGCCCCACAAGCGCAACAATAAATGGGGCGAGAAAAACCCAAATTCCTAAACCTGGAAATCATGATCTTAAGCTATTCCTAGTGTCCATCTGCTGACTATCATAAAGAAATTCCATTATATCATTTTGCTTGCGAATGCTTGAGAGGTGGTGCTGGACCATACGCCCGTTCAGGGGAAATGCAATGAACTGCTGCAAGTCTGCTAAAGACAAGGCAGCTAAATGCCAGCTGATGGTACCCGGACATCTGCTCGGGACAAGTGACATTTTGCAGTTAACTGGATATGCTTTAGCGAAGGCATAAATGGGAGATCTTAATGCTGATTGCAAGGTTTGTTTCTCATAAAAATAGGCTCATAAAAGTTATTAGAACAGAAAAGAACTCATCACCTTTTGAAGTCTGTTTAAAGGACAATTATGAGGGAAAAAAAAAAAGAAGCATCCCTTTCAAAAGAAACTTTCGTATTATTTCATTACCCAATAAATTAAGTTGCTTATATAAAACAGACCAACTTTCTTACTTGCCACCCTGCTGCACTCAGAGCTGCTGCACCAACGTGCAGGGAGAGATCAAATTTATTTCCAATAAGTGGAGTAGAAACTCCTTGTCCAAAAAAATAGCGTTTATGGCTGATGCTGAGAAAAAACATGAAAAGTATAAAAAAGAGAGAAAAATATCTGGTTAAATCTGTTTCAAACTCCCATGGTAAAATTTGTTTCAAGACCATGTGGCGTATTAACCAGTTCAAAGTACTTCTTTCTCCAGTTTATCTCAAAATAAATATACTCTGTAGCTCCAAGTACCGTAATAAAATTACCTTTGTTTAATAAAATGTGATTTTCCAAGACAGTGGACACCTTGAATTCACCTCACAAATACCTGTGAGCACATGCTTAAAGTTAAACACAAATGTTAATATTCTACATCGTTAGTCCCGAAGGTCCAGTTGCTGAAATGATTGAGATTTGGACACCTAAGCACCTCTACAGTACTACCTAGAAGTGGCAGAGGTAAGCAATCCTACCTATAGTAACTTTGGATTAATTTCATAAATTCACATAGGATCTATTCAGAAATCTACAGGAAAATTGCCTAAGGAGAGAACTCATCTTTTTTTTATTAGATCTCAATGAACTAATCTATGAAATTTTCAATTTTGTCACCTAAGTGTTGTGAAGTAAAGTGTGCAGCTTTATCTACCTCTTTTAGTTCCTAAACACGGCATCAGGAATAATCTAGTGGGATCTATCTCAGTGATAGTGAATGATTAAAATAATAATAATACATAATGCATAACATCATTCGACAGAAGTCATTATGCATTTCCACAATCTTCTATTAGGTTTCCATATTTTACTGCTCTCCAGGAGCATATATTTGTCTTTTGCCAGAAGCGCAGAAACTAGAGATAATATTTAAAAAAATAAGTATTTTTTTAAGACTTACATCTGGCGGTACTGAAATGGGAGAGAATTCGTAGCACTTAGTAAGTATTGTAAATGCATGCCGTTATGATATGTATCAATCACGTATTCACAATCATGCAGCATATCATGAAGAAAAAGATGGTATACCACACGAGTAGGTGTGCCTATACTGACAAACCTGGGAAGCTCGTGGTTATCTAACATGCCCTGGAAATACATAAATCACTTCTCCTTATGACAAGAAAATAAATTATAATAAATTTATTTAGTATAAAAAAAGTAAAGTTGCCACTATCTGTTGTATATCAGCTCCACATGCAAAAAATATCTTGGTTTGGAGCAAAGCAATGATATCAGTTCATACTTCCTGATTTTGTGGGATTATATTATAGGTGCTTTTCCCAAGGGACAGGCTCCCTTGCCATCCCAAACGTACATCCATATTGCTTGATTTATCAGCGTTACAAACTCATAAAATTTCCCCTTCTTGATAAATGTTGGACGCGTGCATTACTGAAGAAGCCTGTGCAAACACTTTCCTTCTGGCACAGCTTTTTATTCTACAGAGAAGCTGCATTTTATTACTTAGCCGGAGTTTAGCCCTATGGCTACTGGTACATCGTCCCAGCCTCCGTCCCAGCCCTGTTGCGTTGCAGCGGCATCAGTGCCGCCTGGCCAGAGACGAGAGCTCGTGTGCCTGTTTGCTATTCAAACTTCCTTTAACATTTCCTTTAGGAGAAATGAGTTGTATTTACCAGATTGAGACGTTTGGAAAATTATCCTGCCGACAGCTATTATATTCACTTCCACAGTATCTTCCTCCAAAATCTATCAGAACGAAAACTTACAGGTCGGCACCACAGCATTTTAAAGACTAAATGAGCCTCCCCCCCACTTCAGAGAAAATTATTGTGTGATGGCAGCCAGGTGCCATAGCAGGATTTTCATTCTGAATTTGGGCTAAATCTGATTAATCATAAAACAGATCAAATAAAGGAACATCTGGTACAAGGTTTTTGCCATCAGATAAAGGCTTTACGGTAGCAGTCCAAATGACTGCTGTGGCAAACAGCCACCACTACAACAGTAGGCAAAATTTTCCTTCATGACAAAAAAAACCCTCAAACATTTTCAAAAGTAATTTGAATAAATAATTGTTTCAGTCCATAAAATCAAGAACGGAGCGTGTGACTGTCATTAAAGTTTAAAGCAATCCCAAAAACTCAGTAGGCAAATAATAATTGTATCTACCACTGAAACATAATGTACAAAGTACCTTGTTTGGAATTTTAAAAATGCAGACAAGCTCCACAGTCTACACGGTGCTTTTAGCATAATCAGGCTCTGAATGTCATTTAAATGCACCTTTTAATATCACTTTGTCTTTCATCGGGGAATAGTAAGGCTGCGACAAAAAATGTTTTAGTTTATTTTGCTCACTTTTGTTCTCAATATAAAAGGTAATGTGAAAATGTGCCCCAGGGTCTGCCCCATTCCCTCGCAGCACAGTGTGACTGGTTTGGGAGGAGGAGGATCTGTTTGCAGTACTTGAGTGCCCCCCATAGGCTACTGCTCAAATAATTGTTTTGAACTAGGCATAAAACCGAAAATCTTTCTATCTTGGGGAAAAGGAGCCTAAAACCTTAAAAACAGCTTCCCCCCAGTCAAGATATAGCGCACAAAGGAAAATTACAGTGGTTGACAGAACTCTGATGCCAATCACTCTTTACATTATATTTTCTTTTTTGAGGACTGTGTATGTATAGGGGGGGTTAAAGCTTTAGTTAAATCTAAATATAACTTATTTAAGTATGGCCATTTACATTGATAAACTGTCTTCCCTCATAGTTATAATGTATTATAAAAAGCAGAATAGTCACTTTTCCAACAGAATTAACGAAGAATTCAAGGTTTATAGGAAGACAAACTGCAAAAGGATATTGTAAATTGCATTGATGTAGTTCTCAAAGTAAGAGAATTGAAATAAATTCATATATTCTATTAGACAAGAAAATAACGAGTTAATTATGATGCACACTTTACAAGTATGAATTTTAAAGTTATGTTAATATTCTCTCTTTTTATAACTGCCTTCCACTTATCTTTGGCAGGACATTAAAATATATTGTCCTTTTATCTGCTGGGTGATGTTAGAGTAAACATTGCGCTTGGTAGCTGATGAAACTTCAGGCATATGACCTTGGCGGTGTCAAATACCTCCTTGTCAAATACCTACCTACCTTTGGAGCATCTTATGTCTGCATAAATGCGCTTATGGAGCATGAAGAAGGAAGGTGGCAGAAGGGGCAAAGGAAAGTACCGAGAAAAAAAAATCAACTGTGATATTAAAAAAAAAAAAGGTTCAAGAGGTGCAGTCATTGCGAAACATGTTACAACATGCTTCACAACGGAACAGAAAGCCTCTGAGGGGTGAACTCCCCCAGCCTTATTCAGCTAATGCTGTAAGGGAATCACAGCATTTACTCTTTCATGTCAGTAGATGGAATAACAATGAAACTCAGAAATTGCTACATGCAGGAGAAGGAGAACTAGAAACGAGAAAATACAGTGAATGGTGCTGAGTGAAACAACAAGGTACTGAAAATTCAACTTCTAAACAAAGATCACATTCATCTTTATATAACTCTTCTTCCTCATAACAGAAGCAGGTAGATCTGCTATCTGTGCGAGCGCACAAATGAGAATAGCATGACCCTATACATTAAATTTAATCCCTGTCCTAAAACTGCAGAGTGACTCTTCCCATAGAATGACTTTGACTCTCCTTGGTTTGAAGTCCGACTCATTTGCTGTTAGCCTTCCCTTGCAGGGAGGAATTTTGCTTGCTTGGACTTGGCTGATGTAGTGGGACACTCAGAAGCCTGTTTCCCTTTCCAAGCTTTGCAATGTACCCTGAGTAGATCGGGAAGAAGTTTCCTTTAGCAAGTTGCTATGTAGGTCTTCATTGATAATAGTTTCACAATCACTACTAAGGGCTTTAGATAGATTCCTCTTGAAAATGTGATTATAATTCAAAATGTTGATTTGCTCCTTTTGCCCTCTCCCTCCCTCCCTCCCTCCTCCTCTGGGCTGTACAAATTCTCCCATGTTCTTTAGCTGGGATGAGGCTACAGGCAGTGGTACTGGAGGAAAAGGAGAAGAGTAGAGACGAAAGACCTTTACGATAAACTGATCCCTTGTTCCAGTGATCCTGGTTCATATGGGTACTCACTTCAATAACCTGAGAAGCTCTTTCATGGCTGTGTGTTATATGCCCATCTAAAGGGAAAGCGGCAGCAGGCTGTGCACTCATACAGAAATAAAAGGGCACTCAATATTAGGTAATATCCAATGCCAGTTACATGTGCAAAATAACTTCAAGGGCTTTAGAATTTTTGTTCAACACTGGAACAGCAGCAAAAGAAGGCAGATGATATCATAACAGATGTGTATGTCTGTGGCTGTGAAGGACCTGGCCTGAGATACTGAGACTTCACTTTCAGGTCTAATCACGAGGATATGAATATGGATCTGTTCTCCAGCCCTTTTCCTTGATGGCAACATGACATCTCTTCTCCCCACATGTAGAAACACGGGGCTCAGCTGCTCTTCTCCGTGCAAGAGGGACACGGTTCAACATCTGCATGTTCTTTTTCAAAGGGCTTTCAAGGATTCCTGTCAAAGAAGTCTTAAAAGAAAATTGCAGCAAGATGAGAGAGGGAGTTCTTTCATGGATAAATAACTAACAAAGAAACAAAGGGCAACAGTAAATGATTATTTTCTCAGTGGAGAAAGTAGAAGTCATTACTGGGGTCCCCAAGGAGACTGAATATTTCTGCAATATCACACACAAGCCAAGAAGACATCACTTACGTTGCAGTTTATACTTTGTCTGTCTTAATACATGCAGAAGCCTTGTGTACACCAGTAACCCGGTGCCCTTCCTCTAAATAAGAATGCAGGAGATCGAAGAAGAGTAAGTAAGTGATATAGAAAGCAAGAAAAGACAGAAAGGCTAACCCAAGAAATGAACAGTAAAGGGAAACTTGCTGGCAGCTGCACCAGTTGGGAAGAGTGGTCCTAGTGGAAGCCTTCTCCAGCTTATCTAGTAACTTATTTAAATCAAAAAAAAAGGTGGAGAGAGGCAGGAATGGGAATGCCTTCTCTGGCAGAAAGAGGTGTTAAATAGCCAGTGACCCACAGGAAGATTATTGAATGAAGGGGTCCTGCAGCTTTCAAAATCAGAGCTCAGTTCTTTATCAGTAAGGGTTTTTCTTTCTAGCGACGTACATGCCAAAGCTGGCACTTGGCCAATACTTTAAGACGATAAAAATAAAATTACAATAACAGATTCCCCTCATCAACTTGTACTGTTTCTTAGGGGTATATGTCTATGCAAGAAAAAAAAAAACCACACCAGACGCCAGGGATTGTATTTATGTCTTTTCTCAAAGTAAACACAAGTATCTGCAAACCCATAAAGAAGGAAGGAGGCAAAACCATCTAACAAACACTCATACTAAATGCACTTTAATAGAATGCTTAATTCCTTCTTTCTGAAAAAAATCTACGAGGATAACGCTATAGCAGGACAAGTGGCTGGGATTATTTGAAATGAAGACAGGAAGGTCTTGTAGTGCCCTATGGCAATCCATCTGGGGAAGATTTCAGAAATATCCAACACTTACTTTAATATAGTCTGTCCCAAAGGCAAAACTATTTGCTTTTCACAAGCATTTTTATGAGCTACATCTTAAAAGTAATCACTGGCAGAGATAATTTATTGATAGCCAGAGAGGATATTGAAAGGCAGGGGAGCTATTAATCATCTATGCAGATATGGGTGAGATCCTGGCCCTATGGAAGTCAATAGTAAAATTCCCATTGACATCTCTGAAGCCGGGCTATTACTCTCTGTGCTGGAGGTTTAAGTGTTTGCTCTCTCTATTAGGTCAAGTTTCTTGCTTGCATAATGCTGCTGATTTACACAGAGTTACATCACAGTTTGACCGAGGAAATATCTCCAGTTTGCTGAAATGAATGTTTTTCTGCAGGAGTAACTGCTTCTAACATTAATAATAGGAATTATTTCTGTATTACAAGTAAGATCCAGATATACTGTAAAAGTTCAGATATAGAAACACTTTTTTTTTTTAAAGCATTACAAGGAGCCTACGGTTTAAATCTTGTTGGTGAGACACTGTCACACTGTCTGCCTGGCAAGTCCATCTGTATTTAATTATGTTTTCCCTGGTAGAAGTTCACAATAGAGATGTCAACTATTGCAAACCAGCAGCAAGTCCAATAAAGAATTTCAGAAATACCCCCACTTGAAATGCTGACATACAATTACATATGTCCTTCACAATAATCTATGCCTTTCATGTATAGTGGGTACATGAGCCCCGAGAGTTAACTCTGCAGCAAAAAAGAAAGCCAGAAAAGAATATACACTTTTAAGCAAGCTATTCCCTTTTCTGTTGGAGATGTTGATGTGTTTCATAGCAGATCCCTTGGTGACGTTACGCCACTTAGATGTCATGATCAACACACCCTCACTTCTTCTCAGTATTTAGATTCTTTGCGAAATGTGTCGCCTATACTTCATACAGCTCCATCTCCTCTGCAGACATAAAGGATGCGATCAAATTATTTCTACCTGCTTGTAGACAAAGTGCTCTGGAGGCATCATTTTTAGTCTCAGCCCAGGGGAACAGAAGTGATTAAACAATTGCTGTTTAAAAATAGCATCACACATCACCAACAGTCCATCTCGCAGTCAGCTGCAAACTAGCAGCAGCAAAGATGTTTGTTTTTACCCTCTTCTGGGCTGCCATGGCAGCCAAAATGTTCCCTTTCTCTGGATTGATTTGTTCTGAAAGCCCAAGTATATTTGTTTTCCTGAGCAAATCCTTGTGATTAATAATAATAGGTGAGAGTTATTTTGTGTGCTTTATTTTAATGAATAAAACCCAGAGCACAGGGAGGTTTGTGTTCAAGCAAGGCTTGAACAAAATTCAGTGAGGGATTTTTGCTTTTCGTGTGTCTTTGTTTGGTGTTCAGGATTCAAACCTGTAGTACCACGCTCTAAATCCCTATACAGGAAAAGAAGAGTCTGACCTCAGTGGTGGATTAAGTCACTCTATCAAGAATATTTGGAACTGCTATGTTTTGTTCAGAAGCACAGGGCTGATATGAGGAATGATATACCTGTGTATTTGTTTTCATGTACATTCAAAACAGGTTGAAAAGCCTGATCTCTCTTAATTAAATCATGAATAAATATGAGATTTCCTTCCTTTAAAGCCCAGCCTGCTGCCTGAGCTCAGACTTTACATAGCAGGCAGAGTTTGATCCTGCAGGTTCAGCTCGCTGAACCCTGTTGTCAGCAGCTTGAGTGATATGCTCAAAGTGCAAGATCTGGTCCGGCGCGTAGAGAATGAGATCTATTTAACAAAATCCTGGCAGCCTAGAGTCTTAAATTCAGATTCCAGAGATGCACTGGCCTCCTTCCCAGGGCTGCGGGATGTCAGCCCTGGCATTCGGCACCCTGATCCCACTTCCTGGGACCCGCGTTCCTCGTTACCACCCCAGGAAGAAACGTTTGCTCCTTTCCAAGGAGGCAGACACAGCAAGGTGAAACCCCCAACTTTGGGGCTCATCTGAGTTTCCTAAAGACGCAGCCCCACCACATTTTTCCCTGGGGGAGTGAGCGCACGGAGCAGAAAAGGAGCTGGGGCAGCAGGTCTGGCCCAGCATCAAAACCCACCAGGAACACACCCAGACCTCAGAGGTTTTGGCATGTGTTGTTCTCCCTACCCTTAGGTCCTACGCATGAGCTGCGTTCTGTCTGTCGCCTGTCATACTGCGGCTGGCCGCCCATCCATCCTGAATTTTGGAGGGGAGATGCTCCTGATTATGGAGCATATGTTGCCCTTTGCTGCGCAGTGCAGAAGGCAGCCAGCGCAAGCAGAGGTGGGTGGTGGATGGCACAGGAAGAAGCGGGGGGACAATCCAGGAAATGTAATCTGTGTTCGGCATGCTGAGAGGCATCAGATGCAAAAAGCATCTCAATTATTGCAATTCAAGACAGAAGTAAACCTGCCTTCCTCATTTTGCAGAGCGCTGATAGGAAACACACAACCCGCTAAGGCTGTAGCACAGATGGAGCCGGACTGTCAGCGATAAGGTCATTCAAGGGGGAATGCGGATGGGGCGATACCTATGGGGCAAGGTCCTGCTCTTCCACTGGACGCTGGCTTTGTGGTAAAATTGTCAGGCATTGCCTTTGGTTGCCCCACTCATTTACCAGTTCCTCCAGGAGAGGTCTAAATAGCATGAAATTAATCTAGTGAAAAGTATGCATCACAGGATCAAATATTCTCCACTTGTCCTAGCTTTTTGAAAAAGCAGCTGATTTCACTGCCTGCACGGCTCTATAAAATAGCTGTGGAGGGGAAGGGCTGTGATAGTATGTTCCTCTGTTTTTTTTGTGCTATTCACAAAAGCCTTTTCCACTTTACCAAATATCTGCATCCCCAGAAGGGTAGCTTAAGCCAATACTCCTGTAGACTTCCGGAGCACAGCAATTTCCTTGGAGGGCAGCAGGGTTTCCCAAGGGAACTGACTAACCCTGATTTTCTAATCAAACAGCAGAGAGAGTTGTAAAGCAAACAGAGATTCAGATGCCAGGTTTACATCCCGCTCCTTGGTGTGTTAACTCTCAGTAACACCTGACTTGTCCACAAGCTGCAGAAAGAAGGAGCATGCTGTTGCTTGCTTGCTTGCCTGCCTGCCTTGTCCTCACCTATTGAAGGTAATGCTCATCCTGCTGGTGGCAGAGAGAGGATTTGTGAGCTTTCCAGGATTTGTGAGCAAGAACACCAGGACAGATTGGAGAAGACATGATGACAACCTGAAGAAAAGGACTGATTAAGGGTAGTAGCTCCCTTTCTGAAGTGAGTGAATGCACAGGTATAATTTTGAAGTCAGACCATTAAACCCATGCTCTGCCACTCGGTAGACCAATTTCAGGCACCTTAAAAGATACGTGGAATAAGTGTACATATGGTGAAGTGTGAGCATGCGTCTGTACAAATGCAATGTTTGGTAGAAATGAAGGCAGGGAGTGGGGAATTAGCTAAACATAGATTTATGCTACACTAAAATACTCAACACAGGAAAATCAAGGTCATATTTTTTGTATGAGTTCTTCAAGGCCAGGCCAGATTTAATGGCTGAATTTAGAGTTATTTCCTCCTTCATTATTCCTGTGTTAGAAACCTCACAAACTTGTAACAGATTACGTAATGGCTTTATTTTCACGTGGACAGAATCACTTTAGTACTTTGAACCCTACTCCAACCCCCCCTCTCACTATCAGGTGAATCTACATGCTGTCATGGTGTTTTCTACATTAAGTTGCATCCCTTAGGCCAATTTAGGACACTCACTGTCAGCGACACAGTACACAAATTTCAAATAAGCTTTCAAAGTAATCAACAATTTATCATTTATTTATGCATCCTTTTTAGATCTAGTTTAACATTTAAGCAGTAAGATAAAAAAAAGTCTTTGAGTTTACTATTGCATTTCACTCT
The DNA here is from genome assembly GCF_013368605.1 of Nyctibius grandis. Classification (NCBI taxonomy): domain Eukaryota; kingdom Metazoa; phylum Chordata; class Aves; order Nyctibiiformes; family Nyctibiidae; genus Nyctibius; species Nyctibius grandis. Next base: position 38,848,075 of record NC_090666.1, read on the forward strand.
GCATAATTAAAAGTATGAATCTTTTTTGTTTGATACATAAAACTTGTGATGGGATATAATTCAGCTAACACTTCTGCTTTTAGTACATCTTTACTCCTGTATTTCACTAAAGGGAGTGGTAAAAAGTAGATGTGTGTCATACAGTGCCTTTTACATTTTGAAATTCATAAACCTCATAGGACAATAGCATAAATGATGTATCGTCAAGTTATGCATCATCTCCTGCACGTACCTGACACTGACTGGAAAGCAGGTTTCCTGAATAATCCCTTCACTCAGGCAGGCTGGAGGGGCTCTGCTGCCCTAGGCAAAACTCCATCTTTACCAGTCACCCGTACAAACGGGTGCCGCGTGTTTTGCAAGAACTGCTCTCAAGACTTTTCAGTTCACCCTTTTCCTGTCACCCACGTTACATCTGCTTTTTAGAAGCAAGGCTGCTGCCATGGCTATTTTGTCTGAAAAAAAAACATTAGTTCTGTGCTTTGCCACTTTTTTCTTTTTCCTTTTTATTTTTTTTTAAACTTCTCCTCCCACCCCACTTCCCATCCTGGCTCCTGCTGGCCCAGCGGAGGCTAATGGCACCCCTGCTACTATGGAAGAAAGATGCAAAGACTTGCCACCCTGCATAAATCAGTCCACCTGAAAATGGCAGGCAACCAAAGCTGGTCCTTGTCAGCTACAGGAGGAACCACGACCATTCAGCGTTCATCTGAAAAGCTGTCTTCGCAACAGAGCAAAAGCAGAACAAGTTAAGAGTGGTTTGCTGTATATATTGGTGGCTGTAGCTTGACAATGGAAGAATTACATTAAATTCGGAAATTTTTAAGTTAGAAGGTATCATGTGGAGAGAAAAGAAAACCTTGACCCTTTTACAGGTTAAAAAAAAAAAGAGATATCATGAAGAACAATGTCTAAAACAAACACCTAGGGATACTGGGTATTAGAGGGTTATTTGGTGATGGAGAAGAAACCTTATTAGATATGAGTTCCAGTAATAGCTTTCTATAGCAACCACAGAAATATGAGATCTGGGCAAAAGGAAAAAGAGAAAAAGATTTCTTTTGCCTCTGCTGATGAAGACAACAATTTTTCCTTGAATAAGGCTGGAGAAATTTATCAAAACCCATTATTCATAACACGCTCAACAGGGGAATATGAAAACATCTTACAATGCAATAAGCAGGTGTCTTATTCTTGCCCAGTATTCTATCCTCTCCCACCTAATGATGGTGAGAAAAAAAATCATTTAATTACTAGTTTTACTTCTTTGCTGAATAAAAGCCAACTTACTGAGAGGGATTTGCATTTTGAACCTTGTTAGGAAGTCAGTACACACCTGTACAATCGTATACTGAAGGCCTTAGATGAGAAGATTAAAATGTGCAATAATTTCAAGATAGAACTTGCATGTTCTGATCCTTAAATTGCAAAAATATAGCCATATCTGTGGCAATTATATGCTTTTTCTTTACCAAACCAAAAAAATTAAGTTTGCTAAAAAGTGGGTCCAGAAGAGTAAAAATTGATCTCACACCTCACTCAAATTAAAGAGGAAAAGTGCTGTTTCTGCTTAAAGTCTAAAGGCACTTAAATACTAGCTCTGTTTTGAAATGTCTTTTATATTCACAGGTATGCTTGGTTTATTTTTCTGCTTCTTACAGGCAAAACTTATTTAGTTTGGGTCTAATGATTATTAATTGACTTATAATTCCCTTACTTCAACTATATTTTAAATTGCAGAGAAATTAATATAAGATATAAACAAAAAGATGAGAAAAAGGAAATCCTGAGTCCCAAACTTGAGCCTGCCACTTGCTAAATGCTTTGCACTGATTGCTTATAGCTCAGGACTGCAAAATTGGTGTTGATCCTGTCCTGCTACCAAAGGATCCTGCCAACTTCCTTCAGCCTCTTCACCTCAGCACCTATTTTCATACTTTCCTATCGCTGCCCCAGCCTGTCCCCACTACTCACTTAGACCAACCCTTACTCAAGCCTAGAGAAAAAAGATTGCAGCCCTAAGAGTTTTGCTGCCATCTTACTCAGTCCTGTCTGCCACGTCCTTGTGTAAATTCTTGTGTTTTGTATTTGTGGCACGGTTCATACCTTGTTCAGGAGGTCTTGAGACACCTCTGATAATAGATATGAATACTGACAGTAATAAAGAACAACACTCTGTAGGAAAGAACAAGGCTTTTTCTTTTTTTCCTCCCCATTTGAATCTCTGCTGTAGCCAGAAGCACCAAGGGCTTCAGTTTCCCATTGCAAATGTACCTGTCTCAGCTGAAAGGCAGCATTACGTAAGATTTATACATTGCAATTATAAAGTATTATTTTTAGACATTTCTCCAGCATTACAACATTTCAGCCAAAATCTAAAGTTGCATAAAAGAGCACTCAAAATATAAACCTTAAAATGCAGTTTTAATAGCATCCTCAGCTTGGCAGCGACCCAGCATAGTATTGCTCTACTCCGATAACAGTAAAAGCAATAAACTATGTAAAAGGCTATGGGTGCGGGAACACAGTCAGGAAGCACCTATACATAAATACTGGTTTTTACTCTGCCCACCAGAGATGCCAAGAACATCCCATTCACAGCTCCTACAGTCAAAGCTTCCATCCTGCGAGTAAGGCTTTAATCCACACCCCAGTACTGGGGTGCACCTGTGTATATATAAAAACTAGTTTGGAAAGTTCCTTTGAACCTGATGAGCCAAGAATTACTAGATCTAAAACTGTGTTGTGGTCAAGGTAAACATCATGAATTAGGAGCATATTGGCAAAAGCAGCTTCATTCGAAGAAAAATGGGAACTTTGGCACAGGAGTTCTGGTTAATTCCCAGCGCCTGTCTGTCACCTGAGAAGTACCAGGTGAAAAACTACAGTCACCACAGCCCTGTCTCTCTCCTCCCCTAAACACCTCCCTGTCCTCACAAAAAAAAATAGAGAGAAAAATTATACTGTTAGTTCAAATCTGAATTCCTCACAATTTTATCCAGTCTATTCTGTGCTGCAGAATGTGCTTGGGCATCAGTTATCCCGTTCGTGCAGAAATAATAGGCTTACCTTGCAGTATCCAAGTATTTGTGAAGAAAACAAGCCTCTCAGGCATTTCAAAATGCCATCTTTTGGTTTGGGTTTTTTTTTTCTCTCATGGTTGTGTTCTTCCCTGTTATCTTGGATAATGCTCTGTTAATCAGAGTTATTTCCATGTATATCTAACAACTATTTATAGTATGAAGAATAAGATGTATGGGAGCAAGACATGGAACCAGAGCTCCTTTCTACCAGCCGAGAGCCCTAAATGTTCTTCCCCACTTTGGATCCTCTGGCAAGTTGAAATAGGAGACCCCGAGGGTGTTCCTCCAGCCAGGCACCCTCTGACACAAGGGAAGAGGAGTTCACATCTCCGTAGAGTGGGTCTAGAAATGGTTTTTTTGGACAGAAACTCTTACATTGTGTATGGGTCAGTAGTACCTCATCATCCAGCTGGGTTATAAAGGGAGAAAGCCCTACCTGGAAGGGCAACAATGGGCAGCCGCCTTTACAAGATGCCTCTAAGGCTTCATTCCCGGCAACATAAGTACTGTGCTCTCAGCCTTAGCTCAGGCAGCTGAGCTTACAACAGCAATGCAATTTTAGGCTCACCTCTGTCATTGGTATTTCTTCTTGCACATCAGAGTGCATCCCTGCTCAGTGCTTTGGGTTTTTTGGTTCATACTTTTGTCCTAGTTTTCACAGGGATAGAATCACTTTTCTGTTCCATTTTGTTTCAGTGTGTGGCCAGCTGTGGGATGGTGATCAAGACCATTAGCAGTGAAAGCCAGGGCAGCTGCCCCAGGCTGGCCCACAGGTGTGTTCTATAGCATTAACATCAGGGTCACTATAAATGGGAAAGCTGCTAGGGAGGGGGGGGTTCTTTGCCTTGCTCTAGTCTATGTTTTTCTTCTCAGCTCCTTTCCATAATTGCTAACCCTGGAGTGACTTGCCACAGCTCCATGAGCTAAGTATAATTTTGTGTCTTTTGTATTAGCATTGATATTGGTTTTCTTATTTTATTAAATCTGTTTAAATTTCAACCCATGAGTCTCTCTCCTTTTCCCCATTCCCTTTCTCAACTGGGGAGGGGTCTTGAGTGATAGAACAACTGGTTATTGTTTAGTCCTGGGTGCGGGCTAAATGGAGACAACTTCGAAGGCATTCAACTTTTAGTCTAAGTTTCTAATACCTAGAGCTTTGTGTTCTACTATTTCTCACCGCTTTTACTTCTAAACTTAAGTGACTTGTGGCTGGTTAGTGACATGTATTTGTATTTCTGCAGGTCATCGAGGAGCATCCTCCTGCTGAACCATCCTCCCTCACCATCTTGGGAAGACAGGCCTTTGCATCATAGCAGCACTTGGGCACTCACAGGTACCATGTGTTTGCATGCTCTCTGAATTTCATTGAGCTCCTATGTAATGGCTGCTCTGCCTGCTGCGGTATAAAATTAACTTGAAGGTGAGAGCTTAAACTGTGTGCATCGGCACAAAAAGACACCCCCCACACCAAAGTTATCATCAAGAATATATTGTAAGAGATTATGCTGCAGAAAAATAGCTGCTGCTGCTGCTCCTTCCATGAGGTGTAATCTCATCTTGACTCGTGTAGTTGAGACGTGTTTAAAGGAACTAGATAAAAAAAATATCACAATAGCGATATGCAGTCATGATTCAAGTTACACCTTTGTCTTCTGCTCACTAAGAGAACCTGAAAATATTAGCAAATTATTACTTCATTAGCATGGATTCAATTTTATTGACATATTTTAAGTTTATGCAAGGTCTTGCTACATGGGCCTTATAGATGTCATCCATTAATAGTAACATTAAATTAATGTAAGCCTGAATTTCAGGACAGGACCAAAACTATGGGATTCTATTAGTAGAATGATGTTAAATTTAGAAGCAGGAAAAAGGGACCCACAATCATTGCATGTATTTTTAGTACTTTGCTGGACAGGATTAGTATGCACAAATGGAGAAAATAGGTTTGGTAACAGTGATTTTGAAAAACCACAACTGTAGTTTTATAGAATTATAAAAGACTGTACTGAGTGATGCCAAATATAGCTCGCTACATAAAATGTTGTTAGTTTGTCTTGTCAGTCTGCTGATGCATGTATGCTACTCCATTTGGCACAAAAGGAAACTGGGTGTCTTGCTAGAGTAATAGAGCCACAAGTGAATATACTAGCAATTTTGAATGATCATTTAAATTCCCTTTCTCTTTAAAGCTTTCTCTATAAAGGCGTTACGTTTCTTTGAACTTTTTCAAAGTTGACTGTTAGGGCAATATGATTTTAATCTACCATCAGCTCCATCCTTCTCTTTCTCTCCCTATTCTTCTCTTGTTTTTCCTGTCTATTAAGCAGAGATTTCAGGATATTTTCTTCTACTGTTCCCTTCTGTTTATAGTGATTTTAGAAGAAACTCCAAATCGACGTAATCTTACTAGCTAGGGTAATAACTTCACATTGGACATTTGGAATTACATCAAATTTATTTCCAATAATGAGATCTCCTAAAAAACTCAACAGATTTGGAATGGAATACTGGATTATTTTACACACATTTTCTTTTAAAATGTTAATAACAGTAATGAAAACCCAAAATAATCATTTGATTTAAGAGCCATTATGAACACACAGAGATTACTTCCTTAGTTTTGATTTTAAAAGCCTTTCTATTTTTACCCTAAAATATAATTCACATAATTTAGGAGTTGTTATAAAACAAGCAGTTAATAGATTTTTATTTTCCCTTCATTTAGTGTGAATTGGAGACCTGTGGGCTTAGTCCATTAAGCCATGATATCTGCTACATGAAAACTACAAATATTCTGAAGTTTCCAAAACAAACAACACAGAGCCTAAAAATTAGCTTAAAAACTCAGAAATCAGCCTGAGGGAAGCTCAAGGAAATGAATAAAAATATCCAGAAGGAATTAGAATCAACACTGAAGAGACAGTAATTGGGTTGACTTTAGGCTAACTTATTCACACACTGAAAGTCTCATGATTTTGGAGGTTGGCTTTTTTTTTTACAGTGTGCTTAGACTTATCTCCAGTCTCATTCTTGACCTTACTAGAGGGATGCCACTTATCCTGCATGCTTCCTACACGACTTTTTCTCCTTGACAGAATACATGCACATACGTATGTATATGTAACATATATTTTTTCCAAATTTATATGGAAAATACCTTCTTTTAAATAAAATACACCTCAAGCAAACTACTGCAAGCCAGAAAAGTGATTACTGCCTGAGGTAGGCAGGCTGCAGTCCTGTGCTCATATGTGACATTTCCCTGGCAATTGTGTGACACAGGAGCTAAAGCTCCCACTTCAAATACGGTGCTAATGCCTCCTTCACCATTAAAAAGTAAGTTATGATATTCTGCCTTTTTAGTAGGGAAAAATGCATACTGGTGCAGTGTGGCTAAATTCTGAGCATGTAGCCCAAGGTAACACAAAAATAACTTCACTTACTTCAATGAAGTAATTTCAAATCTACACTGGAGTAACTGAAAATAAGCATTTTTACTGGAACTTAAAATTTCTTCCTAACTGAATTGTTCAATGAGATCCCATATTTTCACACAACACTCTGTAGGGAACGCTTTTTTTTCCCCCCTTTATAAAAACAAAGCCTTCCCTTGCTGTATTAACTACCTGGATAATCATATGGTCAGCACAAATTACTGGGATGACTCTGCCAAAGAGATATTTGCAGTCAGTGATCTCTTCTCAGATGTCATAGTCAGATCAAGAAAGTAAGCAAAATTAGAAATTAATCTGAGAAGAAAAAATAACAGCAAAAAGCTCTAGTTTAGTACTTCCAGTAAAATAAGAGCTCACCTTTCTGGGAAACTTTCTGGGCTATTTGTGTAGCTTCTGCATGATCAGAGGACCTAACTATATATATATATATATGTGTGTGTATATACATATGTCCAGTGTATGGACCCTCACGCAGCCAGTGCTTTGCAGAAAAACATATTGACATAGCCTTAAATCAGAAATGAGATGCAAATTTTTACCAACTTGGCCAAACTAATGGGAGAAGTTGGAGACACAAAAAGGATTTGTACCTTGTTTTTCTCCGTATTGCGCTGCTCTTTCAGAAAGCAGTGATGAGGGGGCATTCTGTAAGACATCTGGAAACATGTAAGGAGAAAAGGAAGAGGCAATGTTGAGAAAAATGAATTGGAATTTATCCTTTGCAATTAAAGAGGATGCTTGTTCCCTGAACTGGCTCACAGAGTCACAACTTGGACTTTACACATCTGGATTTTCTAGATAAAGTAGGTTCAATGAAAGCCTCCATCTGAACTCCCATCCATTCAAATTACTACATTTCTTCAGATTCTCGTGTGAAGCAATATTGTACCAATGCAGAATAATATAGTTTGGCCTCTGGATTGCTCCAGGAGCTTTCAGAATGATTATGAACCAGTATTTCTACTCCTAAGGTCTGTGAGAGTCAGGATGCTTATCAGCTTAGGTGATGCTATGATTGCAAACGAACAAAAAGAACCACTAATTCTGTACCTTTTAACCAGAAAGTACCTCTTAAAAGCATTACAGTCACTGGTAAAAGTAAACATACCTATTTTAATCCATTCTCTCAGATTTTTTTGAGTTATGTAGTGGAATGTATAACACTATATCTGGCCATAGTGGTAGAATGAAAGGCAAACAAAATACTAGGATAATTTTCTGTTTCATTTTTTACTGCTGGAGGGGTTACAGCATCAACAAATCATCTCAATGGTATGGCCTCACCTGTAATTATGACTTCAATTTTGGTTATTTCATAGTGTGTAACACTAATAATGGAATATATTGAGCAAAGATGCAAACTGTAAAAAAGAGAAACCTTTCAATAATTTTGGTTTTATATGTGGAAAATATGATGTAAAATAAGATGGTTTAACTTGTGCAGAAATGACAAAAAAGGAAGCAGTAAATAAAATACTAAGTGCTGTATATTGCTTTCCAGGAGGTAAACTCTGAGATCATATAAACTTTCTAATGTAAGAGGGATAAAACATTCAATAAAATTGAAAGTGCTCTTTTTTCAAACATGTAAGAAAGCAGAAAGTTATATGTCTTCTCTCCCACCTTCTCACACAATTAACCTCTGAAACTCAATGTTAGTCACAGTTGAGATTCTAAAGAATATGGGTTTGTATAGATAGCAAGAGCATCCACCATCAAATGTACAGTGACAACTTCATAAGATGCGCACGCTTCATGGAATTAGCCAACCACATGCTGGAGTTAGAAAAAAAAATCTCTGCAACCTTGTCCCTTCTGAGGTGTCCTTGCGTCTTTCTTGCAAGTGCTAGAAAGAAGAAAATTGCTGCTTTTTTGTCCATGCCAGGTTCCATAGTAAGATTACAACATCTCCTAAAACATCATAAAAGTTATTTTGATTTTTCTGCATCCAAAGTAATTAGCAACATTGCACAGGGCCCCTGAACCCCTGTGAATAATGTCATATTTCATGGAATTCAGGTCTTCTGTTCCAAAAATTTTTCCTCCCAGCTTTTTCCTCTCCAGCACTGTCTCTCACTGGAGGCAGCCAGATGGGAGGAAACCCACAAAGAGGAGATGAGATGCGATGTGTGTTTGAGTTTGGTCTTGGCACGGTGTTGATACAGTCTGTTTGGCTTGCACACAGGTAGATGGGTCATTCACTACTCTCCAAAATACATCATGCTACATTCCCTGCAAATAATCTCATGTGAAATCATCCCCAGGTGAAATTATTCTTCATCTACCTTATGGTTTTGCTGTCAAACCTAATATGTGCTGTGAGCAGGGGTCTGGGGAATAAACATCCTACAAACCCATCTTAAAAGGCAGGGCAGGGAGGAGGATAGCTCGTGTTGTAGTTAAACAGCACTTGCTATTGAATCATTTAGAGACTTCCTAGTTTTCGAGCTTTTACTTACCATGGTTCAATATGACATGATGTGTACATAAGCATACACCAGCTCACATCAGCCAAAGAGATATTGTGTCAGGACTTTCAACATCTGAATGGAGAATAATTTGTGAATGTTGTGTAATGAGGTATTAGGTTGCTTGTGCAGCATGAGGAGGCTGGTGGCACGATGACATTGGCATTACCTTTTCCTGCCATAGAGGGAAGAGGAGCAGTGGCAGCGGTGGTTGCAGGTTTCACCTCCATCCTCCTGTCAGCCCTGCAGGACTTGTGCCTGGCAGGAGCGGCTGCTGGAACAGCTGCCTGCTCTGTGCCAGAGAGGGGGCAGATGCAGGAACGTCTGCACAAATGCATAAATCCCCTGGAGTGAGCACCAAGGAGCAGTCCTCTTTGCTGGAGAGGGCTGCACATAATTTATTTTCATTCACCGTCTTTTCCTTTCATGCTAGCAGATAAGTAATCTTCCTCTTCTCAACTACGTCCTTAATTATAGCCGACGGAAGATTATTTACTGCATTGCAATTTCTTTCAGATCCATTAGTTTGCTCAATGTACAGCTAACCATGGCATTACTTTCCTTTGACAGTGTTATTGCAAAAGGGTTTGCTAATACACAAAAGCAACACGTTGGTGTAATAACGCTCAAAAGGTAGCATCTACGCTACACATTTTAAAGGGTTAGGGAGGCATAGTAACAATACACCTTGAGTTTGCACAATCCACCCCACAGGACCACCAGAAGACTTTAATAAGAATAATTGATACAATAATTTTGGAAAGCACTTTTGAAATGGGACTATATTAAGTTTACTAGCATGTAACAGAACTATATAATAGGTCAAGTCATTAACTAGAATATTGTTATGGATTGAAGAGAGAACCTGATTAAAAAAAATTCCATTATTTTTACTTTTACTATTATTTCAATAGTCAAATGTCTGTTATAAAATGTGCCTTGAAATATTTGAAGATGGATTTTATAATTCATACAAAGCAGACACCTTCAGCACCAATAAGCTGGTTAATTTCATGTATTTCCATGCTCTTATCTGTAGCCTTGATAGTTAAAAAAAAGGTTTTGTTTGCTTTTTTCATTTTAAAAGAAATGCTTTTCACATGATTCCCAAAAGTGGGGCTTTTAAGCCAGCGACTATGAGAGTTCACATCACTCCTTATCAAGCAGCAAAGGATGGTTATAGTGGACAAGGAGTACCCAGGCAGTGCACAGGGGTAAACGGGATATTTCAAAGGGCCAGAACAGAGTGGAGGGAGAGGATTGCGAGAGGAGTGTCAGGCACTCAACCTTTGCTGAGTTGTGTCATAAGGTGAATAAAGGAGAGAGAAGGATGGTGGCTCCTTAGGTTCTGCTAGTGCTGTACCATGCTGCCAACAGCAGTCAGATTGGGGGTTTTTAATCCCACTTATATTTTCAAGACAACTTCTGAATGTGTTAAAAACTCAAAAAAAAAATTCTATTAAGAACTCAAAAAAATCCCCAAACATACCAACAGGATCCCCTCAGCATATACCCCTTAAAATGACAAAAAGAAAGGTGAAACAATTTTTGCAACCTCAGAAGCCTGTTCTCCACGCAGGGCTCCTTTCTGGTGCCCACAGACATGTCTCAAGATTATTCCAAGGCGTCAGAAGAGCGTTAAGGTCTTTTCACATAACCACGCACTAGTGTTGAGTTTTTCCCTTAGGAGAAACAGTACAAGCAGTTTATCTCTTCCACCTCCCAGCTGGGCTGCGGGAGCACTCCCCCACGTTCCTCCACCTCACAGCAATCCCCTCCATCCTATGCCCTTACTATCAGCAGAGCACTTGCTGCCTGTGAAAGGAGGTTTTGCCTCTCTGGGAAACACACGCAGGCGTCCTTAGAAGGAGAACACATCCCTGACCGTGTGTTACAACGTGCTGCAAGGCAAGGCACATCCTGAGGCTTTTCCTACTATTAGCATTGACTTTTCCTCATTACTTTTTTTTTCCTTTGCAACGCTGAAAGAAATGCTTGCACAAATTATAATAATCTCTTTTGTAAACCTAGTAATAAGCATGTATTTTTAAACGCCAGTTTGGTCTTGTATGTGGCAGTAGTTCAGGTTATAGATTAGTTACTGGGACAGTGACATTAATGACATTTCTGCTGTTTAATAACAGGAATATGGCCAAAGGGAAAGTGGAGTTTGAATGGGGAAAAAAGAACAACATTCGCTTACAGTAACAACTGTGTTATATATTTTTATATTGATTTGAAATTCACGGTCTCTTTAGGTCCCCACACATTTAATTCTCTGCCTGCTGTTACCCCAGGGGCTGGGATTTAACAAGCTTTTTGGATAAACACTTAATTCCTGCTTTTCACGAACACCATTTCAGACTTGAAAAACTCAGGGATATGTTCTTGTAGTGTCTCACCTTCAGCTACCTGTTTCAAGCTCCTCTTTGTAACCATCACGACTAGCAGCAGAGCATCTAAGAACCATAACCTGAGACTCCAGAAGATGATTTCATAGTAAAGAACAGTTTTCCATGCAAATTCTGGTGCAGGGCACAGTCAGGCTTTGCAATATTCTATTCAATATAGTTGTTTGCAGCTTGCTAAGGTCAGTAAGGAGACTTCAGGTGACTTCTGCAGACTCTGTATCTAGCCCATATATATTAGCTATCTGTATGAGCAGCCAACTTCTTCTCATGTTAGTCCTAGATCCCCTGATCATATGCAGTATTTTATAATTATTAATTCATTGGTTAAGTTAAATCTAAGTTCAAACTTAGTTCTACAAACATCTTTATTGAAAAAGTTAAAAAAATTTGACAATCTATTTGAAGCAACAGCTGCTGTTAAAACTTTGAGGATAATTTTCAGACAAGGTTTTAAGAAAAAAATACCCTTGTGTTATATTTTTCTGATTTTTCTTTCTTTTTCAAAATCTAGCTTACTTTTCAAACATGTCTGTCTTTGGTAAACCTCAGAGCACTAGTGTTAGCAGACGTTCTGAATCAACATATCCGTCAGTGATCTTTTTTTAAATGAAGCAAATAAATTAAAGATCAAAATGAGTAATGGAATAATACAACACATTTCTTCACATGAGGGAGTGACCTCGTTTGCCACTCTGTTTTACAGGAGCGATGTGCCAGCAATGCTAATAAAGTGCTATCAATTCATGTGCTTTCTCAGTTAAATGCTGTTGACTTCAAGAAGTGACACGTCTTATATTGTATAATACTGTATGATACATGCTACACAGACACACAAAACCCTGGTTGATATAGTACTTGCCTACTCATACAGTATTGACCTGGGACTGGGATGGAGCATGGTGCTTGGGCTACAGCTCTTAGCTGAGCGATGTTTCAGCTTTGTCCAGAGCTGTGTTCCTATACGTAGAAATGTAAGGATCAAAATATGGTATTATGACTTATGAAAGGAAAACTCATGCCCATCACACTTGACTCCCTGATCACCCAGGCAAAATAATATGTGGCTGCAAAACGTACACGAAGGTGAGTTTCCCCTGTCTTTCCTCTGACACGTGGACCTGTAGCAGGGGAGCAGGGGGCAGATGACGGCGTGGGTTTCAACGTGAGCTGGGAGTTTTGGTCTCCCAATTACTAGTCCACACTAGATTGTTTGACTGTGCTCCTGTTGTTACCAGTGACTGCTAAATTAGAGTTAACCTGAATGCGCCTTCTTTGCTGAAATCCTAACTTAGCTTTTCTATGTAAACACGCATTTAGTATCTCTATCTCACTCCCACCTTTGCAAAGTAAAATAATAATATTCCTTTGCCTCATATGGTGTAGTGAAGTTTAATACATTAAAGATAGTGAGGCACTAGTTGCTATAGTAATGGACTATTTAAATAACTAAGGAAAAAAGAATTCAGAGAGAAGTGTTTCAACAAAGCAGTTTATTCAGGGCTACTATTTTCCACGAAACATCTTTGGGATGGTGAACACACCATGTGGAAATTCTGCAAGAAGGTATTTGGGAAAGGAGCAGGGTAAGGGCAAAGAGGTGCCCAGTGGCAGCAAATGCTGAGCACAGAGAAGGCTTTTCCATCCTGCCCACGTCCAGACTTAGCTGTCAGCTGGCAGAGTGACAGCCGTGGTGGGTGAATTGTCCATCTTATACCCTCAGCCTGGGAGAGGTACCTCTGACCACCCTTCACAGACCGGCCGAGGTTCATGGTTTGTTTTAGGAAGAGCCAGCAGTCACGTCCAGCACCTGTGAAACAGCCAACTGGTTTGATCATTTGTACAGACACGGAAGCCTGGAGTGCAGCTCCCTTCCCAGTCGGAAGCAATTAAACTCTCTGCTGCTAGATTAAACTGCCTTTGGAAAATACATCTGATCCTGAGATCAGAAACCCACCAGCAGCCTGTAGTGCAATGGTTAAGGAACTATACTGTGGGGCTGGAAATGTGGGCTTGAACTTTCCCTGGCAGAAGGTGAAATTAAATATATATTCCCCATTTCTTGGGCAAATGCTGTAAGAAATAGCTAGCGTATATAACACATGAGCACTACTACCAATCATGCTCTCCAGGGCCAAGTTTTAAAAATAAAGTGACTTCATCTGTATTCTTCACATGTTTGTTGGCTGTGATCTGTGAACAGCTATTAGATCAAATTCCTCAAGAGATTTAGAGAAAAGAAGGCTGATTTCTGAGTCCCGATCAGCGTGACAGGTAAAGTAGGCACCACCCTGCCAAGAGGGGAGAAAGTGTGGGCAGCAAAAGAGGCCAAACGCTACATGCACAGGGAGGTATCTAGCAGCCAGGAAGACATTTTGAGCAAAACGTTTGACTTGGATACTTCAGTTTCACCTAAGTCACACTTTAGGTACCTGCATCGCTTTTAGATCTTGTCCACAATCACCTTGAATAATTTCCTAAATCAGGTCATAAGTGGAAGAAGAAAACTAGAAGCCTACCCCCTTCTGTAAGGATGCTGCTCAGTTATGAAGGAAAGGATAATTATTTTCATTCTATTTCTGATCATGATACAGAAAAGATGAATATGACAATGAAAATAATGAGTATGAACATTTAAAAGGTTGTATATTTTCTAATTTGGCTTTCAAAGAGAAGGATTTTTTTATAATTAGTTGCTCTATTCCTTTGTAAAATTGTTGGGATTAAAATGCATGGATAGAAATGGAGAAAACGGGTAAAAATATATCTTTGTAATAGGTCAAATGCAAAATGTATAACTTACAAACCAGACCTTAAAGCAAGTGAATCTCTGTTGAAATCAATAAGAACTGAGATGGCTGACTGAGCAGAAGGTGGGAAAAGTAGTAGTTTGTTGCTTCTCTGCAGCGAAGATAAGTCACTCCACAATGACCTCAGTATATAGCGGACTTTATATTTAAATGGCTTATTTTACATATGGGCAATGGTCTTCTAACCTTGACTCTAACATGCACCAAATTCCCCTAACAGCATTACTGATGGAAGGAAAGTTTACAGTATAGTCAGGATTTTTTTTTTTTTAAGCAGAATGTTTTAGTCAGGAAATTCTGACTCACTGTAGTAAAGAGAAGTGTTTCATGTGAAAGTACCAGTTTTCAGAAAACTTTTATCTCAAATGTTTTACAAATTGAGGGTGACAATTGTGATTCTGGCAGTATAAAGAGAAAACTACCTCTAGAAATAAGTGTCTGTTTTTATCTGATGCAAACTAGACACTTGAACCCATCCCTCTCCAAATATATGAGCATGTATCCCCATTGGGGTGTAGTCTCATTCTTTTTTCCTATTCCAAAATAGCATTTATACAAAGAGGAACCACTGTGATAAAGACTTTCTGAACAATTTGTTATGGTCCCCACCTGGGAAAAGGATCATGTCATTGTTTTGAGTCAAGCAGTTAGTCAGCCTCCTTTCCTCACCCTCACACCTCTACTTGTTCAAAAGCTATTTATTTATCTGTGAAAAGTAGACTTAGCCAGGAGAAGGACAGCACAGGAATACCTAACAGGCTGGCAGGCACCAGTCTCCAGAAGAAGTCCCAGACTGAAGTCCCTGAACCAGACAGGGGGAGAGCTTAACTTGGCTCGGGCACACCTTTGGTGCATGCCTCCAACAATGAGTTTTTATAATTTTGCTTTATGGTGAAAACTTCTGAAACCTCTTGGTTATACCTCACCTCAGAATAGGACTTTCATAATCTGAAAATGTTTTATGAGATGAGGAAATGACTTCCTGTCTTGGGCTACTTTTCAAATTGGACCCAAAGTGCCATTATTGAATAGTTTTTAGGTTGTCCTGGCTGGTAACTGCATTGACTCCATCATGATGAAGCTTTTATACCTTTTTTTAAAAAAAATTGGCAGTAATTGCCTGAATAAACTGAAGGGAATTTCAGGCCTTGAATACTCCTATATTCAGTGAATTGTAGGACTTTTTTTTTAGCATTCTGCAGGTATTAATTAGTTAGGAAAGATCATTAACACTTTACTCACATTCTCAAATATCTGCTCATGCAAATCAATATCTGCTCACACAAATCACCATATTGATCTCCTTTTAGCATTTTAAATAAACAGTTAACAAAACAGCTTCAATTATTTTATGGTCCTCCATGTCAACCAAGTGTTCTTCCTGTTTTAGAGGAAAGTGGTTGAGGCATCATAGGGGTAAAATTATATTATTTGACCAAGACCACAGAAAGGCACTTTCAAAGCTGAAATCATAGAGCAATAGACCTTACTTAAATCACCTCCACAGAGATTTAAGCTAAAGTGTTATGCTTGTCATTGTGAAAAAAAAAAAAGCCCAAACTATGTACAAAGTCAGATGCAGTCACTCAGCTAATAAGTGTAATCTGTTAAACTGCTATAACTCAGACGTGTTTGATTATGGGCACAGCAGTGGTGGCTCTAATGCTTTTTACCTGGTGGGGTTCTCAGCAAAAAAACTTGCAGTGGACGTATGTGTGTGCGTGCAATGGGGGTTTGAGAGAACAGTATTATACAAAAAAAAACCATTGTAAATTTTCAAGAGAATTTGAGCAAGACAAGAATATTTAGTTATATTTGAGAAAACAGAAGAACGAGACATTTCTTTGTAAATGTCCTTGCAACCTCCTTCTCTGGGTAGCTGGAGTTGCCACATGCCTTTTTGTGGGTAGCCGGAGTTGCCACATGCCCGTCTCTGCAATGGAGGGGCAGCCCATGAAATCCCCATTGAGGGCTGGTCCTCGGTGCACGAAGGCACCAGAATCCACTAATGCATTCACTGAACTTCTTTTCCAACACAAAACTTCATCATAAAAAGGAGAGTTCAAGAGCACAATTGTACAATTAATTTGTACAGCAGATCACACAAAAGCAGGGTATTGAGGGGAGGGACCCCACTCTGTCCCAGGTAAGAGCTCAGGCACAGCACCTGAGTTCAATGCCCACCTCTCTAACTCACGTTCTCAGAAATCCCATCAAGCTATGTTTTTTTCCTGAAGAAAGGCAGCAGGAGGAGACAGGGGACTGCTCGTGCCTGCCCCAGTTTTACCAGGGGTGAAATGACTCATAGCTGATAGACTCTCAGAAAATCAAGGTATGTAAGGTCATATTTTTCAAAATTTCGGAAGCTTTTGAGAGCTAATTTTAGGTGCAATTGGTAACTTTGAGCGATAGAGATCACTATACATAGAAGAAGATAGAAACTTTTTTTTTTAATTGAAATTACAATTGACTTTTCTAGGATCCATATGTCAAAGGCAAGAAATTGCAACTAGTAGTTTATGGGCTTCACGGATAGCTGTATGAATGGGAGTTTGTCTGGCTGTACGCTGAGAAAAACCCCAAAGACCTTCAGGATTTAATGATATATAATTATTATTCAAAATACACAAGTACTGAGAATATATGAAATTCCTTATTATTTTGGGTAACACACTTCTGCTTTTGAAAGGTATTCAGGAAGATATGGAAAGTATAAGTCTACTGTTGTCCCTGCAAGGAGGGGAAGATAAGAGCTGGCATGATAACACAAAGAGGCCAGTCTGGATACTTTTAAGACCAAAATGCAATCTTCTTCCTTCTGGAGTGCTGTGGATCAATTTCATGCTGAATTTAAATATCTGCAGAATCATAAGTTTAATATAGATAATGTATTTAGTAGGTTTTTCTGATTTAATTTCCTGGCACTCTTTCTCCGTTGTACACTGTAGGCTTTGTTACATGACAGGCTCTAGATGATAGATAAAAATAATAATATAGCGAAATGTGAATTATCACTAATTCAATTTTGGAGATGATGACTATCAATATATGGATTTTCTTGTTCCAAAGGAATATACAGTCAATAGCACTAAAATTGGGATTGATCAAATGAATTGTCTTATTCGTGTATGTAACTGCTTTCATAACTCATAATTTTCCCACAGATTTGTAGATTTTAAGGACAACAGCTATCAAAACACAGTGTCTGTCTACATTATTGTGGCCGTAGTTAGAGTCAGCAAGTCAGCTCAGACCTTATCATGGTTTCCAGTGAGCACCAGAAGTCATCTGTGGAAAGGCAGGAGCAGACAGGTGGGGATGGAGAAGAGCATGAAAACCAGTGAATTCAGGGAGCAGCAAACATTTATTGCAGGCTGCTGTGGCCGCCCACTGCCAGCCACCGAGCTGACCAGCCCAGCCCTGCGTCACATTGATTGCAGCTTCGCCAGGCTGTGACGTCTGACTTCCTGCATAGTGCAGATGGAAGATCAAATAAACGTGGAAGATCAAATACATGGGATAGCATGAGTCTAGCTGTTTTGTGGAATTTCTTTGATATGCATGGTTGCAAATTTCTCTCTTTAATGTGTCAGAAATGGTAGCCAAGGGAATTAAAAAAAACAACCAACCAACCAAAAAAAAAGCCCAAGAACTTTTGGTAGCTGATTTTGTGAATAGCTTTTTAGTTTTTGGTATCGCTGACACTGGAAAGTAAACATGATTCACAGGTTAGTGTGTGCACAAAAGGAAAACATCCAAAAGAGAAAAAAAAAAAGAAATCAGGTCTAATTAACCAGTTGTCACAACATATTTTATGGTATGTTCATACTTAAAAAAAGATTCAAAGTCATTTAAAGAATGCAGTTATCTATGAAGAAAAAAACATAGATAGATCTAACTGTATCAGCTGCAACAGTAGATTATGAATAAAAGATCATATATGCCATTTATGATATCTTCAAACAGGGAGTGCCAAAATGTGTTTCTAAGATGGCAGAACAATGTATTTCAAATTCAGGATCCTTTCCAAGGTCCTCTAAAGTCAGATTTAAAATAATTCCTCTAGAATCTGACTCTTCCTCGAGTCACTGTGGTAAAAAGCAATAAAAAAAGAAAATACGTTAGCACTTAATGGTCCAGCTAAGAACAAAAACATGCAAAGCAAAAGCAGCATGATACGATGAAGGCAACCCAAGACATTTCCGTTAGGAAGACTATGCCTCCAGCATCTTCTGGGACAGAGGATGAAGGAGGAGAAAGAAGAGAAAACCCCACCTGTTCTGTTTTGGTGTTTTTCAATGGAACCTAAATAACTTTTACAGCACAGTACCACAACAAAAAAGCTTTCTTTTCTCAGATCTCCAGCTGGTGAGAGACTCCAGAAAAGGAGAAGCTTTCCACCCCCAGCAGCAGGCTACGGTTACCAAGTTATTTATGTGAACCTTTGTCCCCAAGGTAACTTTGGCAATTACTTAGGAGTCATTAAAAATGTAAGCGAACTCCAAATTGATTGAATGATGACATTAAAGGCATCTGTGAAATGATTAATTCTGTCCAATCGATGCATCATATTGCACTCAACTCCCCAGGATCGGTGGCGTAGCGCTGTCAGTAGCAGTGCTGGCCTCATGCAGCGCTCTCAGGCTGCATGTCCCTTTTGGTTTGCCCTTTTTGACCGACAAGAGTCAGGGAATGGCTACTGGGAAGAGGAGGATGGATGATGAGCTGAACTCTGCTCCCCGTGCCCTCTGCGGCTCATCACTCAGCGGTGAGCTGCAGATGCTGCAACATCTGGCCGGGCGTGGGTGTGTGCGGCAGCACAGCCACAGCACTGCAGTGCGGGAACTGCTGGCTCTGGGCAGAAAGTCCACGGAACTGATGTTCTCCACATAGCCCTATTTCTTCCTTTTTCCCAAGGGATGGGGCCAGAGTGTTCCTTCCCTCCAGTCTGGCTTCTGAAAATGAGGCAGTTCTGCATAAGGTTGGAAAAGAGGAGGAACATGGGGCTTGCATACACTTTTTATCTTTAAAGATAAGTTTTCATGCCTCTCCTCATCCAAATCAGTCTCCGTTTTTTGGATGATTTCCCAAAGTTGTCATGACAGAGGAAAGGCTTGAAGGGGATTTAAATTAGGAGAGGTTTTTTGCCAGATCAATACAGGGTTGTCATTCAGTACGTAAGGGGAAAAGTGTAAGTACAAGACACTGGTGAGGGAACTGGGCAGGCAGTTAATAGTTGAGGGGATAGGTAACAGGATAAGAAGTATTTAATCTTGTAACAGATGTCCCCATCTTTTTATTTACAATGGACTATATCCTAAAGTGTAAGAAATCTGCCAAATTGATAGCTAAGAGAAAGGCTTTAGGTCATTTCAACTTGAATGACTTACAAGAAGAAAGGCAAAACTCTGGTTACTTTAATACTTTTTCTTTTTTCTTTCCTTAATGTAAAATTAATAGCAGCCCAAAATGGATATCCATAGTCAGTCCTGTATAGGTACAATTCACTGGAGAATTTGTTTAAATCTGGTCACCTCTGTTGCTGAGAGGAAACTGTTATTACCTCATCTCAGTTGGTCCGCCGCGTTCTCCGCTGGTGTTCACAGCCTGTGTTATGATGAAGTGTTTACACCAAATAATCACAGGTGGTCAGCCTTGCAGAAAGGGAAAAGGCAAGAATTTCATAGCTAAAATTACTTTCTCTCTCTTTGAGACAGATCCCATCAAATCAATGTTATGAGAGGTAAAAGAGTTTGGGTGGCCTTTCAGTGTCGCTGAACAAATTGTTACTGTTCTTTGTGGTAAAATGACAAGCCATTCCAGGGCTTTCAGTCAAGGCAACATCGTCCCCAGACACTGAATCCTAATTGTTAGATTTCTTTATTTTATTTTCAGGTAAGTTGATGACAGTGAATAGATAAGAGACCAAATATGGTAATTTGGTTAGTAAAAAATGCGTGTTAAAACTGTAACATTGCCACAAGTGAGGAAAAATTGTATCAGGCATTTGTCAGACTATCAGATCTCTTATGATCTGGTTAGAGGAAAAGATCGTCTCTCTCTCTCCTACGTATGAGGTACGTCTCAGGCTACATACCTGCTGCTGGGCACAGAACCCCAATGGTAAATGCAGACCCCCCTGGTTTATTCATGCACTTTGTGGCTGTATCTGTATTAGCCTGCAGTGATGACCAGGAGCAGGTCTCCATAGTGGAGCAGTTGCTGCAGTTGTAAATTGGTCTGAATTGAGGTGGAGGGTTTGACGCAGAATGAGGCTGGTCTAGAGCAGGTTGATTCCCAGTGCTGCCGAAGCCTCTCCAGCCAGTCCTGTCCAGGCAGCGCACCCAAAGGTCCAAGGCTGCTCACTCCTTCTGGGTCCCACTTGAACATGCAGCTAGAGACACTTCCGAGATCAATTTTTAGATTAGCTGAATACTTACTGAAACTGATTATGAGTAGGGGCTGATTATAGTAATTTTACATCTCTGAATACGTTTTAGATGTCTCTGATGAGTGCCTATCCTTCTCCCTCCAGCAAAATGGAGGCACTAGAAATCAGTGAACCCTTAGCAATGCTGAAGATCTTCTCTTTTGTAGCCTATTTTTTGACAAAGACTTTAATGCACTTTTGTTTCACACAGATGTTGAGAGGATTAAATACAAACAAAGCCCAGACCAAAGCAATGCACCAAATGAGGCTTCAGAGAAGCCTCCAGTGTGACTCTGTGGCACTTTATCAACTTATGTGGGTCAAGATCATGTACAGCTACTGAGATTTTTAGGAGGATATTCACGATTCAGAAGGTCTTCAGCTTCCTAAATAGCTGTAATCTGTGTCTCCCAGAAAAATTTCCTTCCTAAGTATTGATATTTTGTTATAGAAAATGAAATGTTTGACATAAAAAGAACCCCAAAAACACCTTTTTAAGCCTTGATCCAGATCCATTACAATCTTGAATCTACCAAAGTAATAACACCATTAGAAGCCTAATTGACATTGTTTCATTATAGATTTTTATGTCCACTAGACTTTGATCAGGAAGGCAGATCATAGCATCATTTGCACTGTGCAAAAATATTCTATCAGGAAATAAATAACGTATTCTTACCCCCAAAACATCTATACAAGTTACTATACATCAAAAACTAGTTCTCAGTCCTTACCTTGCCTCCTACCTCCTCATAAGCACAGAAAATTCTCCAAAACTTTCCTCTCTGCAATCTGTTATGGCATGTTGGGAAAAAATATAAACAGTTGTTCAGCTGAGAATAAGGTGTGAATCCACTACTTAAATCAAGGGTTTACTAAATAAATTTAAGAAATCATGTAGTTCAAGATTTAGAATCACTTTAAAATTTCGAAGTGGTTCTATTTTTTGTGCTGGATTATTGAAGCAAGTTATGGCGCAGCATGACAGGTTTCAGAAAGCAAAGAGATATCCTGTTTATTAATCTAGGTCTACCTAAGTCCAAGTATTGACTGCTGATTTGCCATGCTCCCTGAAAAGATCTCCAGAGACTGAAAATATAAGGATGGACTACAAAATTTGTAATCATCTAGGATTGGGCATATCCCTGATTAATGAGAAGGTGACATGATGACTTCTAAGCACAAGAAATCAATGCTCTATGTTTCCCTTCTCCCCTGCCCCAAAAGGAAAGAAAAATTATGTACACGACAATACTCAACTCTAACAAATTTTGGAGACATATAATATATGCACTATGGAAATGAATGTCCAGAGATCCCAAATACATCCACCTCTAAACTTAGTCAACTGCACCAAACAAACCAAAAGAGGGTTTTCATCCACAGTTTGGAAATGTTTTCTGTAGTTTTATTTTGTTTTTATCTGTATAGCTTCTGAGAATGATCCTTAAAGATTCCTATTACATAATTTATTACACTTATATTTAGACCAGGTATAGTATTAGATGTATTTATTACATGTGGTGATTAAACTTGCTCTTTTAATAGTTTGGGCATAAAAAGTAAACATTAATTTTGGCAATACAAAAACTAACCTTCTTTTCCTTTATATTGCTGCCTTTGTTTTAGGTCATTTCATTATATCTACAGAATTAATGAAAACAAGCTCTTTACCTTTCTTTTTTCCAAATACATCTGTTCATACAGAGTTGTGATCACACCATTTCAAATAACTGAATTTGCTTCTTTCACCTAAATTAAATTTTTAGAATTTTTTTTTTACTATTCTTGTACTATGTTCTGCTCTGGAGATTATTATAGTTTATCTTGCTTATCAAAAGCTCACTGACATTTATTGAGCTGGAAATATTGTTTGCTATTCACTGTCAGTCAAAATCTTGACTCCTACTTCTAGCTATCCATTCTGCTTTATGGTTCTGATTGACACTGGAAAAAAATCATTACTGGATGAAACTTAACACAGAAGTAACTGATGGATATGGTGTTGTGTTGAAGAGACACCATGTGTAGCACCTACTGTCAGAATTTGGAAAAGTCACCCAAAAGTAAACTGGCTGTGTTACTTGAACCTGGCTGCTTTCAATTAAGAAAACTTAATGAAAACTTAATGCTAGGAGAGAGTCAAGGCAAAAAAAAAATCTACAAATAATTGGCCGAATTCACCTACAGCTGATTTTTATGGTCTCAGCAAAGTCTCCCTTGGCTTCAGCATGAAGAGCATCAAGCTTTCTGTTTGTTAACATTTCAGATGTGAGAATGACAGAATAGACGAGGAATAGTTCAGAAGTGTTGTAAGGGGACAAAGTGGGGGAAGGCATAGTCCTTCTTTCCAAAGTTAGAGAAATTGAGTGTAATGAGTAGCCTATACTGTTTATATCCTATACATCTAATAGAGTATATCATATGAATGCTCACAACCTTAACAACATGCTCAGTTCCTCAAAGATGACAGTTTTATCTATATGAAAATGTTTTAATGTTTTAAGGTGGTCTAGGAACACACTGAGGAAAGCAACTTCAAAGAGTGAAAGTGTTGCAAACATGCTGAAGAGGAGACTGAGGGTGCCCACACCTCTAGGGAAACAGGAATCACCATCCCAGCTCCCTATACCACTCCATTTAGGCACCTGGGGTAACCAGTTCAGTTACTTTGTCTCCTTCAGCTTCAACAGACAGAAGCAGGACCTTTAGAAGATGATGTCTGTGATTGGACAGAGAAGTCCCTGTAGCTCCTGTGCTGGATGTGGTCTCGGGCTTTGTGATGAGGTGGCTTTAAGCTTTATTTAGTTGCTCAGATATTGAACTAAAATGATCTCTGTAGCGAGTTCCTCATTTTGTGCCATCTTCGTGCCAGTTCCACACTCCCCCACCTAGCAAGTTAGTTCCTATTTAAGATCTTCTCTGGAGTGAACTCAAGGGTTCCTTGTTTGGGAACTCTGAACTCTCTCCCATTACAAAAGGATTATCCCATGGAGACTCACTAAGTGCCTGAGCTGAGCTGCATATTTTCTCACTCCCATGCCTTGTGATCATAGATCACAATGACCTAGGTGATACCTCCATATTCTTTCATAAAAAGCAGAATTAAAAAGGAGCAGTGGCAACACCCTAACAAGAATATAGCTACCTTCCCATCATGGTCATTTGGCATAAACCTTACGCTCATCATTGTTCGGTCAATGGAGCACATATTTGAAAGCAGGTAAACTAGATAAATCCTATTGTGTCCAACATATGTATGTAAAAAGCAATTAATAGTCATTTTAGGTGTTGGATGTACAGCATGGTAGATTCAAATCCTCCTAACACCTCCTTTAAGTCTCATGGACAGAGGGAATGGGATCTTTCCTACACTGATCAATGAATAGGACCAGCCCTGACTTGCCTGTCTTGGAGGATGTGGGGGAGTGGTGAAGTTAACATATATTAAGATAACTAAACATGGCAGATCAAGACATATTTCTCTCTTATATAACCACTAATCAAGAAAACAGTAG
Source organism: Nyctibius grandis (assembly GCF_013368605.1). Taxonomy (NCBI): domain Eukaryota; kingdom Metazoa; phylum Chordata; class Aves; order Nyctibiiformes; family Nyctibiidae; genus Nyctibius; species Nyctibius grandis. The sequence continues at coordinate 38,872,253 of NC_090666.1, forward strand.
TGCTTTTTGTGATAAAGGCATATATTCAGTTGGAGATGGTCAATTTAAAATCAAATCATCAGTCTTCGAAGGGCTCCTTATCTGTGAAAAACTAGGACCTTAATTTTTTTTTCAAATCAGACAGCTTTGTTTATGCAGCTCGATTTCATTACCACTGGGGTGACTTTCAGGGTCACTCTGAGAAAAAAACTAGCAATTATATTAAATAGAGGAACAAAATAAAAAAACCCTGACTGCTCTGTTTACTTGAATCCTGCCATTCTGTCATTCCAACATGAAAACTGTCCTTGAAGTCTAGTACAACCTACAAAGGCAAACAGTGGAGCTAGTTTATATAAATCAAATTGGTGTCATATGATCCCCAAGCCCTGATGTGTTTCTATAAAGTTAGAAGCAAACTATTTTAAGCACCAAAGGACTACGTGCCATCTCTTTTTGTTTTGTCATTCTCCAGGGGCATGCATCTAAAGGAGAATATCTTTATATCAATAAAGGCATTCTCCATGTGGTGATGTACAGCCCAGGCTAAACTCTAATAAATGACCTGCTCATAAGTCGTAAGCAAGTGCAAAGCCCGAGTCATTCAGTTGTCACACCTGACTCTTACCCTGAGTGATACTTCCAACCGAGAGAAAAACAACTCATGCACGGAGTCTTGCAAAATACGGATCCTGAGAACTCAGCAGCAGAACTCACAGTGTTATTACTGGAAATGGGCTTGGACCGCTCCTTGTATTAGTCCTGCTTTGTATGCAGAAAAAAACCCCAACAAACAAACAACCTCAAATGGATACGTTTTTCATCCAGAGGGAAAGCACACTGTGAGAACAGGGCAGCAGAGGATTGTTTTGAAAGGGCAAAGAGACATTTATTTTGAGGTGAATATTTCTTCCAATATTTCAGGAACTTAAATTTAAGGTGGAAGAATTAATAATAATGAAAATAAAAGGAGAGGACAAAGGAAAAATATTTTTATAGTCAGCTCTAGCTTTCTCGCATTCTTTCTTCTGCTCTCTTTCATTATTCCCTCTTCCCTCTCAACCTTTTTTTAGACATAAAAATATTACTTTTTAAGGTTTCAATTTAAAAAAAATATAAAGCATTAAGAAGCCTTAGTGGCTATTGCTTCTGAATCGAGTTATGTCCTTAGATATGGATTGAGAAGAAAGCTTTCCTATAGAAAAAAATAAAAAGGTAGTGCCTTTTTCTGTCAAAATTTATCCAAAAACATATCCAGTTTCCTGGCAAGAGAAATAGAACCACTGTACTTTAAATTTTTCTGAAAAACAAACATTCTGAGCAGAGCAGCTTATTATCTGCTTGGCACTAGTTTCATTATCTATAAAATTATGTGACCTTGTCTATAAAAGAACTATAATCTGGACTGAAGTAAAAAGATCTCCTTCCCTTAAACAGGTTTTGTGTGTTGTTCTTGTAGCTCATGCATTTGTACTTTCTGTTTCAGCATCTCTCTCACAACTCCTTTGAGATGACACTCTTGTACACTGAGTGCACTGGTTAAAATTCGCATTTGTTTCAGAACTACTTAGAGTTAAAATACATACACATATTCATAATTTTTTTAATTTCTTTTTTTTTGCTTCAGGTAGCATCAAATTCTCTCTCAGCTTTAGTATAAAGTCTTTGCTGGTAACCTTTCAGTTACAAAGAATTCCGCATTCAGACCTATCAATCTTTTAACACAGAGCTGCCAAATCTCGTAACAAAGGAGTATTTTGTTTGAAGGGCAAACCAAATTGACTTGTGTTTTCAATAACTGTAATGTCCAGCTTCTTATGAGCATTAATAAGAAAATGCAAATTGCATTCCCATCAAAAAACTGAAAAAAAACCAGTTGAAATGAGCAGTACAAGCAGTAAATTGCTTGCAATATGCTATTATATTCAGATTTTTATTTTCAGTTGTACAGTAGTTTACTTGAGGTGAGCAAAAAGAGCAATCAATGTAAAAGAGGACAAAAATGTCCAAGTCTGACTTTTAAATATGAGCAAACAGAACAACATAATGGATAAATGTACCAGAAACAATAATATATCAATATGTAAATCATAAGCAGGTTAAACATTAATCTATTTATTGAGATTTTTATTTAAAATAAAAAAAACCCTGCTATTAAATATGCAGGAGTTTAGAAATTCTGAACTACCCTTGGAAAATGATCAACATTTAGTGAATCAATTTTCTATCTGCTTTGTGAAAACAACTTCTGCTTTATTGCTTTTTGGAAAGAAAATTAAAGTGAAGCCTTATAAAAGCTATTAAAAGAGAGAACTTGTGGCTTGCAAAGTGTTGCCCCCTCTGACTAAATTATATCATTTCTGTTTCTCCTTTGATTACCTAATGCTATTCAGAAAATGATGGGTTTGCTAATTTTTTACTTGTTCAAATTAAATATCTGGTAGACTAAATTAAGCTTTTTCTCTTATGTGTTTGAATTGACAAGAAATCACAGTGCATCAATATTGTGTGTATGGGTCAAATATGGTCCAGGTGTAACACTCACTAATGTGTGAGAGGAACCTGGGGATGTGTAATCAAAGGACAGGTCAGAGGTTAGCTTTAAAAAGTTTATTCTTTCAGTGAATAGATGGTGTTAAATAAAATGTTCAACCTATTAGTTGTTTACCTTCTTTTCAGAGTAACCTGCAATTTAATTTACATTAGGCAGGACTATCCTGGTTTGCAAATTAAGACTAGAACGAAACATCACTGAAATATCATTCTGGTATCAACACGACTTACTCTGGCAAATATAAACCGATCAAGGGGATCAGTGTTAGACCATGCTTTGTGCTCCCTGTGAAGAGTAATATCTGGGTACACTAAATGTTCATAAACATGGAAATTATTAGAAAGTCCTTATTTGAATGTGAGCACTTAAAATTACTTTTGAAGGGGTTACTAGACTCAAGAAGATACTACTCAGGAGGAGATGCAGACTTCCTAGAGGCAGATCTTGTGGCATTGAGGAATTAATAGGCGATGAAATTCCACCCCAGATCCAAGCCAGAAGCCATTAGAAAAACTCGTACAACACTGGTATCACTTAGGAGCACATGTGCCTTCTGCAACTCAAACGATTACCAAGTAGACTGAAGGTGCATTTGCATGGGCAACACTTCGCAGGAATCTAATCTCAGAGTGACCGAGGCAGAAAAGTTGGAAACCTACATCTTGCTGTTTACTAGTGAGATGCAGATGTGAAAAAAAACACGAATTCAAACCACAGAGGCCACCTGATAATGTAAGGGCTCTTTAAAACATGAGTTAGACAATCTGACTATTTAAATTCTGCTCATGCTAAGGTATAAACTATTCAAAATTCCCACGTATCACCTCTGATTTATATGTTATCAATGGCTTGGCACCACACACACAAAAACAACTATTAAATAACAGTGCCAACACTCCAGATGAGACTGAGCACATGCTGTCCTCCTTTGCCATGAGTAGAAGAATGGAATAAAAGGAATTTTTGGCCAGACCACAGGTGGTATCCCATTTTGTTGATCTTCATACAGAAGCCATCCCATTATTTTAAAAAATCTCTAGTCATCTTCTTCAAACTCTTCCATTCTGCTATGCCTTTACACTATTGGTTCAGGATGTGCGTGTACCGTGGGTTTGTGCAGTGGCACAATGCTGCATGACTGCTGTTCCGCTTTCTGTGCCTCCCCTAACACGCCCTGGCATTTTGTTTGCTTTTCTGACTTTGAGTGAGTACTGACTTTCCATAACACTTCTACACCTGTAATTTCTTTAGCTATTTTATTGCTCCGTTACTCAGCACTGTGAAATCCTTTCACTACTCCTTGCAGAAGGCATTCCTATTACTCAGGTTTGCCTGACCGTGCTTTCACATTTAAATTGACAGAGCTCATACTGTTTTCTATTATTTCCTTTATTTGGATTTGACTTTTTCTAAGGATGTCTTATTCTTTCTAATTATCTCCTGTGCGGTGTTCTTTAACTAAGCCTTATGATTATTTTTTTTTCTTGACCTTTCTAAAGTTATTTTTGCTGAGAGTTTGCCTTAAGTCAAAAACAAGGTGTTTTTTTTTTTAAATCAAAAATGCTCTCAGCCTACTGCAAACATGTCAGTCCTTTGACTTCCCCTTTTAGCAACTTTTTAAAAGGTGTTTTCAACTTTCTACAGTTTTCCTTATGTCATATATTAATTTGAAAACTACTGTATAAAATTTAGGATGATTTATTAATTCAATAAAATTGCTATTACTTTAGTACAGGTAGACTTCCTATTGCTCAGTGGCCTTTAGGACAAAGTCAGGAGTTGCTTCTTCCTAACTATCTATCTAATCTATTACATGTTCATTTAATTTATCTAAAAATTTAATCTGACCCTCACTCTCACATAAAATGAATCTATGAGGATCAACTGAATGCTCCCACTCTGCCATTTCCACTATCCTGGGTAATCTGCTCTGGGTTGTCAACCTGGAGGCAGAACTGCTCTGAAAGCTAGAGTCTCTGAAAGACCGGTCAAGACTGTCTCTCTCTCCTTCCCCTACTCAGTAGCACTGTGGCTGGTGGCCCATCACTGCCACTGTCACCTTTTTGTCCCCTCCATGCCTCCAGTTCATCTACACTGCTCACTGGGACTCTGAAGAGCATGAGTTGACTGTACAATGTGTTCGCAATCAGTTCAGAAAACTTCTTGCATGACTTCAGGCTGGCCAGGGAAGTGATGGAGTCACCATCCCTGGAGGTATTTAAAAGACATGTAGATGTGGTGCTTAGGGATATGGTTTAGTGGTGGACTTGGTAGTGTATGTTAACGGTTGGACTCAATGATCTTAAAGGTCCTTTCCAACCAAAACAATTCTATGATTCTTCCTGATTTTTGTTTGTTTTGTAGAGATGTGCTCGTTGGTTTTGATTCTTTACTTCCCAGGTGTTCTATTTAGTGTCTTTGTTTTGTGTTTAATCTCAGGAGGATAGAGGGCTCATCCCTCCATGTGAAACATCTGGCATAAATTTGAACTCATGAGGCAAAAAGAACTTTGACTTTGTATGAATAAATTATAGGTGCTGGTAACAAATCCACATTTTCCTTAATTGAATAAAATGATATGTGTTGTTATAAATAGTCATTTGAAACTGGAATCTCCTATCTTGTTTGAATTATACTCTAGATAAAACTATTTTTACTGTTTTTTTTTTCTGAAATATATCAATAAGGAATAAACTTCTAGAAATTCATGCTGATCCAAATTAGAAGCAAACAACTTAGTTCTTGCCCGATTTCCATCTGTAAGTGCAGGTCAGAAATGTCAGACTTTTGTAAATATGAGAGCCCCAGCCCTTACCCACTGGCCAGTTTTTATGAGTATCTAATTCACCTAAGTGGGGGAGTAATAAAATCCACCCAGATAGAGACCAGTTTTGCCTCAGAAAATGAACCTAGATTGAAAGCTTGGGAAACTCTCTGAAGCTAAATGAGTATTTGTGTAATTGAATAGCTGAACTTGAATTAATTCATTTATCCTTCACCCAATTTTTATTCCTTAAAAATAGCAGAATATAGTTGAAATCTTGACGCTTTTGAAGTCAGTGAATTTAAGTGAGTTGAGGATTTTATTTTACGTGTTTGTCAAAATAGCCTAATGTTAACTAAAGTGATTGATAGAGTATCAGATAGTTATAAACAGTTGAGCTAGACCAGCTTTTTAATTCCCTATGTCCTGTGCCTTAAAGCCGATTTTAATGGAGAAGGTAGAACATTTTGATATATGTTGCCGTATTTCCTCATCTCTTGTATATTCATGACTTTAAAATGTTCAGATAATTCATTTCTTAGTAACCAAAAAGCCCATGAAAATATCAATAAAAATACTCAAATCTCCTGTAAAATTTCAAAAGTATTTCCAGTGTAAATACCAAAATTAATGGCAACATTTCACAAGAAGAGGTTAATCACACTTCATTGTTTTGCTATTCACTGCAATGACAGTACTCTTTATAAATGTATTTGGTGTACATGTAGATGTAATATGCAATTTTCATAGAACCACTACTCAAGTATTACAGCTAGATGTTTGCAATTCTTACTGTTAACTGCTGTTTGCAGAACCAGGTACTTAATGTATCAAATGCTAGAAACCATAGCTACAATGGATCCCTGCACCCACTGAAACAATTTTTGAAGGTTAATATCTGCAAATCCAGACAGTGTGAAGTGTTAAGCATGACTCAGGAAGGGCCAAAATTCTGAATCCCATTTGAAAATTGAACTTTATTCCTTGGAGGTTTGGAGATAGCTTTTGAGAACTACGTGGACTCTTGTGGAGTCTTGCATTTGTGAACTTGTCTATATACCGAATGCTTTGGATGCTTAAATATAGCTGCCTGTCTGGGATTAAAAGGGAATTTATCTTATTCTCTAAAGGTAAAATTCTCTCTATTATGGCCCACACAAAATATTTGCATTAATTTGCATCACTTACCATATGAGTAATAAGCCCTATGCTTCTCTCAGCATTGCAACAAAAGTTCTCCTTAGTAAACCTAAAAGAATTCATCACTCCCTGAATTCATCAAATGCACAAAAATCCTCACCTCGCTTCGATTAACTCTGTCCACATACATTAAAGAGACCAGTCCATCAGGACTATTTGCTGTGCTTGTTCACACATCAGAAAGTCTAGTTCCCTGCAGCCTTGAGAGTAAATTGAATTTTAATTTCAGATTTGATGTCTGGTCCCCTAGTTATTGTTTTGTATGAGTCATAGATTATACTGGCCAAAATACTTTCTGCATCCCATTAATTCCATTGACAGCATCTAATGACAGACACTGCAGTCACTGCTTCCATACTCAGAAAGAAAAGGTGCAAGATACTGCTTGTCTTACAAGAAGATAATGCACAACCTACAGCTTCATGTGAAATGTTCTCATAGGATGTACTTTCCCGGGGCACATAAACTTAGGACACAGTCATGAGTCAGACCATGCGAGATTACTGCATATCACAACTGCAGAGTGATTCTTTTAGCCAGTCTTTCTCATAAAAATAGCAGATAGTCTACAGCTGAGTGTTGCTTTGACCGTTGGTGATTTTTTTTAAGAGAGACCCAGCATTTTATAAGGAAATGTTTGATGTTTGTTAAGAAAAACCTAATTAATTCCAATAGAGGTCTCCACAGCTTTCACTCTGCACAGTTCTGCACAGTTCAAAAGGACCACATCTCACCTTCTTTAGTGTCTTTTCTACTGCTGAAATGACCCTGTCAGCACAAAGGACAGCAGGCAATCTGCCCTGACCATCCTGGTGACCAAGGGGAAGTGACTGATTACCAGGAGAGAGCACAACATTGGGCACCAGTCACAAATAGCTGTTTCCCTATATGTTGTATGGTACAGGAGAGAGAAGGTGCTCTTGCCAGAAGGGAGCCTCTCTGTGTAAAAATCCAGAAGCAATAAGGCTCCTTGGTACTGCTGAATTTTTTATGCAGTTGTCTTGCAGAAGTCTCAGATGTCCTCGAATATTAATACTTGTAATGAAATGCTCAGATTAGCATTGCGTAAATCCTTTCCTCAGACAGAAGTTTCAGCCTGTGGGATTGCAGGCGATAAAAACGATTGTTTCAGCCACAGTCACCTTTACTTAAGCTGATGCCAGGTGCTATCATCCAATTTAGAAGTCAACACAGTATGCGAAATATGCTTCTCTGGGGGGCAAAATCTGACTCATATTATTCTCAGCATACCGGCGTGGTGGGTGTGAAATGAGACACCGCGGGACAGGAGAATGAGGGCAGATTGCGGTAGGGAGGATTAAAGGGCTTCGTGAAACCTTTTAATACATTTTAACTAAGAGACTTGGGGCTGTATCTTGTTCTCAATTTTGTATTGACCTTTATGGGGTTTTAAAAGAGAGCAGAATTTCCCTGTTCTTAATTTATGCCACTTATTGAAGATCCCTGGAGTCAAATCTGTGCTAATTTACACAATGCACAAATCCTCTAAAGTCAACGGGTTGCAATGTAAATCAGAGCATAAATAAGGTCAGAATTTGGGCCCTGATGAAGAGCCAATGGAAAAATGTTGCCCTAAATGATTCAAAAGAAGCAGCTGAACCTATTGATTTTTATTTAAATGAATCCCATTTAGATTAGACCTCAAAACGTTATTAAAAATTGAAACAGAATGATCTTTATTCTAGAAGACGAAAGTATTTAGCATATCTACTCACTTGGGACCTGAAGGGAAAACCTGTACTGATAGCAAGAACCAATTCCTAAACAGTCCCTGAAAACTAAAATATTCCAAGAATGACAGAATCAAAATTTGTTACTAAATATCCGGATAACTTTGACATAGCTAAGCAAAGGTGGGGGAAAAAGAACAACTATATTTCCCTTTCTTTTTTTTAATGCTAAGATCTTTGTGATTTACTACAGTGTTTGTTCCAAGGCCCTGGATATCTTTGGTATTTCCATATATTCATAATACATCATTTTGCATCAAATTCATGGCTAGTTTTCACAGGTGCAGTCACATTAATTTCACATCTCCAAATTTAGCTCTTTGCTGTGTATCTGGAGACCATTCATCAATATTCTCTGGAAACTGACTTGCTCCGTTCTCAACAAATAACCATATCAGCCTCTGATATTTGCAGCCAGAACAAATTCCACTTGGTGGCTTTCATTTATATACATATATTATTCTAAATACAGGAAGTATTCTAGAAGATGGAAAGCAGGGTGTGTATGAGCTACTATGGCAAACTTTAAATAAATTGGGTTTGTGAAGAGTCCTTCTCAGCTGGTTATTACATCAATAGATCAAGAAGTATCAAATGCAGATACATTAATCAGATTTTGATAATGTCTTCTAGAGTCAGAACAGCTGACATAAAATAGCTATTATTACACATCGTGGTATTGTATCATGTGTTTCATATTTCATAACATTTATTCTCAGTGAATGTCTCAACAGTCTCCTATTAGAGGAAGACCATTATCCTTTGACAATGGCCTATTTTTCTATTCTACTGACATTAACTCTTAATTATCTTTTTTTTTTAACAACAATAAATTAAAGTCAATGAGGATTATGGAAATCTCTCTGACTTATACCTTGTGACTGTTACCTTAAATGCTTAGGGCTACAAAATGAAATTTAGTGTGTATGAGCTCAAAGAAGCTATTTACTACTTTAACATTTTACAAGTCATACATTAGCATTTAGCAAGTCATAAAAAATTTACATCTTTAAGCGATCTGTACTTAATAGGTTAGTGATATGCATTTCATTCAGGATGCCGGGGAAAGAATCTATAAAATGAAGGCATTTTGCATTGTCTGCAAAGAGTTTATACTGCTGGTGGATGTACCATCAAACCCACAGAGGGTCTGGTACGCTTCTCCTGTTTAGTTAGAAGCTATTCTCCATGGGAATAATGATATGTCTGCAGTAGCAAACTGGTACAAAATATCTTAAAGTTTTTCAGCTGCTAGTAAATCAGTTGCAGTTTAAGGAAAAAGACTTAAGATTAATACAGCGACCACTATAATGAAGTGATGGACATGGGTTATTGTGATTAGATTGGAAGAAATATTGATTTATACTGTCTCTGAATATCTGCCCTGTTTCTTTTCAGTAGGTTACTGCAGTTATTTTTCATCACTTTCTAGATACACTGAAAAGGTCAGTTATTAAGGACACAAACTTCATCTCAGAATCATGGTAACCAAACTCTGGAGTGCTCTGTAAATTAGTTACATCCATCGTTAACCAAGTTGGTGCCACTAGGTGGTACCCAAGAATATGAAGCATAGACAGGCACTGTCACAGGATTTCCCTTGTTTTGCAAGCGAAGGAGCTTCCTTTGTGCTTCTGAAAAAGACTGTGATATTATCATCATCTTTCAAGTGGATATTAGAGGCACAGAGAAATTAAGGCCAAATCCCTCCCATGCATGGTCTTGCTCTCCCAGTTCCCTTGCAGCAGCACTGAGCGCTGGGGCAGCCTTCTTTTCAGACACGGATTATTAAAACCTAACGAAGAGGTATTCAAGATGAAACTGCAAGCTAAAAATTCTCCATACAAAATGTGTGGAATGTAAATTAATTCATGTCAATTCTGAACTTCTTTCGAATGTACTCTTAACAGAAAAAAAAAAAGCTAGGTTTTCCAGAAACATGGTCTCTATTAAATTATTTACTCTGCAGTACTCATGATTATATAAGCTAATTTGGACATGCTGCTATTTTGTTATTTACACGTCTTTGCCGTTGAAAGCTGAAAAATGAATACGATGACAGTACATAATAGGATGTTTAGACAGCAAAATACTGCAACAATTACTGGTAAAAGGTTTAATTCAAAATATCCGCCTAAAATGTTGCAATTTGTTTTAAAAGAAAAAATTACAGACACGGCTCCTGCTTCTGTAAAGTTTCTCTCTTTTACGATACAATTGTATATTACTTATCCTTTAAATAAAACACATTTTAAACTCATAGAAAGCCTTGAATTGGGCTCCAAAGGACAGTTTGGCTTTTCCTTTGGGAAATCTCCTGGGAAGCAGGTTGGTGTTGCCAGACTTCTTCAGCATTTACCCTGTGGAGTTGCTGTCGCATTTCCCTGCCACGGAGGGATCTGCATAGCACATATGGCACAACCTTCAGCAGGTAAAAGTGTAAAGTTACTGTGAAAAAAGGGAATAGGTGCTCCAGTCCTAATGCTGTGTCAGGAGGGGCATTAAAAAAGAAGTCCCCAAAGAAATATTAATGTCTTCATGTCATAGACTTTAAGAAATGTTTTGTTGCTTGCTTAGTAATATTAATGCTTTGGAAAGTAATTTTTTTCAGGTAATCTTTAAAACAAAAGTGTAGGTTAGATCATCCCACATCTCCTCCAAAATGAGGCACTTTTTCAGGCACTTTGATCAAATGCATTCTTCTCCCTCGTAACATGTTTTTCTTGAGTCATTCTCTTCTGTCTAGCCCATCTCTGGAGAGGAAAGGAAAAAAGTACTATAAACACTGTCAAATTTTGCTTGTACCTTTGCCTCCTTCTAGACTAAAAAGTACCTTGTTCCACAAACACACAGACACAGGAGTATTTCTAAGGTCTTGAATGCAAACAATGCTGTTGATGCTTCTGCATCAGCTTTGTCACAAGTACGGGGTCCCTCCTGTCTCCTCTCCAATCCTCCCCACCTTTCAGCATGCCAGGGAGCACAAAGTCCAGCCTTTTTAAAACTATTCCTTTTATTAGACCGGTAGTAGTGCTATTTCAATGCTTAATAACTGAAACAAATACTATTCTAAAATGTCTGAGAATATCTTTTTATCCCCTCTACCAGTTGGAAAGTAAACTTTCAGATATTTGATCCTGAGCTAACCTTCCAGCTGTTGAGTCAATATATACACATTAACAGCTGCACTTCCTTTTGGGATTAGAAAATTGTTTTGCTCTGTTGATCATTTTGAGCATGTCCTGAAGCACCTACAAAGCCAGGAAACAAAATCACGCAACGTCCTATCGCGAAGCGCGCTGGCGGCAGCGCACAGCGGCTTCCTCAGTGCCGACGCTTCTCAGGTTGGCTTTGTCCCGGCGTGCCGTCCTCGCTGCCTCCCGAGAGGATGACAGCGTTCAGACCTATCGCTCTTTCATCTCACACAGGTAATTCACCACCTGTAACTCACAGTTTAAAGGACCGTGGGGACTTGGAGCAGCTCGCAGAGGAAGGAGAAGTATCACAGTTAACGTTCCAGCTGATTTCAAAGCGCAGTAGGTTAAACCTGCTCGTATGGGTAATGAGGCAACTTGAAGACAGTCAATGGAGGTTTAGAAAATTGGAAGCTGTACTGTTTGCTGGGGTTTTTACTGCAGAAACTCCTATCGCAGAGACCTTAGACACTTTTCATTAATCCCCGCTGGCACATTGGGTCTTTGGATTAAATTCTCAGCACATTTGCTCTATTCTCACTTAAAATCCAAGAAGAAAAACAAAAGAAAAATGAATATGAAGTGATCATGCTACAATTCATAGTTTTGTTGACTTTTCATTATGCTTTTATTAAATTGAATATAATTTGAAATGTCGGAAAAGTTCCTCTGGCACTGAATGCTATCGACATTTCTCATGTCTTTGTGAGAAATAGTAGGGGATAAAAGGGCACAAGAATATTATATTTTACTTATTCTTAGTAACACGTTTTAGGATAACCTGATTGTATAGTCTGAAAAGGTCTTAGCTGGTGGGAGGTTCTATAAAAGATCAGGCCTGAGGAGACAGATATAACTACCCTGCATATATATCTCAATTTAATGACTGGAGTTGTAGAGAGAGGAAGGAAACAAAATTATTTGCAATAAATTTTACACATAACTTGACATTCAATCAAGCGCATCAACATTAGCAATCAATTAGTAACTCAAGGCATAGTTCTGAGTAGCTGTAAATTACTGTATACACTAATGGCTTTTAAGCAAACCTCCAGAGAAGATTCAGTTTTTTCACCAGTAAAGAAGCTAACATCATAAAGCTACAACAGGGAAATATGTTCAAATTAACTTAATCTATTTTAATTTACAAATACACAAATCTTACTTCGAGTGAAAATGGCAATAACAAAAGCAACTCTCTCTGGACTATTTAGAATACTTCTCATTCATATTATAGCTCAGAAAATACTTTTCTCCCTCTCTTTCTCTCTCTTTCGTCTGAAACGTCTATCACTCAGTATGTTGTGCTTGGAGACTTCTGTGGATTCTTTTTCTGCTTGATTCTGTTTTCCCTTTGCACTAAAACTATAGCATGTTTAAGTGATAATAACTCCTTAATTTCCCCATCCCCATAAACTTGCCTCATTCTCACTGAAGTCCCTATGAAAATATACTACGAAAAAAAAGCCATTAAACACTTTTTTATTGCCTTCCGGCAACTGTGAGTCACATATGTTGTGGAGTCAAACGTATATCTGACAGACTCACGGTGATCATCAGGATCAGATCTGTTAAGTAAGAGAATGTGATTTTTAAGCCTGTTCTCTTAGCTTTATCATCACTAATGGTACATACTTCACTGAAATTTTCTTTAGAAGCGTTATGTCAAATGCTGACTTCATTGCACATATGTCATGCACTGATATCGTTATTATTACTCAAGTCTTACTGGAAGGAAGTTGGGGCCAAAGTACTTAATTTACTTAATTAATTGTTAACTGTTTGACCAAATATTTCTTCCACGGAGAAGATGGGAGTACAATGAAGTGAGTAAAATTTCACAGGGCTTTAGATCAGGCATTAAGTAAAGTAGTTATATCTTTCAGAAAAATGAATGTCATCTAATACAGAACTACTTTCCTTTTTTCAGAAAATTTGTTAATATTCTTGCTTATGCCAGAAGACGAGCAAAAGTCCTTCACATAGACACTTAACCCTCCTTTTCCCTGCATTTCCAGCATGCATAATTCACCTTTAAAATCAGGTCTTTTAGAAAAACATCGTGATACTGATAAAAATTCTACGATCTTGTACACTAGCATAGTGAAATCAGAATGAATGTCCCTTGCTGTGGTCCTGAAGAGAAATATCAGGTGTCTGATATCCCTATTCTGCAGGTATTTACAGAGAAAATAACTCTACTCAGAAGAGAAGTGCCATTAAATGCTTGCATTTACTCAGGCAGCTTTATTGACAAATAGTGAACTGTGATTGTGAATGGGGCCTTAATAAACATACGCGTTTTTGTCTATTTCTCTCTCTTGTCTCTCTAAACAGCCGTTATACCCATCTGTCTATCAGAGTCAGTATTAGTTTATTCATATCTTCCTTAGTTAAAATTAGGAAGTTGAAGAGGTCGTTAGTCTTCATTATTATAATTTGCAATGCTTAAAAATATAAAACTGTGGAAAGACAGAACATCCTAGAAAGACAAGAAAGTAACCAAATTCTCCTTCTTCCTCCTCTCCTGAACACACATCCTACCTTCTCTTACAGATTAGGAGCACAATGATGTGCGCCCACTTAGACTTCGTTCCAAAAAAGCGACTGCTGAGACACTTTGGTTTGCTTATTTAGAAACCTGCAAAGGTTTACATGAGGACAACATGGGTTTATGTAGGTAATTTACACAACATCTAAAATGCATTGGAAGCCAGTTCTACTTCTGAAGGCAGCAACAAAACTTTCTCTGCCCTTTAGCATGCATCAGTATGCAAAAATACAGAGATGAGCCGTTCAGTGAGTTTATCCTGGGAGTTTTGCATTCTCCAGCGGCTGCTTCTCTCTGTGCTGCCAGGAAAGTCTGAGGCATCGGTGGTTTGGGGTGCTCCTCGACCGCCTGCCAGCATCTCCTCAGTGTTTCTCACTCCTTCTTTCCAGTTATTCTGACAGAGATAAAGCTGTATGAAAGCTATATTTACCAAAATCTCCCATGCCTTTGCATTTAAAGGATAGGGAGTTCACTTATATTGTACAGCCTCATTTAAGACCTCTAACCTGAACTATGAAGAGGAAATTGAATTAAGAGCTGAGTCGGTCAGAATTATACATTGCATTCACAAAAAATAGAGCATTCCAAATCTCTATATTACATACAAAAAAATACATTAAAAGAATGTTAAGTTAGCAAAATCAAACACTTAGAAGCTTGGAAATGCCATAAAAACCATTGCTACCTCATGCCACTTCAAACTAAGCCTCCTTCTACATGTGGAATATCATACTGTCTTTAATAACAGCTTTTCATATCTTTTCCCACAAAACTTCTCCCTCGCTCCTTCATGGTATTAGTCTGCCTTCACCCTCTCTCACCTGTCCTTAAATCTTCTTACTTCTTCATTCACCCCTATATTTCTCTATTTCTTCAACATCCCTGAAACCATTGCAATCTCCTCTCTCAGTACAGGTCAGTCCTTGGAAGAATTAATTCTTGGTGAGTGTCAGAGATGTGAAGCAGTTGATCAAGGGCAGGATTCAAACCATGGGGACTCGGAGAAGATGTGATGTCAGGCAAAGGGAGCACTATTGATGTTAACTCTTTGCCTCTTGCAGATCTTTTTGCCTGGCACTATTGAAAACTTACACTATAATTTATCCTGTATTGAGCATCACCTTAACAGGCAATCACTTAGGAAAAAAAATCTATTTAATTCTAGAGCAATTACACTACAACCGGAGTCCCACATGGAGACATCAGTGTGTGTCGTTGCAGGATCTGGCCTAAGTGAGTTAGGAAGAAAATCAGTGAAATGGATGATACCCAAAATACTGTCAAAGGAGATATTTTCTCCCTAATGCCTTTCAAGTATACAACCTTAGGGCTCACTCCTAACAACAGAAGGTAAAAGATTTTTAAACAGACATGCAGTTTTAAAATTGACAGTGTCTCTTTAACAACTTCAGCAGTTGGAGAATTTTATGTAGGTGGGTGAATCTGATGCTAAATAGTTAAACCTGTTTTAACTAACAACTTGTGACTTCCAAAATAAAATCTTGTCTGTAGAAGAAAGTAACAGCAGTTGGGAACAAAGCACAAAGGAACGGGCCAGCTCTAATTTATGCAGGTTCAAGGAGACTTGTCTATGTGCTTGATTTTTTTATTTTTAATGTGAAGAATTAAGTCCAGTTTCTGATCTCTCTCTCTGTCAGAACAAAATGTTTCCACTACTGTTACATGGTAAGTTCAGGCTTTCATGGGTCAAAGATACCGGGAAACATCTACTGAGAACAGAGTGCATAGGAAGTACATAGGAACTGTGTAGGAAGTCCCATTGTATTATAACAGCACATGTAATTTTTTTATCAAATTCATACCACCTCTTCTACCAGTTTGTCCTCATTTATGATTTTTAAGGATGATCAGGATGTAACTGTTCATAGGGCTGCTCTTGTCTGCTGCCTATACAGGGTAATTCAGCCTTCTACATTGCACAAAATCTTCAACTTCTGAGACTACAGCTTCTGTCCACTTTCAAGTCCACTCCTTTCAGGTCAATGCCCACTCTTCAAATCACCACCCTGCTTGTCCTTCCACCACCCTTCTAGTCTATCATTTGTTCTTTCAGCTCATCCTCAAGTCTTTTAAATTTTTTTTCCACCATGAACAGACTAGAAATAAAATATATATCTATTAGTGAACTAATAAAGAGTCAGATCAGTTTCATTACCACTAAAAACCCAAGTTCTGCTACTGCAATCATGATTTTTGGTGAGATGCCACTGCTCAGCCCAGCACACTACTGTTGTGAGCAGTGACCTCTAGGGTTGCCAAGCTCTTCAGTATGCCAAACAGATGAGCAGTGCACGTGTGTGTAACACCGTTGTATTCTCCAGATGATACGAGTGCAACGCATCTCAAGGGTTCCTATCTTTATAGTACCTAAGACATGGATGGAGCTGATCTGTAATCAGCGCGAGGAGGTCTGGGGCTTTCAGCACTGGGTACCTACAGTCCTTCTGCATTAAACAGCGTGTCCTGTGCTCCACCAGCACATCAGTGTGCACCGTATAAAACCACTGCGGGCTGTTTCTGGGCTTGCAAAAGCTGATAGATCTGCAAATGTAAATGTATTCCCATTGATTAGAATAAATGACCACATGGTTGCATGGTTAACTAAGTTCCCAAACTCCCAGGGAAGGAAGATTCTGCACTGTCAAACACTGCAGAATTTGCATCTAAGGGAAACATTTTAAATTTCTGTATTTTACCAACAACTAAAGAACTGAGCTGATGCTTTCCTTGCACATTTACAATTTAAATCTAAAATTTTTGGCCACCACAACATATTTTGGTTCCCATCTTGTAGATTGATTCACAGGGATGGAGACAGCGACCTTGGGTGTGAAGATGAAACAATTTAGAACAAGAATTAGCTACATTGCCTCACAGAAATTGTTTGGCTAGTGAGGATAATTTTTTGGGCAGCCTCTGCCACTGTACAACATAAGGCAGTATTAGCTGTATCTCTGTGTGTAACCAAACATAGAGGGGAGTGAAACAAAGGAGCCAGGCCAGCAAAACCGGGTGAGGAAGCCATGAGGCTTGTATTCAACAGTCCGCAGTCATCTCCTCCAAAGAAGAGTGCAATTAAAACCTGGACTGCATTTTTACATATCACCCTGTAGTTAATCAGCCAAGGAAGGCTGATAACACAAACAGCCTGCTCTGTAGGGCAGCACTGCCAGCCAGCTGCAGTTTCTTCTGGGTCAAAACCAAACCACTGTCTAAAATTTCAAAAAGATTTCAACAATCCCCATAATCCAATATTACTGCAGCTAATTCCACTTCTTCTGTGTCCAAAAAGGAGCCCCTGCTATTGTTTGTCCTTGGTATGTGTACTTGGAGAATTATCACTGGCCATGGGGGAAAGCCAAGAGAATAAACAGCCACTAAGTACAGTCACTTTCCTAAAACTGAAGAACAATCATCCCCAGAAGGGGATTTGGAAGAACCTCAACAAACAGGAACTTCTGTAAATCATCCTCTCCTTGCCGGTCACTGCGTTGCGGGAGAGTTGGTGTCCTGCGTGCAGGCTGCCATGCACTCCTATGGTAGGGATGCTCTCTTATAAAGCATTAAGCACTTTAAAATTAGCTGTAATTAATATATTTAATAGATTGACTATATATTTATATCCAGCTTTTTAATCTGCTTCACTTCTGTGAAAGTACTGCATCAAGTGCTCTCAGATCTGTGCCGTTACTGGTATACCTGTAGTACCCTAGTTACTGCATAATCTAAAAACTTTTGGCTAGACTATAGAAGAATATATATTAGAAACAGTTTACACTGGAGAACATTAAAGCTAATCATGATTTTAATGTTTCAGTCAAGATGATTTGTTGTATAGACTTGTGCTGTGTCTTGGTAAAGCCCATGAACAATATGTGGCAGATCTGTGGATATACCTAATTAAAAATATGAAGGAAATAAATTATGTTAGTTGAAATATTGTGGGTTTCACTGTGACTGTTTTGAATCTACAACATACCAGCAGTTTTCATGTAGCTGAGATGCTACGATTTTTAACCTGCCACTCAGACCAAATTTAATTTCTGCATTTCTCAAGCTTCTTTCATATCAGGCTGGCCACCAAATCCTCCCCCTTTCTTGGATGTCTCATAACGACAAAAGTCATTACTACATTTGAAACAAACCAGATATGTAGAATCATGAACTTATTGGCAGCTATGGCAAAAGTGATGCTTCTTGTTAGCAACATTTTGGAATATTGCATTACGCTTTCAATGTAATGAAATCTTTGTAACTCATTGCATCCTCTGCTACACAAAATTTTAGTAAGGAGTGATATGAGATATCCATTTGAAGAAGGGGAATGTTGCTGTTGGCTTAGCTCTGTTGCTACTAGAATAATTTGGTACCTATATCAGGGTATACAACTCATTCTGGGGATATTTGTGGATAGATATGAAAATAATATCCTCCCTCAAAGAATGAAAAGCTTGCAGCCTTAATCCTGCTGGCTGCTTCAGAGGGACTCATACCATACCATGTCCATGGAGATACTCCACTCCAGCCCAGGACAAATCCGCACAGAGCAGCTTGACAGGATCAGACTTAAAGTTTTAAAAAACAATTCCATGACAGTTAATACAAAACTCAATTATAAGTCACATAACATTAAAAAATATGACAGGAAGAGAAGACAACTCATGAGACACCTATTAGCCAAAGATATTGCCAATTACAAATTGCAGCACAGCTTGAGCACCTGGGCTATTCATGTACGCTATCCCGAAAGCTGATTACAACATCATGATATGAGTGATACGATGACTAATACAGTATCAGTACCACCATCTTCCACTCTATTCTTTCAGTATCATGTAAGTGTAAAGTGTTTAATTAGAAAGCTTTCAGTATTCATTTTCTAGCTTAATAGGCTTTTCTGCTTGATAACAACCTTATTATGAGTTGGGAACAGATGCTTAGCCAACCCAAAAATATCTTTTTCTCCCGTCTTGTCTTTTAAGAAAAACAAGAAAATGTATTTCCCATCCATTGAAATGCTGTTATTAGATTGTATGCACTTTAATAGAGCTGTGTCAGTTCAATTAGTGCAAGGGCAAGAAATCTTAAATTATATTCTAATTTTATGAGTGTGATATCATGGGTAAAACAGGGTGATTCCAGGCTACAGATGTAATTTTGCTGGTGCTTTGTGGTAACTCTGGGCAAATGTGTGAGCCAGCAAATCTATCTGTAAAAATTCCTCCTTGTATACGGCGATGCTTAATCAAAGTATTAGCGTTTCATCCAAATGAAGTTCTTGCGTTACTACTCAATCAATGTACTAATTTCTTCCAGTTTCAGCAAAGTCACTGGTTCCCTACCTCATACCTCTTGAATAAGTTAAAAGTGTAACAGCAAATTATTAGAGGATTTTATGCCAGAATTCCTCTTTTAGTTTGTTTGACATGAGAGTTGAAAAGAATTATGCCATGTGTAAATTGAAGCTTCTCGTGCTCATCAGACAAAGTTTTTGTTTTTGTTCCAAGGAAACCTGTAGTATAAGCGATGGGGTTTTGTATCCTTTATTTTCCAAAAACTTTCCTTTGCCTTTCTTGTTAGCTATTGGGAAGAAAGAGAATTTACCTAAAAGGGACTCCTTGTTCTGCTAAGTATTAATTAACATTTTCCTCAGAGTTTCCATTAAAGATATGGGCTTATTTTCAAAAGTGAAAATCTGGGGCTTGCTTTGGATTACCCTTGTAGGTAAGGAGAGAAAAAAATGTTATCAATCACCCTTGTTTTAGAGGCAAACTTTACATAGTGCATTTTTTAGTATTTTAGCAGGGTTTTTAGTATTTAGGAGGGTTTTTACATAATACTTAAAGCAGTTTTGTTTGATTTAGTTTTATATGGTTCTAACAAGCTCTGGAATGTGTAACTAACAGCTGGAAACCTGATCCCTGCCAAGTATCATCACTGCTATGCTGAACATTTATTGTGTAAGGTACTTTAGGGTGGCTTCCCAGCAGATATCATCCCACCATTGATACCTAGGAGTATATATTAAGTCTCAAAACATGAGAACAGTTTTGAATTTCACTTGTCCTTTATCTGAGGATAATTATCCTTAAATACTGAAATGGTAAAAAAAAAAAAAGAAAAAGTAAAAACTTCTCATTTTGTCAAAGCTACATGGGGTCTTAAAAGTGTCAGGAACAGATGGGTGCAGGCACACCTTTGTCTGGCTATCAGTCAGTTGGAAGCAGTGGAGTCAGATGGCAAGTTAGGCAGATTGCTTCCTGACACCAGAAATGGGGAAGCAGTGCCTTTTTAAGGATGAGATTGGTTTTCAGTTAATGATTGAGATGCAGTACAGAGATTGTTGGTCTTAACTGTGTAGTTTCAAACTTCATGTTTTTCTTCAAGTGTAGTCACAATTCTGACTTCCTACATTTTCTAATTGGGAAGCTAAGCCATGCTCAGTTTCACCAGGGTCTCAGATTGTCATATTTTCTCTATGTGGAATTTTTTTGGCAATTTTCATATATTGGTGACGACACAGAGCTGTGCGGTGTGGTCGACACGCTGGAGGGAAGGGATGGCATCCAGAGGGACCTTGACAGGCTTGAGAGCTGGGCCTGTGCGAACCACATGAAGTTCAAGAAGGCCAAGTGCAAGGTCCTGCTTGTGGGTTGGGGCAATCACAAGCACAAACACAGGCTGGGCGGAGAATGGATTGAGAGCAGCCCTGAGGAGAAGGACTTGGGGGTGATGGTTGACGAGAAGTTCACCATGAGCCAGAAATGTGCGTTTGCAGCCCAGAAAGCCAACTGTGTCCTGGGCTGCTTCAAAAGAAGCGTGTCCAGCAGGTCGAAGGAGGTGATTCTGCCCCTCTGCTCTGCTCTTGTGAGAGCCGCCCTAGAGTCATTAGACATTGGAATGGGCTGCCCAGGGAGGTGGTGGAGTCACCATCTCTGGATGTGTTTAAAAAAAGACTGGACATGGCACTTAGTGCCATGGTCTAGTTGACAGGGTGATGTCAGGGCAACGGTTGGACTCGATGATCCCAGAGGTCTCTTCCAACCTGGTTGATTCTGTGATTCTGTGATTCTGAGTCCTGCATTCAGCTCTGGGGCCCCCAACATAAGGACATGGAGCTGTTGGAGCGAGTCCAGAGGAGGGCTACAAAGATGATCAGAGGGCTGAAGCACCTCTGCTATGGAGACAGGCTGAGAGAGTTGGGGTTGTTCAGCCCGGAGAAGAGAAGGCTCCGGGGAGATCTTCTAGCAGCCTTCCAGTACCTGAAGGGGCTACAGGAAAGCTGGAGGGGGACTTTTTACAAGGGCAAGTAGTGACAGGATGAGAGGGAATGGTTTTAAAGTGAAAGAGGGTGGATTTAGATTAGATATTAGAAAGAAATTCTTTACTGTGAGGGTGGTGAGACCCTGGCCCAAGCTGCCCAGAGAAGTTGTGGCTGCCCCCTCCCTGGCAGTCTTCAAGGCCAGATTGGATGGGGCTTGGAGCAACCTGGTCTAGTGGAAAGGTGTCCCTTCCTGTGGCAGGGGGGTTGGAACTAGACGGTCTTTAAGGTCCATTCTATGATTCTATGATTCTATTCTATGATATTAAAACAAAATGGTTATCCTTTTGTCCGTAGGGTCCCAGAGGAGCATGCTTCTTGGAGGAGGGTCAGTTCTTGTCTGCACTCATGCATCACCTCCTCCTTCCTCATCCTCAGACGTCACCCTTCCTCCGTCTCCCAGTTCTGCCTTCTGCTGTCATTAATGCCTGTACCTTTGCGTCTCCTCTTTCTGAGCTGCTAGTGCCTACACCAAAGAATTATCTTCATTACCAGCTGCTACTCTGTGTTTTCCAGGGAAGTTTTGTGTGGCTGCTGTGTCAGAAAAGGTGTATTTTGGTTGTGGTTAAAATGTTAAAACATAACTTTATGTTGCAGTAGGCATGTTCAGCCATAACTCTATAGGGTAAAAAAATCCTTTACAAAATCTTAAAGCATTCCTGCCAGTGCAGTGAAAGCAAGTGCAGTCGCTGGGTGTTTGTGTGCAGTTTGACTCATAGGAGTGCTTTGCTTATAGGAAATCAAGGACAGTAATGATGAAATGTTCAATATGTAATCTACAGCTGTAAAAATAGAACGTGTAAGGATATTTCTCAGGGTTTTTTTTCTGGAACTATTTTCCTGTTCTGGTTTCATCATCATTGTAAAGAAGGTAAAAATATAAATAATAATGGGAGCTTTTAATATTGCCGTTACCTGACATAAGGAAAACTGGTCTTTAAATGTTTAGAGAACTGTTTGATCTTTTATTTTCAATGTAAACTGCCAGTAGGTCAAAGTCCTAATGCCTTTCCTAATAAACAGGCTTATATATTTATATCATCTGAAGCACACAGCAGTAGCTATAATTAACTGTGTTTTAAGGTGTTCTGTTTGTCTGCGATGCACACTGACTGTTAAACCTGAGGTACTGCGTACATGCAAGGACTGAAATCATCTCAGTTCTGCTGGTTTGCTCGTCAGGTAAATAATCTTTGTGAACAGGAGATAATGTAACTAGATAGATATGATTTCTGGAGCTTGAAGTTCACTTTGTACAAACATGAAAAGAGATAATATTGTTGTTTGTGTGGTACTGAGTAGTTTCTGTCTCCTTAGGACAGTCTCCTTAAGACAGTAAATAAATGAAGAGATCTCTTGCAAACTCCATGTTGCTGATTCTTGCCTGTTTATTGTAAATCTTGTCGCAGTTGATATTCCCCTTAAATCTCCTTTATGAGCTATGGTTGCTGATGAAAATGGAGCTTTTCAAAAGGGAAGAGAATGAGAAAGGAAAAGGGAAAAAAGTCCTAATTTTAAGTTTTGGTGGAGAAAAGCTTGAGAAAGCTATTTCTGTGATGCTAAAGATTTAACATCAGAAGTCAGTTGTGAGAACTCCCATTTTTAAAGTCACTGTTTCCAGGCTAATCTAATGATCAGGCCTGGCTTCCCATTCTAACAGCTGCATCTTTCCTGACACCCATAGAATTATTCATAAGGCTGACGTCAGACTAGGCCGAGGTAAGTAACGTTGGTGGGGTTAGGCCATGATGAGCCAATTTTATGCCTACTGGAAACACAATTTTGCTATTAGTACGAAAGGTATACAGATAGGCCTTTTGATTGCAGTTAAAATATTCTGATTTATATTTATAATTTGGTTTGTGTATATTCTACTTTGTGTAAATCAAGTAATTTTGCAGTGTCTGTTCCTGTGACTGCAAAATATGCCTTTATAAATGAAACATAATATGTTCTGAACACATAATGGTAGTTTGCATATTGTTCTATAAGTTTAGATTTATGCAAGTCACATTGACTTTTCTTATGAATTCTTTTTAATATATTTAACATGTATAATTTTGTATAAGAATCCTACTTTTTTCCAAATGCTTTTTTTTTTGTTTCTTTTTGTTTTCTTTTGTATTGCTCTCCACTTTTCTCTGCTATTTGACTGATATCTGCATGCAGGCAAACAGCCCTGGCGCACAGCACCGGAAGGCTACAGACGAACAGCAAGAGACATAGATAAGACATAGGTAGCATTACAATTGAGAAAAAAATATGATGCATTATTATTGTCTGCATGACCTCCCTCTGAAGCGATGTGCAGCACCAACTTCGATATAATTATTCCTGAATGTGCCAAAGCAGTACTTTCCGAAATAGCCCGGGTGTCAAACATGATGAATGACCAATTCTGTAATGTCAGTCCCAGTGGTAATTCCAGCAACGGCACAACCCACCAAACCCCGGGTTGTCTGCAGACCTAGCTGGGGAGAGGGACCGGGAGGGACGATGAACAGCAGCTCCTCTTGTCTGCGGGACGTGGGGTGTCAGACTCCTGTGGCTTCAGTCCTGCTTCGGTTCAAAGTGGAGGCATTTGGAGCAAGTCGTCCAGTCCCACTTTGTGTGTATTTGTCAGACTCATCAGCAGGCAAAATGAGTAATCAATGAAGTAGACTATATACATATATTTTCAAACTAAGCACCAAAATATGAACAGGTTTGAACACAATTACAAAAATTCCATTTCTGTTAGTTACACTTTTTCATGGTATTTTCAAAAGCAATGTATGAGTGTTTTAAACAAAGTTCACTTTTGTGAATAAGTTTACATAAAGTTTAAAATTCTGCATGTCGGAGGGTATTGTTCAGTAATTTATCTGGGCTGTAAAGACATGCTTTTCTTATTCAGTAACAGCTTCCACTTCTGCCACTGAACACCTACTCCTGCAGGGTCCCATCACCAGACTTGCTGCATCCCAGGAGCTAAATCCCGCAAGAATATCACCTCAGTGCTACAGTGGGAATTTCTGACAGAGCAAATTAGTGCAATGCAGCACTTAGCCTCTCAACATGCACCTACCTGCAGTGACTATGCTGCTGCTCATCAAAGAGGAGTCCCGTAGGGTTTAAAAGATAAGGTATTCATCTTATGTTGATGACTCACCTTCATCATTTAAGTGTGTACGATATCAAAAAATTTATTTTTTTAAATCTTCTCTGAGCTGTTTATGCTGTTCTCCATTCCAGCAATACGCCATTTCCCTTTTACTTCATTTAAAAAAACTTTGTGCTTCCAGAAAAACACACAGAATATGTGGAGTGTATGGTGCCTAGCAGCTTTTTTAAAAAAATTAATTTCTCAGTCTTGTCTCAGTATTTAGTTTGAAGATGTTCACTTTTGGTTGTGTTTTTAATAAAAATCAAGCCCAGTCACAAAAATAATTCATCTTTTTATGCTGTCTTATACAAATTCTTCTAGCTTCAGATTTCATATGAATTGCCACATAAAGCATACAGTCAATAATAAATGACATATTTAATACAGATATGTTTGGAAAGTTGTTTTTCTTTCACTTTTCCAAAGCCCTAACTTAAGGTGTATACAAAAGGGTATTAGCATTGAAGATCAATTATTATAATAAAGCTTTATTTGGAGTTTAAACACTAAAACTTTCCTGTTCCTCAGATCTAAATGAGAAGTTATTCCTTTTCTTTTTCTTACATGTCCTGTTTGTAAATCTCAGCCTGAAAAATGGCAGTTCCCTCTGCTGTTCTCCTCCCACAGTAACCAATGCTTGAGGACCATTTTTAAACTTCTAGGTTCTTATTTAGAGATTTTATTCAAAGAGTGAAAACCTTTCAAGGATTACTTTTTCCACAGCCAATGGTAAATATCAAATTTGAAGCATGCCAGTCAGATATAAGATTTAATATAATATTTCAATCTGAAGCCATCATTGTTTCAAAGAACAATGTAATTTATTAGAGTAACAAACCAGGCTATAATGGACTCAAATCAATATAATACAATTAAACCACATAAAATATGCAGAGCACAGTGGAATTTTGGCTCTTCTAACTACTTTATTCTCATGCTCATATGCAGTGCTGTCTCAAAGCATGGGCCCATGGGGACCATCTCATGGTCCCCTAATTTGAAAGGGATCCTGCAAGCAGTGCGTAATACCTAATGTTCATGCTTCAATGCCCATCTCACTTCTGGTACTCAGTGAATAAGATGTGGAGTCTGTGTAAGAGCTCAAGATGCTTAAGAGAGCCATGCTTGTTCATATAAACAGAAATTATTATTATATTGTTCTTTAGAATAAAAGGATTAAGAGTGGTTTGGTAGGTGGGTGGGAGGAGAAATACTAAAAAAAGACAAAACCCTTTGCAAAAGGTACAAAGGCAATTTTCAAGGCTTAACAAATAAGGCTAATTATTAAAAATAATTCATAACACTTCCCACTATCAAAATCCTGCATAAAGCGAATGGTTCATACACAATAGTGAAATATAGAGTAGCCTTATCTGATTACAAAAGGCATTTGAAGCATATAATGCTTTTAGGCTTTGGTCTGGAAAGGTGCATAGCACCCAGATTTGCTAATAATGTATCAACATTGAGGATCAGTCCTTTAATGAGTTTTTCCTCAAACTTTTTTCTTTAATTCCCTTCTGTTCATAAGACTTCTTTCATTATGCATATTAGTCCTGGAGTCTGATAACTACACTCTGGGTTTTTCCAGTATGAATAGCTTTAATTCTATCAGTTTAGCTTTATACTCATGACACGCCAAAGCCAAAGATATGGTATTCTGTTATAAACCTACTTAAAGTATCTAACAGTTTTTAGCCTTTGGCAATTCTTTAAAGTTTCTGGGCATAAAAGAACCTTCCACCAACTTAATTTTGCAACAGATATTTGTAATCAATGGTAAGTACTTCACAAGTATATTACTTTCTATTTTGATACAAAGCATGTCTGGACATTTTAAAAGGAGAGGCTACAAAAAAACTGTGCCTGAGCCTTCTCTGGGAATCAAGATTGGCATATAAATTGTTCACAGTGTCTTCTAGTGGTGATTCAAAGGTCAGATGGCTGTGTTATATTTAATGACAATCGTACAATGGAAGTATTGTGGCCATTAAATATGAAGGACCAGAAAGTATGCACTCCCAAATAACTTTTGCAGATTTGAAAAGAAAGAGCTGTTTCTCAAGATGAGTGTCTCAAACCAAGTATCATGTTTTCGCAAGTTACTAAAGGAAACTTTGCTTGAACTGAGCCTTATCTTCAGCTGGTGTAAAGGCCCACTCATTCGGTGCAACATGGCTGACTCACCGTAGCTGAAATTACAGTTGTGAATACGAATTCCCAATGTATGTAATGCCACCATGGAGCATGGGACTTGGGCCCCAAAGCATTGCATCTTTTTTTTTAATAGGATTGAAATGTGTCCTGGTTTTGCAGGGATAAAATTTATAGAATCACTTTTCTGTTCCATTTTGTTTCAGTGTGTGGCCAGCTGTGGATGGTGATCAAGGCCATTAGCAGTGAAAGCCAGGGCAGGTGCCCCAGGCTGGCCCACGGGTGTGTTCTATAGCATTAACGGCAGGGTCACTATAAATGGGAAAGCTCCTGAGGAGGGTGAGCTTTTTGATCTGATCTCTTCTACTGTTCATCTCTCTCCTTCTTCTCAATGATTGCTGTCGCTGGAGTGACTTGCCGCAGATCCATGAGCTAAGTATAATTTTGTGTGTTTTGTATTAGCATTGATATTGGTTTCTTTATTCTATTAAATCTGTTTAAATTTTAACCCATGAGTCTCCCTCCTTTTCCCAACTCCCTTTTTTGGTTGGTGAAGGGACACTGCGGGATAGAACAACTGGTTATTGTTTAGCCCTGGGTGTGGGCTAAATGGAGACAAAATGTTTTTTGAAAATTGTACCCTTTTTAAAATAGATGCTTCTCAGATTGGCTAAGAATGCATTCAGCTTCTTGGGTTTTGTGTATTTGGTTTACTTGCAACAGAGTTTTCTTATTTAGTTTACTGGAAATAAAACTTCCTCATTTTACCTTTTTCATTAATTTGAGACCGTAGATGTGGTCTGGCTTTGGTTCAGAACTGTCTGACACGTTCAAACAGTGGAAAAATTAGGGAATATACAATTGATGAAAAATCTTTAAAACCAAATTAAAAATTGAAAAATCATTAACTGAAAGGAATACATGTTCTTTTCTTAGTTCTCTCCTGTGTTAGTGCCTTGCTAAGAAAACCCCAACCTGATAACCCCCACATGGTGGGGATGTGGTGCTCAGCAGTTTGGAGCCCTTATGCCAGCACACCTGATTCTCTTATTTGTTGCAATATTTGGTTTGGTGAAAGGCAGCCTTGAACAGGACAGGTCTACATTGCATAAAGCCCAGTACCACAATGTGTGGGCCAGAGGAAGGCCAATGTCAGGAACTTTTTGCTGTGTTGACACTCCAAATAGGGCTTATGTGGCTTTGTTTTGCCATGGTGTTGACCTGTGGTCAAGCTGACTGCTGACCTGTAGCATCTGGGGGTGATTAACCCCCTATGAGCTTTATTTTCCCAGTGCCCAACTACCTTTCAAAGTGGGACAGGGAAAGGTGACTTGGCTGTGAATCTCTCCTGCTTTTTAAAAGTTTTTGCAACCACAGATTGCTTCAGAACTTCTGCAGAGCTGAGGGCTTTTGCAGTGTTTATATGTAATTTGTTTATTCATTGGATTTCTTGTCACACATGCATGCAAAGTCCCTTTTACTACAGGCTCAAATATTTGTTTACTTCCAGTGATTGCTTTTGTGGAATCTCTATTATTCTGAGACCTCTGGCTAAAGTGTCTTTGTCTCAGATGGAGCTAGCTAAGCCCTCATTGATACTTACCTTTTGTTGCTGGATTTGTGCTTTGCTCCAGCTGTATAAGATAAATGCAATCCCTCCAGTTATTTTTTTGTCTGTGCTACTTGTTTTTGTGTTGGTTTTTTTTGTATGTGTATCAGTCTTTTTTCAGATTTCTTGGGGGGAAGGAGAACAAAGAGAAAAAGGTAAAGAGAAAAAGGAATTGGAGAGTTTTTAAGCAATTTGAAAGACAAGATCTTTCTAAGAACTTCTCTGTTTTTGGAAGTCTTATTTTTGTGGCACTAAGTGTAGGGAAGCCTGATTTTTAATCTCCTTATATTTTTAAATGGTTGTTTACATCTGTTTATTGTTATACTACCTGATGTCTATATGCTGTCAAGAACTTTTGCATCTTGCTAGCACTTTTCTGTCTTAAACCATACTATGCCTGACACCCTCAGGGTGGGGCAAATCCCAGCTGTTGATCAACTGATTGTTCATGGTCCCACTAACATTACTGGAGCTACTCGATTTCACATTGTGTCTTGTGTTCTAAGAAAAAATCAAACAAAAACCATACAAATATATTTTGCTTTAACAAGTCTGCAATTAGAATTACATTCTGCTTGTGCTAGAATGTTAACATTTAACATCTAATTAACATTTTCCCTAGGCTGGATCTGATTATTAGATTTCCTTTAAAGCAATAGACCGTTTTCACACTGAACAGCTTTTCTGCCATTAGGCCCCCTGAAGTGGTCAGCTGCTGATTGCTCTGTGCAGAAGCTCACGCTGTCTTGTAGATCAGCTTCTGAGAAGACTTGCTCAACAGCTGGACTGTATGTGATCCCTGGAAATGAGGAAAAAAATTCAACAGTGAGTGACAAAGCAATATCAGCTAGGCAGAGAAGGCTTCTGTTGATAGCTCTTACCTCTGTGTATCCTGGGTACTCAGTGAAAATGAATTAAACTGAATAGATACACAAGGCAGATAAAGGCAAATTATGCCCAGTTTATAGATGTGGAAGCTGAGACAAAGGAAAAATTAGGAATCTGCACCAGGGCACGACAATAAATCTGGGAAATCACAGTCAAGAAAATGTGGCTTTGGCCTTTTGCTTTACCCACATTAACTTTTCTCCTTCCAGCACTTAAGTTATGCTTGTGCTGTAACAGATGCTGCCCGAGACAGCCCTCCCCTTTGTTTTGCGAAGATCGATTCTCAGACAAAGTATTGGTGAACTGTGTTGGGCTTGCTTTAAGCACTGTTGTAAGCACAGTTTACTTCAGGATGATGTGACAGTATTTTTTCTCACTTCTCTTACTTAAATAAAATAAAAATAATAATATCCTTGATAAGACTTTATAAAATAATTATTTCTATTTGTCTTCTGGTTGGCAATATTACCAGGCATTTCCTCTTTGAGTATGGAATTTCAAATCTCACTTCTCTTTCCAGAGAGGAAAACTAAATGCTGTTGAGACAGCAGTATTGAGGTTAACGTCATGGTTTCATATTGTGCTGAAGCCAGGCAGGACTCATACTTCATTAAACAGTCTCTCCCAGGTTTAACGTATAACTTTTGGACAATGCAGAAATCTGCCTGATCTGTCCTGCTACGCATTATTAGATTTGGAGATATGACATGCTCAGAAAAAGATTTCCCTTTCTCTTTTCCCTATATTGAAATGGCTTGCTGAAATATGGGATCAGCTGGAATCAGGCCAAAAGCACTTTGTGGCCATATATTTATAATGGTTTTGTTATGAAGAATAGCATTTGGCTAATGGACCTATACAACTGCTAGAAGAATATTGATATACATTCAAATCACGGGTCATATACAAGGAGATAGCGTGAAGAATCTTGCAGAGGTTAGTTTATTGTGTTCAGACGCTTTCTTGCCACTTGTCTGTTTATTGTATTTGCTATTTTAAACCAAGTTCAGTAACACGGCAGATATGTACTATATTTTTCCAAGATATTTTCTGGCCACACTTTTGGTACAAGATACACTTCTTATAGCTCAGCCATCCAATTCAGGCTTTCATTAAAATGTATTAAACCTTTTCACTGGATTCACTTTGTCTGCCAAGGATGCTTCTGTGAAGTACATTTTTCACACTTTTTCCACTATGACTCTTCGCAAAGATTAGGTCATTTGTGTCAACTTGTAAACAGTCTTTTGGCTTATGGTTCTTTTCTGTTATTATTATAGATTAAAGTGGTTTTAGTAGCACAGTACTGTAAAGTTGAAAGATAATTAGAATGTCCTAGTTTCAGGAGCATAGAAATTATTATGTTAAGCCAAAGCGGTGCTCAAAGTAGGATTTTGACAATAACCCATACCAGATGCTTCAGAGAAAGGTGGAAAAACCCTATACAGCACAACAATATAATAGCTAAATGGGAAGTTACTCATTATACCTGCTAGCTAGGAGCTTGAATGCCCTTGAGTATAATACATGAAATATTTGAATTCTTATTTTATCTGAAGTTGTTCTTACATATTTTTAAAAACAGGCATGAATCTTTACCTTGCCTGTGTATTACAGCATGCCATCTTTTCCTGAGAGGCTCTTAGTGCTCTCCCCTGGTTAAAACAACTCTGAAATACTAAGTAGTCACAATCTTCTTTGATTATTCAAGAGATTCTTCCTTCTATGTGATTGAGAACTATTACCTGCTTTTGGCTTGCACACAGAGAGGATATAGGACATACTACTAATGTGTATTTTGGGAAAGTGTCCTACAACGTAGGTTTAGTGTGGTTAGAGATGAAACTGTAATGTTATATTCTCAAATCCCAATGTATGTCATGAGTCAGTTTTGCAAAAGCACCTTCTTTATGTACTTGAAAGGCTGTTCATCATTAGTACATAAGAAATACCGCTTAACTCATTGCACATGCCAATAAAAATTGTCACCTGAATGAACTAATTCAAAATCTCACTGCTTTATTTTCTTTATCAGGGCATGTACTCTGACTGGGCACACAACTAAAGCATCAACAGTCTGATACAAATGTCTCCAGTCGTGAGATTTTTTTAATCCAAGTACATTTGGTCCATTCTCCTGACAGATTGCTTTCAGTCCTTTCTAATTTTTTGTAAGTGGTACTTCAAGAGAAAACCAGAAAGGCAATGTTTAGAAAATATTTCATCAAGTTGGTTTCTGTGCTCATAGCTAGAATATTCAGTGAAGAGCTAGACACACTGACAGGTACTCATGTCAAGTATATATGTTCCATAAAGTAACAAGAAAGGCAAAAAAATATGCAATGACTGACAAAAACAATGTAATAAGTGATATGTGTAATAAGTACAATGTAGGAAAAAAGATTGCTAGACGTTTGAAGGCAGTATTTGCAATTACTTATTCTCAAATCATTTATTTCCAGCTGTACTGGACAGCAAGAAACAATTACAGAAAGGGTTATTAGACATTGGAATGGGCTGCCCAGGGAGGTGGTGGAGTCACCATCTCTGGATGTGTTTAAGACAAGACTGGACATGGCACTTAGTGCCATGGTCTAGTTGACAGGGTGGTGTAGGGGCAGTGGTTGGACTTGATGATCCCAGAGGTCTCTTCCAACCTGGTTGATTCTGTGATTCTGTGAATATAACCCCAGAAGCAATGTGAAGAAATATGGTCAAGTAGTAGTGAAGTATAGTAAAAATATTCTGAGACTAGTGAGAAAATTAAGACTACCCAGAAAAATCCAACAAGTGTAATATATACTGCTTATCTGAACATGTATTTGCCTGAAGTAGATGCACAAGAGTAGAGTCTACTCAACAGTGTGGCAGTAGGATGATGTAAGGTGCGGGGTTTGTTGAATACACCATACAACTGTCAATGTGAGAGAGCAGTCACCCCTGGCTGAGCCTACCTGAAAGAATGCACCTATTTCAGGGACTCCTGGAGGGCAAGCAAGACTTAGAAACAACAAACTTCCCTCCTTAGTTGCCTCCCAAAAGCAACTTGAAACACAACTGAAATATGGACTTCTACCACTTCTAGTAAAATCCAGCAGGAGGGAAGTTGGAAACCTGTAAGGAAAGGCAAAATGTCTGAATGTGTTGTAAACCAGATGGTTTTGTGGGTAGGCTGGTTTTGAATTCATCCACTATCACTGAACAAAGACCAAACAGAAATGACTATTCATTACCAGTTTTGGTGGACAGACTGTCTGACCTATGCAGAACAAATGTATTTGCTCTTTGTGAATTCTGACATATTGATTTTCTGGAGTCATGGAGCCACTTGACAGAGTCTTTCAACATGTCTCTTTTGGCATGCATGCTTATGGGGTCCAGGAGCTCTTGCAGAAGCTCTGTGCTTGAAGGACTTCTCCTTCCCTTATAGTTCAAGCTACAATTAGTGTTGTTCTGACTGTGAGGAGAAGAAAATATGATATAGGAATATAATAACACATTTCTTTAATACTTAAAGAGGTCTCCTATGCAGGACATCTACTGACTTCTGAAAGGCTGTGCTGGTAGTCCAGAAAATAGAGATAAAAACATGAAAGGAATCTGGTTCCTTCTTACTCTCCGGATGGATTTGGTACAAACACAATTATATGCACATAACGATGTAACCTGAAAAAGGTTAGAGATAAAAATGAATTTTCAACAGTGAAGAAACTAATAATTTTAGGCACAAATGTCCCTTCTGTCATTTGGGAGGCCAGTGGCTTTAGAAAATGAATATTCATTGAGTTATGTAACTTCTGTCCCCAGCAGACATTTGTGTGAAATACAAACAGCAAACGTTAAAAAGGAACTTGTATCAGCCAATAACAAGCTTAAGTAAGAGCATAGGTTAGCAGGGGAAAGAGGTTCAGGGGGAATCAGCAAGTCAGTGTATTGTATGTGAAGTGCGCAGCTTCTCTGTAAATAGTTTTCATAATAAAAAAGCCAGTTTAGTTTTGAAACATGGAGTTGTTTCAGGTTGTTATTCAATGTGTAGTATGTGAAAGAATCTTCAGAGGGAATTACAGCATAATGTTTGAATCTGGTTTTGAAATGCCATTCATATGGAGATATTCTTGCCTCTAAAACTCTATGAATCTGTATAAAATCATCTGAAATATGACACTTTCTTCTTCCTGTTGAGATTATGGAAGTATGCTAAAAAAAGGAATAAAGATGGAAATACTTTTTTTCTCCTATGTTGCTTTCACGAGAAAACAAACTATAAATAATAAAAGAATCCCTTAGCAGTGGTATAAATCTGGGTTTGCTGTGCGACTTAGTCTGAAAACTCATTCACAGGCTTGAAAAGATAGCTGAATGATTTCTAAATATGAAGGATTGTGGTTATACCACTTCCAGCAAGTTTCTGATTCATAACCCTGTCTTTTTTATACTATTTCTTTTTCCAAAGCTTTAAGACTGTAATAAAATCTATTGGTAGTTTAGTTTTGTAATTGTCAAGTCCCCTGATTAATTAGGCATGCAGTATAAATGACTATAACACAAAAGTAAATGTGTGGGAGGCTCATGAGATCATAGTTCTACTGCAGTTCTTTTAATTCTCGGTGAGTCTGGAGTTTGTGGAGCTGTCAAACTTTTTTTTTGACAGGTCAAGGAAAAAAAATAAATTGTTGCGATTCATATAGAAGAAACCACACAACTGAAGTCTATCACTAGAACTTTATGCTTCTGTTATACACTATTTATAATATCCAAGCTGATATTAAAGCAGGATGACTGTATGGGCGTTGTAGGCTCGTCTTCCAGAGAAGTAGTGGATCATGGCCACTGGATGCTAGAAGGACTCTTACTCTAGCTGCCAGGGTCTCTCCAGATAGGAAGGAAACAAAACTGGCACAGATGCTCAGCAGTACCCCATCTGACCTGTCTAATTTCTGCTATAGAATAAACGCTGGTGGCCCAGGATAGAGGATGGAGTCCATCAGCCCAAGAAAGATAGAAAGACTCTGAGAAAGGAAGTATCCTTGCCACATTTCAGTGCTAAGGTGAAGTTCTGCTCTGTCACTTATTTGTGTGGTACCTAAAGTGAACCTTGACAGTAATCTCAACGAAATCAACAGACTAATTGCAGAGAAAAGTGTTACCCAATGGGAATAATGATTGGCAGAATTTTGCCCTTAGAATTCAATTAAAGTTATTTACCAGATTGCTGTTTTCAGTATCTTTCTTATGAAATAATTTCAGGAAACAATAGCAATTACGTATCTGTCAAAAAAGTGTGATTTTTCAGAAGAGTAAATAACCATTCATGTGGACTCTTTTTACACACTTGTAGGAATTAATTGTCATGTACACAACAAACTGCCCCTGCCATGACTGCTAGAGATGTGTAATGCTCACCTGTATGTTCCCTAATACTTAGCAAAATTTTGATAATTTAAGACCTACCTCATAAAAGCTGCTTTTACTTGCCTCAGCTGAATAGCCTACCTTTCCAACAAAAGCCTCTCCTAGCTAACTAAACTGGTTTCTTTGGAAGAATTTCCTGGCTATTTGATCACATCCAGTCAATACAACACACAAGTGGAAAACTCATTTAAGTAACTCATGATCATGGAATCTGGGTGAAATCATTTAAAATGAATGTGTTTAAAGAAGTAATTAAATACTGAAATTGTTCAATGAAAATTCCATATACCAAATGGTGCGATATAATAGCTATCCTATCTGTTAAAAGGAAAAACCTTTTAAACTAATCGATCTTCCCCACAACAATTTATGTCAGTGCCTTTTAAGATGATCCCTTCTTAAATGGGTAGCTGACAAAGAAATATATCTGATACAACTGCTAAATGAATAGATTTGCAATGTGCTAAGGCAATACATTTAAGAGGTCTTTCATGTATTTTGAGAAGAGGTTAAAAATCCTGGCAGCTCTTAAAAAGCAGATTCTTAAGTGGTGTACTTTTTGTGCTGTAAGATTATGACCGAATTGAATAGCACCATTATAGCAAAACATGGCTTCTTTCCTTATTCTCAAGACTTTATTTTCAAGCTAACTAGGGAGAAGTGCTGGGCTTTGTTTTTACTAGGAAAAAAAAAATTAAGCACATTTTAAAAAGAGGACAGACTGTCTACAGCAGTTTTACAAAGCCTGGAAGCAGTACCTCATTCCCACTCATTCATCCGGCCCATCGTGGTCTTGTCCAAATTATCTAGTCTCTGGCTGGCCTCCAGGACAGGCTGATGAAGGTTTTGTTTGCATGATTTTCTTTGGCATTCCATCATCTGCACATGTAAAGAAGTATTAAAAAATATTGGAGCTTACTGCTTTTTTTGTCCTTAAGAGAATAAAAGGTGGCATCATCACCATTTCAACAAGAACATTTTAATCAGTAGTATATTGCAAAGTTTTGTCTCTAAAAAGTATTACAGTGATGCATCCTGTGCCTCCTGTCATACCTCTCCTATGCTAGTTATTATGAAGAACAGCATAAGATGGGAAAACATCTACAATTTTTCATCATAATGTTTGCAGACAGTGGCTGGTAAAAGGTGGGGGGTCTTGTATCACTTGTTCCTGCATATTCAAGTACATATGCTACATTATATGTAATATTGAATCAAGAAACATCTGTGCTGAAGAAGAGAAAAAAAAAAAAAACAACAAATGCCTTGTCTTCTTCCAGAAATAAGTACTAAAGTACAACCTCTTGGTGGGGCAGGCTGCAAAACGCTGGTCTCATGGAGACTGGCAGGAATATTTACCTAGAGGTAAATCCTACCGAGATTCTGTACTTTTCTCCTGTAAAAAATGAGCCAAGGCATGGCTATAACTCAAAGTATATCTCTGTACTTAATGAGAAACCACATGCTGCTCACCAGTATGTCTCCATCCAAGTCTGGGTGCATCATCTTTTTAAAATCAAAGAGCAGTTGAGATTTAATGTTCATCGGTAAATTCCCACTCTGCTCCCTTTAGGAGAATGCTTCCAATTCACAGACATCTTTATATGCCTATAACTCTTTATTTTTAGTGTCACTATATTGCCTATGAGGCCTCATCATAGGGGTGGGCAGCTATCTAAATAAGGTGAACATGCAGGACTAAAAGATGATTTTCTAATCTCCGAGTAAGACAGGCAAGAATGTAGAAATAAATAAAAAAGAATGGGTGAATATGAGAAAGCAATGAGGTAATATTGATTACCATGGTATGTAGTACATCTCAGTGTGCCCATAGCCAATGAAAAGAAAAGTCATTTCCAGAAAAGAGAGGTTTGAGGGACATTCTGGAGGAGGAGCAGTTATTTTTTCTTATGTTTATGGGGAGCTCCTGCAAAGAGGGAGTGATAGTATGGGAGAAAGCATGAAAATGCCAACTTGAAAAATGAACGTTTTAAAAATGGAGTTTGGCAGTGTGATGTGGTCAGAGGTGGGGATACAACATGACTTCAGAGGAGGAAACAAGAAGTTTGTGTTTGACACGGCAGAGGAAGCTGGAGGAGTAATATGAGCAAGACAGAGGATTAAGAACAGCATTCTTCTCGAGGCAGGCACGTATTGATAACGTCAAAGAGAAGAGTACTGCAGAAACTGAAAGTCATGGTGAAGAGACCCTCGCTTAACTTCTAACTGTTTTGATATTTATAATACTTATGCATCCTAGAGGTGTCGAGCAGAAAATATCTGCAAGATTTTACCTGAAAGAGAGCTAGAAATTGATGAAATGACAGCATGATGGTGTTGTCCACAGTGCTTGCACAGGAGAAAGCTTTTTATTTGAATGAAGCGTATATCCAGGTTAGGTCATATGGGGCCAGAAAGCATTATGTGTTAACAGAAAATTAGTGATGGGGTGTAATGTGCTGCTAATGTGGTTAATGCCAAAGGAAATTGCCAGCAACAAAAATGTGAAGAGTGTGTTTTGTCCCAGGTACACCCTAACAAATGGATGATGTATTTGTCAGCTGCTGAGAGGTTAGCATGTAAAGTGAAATATACAGGCCCAGTTTTTGCTGCTTATCATCTGTTTTGTTGTGAGATCTCTGCAGAGGTTGCTGCTTGGCCCAGCCTGGTCCCGGTGTCATGGGCAGAGGAGGAGGCACCGTCTCTGTGCAAGCAGTCAGAGGGGCTGAGCCCGAGGGGCAGGTGCTTGTCGCTCTCCCCTGCCTGGCTGTGGTCCCCAGGAGTCTGGATGTGACCTTGGCCCAGCATCACTGCCCCAGTGCCTCATCCTCTGTGCTGTTGTGTCTTGGCCGAAAATAGCAATTCAGGTGATTTTATTTAAATCCATGGACAGGACAGATGATGCAGCACTTTGAAGTGCTAGATGTACCTAGCCAAGGTTACAGTGACTTCTAGGCTGGGGGTCAAGCCCACAGATATTCCACATTGTATGGAGCATGCATCAGATTCAGATAATCTGAAGGACAGAGTTGTGAGTGCAGAGAGGACACTCCTCAGGTGTAACTTAATAGAGAGATGTAAAGATGGCTTATCTGGTTACTATATATATCTCCAGCAGGCTAGAGAGAGGCATTGCAGAAAGTGAGATACAAGATAGACTGCCTTCAAGAGGTAAGTGAATGTTATTCTTCAAAGTAAAAATAATGGGTAAAAAAATTTCTCTCCTTTACCTTATGCATCCCATTTTCTAATAAACTAGTGTGCACAGGTTACTTGTGCAAAGGATTTTCCAAGAAAAGAACATGAAAGAGGATCTTTTCTTAGCAGAAACCCAAGATTTAATTAACCATTACTATTTATCACTTTTTTATGGATGTAAAGTGTTCCAAGGCCTCAGTGAAGACTTAAGGCCCGGCTTTGACAGACACGGAAGAAAACTACCTGCTGTCTAGTTTAATCTTTTACACTGTGACAAATCACGTAATGCACAAGATAAAATAATTTCATTATTATAGTTTTTATCATGTAATTGTCATCCTCGTATGCCCATTAGGAGGTGAGGTGACGTAATGAGTAGCTCCCCACAAGTTATGTGACTCTGCTGGGTATAGAAAGAATATCTGCTGGGTTGGATCCTGAAAGGAGTGACACAAGACTTAAACTAACAAAGAGGTAGGGACTGTTTCTCTGTTCATAGTAACCTTTAAAATGAAAAAGATCTACTCTGCAGAGCAGATAAATTACACCTTGCCTTCTCGAATGGGGCATTGAAGGCATGGAGGACAGTAAAAGATATGCATGAATAGACATCTCTGTGTATCTGAGTGTGCCCGTATAAGGAATCATGTTTCTTGTGAAGATCATTTCAAAATTATATAGTAAGTTACTGGTTTCTTTGCTTTAAAGACCTCAGTTCACATTAGCCAGCAAATGGCAATGCTTTGCAGTGAAATTATGCGAGAGATGAAATAATATATATTTCTAGTGGTTTAATCTTGATATTTGTCTTGAATGGAAAATTAAATACCTTGCAAACTCAGGAGTATCTGATTTGCATAGAACATGCCAAATAGAGAGGTAGGGTGTCATTATTCTGAAATTTTTGGCTTACATTTTATTTTTTAAGTATTGCATTACATTAGACAGTTTAAATATGGAAACCAAGTAGTGTCTGGGTAATATCTTTTACCTTTTACATTTTAACAAAATCTAAATTCTATTGTAGATGTACATTTTCACTAAATAGAGTCTTTTCTACCAATGCAAGAATGGCTGATTCCACGTTTAACATATTATTACACAGGCAGGCTCATTGTGTAAGCTAATATTTGTATACATACAAAAAAAACTGATGAGAACCCACGTTTGTTTCTATGGGAGCATTTACATCTTGCATACATATGGAAATGTCACTTCGGTGACGCGTTAGGCAAGAGAAGATCTCCTCCCCTGGCCTCACAACATACCACTGCTGGAACTGGTCCTCTGCTGCTGTCTTTAAAAGCTGTAATGCAGAAACATGGTGAGAAAACATAGAAAAAGGATCATTCCCAGTGTTTGCTTTGCCAATTCTAGCATGGACCAGACTCCCATGTAGCCTGTTGCTACGTATGTACGTAGGTATGTGCGTACGTTCTGACGTGGGGCAGCCACAAGGATAGTGTGGGAAGGAGGGCCATATATCCACCCATGGCTGTCACCCCATCTTGCCAGGGATTGCATCTCTGAGCAGCTTCAGCAGGAGCTCCCAGGCTCTGTCTCTTTTCACAGGAGTCAGACTCAAAAGCCCACGTATGAATATTTAAACAAAAGGCATTAACAAACCTGCCTGGGAAATGTAATAAGAATGTCTTTGAAGAAAATATGCTACCAAAATGACAGATTGCCACATTTTTCACCTCCTCAGTTCTAAGTGCTCTTAGTGTTAATTTGTGAATTATGGTCTCTAATGAAAATAGTACTTTATGCAGTAAGGATGGTATTATATTTTCTTAATCTATTTTACAGAAGCCCTGTTTGTTGTTCAGGCTGTTCTTATTTAAAAGCTAAGGCTTGTTTTGTATTTCACTGCCTGTCGCCAGCTTGCTGACAAAAATAAAGGCTATGAATTTGTTAGACCCTACTTTATAATATATTCTGTTTATCATAATTTCTTTTTCATTATGGTGGTGTTATTTTCACTGCTGTACTGAAGGTGCTGTCAAAATTTCCATTATAAATATTGTTTCTGAGGGGTTTGTAAGTCTAAGGGTTCTGTATTAAAGTTCTCTCTGGCTGAAATTTGACATGCAAGTCTCGGTAAAGAAATGTTTTCTTTACAAGCAGTTTAAATTGGCTTAGTCATCTTTTAAAAAGAAATTTGCATGTCAGTATCAGGAGCCACACACATAGTACAGTCTCATATATTTAAATAACAACCGAATAAATATCTATTTATATCAAATGTTTCTGAACTGCAATAGGTATCAGTCTACTGCCACTAAAATATGTGGAAGAAAAAGCCCTGATAAAATACACCTACTCCATAAATACACATTGGCAATTTTATGACTTCTAGGTTGCTACAGTGGATTTATAAGGTAATGAGTAAAGATGCTGTGTTCAATATTTGACAGAGATGTAATGCAAAAATGTAGATGTTAGTAATGGAGGAATAGATGTATCATCGTACCAGCACAAGACAGGCACTTGTTTTTGAAGGGATTCTGTTGACACAAGCAAGAGCAATCTTTTAGTGATGTCTTATTTCATGAGACATTCAAGATGCTTAGTCAGAGTTTCTTTACATTTTAATTTATAGAACCTAATTTGTTCTGTCATTTCTCTGCTTTCACTGACTTCTGATGATACACCTGTCTCATGCTTATTCCTGTTGTAATACCTTGTTACAGGCTCTTTCTAAACCATGGTTTAGTTTACACACTCACCTCAAGATCTCATGGTTACTGCTTTTCCTTCTCTAAATTTCAATAACCTTATAATGGCAGAAAGAATAAACAGCACTCTAAAAGAAAATGATAGAAGAAATAGTTTTTAATGTAAAATGTGCAAAATACAAAAAAATAAGTGTAGGATGTGCATCAGACAGTACTCAAAGAATAACTGTGTAACAAAAATGAGGAAACAGATGTTTCTCATGTCTTGATTTCTGGCAGTGTGCAGTTTTCTTAAAATAGAATTAAGGCATAGTAAGGGGATTGAAGAGGGATGATTTTTCCCCAATCCACTGCCCACTGAGCCCCATGACGAAGCACTATGGGCACCTGCCTGCATTACAAAGCTGTGCCTTCTTTCAGTCTGGTATACTAAATACAGACCAGAGAAGAGGTGCTTTGTGCTGACAAAAGACAGCGGAAAAGATTTTTAAACATATATTTACAGACTTTGTTTCAAAGCAAAAGAATAATTGAAATTCAGTGGAATAATGGTTTCTGTAGCCGACTGTTGTTGTGGGGTGCCATTCACTGCCACGTGTGCACAGTGCAGAGTAACCTGCCTGGTGGAGCATCGTGTGCTCTGAGTTTCCTCTGATGGGCACACTGCAGAAGCAATGCTCCCCTTTGCCTTTCAGAGACCTCTAGAAATCTTCATAAACTTCTTTCTGAAGGTTTGACAGTTTGAGGTTCTTGTTTTTTTTTTTTTTTCTTTAATAATGATTACAATTTCTGTAACTGTCTTTGGAGAATAAGAAGTTTCCATGGCTCGGAGCATATGCAATATCTTGCCTGATTAATATCAGTATATATAAGTGTATGTGTGCGAGTCTAATTTTTTTGAAAAAGATGGTTCATTAAAGAAAAAAATCCCCAGTGATTAAAGTATATAAGAGATATTATGTTTGTTGACAGAGGCAGAGGGAAATATAGTGGCAATATATGGGAGGGCTGAGGCTACTACCCCTCTCTGCAGTCCATCCTCCTTGTATTCCTGTAGCTCCCAGAGATGCCCAGCAGCTAGAGCAATACGGGTCTAATAAATCCAGCAGCACCCACTGCGAGGGGCAAATCCTGCTCTAGGCTTTTGTGTTCACTGAAGCAGATCCAGAAATCTTCATGGCGACAAGACACTGAACTCCTTTTTAACATCCCCAGCTGAAATACCTACATAACCTCCCAGGTCCTTCAGTCAAGTAATAATTCACAGGGTATGAAAATGAGTAACAAAGATAATCCTTCAAGTAAAAAAAAAAAAAAAACAGCAAAGGTGCAAATATGCCCATTTGCTGAGTATTTATTTAGGGGAAAAGGGTTCTGTATAATGACACAATATTGTGAAAGTGCATTTTGCTTCATATATTAGTACAAATTACTGTACTTCAGGGAAATTCACAGGTGAAGCTTAATCTTTCCCTAGAACCATTCTGTGAAATGACTGATAGTTTAATTCATTCCCCCCATATGTCCTAAAGTCTGAAAAAATAAGTAGTCATATGCACTGTCATAGAGGTAAGTTACTGTGATAACCTTTGTATGGACTAGATAGTAATAGAATAGTAATGGTTACAGAGTCTTTCAATTTCCTTCTCCTTCAAAAGTCTTTCTATATTAACATATTTTACAAAAAAAGCAAATTCTTTCACTTTTAGAAACTGCATTGTAGTCCTGAGTTTCAGTGAAGAACCTGGGAGTATAAACAGAATTGTAATGTTGCCTTTTGAAAAGTAATTTATTTAATCTTTGAAAGATATTACATACAGGAATATAAGTAAAGGAAAAAAAAAATAAAGAGAGCAAATGTGCAAATCTAACAGTACAATCCAGGTGGATAACAGTGGAGCTATAGTCAGTTCTCTGCAGAATACGGCAGGCTCATGGGACTGACACCGTGTCAATAGAGCATTTCTATGAGTTGTTTTTTCATTTTCGAGAGGAATGAAGGAACTCAGGTAAATACTGTGGGGTCATCTCTAGGAATGAGATTCTGCTGATATGTGGACCTAAATCTCAAGATGGTTCCATAACTTTACTCCTGTAATGGTTAAAAACC
This sequence comes from Nyctibius grandis, assembly GCF_013368605.1. Lineage (NCBI taxonomy): Eukaryota > Metazoa > Chordata > Aves > Nyctibiiformes > Nyctibiidae > Nyctibius > Nyctibius grandis. The sequence goes on from NC_090666.1 coordinate 38,914,782, forward strand.
TTCCGATTTGCAGTTCCATTTATTTATGAACATTTTATCCTCTTTGTTTTTCTCTTGTGCCAATATTGTCTCTAAGTTAAGCAGCTCTTCTTCCTTTCCAGTGTTAAGCTCCATGCTGTATTCAGAAAAGAGATCATGTCCCATCTCAGCCTTTCGACAGTGGTAAATTGTTCCATTCGGTTACCCGTGGGCATGCTTTGAACGGGAGTACAATGAACTCGTCCCTTCTTCCAAACACTAGCTTAAAAGTTGGCTTCCTGCCATTTGTCACTCAAAAAAGCAAACGCAAGAGTGCTTGAAATCACACAAATTTCTCTATTATTGCTCAGCTCGTTTTGCCTATCCCTCTGGTGACCAGAGCCAAACAGTAACTCCTGATACAGCTGAGAAAATACTGCAGTACACAGGAAAAAAATGATGAAACTGAACATTCAGTTACACTGTCAGGAAAAATATTTTCACTGTTTCTGCTGTTAATCATAGTAGAATTGTATCCAAAGTCTAGTTCTTTTTTTTATTACTCAGTTTCTTGTAGGAGGCCAAGATTTCCATTTGGATGTTCCTTCAAGAAAATATCTGAGTGATGTCCAACATGCTCCAATATTGGAGGACTCAGTGGAAGATACAGTGAGCATCATTTTAGCTTACTACAAGACAGACATCAATAACTTTGTTTCTCTGTCCAGATTGCTATTTCCTTCATATGACACTTTGTGGAGGTTGCATTACTCATTCCCTCAAAGACACAGGTGCAGCAGGTTCAGTGCCAGTGAGTTCAATACGGTGCAACAAAGTCAAGGCAAGGCAACTAATCAATTTTGGATGAAACACTCAAACCCCTCCAAGAAAAATAAAACCCAGAGTTAATTTACTCAGTCGTCATCACCATCAATTATACATACAGCATGTTTAATATTAATTGCTGTTGTGAGTATACTAGGCTTCTTTTTCTTTATAAAACAATCTATGCTCCCCAAATACAAGGTGCAAACCAAAATTGTTCTGTGTACAGATACTGTACATCTTCAGTGGATCAAAAAACAAGGATCCAGATCTTTCAGCTGGAAGTTTGAAATTCAAATCCAAAAGAAACATTTCCTATGTTCCACTGCTCTTGCCTGTTAGAGGGATGCTTTGATAGTGCAAGCCTGGATTCAAAGCTTGAGTTCAGATCCAGGCTTTTGGCTCAAGACCATCTCTAAAAGTAAAAATGAAGCAACCTCAAGATATACAACCTCTGTTTCTGCCACATGAGTTAAAGCAGAGAGAAACATTCCCTAATGACCCTGACCCAGAATAAGTGTGTGCCTGCTTCAAACACTGCTTTACCATTTAGGAAAATTTATGGCACCGTAAGTACTGAACATTTGGTCACAGCACTTTCACTATAGGTTTGCCTAATGACTCTGTAATCATCATCTTTTTGTTGAGGATTTTCATCCCGACAGGGTTGGTCTGACATTCACGGAGGCGCTCACATTTGTTAGGAGGAGGAACCCCGCAGCAAAGAGGTGCTGGCGGCAGCAATTAGGAAATACTGGCAGGGAGCGGTGGTCAGTGGGAGGGCAGCCACTGCGCAGCGGGGCTGCAGCTGGGTCTCAGCTCAGCACTGGGACCCTCTGGAAGGGGAAAGTAGGCTGGTGTGAAGTGCCCTTACACCACTACCTCTCATATTGTTCGCTTTTAGACTGTATGTTATGAAACTGTAATGTTTAATTTTGAAAAGTGTAAGTTTAGTGATAAATATATCCTGTTTACGGTGCATGTATATATGCAATTGGGGAGAAAAAAGAATATTTAAACTGAGGTTTAAAGATGATAAGGGTGTCTCACCTGTTTTTTAAGAGTTCTGACTCCCCTGAGCTGCTGCAAATATATTCTAAATACTTGGAAAACAGGATAAAGTTGTTGAAAGTACATTTTGTAGAAAGGTGACCTCAAAAGTAAACCATCGCCACAGGCAAAAGCATGTTACCAGGAACTCCTCAAAGACAGGGGTCTAACTCTTCCCTTCCTTAGGCTGGTTTTACACCAAAGCATCTCTACGTATTGAGCTGTGATTTACACCAGTGAAGGGGGTGGCAGAGCCAGTATCCCACAATAAGAAGGATATTTATAAAACAGGAAACCTGTATCTCTACCCTCTTGCACTGGGTGCCATTTCCAGTGGTGGGCAGAAAGTACAGATGGGGAAGGGAGCAAACCTCTCCTGCAGCTTGGGGGCCCTGGAAAGGCTGCAATGTGCTGTGAAGTAGGGAGAAATGATGCCACTGACATCCCCTCTCCCACTGATTTTTAAAGAAAAACAATTGTCTTCAGCCTGAACTGCAGCTCACTCCAGCCCTTGATGGTGGAGAATATTTTAACATGAACATTTTGTTAGGAAAACATTCTTCTTTGAGGAGATAAGTGTGGTAAGAAACAAAGTTTTTTTTTTAATCTATGTTCAGTGTCTCTAAAATGTCTTTTCACTGAGTATCTTTCAGCCATATGCAATTCCATTGCACAAGAGTAATGCTCACTAAGATGATATTATTTTTACCTTGCAAAGTACAACACAAATCTAACTGCTTTTTATGAAATTTGTTCAGCACAAGCTCCTCAGAGAGACCAAAGCAATTTTTTTAAATGTTTCATGGTTGCAAATTTGATTCCTCTCCCCCCCAAAAAAAACCCTTCCTGTCAAAGAATTATCACCCAGCTGTCAAAAGATGTCACTTTTCATGTAGGAAAGGAAGAACCCAACCTGCAAAAAAACATATCCAAATTCACATCAGCTTGAATCTTAGAGGAAGTAGAAGGAAAAGAAAAAAAATTGTTTCAAATAATTTCCAGGAAGTTGCATGAACGGCAGCTGTGTTATGAGTACAATAGGGCTGACAGCACAGTATGTAGGGTATCAGCTGGGTGTGGGTCCTCCAGCTCCAGCAATGCAGGTTGCATCTCCTCCCCCTTGGCCAGCCCTGGACTATTACCCAGCAGTACCCAAAGGCTGTACATTGTTTAGAGCATATTATTACAAAAAGTCTCTTAAATGATCACCCAACATGTGCTATACTTTACTGTGTTCTTCTGAAGTCTGTATCAGAGTAAAACTCAAGATCTACAGGTTAGAGACTCGAAATTTGGAGGGTAAGCTATGAGCTTTAGGCCACTAGTTTTAAAGAAAATCAAGGCTTCTAAAATGTTATTGAGGTTCAGTTCCTGTGCAAATGCATAGGGAGGGAGATGAGGGCTGACCAAGCCACACAAAGAGATAGAGGATGGCTCAGAGAGTGCCAAACCCTTAACTGGGATGTACAACACCCCTGTGTAGAAGGTGTTATTACCCCCATTTTTACAGATGGGGAATTATTTTAGGTGTGACTTTTTTCATTTGCTCACAACATTAATTTCAAGAAGAAGAAAAGCAGAATGAACTGCTGTGGCTTCCCTGCTAAAAAAGAAAACAATTAAATGCCTCTAAGAAAACACCTTGCAGGAAGAACACAACATTTGCCATTTCTCCATTTCGGTTTCAGAGGTGACTTCCTCAATGGCAGCGATATATCCTGGGAGCCCCAGTGGTGAAGGTAAGGAAAGTAGTCAGCATATTAGGAATTTACAGCTGCTCCTTTCTATTTATGTCCTGTAATATCCTGCCCCAGTCCATTCTGTGCCCCTGATGGTTTGTCTTTTGGGGGCATTTGTCATACAGTGTTGAAGGATTTGAAAAAAATAAAAAAAAAAAACAGAGCCTATGTGAAGAATAATCCAGAAGGTATACTGGGCTGAGGGAAGTTTAAAACCAGATTAATCCTATTTTCTATAAAAAATATAGGGCTTGGATTAGTTGTTAATAAACAACTAAGCTGATAATTAGTTATGAGCTTTTGAGACCACCCTGTCTAATATGAATTTGACAAGCATTATCACAGTGGTGTCCTGACCCCCTGCCACAGCCAGAACAGAATTCAATATTAAAATGTGAACTCACATAATAGGATGAGATTTGGGTCAAAAACATTTCACCTAGACTCTCACAGTGGTCCATCCCATTTCAAAGGACGTCTACCCGCAGCAGCCACAAAGGGAGACAGACATCCACGTCAGCTACAGGCTGTCTTGTGGTTTCTGCAGAAAAGAAAATCTCATGTGCTTTTCTACTCATTAACAGATTTTCTTTATTTTACATATTTACTCATTCTTTTACTTTTCATCAAAACCACTTCCTGCTACTACCAACCTTGCTAAGGAGAAACTTCTGTCCACAATTCTGCTGGGCTTCGTTCTGTAAGATCATCCGAGACAATTCAGCTTTTATTTCTGTGTATCAGAGTTCGTTATTGAGACCAAATTGTCACCAGTGCAATAGGTTTGTTATTCCATTTTTCTCTCTTTCCCAATATCTAATGGAAAGATGCTGTGATTCTCAATACTTGCCAGTGTGGGGTTTTTTTTTTCATTCAATACAATTATCTGTGTCAACTTTCTGTTTGTTTAAAACTTTGACAGCAAGATTGACTAATTTGACAATTAGCACTTTTGTGTCCTCATAGTGAACGAAGCAAAATATTTCATGATAGCCAGGGCGCTATCGTATGATCAGTCACGCTGTGTCCTTTTCCTTGATGTCTAATTGCATCTTACCAGCAGGATCCTCCTTCCTCATTGATTACCTCCTTCCCTTTATTTCTCACAGATGCATTTCTCCCATTCTCAGCTTTAATTAACAGGGATTTCTCTTCTTTTTCCAGACATTCAGAAACGACTCGACAAGCAGTGAGACAACCACAATGCATCCACTGTCACATGAAGAGATAATAGCCCTGCTGGTATAGCTTCTAACCACTGCTTGCAGCTGAATTTTTTTAGCTTTCTATTACTCTTATGCGTGTGCATGGGTATGTGTGTGTGTATACATGCATTTTTAAAGCACTTCTAGAGAAAACCTTTTATCCTTTCAAACTAACAATAGGTCAATGAAATTCTTTTGCATTCTGCAGCTGCAACCTTATCTCTCATAGAGTGGCAATCATTTTGCTCTCATGACTGACTCTTTTTCTTTAGTTTGTTGAAAAAATACATGAACAGCTTTGCCCTTTTTCTTCTGTTTTGGCTCTTGGCTGTGGAATGGTGGCAACTGATGGTCTCAGTCTCTGGGTGCATTTATGGACACAGGAGCTTGTTGGAGTGTAAATATGCTGCAAGGAGAATGATATTACCAGTTCTCACAGGTTATATAAAAGTTACTGTAGGAATAGCATGAGAAAAAATCAATCTAATTAAAGACTTATATCTGACAAGAGTTTTGATCGTACTCAGCTAAATCTGAAAGCAAGTGCTTGTGTTTGACACAGACTTAAATCTTCCTGAATGCATACATAAACCTATTGACTTTGAGACAGTATTTCTTTTCATATTGGTGTGTGGGTGTGGAAAAATCAAGGCTGGATAAGTCGGCTTCAAGGTTGGATGACTTGACTATGTTATTTAGGCATCTTGGGGAGGGCAAAGAAAATTTAAAGGGTTCCTTTAAAACAAAACATCCTTCCTTTTGGGTGGTTATGAGAAGGTTATGATGCTCTGTGTCACACAAAGCCATAAGGAGCAGAATCGGAGACACGTGACGCCTAGGGAAGTTGTTTTTGCTGTATTTCTGGATAGAGCCCAGCTCTTTGCTGTTTTAGATGCTCTTTTTTTAAATGCATAATAACTACATCGGAGCTTGATGAAATTCACATCTGTGCAGATGGCAAACTTAAGAGAGACTTACATTCTACTTAAGACCTACTTGAAATTACAGGAATAGAAATAAACCTTCTTATAGTGTGGGTAACAGTGTTGCATGTCTTGATTGTCAGCTGGTACAGGACCCCTGTGTCTTATGCCTTAGAGATTATAACATCTCCCAGGTTAAATATAACTTGTGGTAATTTATGCTCAATTATTAACCTTTCTTGTTCATGCTCACATTCTCTGTTTACCTGTCAGCCACATACCACCAGTGCAGCAGTCTGGTATAAAGGCACAGTGTATTGGAAAATATCTCACCACCCTGAAGAAAATCTGAAAGCAGATTTAGAAAGCACATTCTAATTTGTCATAAAAGCGACATTATCACTGTTGGCATGCATACTAATATTTGGATAACGATTAGTTAAATTCCTCTCTGACTATATTGGCATTTGTCCTGGTTTTGACTAGGATAGAGTTAATTTTCTTCCTAGTAGCTGGTATAATACTGCGGTTTGGATTTAGTATGAGAATAATGATGATAACACACTGATGTTTTAGTTGTTGCTAAGCACCAATTCAACGACTTTTCAGCTTCTCATGCCTTGCCAGCGAGAAGGCTGGAGGTGCACAAGAAGCTGGGAGGGGACACAGCCAGGACAGCTGACCCCAGCTGACCAAAAGGATATTCCATAACGTAGGACATCATGCTCGGCATATAAACGGGGGGGAGTTGGCCAGGGGGATGGGTTGGGCATTGGTCAGCGAGTGGTGATCAATTGCATGTGCATCACTTGTTTCGTATAATCTTTCATTATTATTATATTATTATTTTCTCTTCCTTTTCTGTCCTATTAAACTGTCTTTAGCTCAGTCCACATTTTTACTTTTTTTCCCCCAATTCCCTTCCCCATCCCACTGCAGGGAGGAGGAGTGAGCGAGCGGCTGTGTGGTGCTTAGTTGCCAGCTGGGGTTAAACCACAACAGCATTGAAATACTGTATCTTCAATAGCAACCTTATCTGTGGAAAGCTGCCAAGCCTTTGAGGGAAAAGCCAAACAAGGTAAATAAGAGGGTTCAGGGAATGGCAAATCCATCTTAAAACAGGATCATAAAAATGAGAGAAGGAACAGGAAGGGCGATTTAGCAGACTCAGGTGGAAGTGACTAGTCATGAAGAAGAGCTCATGGAGCTTGCATTATGTATGGGATGCACAGGCAGACAGCTGTTTCAGACTGCATTTGTTTCCAAGGTCAAGCATAATATCTCAGCACAACCACATCATGCAGATGATAGAGCAAAAACTGCAGAGCATCATTTAATCCTTAACTTTGCAAGCCCTTACTGGGCTAATTAACCACAACAAAGGCAAACTGTTTGGACTCTTATTACCCAACAAATACATCAAGATGCTGTGTAGCAGTTTATCTTGAGTTCCATTGTTCCTGGTTTTACTCACGCAATGCATAATATGACAACTTTTTGTTCTCGTGTAAAAAACATCATGGGAGAACATCTCCTGCAGTCAGTCACCATCCCATTTATTTAACTCCTAACAAGATCAAAATCAAACACAGTTTCAAATACATCCTTGGTATTGAAGTCATGTCATGAAAGTAAAAAACAAATAAAACTTGGCCTTATTTCACTAAAATGTTTTACAGAGGTACCTTCTCTAGCTGGTCATGATGTGCCACATCATCTGCCTGCACTGTTTGTTCTCTGGGCAATGCTTTCTCCCTTGATCTTTCAGAAACATGGTCTACAATATAACTTATTTGTACAACACTGAGAACAAGAGCTTTCGAGTTTTGTTCCCTCACTATGCTTTCAGGTCTCCTGAAACAACTCCCAGTCGTCGCCTGTGTTCAGTCTAAAGGGAAAGAGCCTATTTTACAATGTACAAATGCTCACTAAGAAGCAAAACAGAGAAGAGAAGCAAAGACTAAGCTGAATCTCCCAGAGTAGCAGTCAGGAGGAAGTCTGAGAAGCAGAAATACCCTTAATGATTCCAGAAAACAGCCTTAAATTGATAAAGATCTTGCTGATACGGATCTTTCCTTTCAATCTGGAGCAGTCAGGCAGGCACATTCCTTTCCTTTTGATAAACTATTCTCTTTATCTGTTTTGTAAGACAATGAATACGTACATTATCTACGGTTTGACAGCTTTACAGGTGTAAGATTCTCAATATTGTTGTGTGCTGCCAATCTTTTTATGACCTGGCACTGTGGACTCGCAAATGCCCATTGCAACAGTCCACACAGTTGATCTACCAACACTAAATTAACTGCACACTATCAGCAATTAGAAGTGATAGACTTCAATTAAAGGTCCAGTAGCAATAGTAAGTTGGTGACTGGCCACAGGCTTCTCTGCAGTTTGGCCAGGTAGGTGATTGTCTATAAAAATAATTCAGCAATCTTCTGCTGAGCTTTTCCCCTGCTCCGATCTGCTGTTGCCATTGGCACAGCAGCACACCACCACGCTCCGGCATTAGCTCTGCTTTACCATTGCGAGTCCCGAATTGCAATCCAAATATTTCCTCTTTGCAGTAGAGGAAGCTGCTGTAAACCACACGTTCCAGGTGCTAGGCACAGCGTGCATGAGGCGTTTGGCAAGGGATGCTGATGATCTGAAATATTCAGTCAGTAAGCATAGCAATACAGCGATACTTCTGACTAAAGACATTTTAATTACAAAACAAAAGTTGAGATAATAGGCAACCTGGCACTATCAGACTATGGAAAAAAACACAGCCAGCTTTCAGGGCTACCAAAGTTCCCACAGTGTTACACGTCTGATATTGATTGGATTCTCTATTTCTTGTCATTACCTTTCCCCTGCTTAAGAAAAAGGAGGAAAAGAAATGCAGCATTTTTACAATTCTGCCTCTTTGTACCCCCGTGTATGTCAGGAAATGGATTCTAAAAAGCTGCCAAGAAAACTGAAAAAATGACGTTCAGAAGTACTTCTGTAAAATCCTGATTACACTTTACATCTGGTGAAAAGACATGAAGGCTTCACTGATATCAGAACAATCCATCAGCTTTCACTCTGCATAATTATTCCTTGTAAAAGTGGTGCTCAGGGAAGAGGGCTGGAAAATACCCTTAAGTTCTCATGACCTCCAGCTGTGGCAAGTGTTACTGTCAGTATTAATACTGCAAGCAACCATGTGCATGAAATCCTGGTTATAATGAGGTTAATTGCAAGACCTAACGGACTTCATTAAGGATGAGATTTCCCCTAATATCATATATTTGTTTTTAAATGAGATCATTTAGATTACGCTTTCTCCTACGCTTACAATGTGCTGTTTGCTGAAGATGAAGTCAGGTACCACTAGTGAATAACTAGTGTGTAACTCCTGTAGCGTTCATACCCATCTTGGATTTCACCATTATTTGCCAGGATGTACTCTCCGAGAGGGAAAATGAGATCTTTCCAGAAACTACGTATTCAGAATGAGCGAATTGCTCACCTGCTTACCAGCATCTCATGGCTTGAACATCTCAATGGCTGCTGAAATGGGAAACCTGTACCTTCCATGCTAGCTGCAGCTCTGCTCCAGACAGAGAGAGAGAAGTTGTGTAAAGACAGCAGCGTAGTGCTCCATGGTTATTGTCAGAGGCTGGTTTGTGCAATGCACCAGCTATTTAAAAGCTATTTTGGAGCTCTGTGCATTGCATGAGAAAGCACACATTCCACAAGCAATAGATCTTTCTTTGGTTTAGCATTTCCACTTTATTTATTGCTATCTGGTTATTTTGATCTTTGCTGTGTTGCTATTAAGTATTCAAAAAGAAATGAGATATCTTCCCCTTAAGTCAGGAGTTTTTCCTTTCCAAGATGTCTCAGATGCCTCGTAGAGATTTCAAGCATCGGACGTGGTATCCGTTCTCATTGTTTTATTATTCTTCTCTTTTGCTGTGGGAGGGGAGACAGCTATTTGTAAATACCATACCTACCCATTATACAATGCATAGAATAGGGAAAGGATCCATGTGATTTAGACCAAACTACAGTGTTTTTGATGATTCTAAATCTGCCTGGTTGCTGAATCTGTTGCTATGTTACATGAAGACATTTTGTGGCACCAGGAATTATTGAAGAGATTGAAGAGCTATGCCAGATGAAACACAATGCGGTGCAATTCTAGTATGTTCTTTTCTTTTTTTTTGCAACATTTGGAAAGGTTACTACAGAAGTTTCCTTCAAAGTAGAGAAAAAATCCCTTGCTTGGAGCTTAATTGTGAGAAATGTAAGTGCCAGCATATTCTCTGAGGGTTATTTTTCAGTTGTTTGTGGGTTTTTTTGAAAAAAACTGAAATACTCTTCTTTTAAATGCTTCTGTTTATCAGCCGTACTAACACAATTTAGTACATACTTTAGAAACCTATCAAGCTCACAGAATGATGCTACTTACAGAGATTTTCAGTTTCCCATTTCATACATTTTGTATGTAAAAGTCTAAAAGGTAGGTTCTTGCTTTGTTTCTCAAGTCGGGGCACCTCAGGATGCAGACAATACTATTAAATTCATGCTATTCTGTATTGGAGAATACAAATCTTGAAGACTTGAAAGGTACATTTCCATAACAGAAACAGCTACACCAACTGAAAACACACAGAAAAAATAACTGTGACATTGCATTCCTTTTGTGTCTGCTGATGGAGCTGAGCTTGTGAAGTCCATTTGAACATGATGCTGTGTTTAGGGTGAACAGAAGAGCTAACACTTTTTCCTTCTCAGTTGCAGAGACTGAATGGAAAGTTCCTACTCTGTAAGGTCCCTCCAAAGTGACAGCAATAGCTAACTGATAACTTCTTTATTTGTTGGTGTTTGGGTTTGCTTTATGTGAAAAACAGCAAAGAATGAAGTTTTTCTATTTAGCAATAGTGAGCCTATTGTCTAAAAAGCCACGTAATGAGAAGAGCAATGCAGGGAGTGATTTCTCTATAGATTTTATCAGAGTGGGCTCCAGTGAGACTGCCAAAAATCTATTGTATAATAGCTTTCAGGTTTTCAATGCAACTGGAGTTTTGCTAGTATAACAGATTATTTATCAAATAATTTTAGTGATGATTGGGATTAGGCTGTTATTTGTAAACCATGCTAAGTAAGGAGTAGTGCATAATGCATGATCTGCAAACAGATGAGAAATCAAAGCGAAAAAATAGAAAAATCCCAGGTCCTGCTTCATTCTGTTTGGGGGTACCAGTGCACGAGTTCGTGTCTTCTCACAGGGATTCATGATGGCTGCCCTGGGCTCAGTTAATCTGTCTGAGCCACTGCCTTGAGCCTTCTGCTCTTGTCTCCTCCTTCGACATCGCTCACTCCTGCTTTCTGCTGCCTCACTCTTCCCACTTAAACACAATCTCCTAAACATAAGAGATTAAATAAGAGCCGTGACAGTGACTAGCAGAAAACCACTCAGCGATTAAAAGGAAAAGGATGTACATCACAGGACCTGGTTTGAAGCTGTTATCACAGTATTAATAATTTGGTGTTACGCCAGTCACCAAATGCTCCAGGCATCGCTTTCACTAAGCTTCTCCCCGTTTATCCCTGAGATGGCTGCTGCATTCCCCTGTAGCAAGGTGGCTGCAGGTAAATACAACAGGGGGTTAAAATGCTAAACACAAGGCAACTCCACTTCTGCCAAACTCCCAGGAGAAATTTGAAACCATCTCACAGTGCATTTCAATTTCCATATGAATTTCAAATGATATGAGGAAGGGATGAAATTTGAATAGTGCAGGTTGTCAAATAATTGGGACAGATCTATATAAAATGTTCTAGTCTTCAGAAGATATCCATAAATTATGTATCTTGATTTAGAAGAAACATGTGAGTGTCCCAGCAGTACTGATAAAAGGCTATGAGCATCATACTGATGTCAGTAAGTTTTGGAGCTGCCCGAGAAACCAGAAGATTCATCCTTGGCTTCTTGGACTTAAGAAAACGGCATGGTACCCAACAGCACAACACAATTGTAAGCAAGGACCTGAACATCTTTTCTCTTTTATTGCTATCACCAGTGATAGACCTTTTGCAAATAAAGAGCAAGCATCATTTTTTTTGCAGCTGAACAAGAACATACAGAATTCAACTCATTTTCCTGTGTTAGTAATGATATAGACTTTTCCCCTTCCAGAAAACAAACAGCTGCAATTCACAGGCAGCAGAGACAGGGTGAGGAGAAGAGTGACGTCAGTCTGTATAGATTCTTATATAACCACTCTGTAGGTGCAGAAAGTGTAAAACAAAAGTTGTATGTGTATGTATATATGTAAACCCTTTGTGGGCTAGCAATTTTGTTTCTGATATTGTTTAGATTTACAGTGCTTCTTCTGACTTTTGTTTGTTGTGCTGTATTTCTTAGATCGACTTGCTGCAGTAAATAATTCAGGAAATCATCCTCTACTCTATTGTTCTTCAGGCATATGGATTTTTTTTTCTCTTCAAAGCTCGAGTTTCTACTGTATGTTGAAAATTTCAAAGCTCTCCAAGGAACTGAATACAGGTTTTGTAATTATAACTATTTCTAGCTGAGCACCTGTACATCTGCTGTACCCTTTAGGGAATAGAGCAAACCAAAATGTATCAAATCCCTCTGGATAAAATGTGACAAGATTTCCATTTTCTATTTTTCCAGACCACCTAGGCTTATTATTTTTAGGACATTATGGATTGTTATTAAGCAGTAGTGGATTGTTGTGAAAACACAGACAAGATGCATAGCATAGCCCTTCTGAACAAAACCCACTGCCCAAGCACTGCTCCTTCTTCTGCAGTCGTGCAACTAGATTTTCATAGGCCGTAGCAGAAATACATATACAGGGCTTTACAGTATCAGTCTTTTATGGAAAGATAGCTTGAGGTGTTCAACAAGAAACTACTATTAACTGCTTTTGGTCACACAGAAACATCTTTCAAAAGAAACCTCTTAAAGGTGTTCTAGTCTGATAAGTGTAACAAATGCTGCAGATTTCTGGTTTTTTTTCCTGAAATAAAATTTATACAGTGTATGCACATATGCATAGGCAATATAAACCATTATGTGCAATTGAACTTTGTGAAATGTTTCTTATAATACCATTCTGTATCACCGTGCTGCATACATATCATTTCATGTAAAAGGAAATGCTGAAATAGTGCACTGAACTATCAAATAAATATTATGCTCTAAAATTAAAACATTATTTTTCTAGGATACAACTTTCCATTGCAATTTTTGAAAGTATGACACAATGAAAATGATGTACTTTATTTTCACCTGTGTAGCTCCTAATAAGTACAAAAATTAAGACGGACACGGAGGAAGGCGTTAAATTTGTAGCGAAAGCCCAGCCCTGGTTAGTTAATGGCAAAAATCTCAGTTCACCTTTGGTGCTTTCTCAAATCACCTTTGAAGATTAGTTATCTTTCTGCCTCTGTTATCATTTTAATTATGCTGCTACTGTTTTTTAATTATAAGCCCACTTTGGGTTGTGTCTCTTGTGCTGCTTTTACATATTCCCCCTTTCAGGCTTTGAAAGCTGGAAAGGAACACCTGATTAAAAAGGATATCTGAGTACTGCCTTCGCTGATCCAGTTTCTTGAACATTTCAGTGTGAAGGTGCACTGGGAGCATCAAGTCTTGCGCTGATCTGTGCTGCACTTGTGCTTTGCTGTTGCTTGAGCAAGAGCAGCACGAATGTGGGCACCCCACCAGCCCTCCTCGCCTGCTCTGTCTGTGCCAAACAGTGCTCTCCAACCCAAGCCAGCCCAAGGTGAGATAAGACCAGATCAAACTTGATACGTACATGATACTGTGTGTGGGCAAAATCATGTGGTTTTTTATTACATTATCACTGCAGAGTAAATCTGAGTAGGTGTCCTGGTTTCATTGGGATTTTGTTTCAGTTTGTGTCCAGCCATGGTGATAAGGCCATTAGCAGCTAAACCCAGGGCAGCTGCCCCAGGCTGGCCCACAGGTGTGTTCTATAGCATTAACATCAAGCTCACTATAAAAGGGAGGGCTTGGTGGTGAGAGGTGGGGTTGGTTTTGCTCTTCTTTCTTTTGGCCTCTGTTTTTCTAACTGCCAACAATTGCTGTTCCTGGAACAACCTGCTGCAACTCTGTAGCTAAGTATACTTTTGTGTGTTTTGTGTTATTGTTGATGTTGGTTTCTTGATTTTTATTAAATCTGTTAAATTTTAACCCACAATTCTCCCTCTTTTCCCCAATTTCCTTCCTCATTTGGGGAAGGGACATTGGGTGAGAGAAAAACTGTAGTTGTTTAGCCCCAGGTGTGGGCTAAAAAAAGACAGTAGGTCATTGAGGTAGTGAAGTATATATATGCATGGGGTGCAACCAGCAAAATAGACTGTGCCCAGCCTGACCTGCAGACAGGAGCATCGCTCCTCTGAGTGTGCAGGTATGAGGACCAGCAGATTAAGCCCTCTATAATCCACCACAATGATACTAAGGGATTGTGTGTGATTTGCAGTGAAATATTTTGCAAGAATTTATGATTCATGAAAACACAATTAAGGGTATATGGGGTTATAGACAGATTTAAGAGAGAACTCTGGATATAAATTTGGGGCAGAATATAATTAAGTCTGTTTCGGATAGACTCACAATGTTGTAGATATTTCTTAAAGAAATGGTGATTGTGCGATGCTTAATTCATACAAAAATGAGTGAACAGCCAAAAGTTAGATGGAAAAGTGTCAATGTAATTCTTATAATTGTTACCAAAAGAGCTGTTAACAGTTTTCACCATAACACCAGACTATTTGCAGCTGCTCTCCCTCTCCAGGAGCTACTCTGTCTGTTTTTGACCAAAAAGATGGCATTTTTCAACCCTGAATGAGGCTCAGACCTCACCTGCCTGTGTAGAGGGAGAAGAGGAAGAACAGCTGCAGTTATGTCCAGCTGTAATACCACTCTTTTAAAGTCCTGCTCCTCCCTTGCTGCCAAGTCCCCTGATCCTGCCCTCAGACACTCTCTGTTCTTTAGCTATCACATTTTTTTCTTGAAAACCAGGGAATTGGCCTGAGCTGTTTCTGAGCAAGATGCAGCTTGGATGGTGGATTGAATGACAGAGTCATAAAGAAACAAGGAGATAAGAATAAGTAAAAGCTAAGAGGTGTCAAGGACAGCTTTTTAAAGCTCTCCACAGCTGTAGGTGGTATGACTGTAAAGGGATGCTCTTAATTCAATACAGTTTAAATGACTGCTGAAGAATGATTTAAACTGCTCTGCTCACCTTTGCACTGAGCTGGACTAATATCACTTACACAGTCAATCATTGCATTGCAGCTAGAAACATTAGGAGCTCAGGGCACAGCCCAAACTGAGACAACCCTCAGAGCTGCCCACCACACAAGAACATGGAGAGCAGCTGAATTACCCACCTCCTGATAATCCAGTCCAAAGTCCTCATTGTCATACAAGCCATATTTTAGAAGTTTTTTGTTACCTAATCTATTGTGAAGCCCTGGGCTCTTGATTGCCCATCCTGCATGCATGCTGCTTTGTTCCTATGACCTCTTCTGGAGCTTAGGTTATTTCTTGAACTGTGTGGACACGCACACGGTGAGCTCAAGTCCTGACCTGAACACGGTAAAACCTGGTAGCTGCACTTGTATAGACATGCCTTGGCTAAATTTACCATATGAATGCAACCTCTTTGCTTACTTTAATCATTCTCTGCAGGGAACAAGGGTCAAAGACACTAACACATCAACTCCTTTTGAAGCTCAGTGAAAGCCATTTGTAACAAAATGTTGACAAGCAGCACCTATAAAAGAGGAGCAATCGTTATTGTTTGGTGTTCCCAAACAGAGTAGAAATCTGTGGATAGGGCTGCTGAAAAATCTGGTGTGTTCCTAAACAGAGTAGGGCTCTGTGGATGTGGCTGCTGCAAAATCTGGTACTGAGACAATGCTGTAAAGAACTGGTTGGTGGTTTTACATGCATTTAAAATATATCATATAGCTCTGCAAACCATCATTTTAATGCTTTCTCCAAAAAGTCCCACCAATTTTTCAAAGCTTTTTTTTTTCTTTTTGAAGTAGCAATATTGCACATCAAGAACCAAGGGCTCATTTCCTTGCATAAATAACGATCCCATATACCAGACCCAATTTTACACTGGCCTGTGGTGTCAAGGTGGTTTTGGCAACATGGAAGGCTTATGTAAATACTTATTTGCCCTCCTCCAAAAAGGATCCAAGTCTACATTGGCTTGTTTCCCACTTCACTCCAAAGCCCTGCTCTCTGGGCTGTCCAAGTAGCGTGCATCCTAGTTTCTTCCCGTGATCCCTTCTTAGCCACAGGTGACGTATGCAACCCATGGGAATGCAAATCAAGTGTTCTCCAGTTTAGACCTGTCCAGTCTGCTCCAAGGAGTAATAGCTCTGCACTCTATGGGAGTGAGGTTACCCACCTCCATTGGCCTGAAGGTCAAAGCTGTCTCCTTGACATGGTCTGCCAAGACAGACAGAAGCAATTTTCCCCTTTCTCCATTGAAGGGAACTCCAGGAACTAGTGCCGTTGGTGTAGTATAGGCAGCAATCACTGATTAACACAAGGGAGATCCTGGGTTTTAGCAGTATTGTTGTAGTCAGCTGGCTTGCAATCTGTAGTACGAAAGGGCTATCATGTTCCCTCAGTCAAAGGCTTCATAAAGCAATTCTCTTCTCTGCCTCAGAGGACATTGCACTTGGGCAATTGCTTTCTAATCTGTGTTTTTCATATCATTCCTGTCACTGTGACATTTGGAATAAAAACCCAGGGTGGTGTAAACAAACCTTTTAGCTAAAAGGGATGGCTAAAAGGGATAGATAGGATCAAAAATGGGTCTTGCAGAGATGCTCTTTATCTTTTCCCTTCCTCTGCCTTATAGCCCTTTATCTCTTCCCTACTTAGAGCACAGAACTTCTTAGTTCCTGCTATCTAAATTACAGGTCTTTCAGCAGTTTGTTAAGTGTAAGGAAACATGGATCTTTTGTGTGGTTCAGTAAAGCTCTCATTTTGTTAGTTACTAAGTCAGCACTCACAATACGCTGTTATTTAGCGTTTTCTCACATGGTATCACGATGTCTAAAGGCATAGCAACCACAGCACCAGAGTAAGAATGAAAAACATGACCTCAGAAAATCAGTCGGGGAGGGGGATGTTTGAGAACGTGCAGAACATTTGAACACAAACTCAGAGTAGATGTTTTTAACCTCTTCACTCATTTTGAAAGGTTTGTCGTAGATACGTGGTCCTTGACAATAAACTGAAAGGTAGTGCTTTGGAGAAACGCATCAGATGAAGAACGTGGCTAATTGCATTGACAAGTTAGTGATGAGAGCTTGTGTTATTTTCAGAATGGAAATATGACTTGGACACCCTTTGCCATGTTCTACTAATTGAAAGTATTTCAGAAATTGAATGCCTTCTAAAAATCAGAGTGGAAAATAATATTGTTATCTTCTGTCTTAAAAGGTCAGCCTGAAAAATTTGCTTAAAAGGAGGAGGGGTGGAAATGGACCTTTAACTCAAGGTTAGAGAGAACCATTAGAAGTGTAATTTAATGTAGGATATCAAGTGCTGGGTAACAGCACTCTGGGCAGAGATGATCTGCAGATTAAATGTTGACATATTTTTAAGGTTTTTCTTACTCAACTTTTATTCCTCCTCCTGTCTTGTCAGTGGATACAAAATAAAAAGTTAGAGGTAATACAGGAAAACAGCCTCGGTGTCTTCACCAAGAAAGAAATTAAAATTGCATGCCATTTCTATGTACATAAAGAAGAGAGCGTAAAGCATTCCTTTCCTGGATTGTGTTGGCAGTAAGTGGATGACAATTGCTCTCCCTTTCTGTAGAGGATGATAGAACTTAATCCGTGGTTCAGAAGTTCTCAGATAGTTTTAAACCAATTTTCTCATTCTGAATGTGCACAATGTTCTGAGGATGAAGCACATCTTACACAGCTCGGCTTAGTGGTTGAGCATATACACTAATGTTCAGTCAATGCCGGTGCTCCATTTTTTATTAATCATTTTCCCTGTATATTTTCAAAATGGTACTCTTTTTTTAAGAAATAGATGAGTCTATAATTTTGCTATTGGTGTTTTAAAATGAAAAAGCCTGCATGGATAGTGTTTTTTAACTGGTAATAGAGAAAAGAAAAAGCAGAGTAGTATGCTGAATTCTCTTCTATTTCTTTGGGTTTAAGAGTGAATAGAAAAAATTCCACAGCCAGGAAAGAACACTAAAAATCTATTTTAGCTTTACCTAAAACAGAAAAAAAATATGTCTCCATTCAAATAATCTTATTTAATTTTAGTTTCATCGTGGTGAATGTGATTCCAATTAATTTTACTCACCAAGTGCAGATGGAGCCAAAATCATACTGATACATCTGAAGATAAAACTCAAATTTTATGCTAGGAGAAATAATAGTGAAATTGGCTTGCCATGTTTGATAAAGCCATAGTGAACAGTCTACAGGAGATAACTTCAGACTGCTTGGATTTAGGTAGTCAAAAGATACAACTGATGGCAGCAAAGAGCATTTAACATTGTTATTCTTACACACTAGATTATGAAGATTAATGCTTAATGAATAAATTCTCAGCATTTACAATTTCTTTTGAAAGCCCAGTGGAATATATTAATTGAAATTTTTACCAGAAGTCAAGCAATTGCATTAGTTAAGCAATTATGTAGGTCCCATTAGCATTTATGTATATATTTTAGGCTGTTGAACAACTCCACAAATCTAACCCTAGGTCATTTCAAAAACTTGAGCTGGGGCCAACAGTATGTGGAAATATCTAGGTGCTTTTGAAAAATCCACTTTGATTTTTCTGTACATGTTTAGTCACTTGAATAACTTAATAGATTTGTTCGCTAGGCACTTTTGCAGAGTTTAGCCTTTTTTTTTTTCCTGTGTATCAAATTGTCTCATTCACATTGATGGTCTGCGTTGAGTTACAAACCCATTCAATCATATGTGAGTTTAAGATTATTAAACTAATTTCCTGGGATCACACTCAAAACTTTTTGTGCTTTCTACCCTTTCCTCTGTTGTTCATCAGCTGTTTGTTGAACTGTGCAAATGTTTCTTCTTTAGTAATGAATACTTATTTTTTCATTGACTTCTTAGAGCAAATACTCCCATGTGCTTGTTATCTTTTTTTCTCTTCCCTGCTCTAAAGATGTTTTTCTTACATAAACAGCCTGTATTGCTCTGAACGCTTTGATCTGGAGATAAAAATTCCCACACCAATGACTTTTCTGATTTCCCTTCTGATTTTCAGGGGCACACTTTTCCCCTCAGTCATAGATGTTGTTAGGGATTTTTTTTCCCTTCTGTAGTTTCTTCCTCTATGAACCAAACTTCGCAGTCTGCACCATGGCTTAACTGTTCTCATCTGTAAAGGACCTGCCAAGTCTCACTCACTTTGAGTGAGAGATGTGTTCACTTTGATTTTAAAATTGCCTTAAAATTAAATGGCTCCACTTTTGTGGCAGATGATTGTGTAGTGTATTTCAATATGACATTCAGAATAGAGTTCCTAATCCTCTGCAATTTCATATATTTAAATTGTCACATTTTGGGTCTTGTATCAGGCTCCCCAGACTTGGAGCTTTTGCCAGTAATAAATCATCATCTTCTCATTTTGCCATCCTCCTCCCTTTTTGCTGTTGTTTGTAAAGAAGAGCTGTGGACAAAACTATGCTAGTAACTTCTCCTTTTTTTCTGAGGCATGGATAATTCTTGGTATTCTATGCCTCATCCTTCATGGTTTAAGGTGTATTCAGAATTATGCTGTAAAATCTGAAGTGAAAACCATGTGCTTTTTGCTATCTGTCCTTAATATGGAGAAAAAAAAAAAGAAAAAAAGAAGGAAAGAAAAAAATACCTTGGAGTAGAAGTTGGCTATATTTTTTTCTTTTTTATGTAGCACTTACTATGTTGTTATAATTTACCAAATTAATACTTGTTTTATCAGTGGATTCCTAACAATGTAACTGAACTCAAGACCTGGTGTGTTACTGTTAATATATACTCTGCTCCTGTTTAAAAAAAAAGGAGTAATAAAATTAAGATGGAGAAAAAACATTTTCTTTCAGCTTTCGGATAACAAACCTTGAGATTGAAAAGAGTTAGGGAGGACATATTCATAGTTTTCTAATACTTGTGGCTGTTATTAGTGAAGATTTTGCTGGTCCAGTGATCTCCAAGCCTTCCCAGAAGGGGAATGGCTGAGACTATTGCAGCTGGAAGTAGGACTTGTTCAAGCACTCCCCATTCCCTGGGTCACAGCAGTCCTTCATCGATCAAGAGGCCAAGAGGTTTCTGAGATCCAGAGCACTTTTACTGTGAGATTGTACCAAAAAATGTGAGGATGCCAGACAATTGTCCTCTGCCAGCCCAACCTCTGAGAACCACTGGAAAATAATAAGGTTCTCATTTTTGTCAGCAAACGTACTGTATGAGGACACAAGACAGTTGTGAGATTCCTGTCTTTTTTTTAAAAAAAAAAATTATAATAATTATTTTGAGATAGTTTGAACTGGGAGAGGCTAAGAGTTCTAATTTAGGTAGCAAAGCTGATAACTTTGAATATTTCATGCTACCAGGATAAGCCACTGCAATGCTAATTATAGGATTAAAAACTAGACATTATAAACCCAGAGAGATAGTGCTTGCTATATTTTTTTTTTTTTACCCAAGGAAACTAATTAGATTAGGTGCTAACTGCTCTAGAATATTAGCAGTTAGCTGTATGGTCTGTGGACAACTAGACAGTGATCTGCAGAGTTCCTGCTGATTTTCTGTGGGCTTAAGTTATTCCAGCTCTTGGATTGCATTAAAAGATCAAATGCCCAGTATCTTCCTTAGGTAGTTGTTATATGAATGAGATTAGTGTTCATATTGGGGATAACAGTTTTCACATAATAAAAAAAAAGTATATTATGATTAGATGACATTCTGAAAAGCTTTTTATTATTTTTAAAAGTAGCTTTTCAATGAAAGTTTAAATAAAAAGTATCAGGTACAAATGTAGAACAGCAGCAAATATATAGACATATGGATCTTGGATGAGTTTTGTGCATGTCTGAAAGATCACGAAGGATACAAAAGAGAATTGTGACATATGGAGGAAGCAGATTAATTAATTTGAAAACAACCTTTGTACAAGCAACAGTTTCAGCTAAAGTAATTAAATTTAAAATGTATAGTTGTCAAGGTTTGTGTAAGGAGAGGGACTCTGAACTGTTATCAGGTTCTGAGAGAGTGCTGTAAAACCTTGTAATCTAATAAGGTAAGAAACATTGATGTGTAATACTTAACAGCCCATTTTGCTTGCAGAATTATTCCATGTAACTAAGAACAAACACATCATCCTTCCTGTAACATGTACACTGATTATTATTTACTGTTCCCTCTCTTTGCCCTGCTGTAAGTTCAGCTTTGGGGAAACTTGCATCACTTTCTCTATCATCATAATAATTTTCCCTCTTCATCTCTGACAGCACTTTTCAAATCTCACTTTCCACTGCTGATAGACTAAAACTATGTTCTATCCACTCGCTGCCACATCTGTCACAGCTGGGGATGTACTTGCCCAGCGAACTCTTGTCAGACAACTTGCTTGACACTGACAGTGTTATAATCACCTCTTTACCTATTCTGCAGTTTCATGACTTAATCATGGGACTGTAAATAACCATACAATATAAAGCTATTATTTTAGATCTTCTCGACCATTATTTATTTTGAGGAAAATACCCTCAAGCCGTCTAGTGAGGAGATACTCCAATAAAATATTAAGAACAATTTTGTCAATGTAAACTCTGAAATATTGAGAGGGTTATGGTGTGGGGTTTTTTTGTCTTTGTGAATTTCAGATGCCAAGTAACCCTTGCCTCAAGTGGAGAAAGATTGTTGCCTAAGCAGAATGGTACCCTGGGCATGGCTCTCACCATATTAATGGCACTCTAACTATCTCACTCCTCTTCAGCAAAGTGGGATTTGGATTTTTCCCTAGGTTTCAGGAAAAATCCAATGCTCCTTTATGCAAATATTGATAATCCCCCTTGAAAACATCTAGGAAAGAATTCTGAGTTATGTTAAACGGTAGCCTAATTTAGTCTGTCTGTGAGGAAAAATAAAAAAGAGAACAATTTTTATTGCTTACCCTGCTCAGCAGAAACAATGTTTAAGATAGAAGACTTACAAACATCTTGGGTTTTGTGTTAGGCATTTGTTTGGGACTTCTTGAAACTAGCTAACCAATCCCACATGAAAAAAGACAAATTCCAAAAAGCCAGTATCTGAATGCATTAAGCACATCTCTGAATTCCCTGCCAGAGTCACTTCAGTCATCAAACTCACACACAAACGATATGCATGCATTTTTACAAGCAATTGCCTTTTCCTTTCAAATATTTCTGAAGGAAAAAGTAAAGTTTAATTATGGAGAGATAACCAGAGGTGTTACCCTCAGAATTCAATTATTATTTGATTAAATTTCAAAAAACATAACTAAGCTCTGACAGGGGCAGAAAGTATAGTAAAATGGTAATTACAAAATAGGAGATATGAATTAAGATAAGTTAGGAAATATTTTTAAGTGTATGTGTGTGGGAAGGGGAAGAAAATAAGTGAATGTTCTCTCATTCTTATAAAATATTAACATTTTGAATTAGAAGACGGGTTAATTGATGCCATCTGCTGAAAGGATATGGAAACCACACTACCCTGTATATTCTGAAATACCTTTCTGTGAGAGAAGCGGGGTGTTAGTACTGTAAGGTGAGCTTAGCTGTAAAACTGCACCCAGTGCTTCTTTGGAGGGGTATCCTACTAGCACAAGACAAGAAAATCACAACTGGGTTGTACTGATATAGTTCAACATCTCTGAAGACGGCAGCTTCTTCAGGCACTGGTCCTGCGTTTTGAACTACCCAAAACTTGAGAATAAAAACCAAACAAGTATGGTGGGATGCACCAATAACGAACCAAAGATAAAAGGCAGAGACTGAGCTTTGCAGCACAGAAGCAGGTAGACGTATAAATCAATGTGGCTTCTACGATTTACTCTCAAAACCCTGCGGTTGCAGTTAACGCTGACATATTTTGAGCAGCTGGAATTTTAGTCTGCTGGTTTCCTGAAGACAACAAAATTAAACATACTCTTAAGGCTTCATATTAATGATGGATAGTCTTATACACTTCTTCAAACTGTCAAGCTGTTTCTCAGCGTAGAGAACTGCTTGCCCACAGTGCAGCGGAGCAGAGAGCTGAGAATTGGAAATGGGAGCTGAGGCTTCGTACTTTTAACTGCCCTAGGAGGCAGCTAAGCAGAGGACAAGCTGAGCTGGAAGCAGTGCCGAGCTCTGGGTGCAGGATGGAGCAGCATCCCTTTGTACATGCTGGGGGATTGCAGTCCTCACGATCCCCTCCCCGCTCCCCAGCACAGGGGAACCCAAACCTGCCTCTTGGCCCATCTGCCCATCCCACCTTCCTACTTAGACAAATACTCACCGTAGGGTCTTCAGAAATGACCACAACTCAATATTTCGCTTTCAAAACTTGATTTCAAGGTAATGACTGAGGAATGTATGCTGAGAGCTCAGCCTTGCAAATCTTTACACAAGCAACAACCAATACACACAGGATATTCACTCTAAAGTTGGGATTAATTTCCCATAAAGTCCTACTTCCCCAGATATAATTTATAGGAAAACAAATCTAATTTGTTAGATTTTGCTTCCTAAAGAGATCTAGCCCCTCAACTAAGCACTTATCCTTATTACTCAATTCTTTAGCACTTCCTTATTACTCAATTCTTTAGCACTTCAACTTCTTTTTCACTTTGGAATCTGCTTTCTGGTGTTATGTTAATTTTACTTGCAGATCGTGAAGACATACCTAAGGAAAGCATCTAATCCTGAAGTCAGTTAATAAATCCATCGAAACAACAATTTTATTAGAACTGGGTATGTGTCTGCTGAGATTCCTTTGTACTGTCCTTTAATTAAGGATTTAACAGCTTACAATTATCCAACTGTCTTTTCCCTTGATTAACTAGTTGTCTTACTGCCCTTAGGAAAATACCAGCTTTTTCCTCCTAGCACGCCCAATGGGAGGTTTCCTCGCGTGCAAAGGCAAATCTGCCATTGAGGCTCCACCCTTATTTTTCCAGAAGGATGCACAAATGCTGCAGTCTTTTGGTATAATTTTAATTCAAATCGCAGATGAATTCTACTGATACTTTGTGTTTCAGTGGAAACATACTGCTTTTTGGCTAATGACACTTTGGTAGGCACTGTGCTTAATTTTTAAAGGAATAGGCTTTTATGGGCTGGAAGGTAGAAAGAAATGGAAATGGTGCATTTATTCTATTGCGGTCTTATTTCAGTTTCATATATAAAAATGCATGAGGGTCACATTCTAATATGAAATTTTCTGATCATATCAGTCAGGAGCTCAAACATAAACATATATTTACACATAGTTTCTATAACAGTGGAAAGTAATCACAAATACAGTTGTTCTGTGTGCAGAAATATCAAAAAAAGAGTCTCACCTTACTTTTCTCGCTCTTTTAATCTATGAATTTCCTAGAAGGGTACAAAATGTGTCCAAAAATCTCTAAAATTTAACCTGTCATCCTTTAAGAAATATTTTAACCAAGAAATAACTGTGAATTTCAATCCAGTTGCTAGAATTTTAAGAAATTAACTTACTTTTCTTATTTTTATCATGCCTACAGAAGCTCCCCTATCGCAGTGCCTTATCTCAGGAATATCTGTGTGGAGAGGTGACTATACCAGAGACCTCTGTGTGCATTCATAAATGGGAAAGTAAGAATCCTAATACTTGACATCATGAGAAAATACAAAGATGTTTCTCCTATGGCAAAGTACTTGTGGTCTCCCTTCGTTTGTTGCTAGGAGACCTGTTTAAGAATTAATCAGGCAAACATCACAAGTGCTGCTAAATCATGCACCACACTACAGACTGAGCTGCTCCAAAGAGATGAGAAAACTTGCTTTTTCTGTTAACCCGGCACAGACTGGTATGCAGCACAATCTCCTTCAGTAAGTACACTGCTGTACAAGTGCAAAATATTTACACTGTGTCTCCAGCAAAGTTGACAGTCATGTCTAGCCAAGAACTGCTTGTACAACAAGGACAAACAGAGGCATATTAGAAACTGAAGATGGAAGAATATGCTCAGCCAGCTTCAGAGCGTGCTGGAAGTTCAAAGTTGGACTATATCGATTCCATTTCTTTTAAAAAGTCCTGGAGATTATAACAGAGGATTGGTGGGCTCTGTCCACCCTGCCCTAAGACCCTGGCGTGGGGACTGAGAGATGCTAAACGTGACAAAAGCAGAGACTGAGTTGTCATGGCAAGGAGCAATGCTGCGAACTGGAGAAATGCATTGCGAGTGCCAGGACGTTGCACCACTTTACCTGTATTGGTGTAGATTCGGTTATTCCAGTGTAACTGTGCTTTTTAAGAGCATCCCAGTTCCTGGGTGGAAAGGCAAATAAGCCTTTCCTGTGTCAGGCACTTTCAAATCAGTCTGGCATGTTCCTGTAAGGGAATTGTGGGGAAAAAGTGTACCAGTTAAAACACACACACACACTTCAACCAAACGCCTAAACCATTGCCAAAACCGTATTTAGAGCAGACAAGAGATTGGGGCTGGCACGGAAAGGAGGGAAAAGCTGGCACTGTGCGCACAAACTGGGACCCGAGGGCTCAGAAAAGGCTGCTAGGGAGCAGGAGGCTGAGAAGGGCTGGAGTAGAGGGTCAGATACTCTGTTCTGTGTTTCACAACATATGTTTCATAGCTGCTCAGCCTCAAATTGTAGAAGTTAGATCTAAGATTCCTGCCATCAAAAGGCAAAGTTTTACAAAAATAGCTTTTCTCGTGTGAATGCAACCATGCCTTAACTGAGGAATAAGTCCATCATGGTTTTAGAGTTAGAAATGGGTTTGTGTTCTGATCCAAGGGATTTACATTTCAGCCCTAGGTTCCAGTTTCAGGGTATACTTAGCTGGGATTTTATTTTATTCAGATAGATTTAAATTTAAATTCTGTTCAGGATGTGACTGTGATGGGGGCTGAAATTTGTCCGAGTATCTTTTGGATAACGAAAATGAGGCCTTGGAGAAAAGCCTGTGCATAAACTCCATGGAAAGAAGAGCAGGCTATTTTGCTTTTAAAGCTTTGTGCTGCATTCTGGGGCATGTCCTATGCCAAGTATGAAATAAAAAGTGTGTTTTAGAAACAGATTGGAAATTTCAGAGGACTGGTAGCAGAACTGAGAAAATCTCAACTTTTCATTTAGTCCTTGGAGGTCACCAGCTTGAAGTCAGCACGTGGGGCTGCAACTGCTGCTCTGCCGGTGATCTTGGTCAAGTTGCCATCGGACAGATGTCTCGCCTGCAAAGCCACCACGGTAGCTGGCAACCTGGTTGGAGATTTGTTTGCTGATATTCATAAGGCTGTTTTTGTTGTGCTAGTTAATGGTGCTATTAAATACAAAGGAGAAGAATTAATCTTAGTGAAGAAGCCAAAAAAAACGAATTGGTGTGGAAAGTGAATTACTTGCACTTCTCAATATGTGGCCTCTCCTCGTCAGGACAGAGACATGTTGGCAGAATGAACAAGTAGAGCCTGCTGCTGCAGCTCATGCTCCCAATCTGGAGAAAGAACGGTTTTCTGGGTCTTGCAGCCTGATCTCTGAAGTAACTAAGTACATTTTCAACTGAACAGAAAAAAGCTATTCCAAACCAATCTCTCCCTCAGCCCCAAGTGCAGCACACCTTATGTTAGCAGATACCTTCTGTCAGATCATTCTTTCAGGGGCATTTGGTAATTAGGATAGAGTAGAGTAGAAGAGAGAAGAGGAGAGGAGAAGAGAGTATATTTTCAGTTGGAAGGGACCTACAGTGATCATCTAGTCTATTTTCATAACATTTATCCTGTCTTCATGACACTCTGAAGGAGTCTCTCTACATGGGTAAATTCACCAGAGAACAAGAAAATGAAGTTCCCTTTTCCCTCCACGTGCTCCAGAAAGCCTGCTCCCGTGGGCAGAGCAGGGGGTCCCCTTGCTGCTTCAGTTCGCTTTAACTTGCAGGTAAGTGGGAGGACGAGCATGCCACACCGAACGCAAGTGGGTAAGAGAAGCAAGCAGTTCTTAAAAGGATATTTGGAACTCCTGCAAACCCTCTCCTCATCCGTGCCCACCGTGCGTCAGCTCGCTGTCTCAGAGGCGCTCAGATCTCGCTCGCAAGCGCTGCGCACGCCTCAGACTACGCAGCTTTGATCACGACTTCATGGCACCTAGTATAGAGCCGTAAAAATCCACACCTGCAGGATCTCCTCTCCTTCCCACGTACGTCACTGGCAGCAGTTCCCCTGATGTCAACGGGAGCAGGAGCAGGATCAGATGTCTGCTCCAGGTTTTCAGAGGAGTACGTCTGGCTTTAGAAGCATCTTTTTTAACACATCCTTTTAGGTAAACACACTGAGCTGCAGTGACACCAGCTCAGCCTTACAGCTAATAATAGGGAAGCTTAATAAGATTCAAAGAAGATGAGAAAAAAATATTTGAAATAAACCAAAAATACCCCAATAAAATGTCTGCAGTTACACTGAGAGAATAGAAATATATGAGGGTCATATATCCCCGCACACCAGGAGAGAAGTTATCGGGCTGCTCAGGGTCAGGGTGAGCAGTTGTTATAGACATATCCAAGAGCTATTTGAGTGGTATCAGACATCGATATTGGCCACTGTTGATAGAAGGATCTTGTGCTAGATTAATGTGATCTGTCAAGGTGAATCCTATATTCTTTATAGTCATAAAATGTATATTGGCTTTTCATGTAAAAACCCTCCAAAACTAAAGTTAACTCCCTCAGGCTTCGATATCTAGGCTAACTCCATCAGGCTATTCATTTCCATCAGTTAAACCCTAAATCACTCTTGAAAACAGAGGGCTAAAGCTGGAAATATGGTTCTGGCCATACACAGCCAAGGAAATCTTCCTTCTTCCATCAGGAAATCCAGTCACTCTGCTCCATCAGCATCCCATCCGTCTCCAGCGCACACTCCATTCCCTGCAATGGTTTTGCTATGTGCCTTTGAGGAGGATTATCTGCTAATTTTTGGTTGAATGTCTTGATTTTCTATTTTCTCTTGTACACTGATCCAGGCAAACAGATGTCTTGAACACCTTGGAATACGCCCATTCTCACTCCTGGTCCTCCTTCTTTCCAAACGGTAATTGTTCCAGCATCCGAAGAGATAAAAAGGCATTAAAGGTAATGACCCTTGTTCTGATTTCACATATGGCTGGGCCTTACCCAACAAAATCCTAATCCCTGTTTTACAGATAATTACGTATTAAAAGTGATAACTGTTCTGTGGCAACAGTATATTACCCAGAGAATACGAAAAGACTGCTGTATCTGTGAGTAAGCAGACGTGTTTTGAATGCGGTGTTGGGACAAACACACATCTAATGCAATGTTTGTGGAAGTATTTCTCTTTTTGGAAACTGGATAATAATTTTGTGCAACTCTCAGCTGAAATTTTGAAAGCAATTCTGAGTGCATCCAACACTATTGCATCTCTATAGTTAAATTTTATAACAGCCCATTAGCCTTGAATATTTATTAAAAAGAATTTGTAATCTGTTAGATGAGAGATGGCTACAAAGATGGTGCAATGCTGCTTTAAAACTATTGATTAGATCAGTAAAAAGACATTAAAAGTAAGCATGAATAGCAAGCTTATTAAATGATATTTCTGCATCTCCTTTGGCACCAGTTCCTGAAGTAACTTTAAGCAATGTAAAATGTATTAATACAATGCTAATTTAAAATAAGAGCACACGGCACACTTTAAATTCAGAATGAAAGCTGATCAAAATTAACAGGATCTGGAGGTCAAAAACCAAAGGATTCTAAATGTGAAAGCAGAGGAAGACAATGAACAATTATGTCATTTATTTAATTATTTTAGCTTTTAAAGCTCTTTAACAAAACAGGGTTCAATCTGAGAAATTATTATTGTTCCAGAAAAATAATTGACAACTATAACTTCAGCATATTTAAAACAGTTTGAAGCCAATTAGCTTCTCACCTAGACTTGAAGGAAGGCCAGTGCTGCTTCTGTAGTATAATGTAATCAAAATTGCATTGAAGTATAACAGGAACTACCCTGATACAAGGGGTTTTTTTTTTTCAAGTTTAGAAACAAAATTAATTGGGCAAGTGTAGAGAGAGTCAGCATACGCTAGGTTCATCAGTGGAAAAATCCTTTGTACAGCAATTCAAACTCTATTCTTCAGCCAACACAAAGCAACTTTTTAATAGGTTTAACTTATTATTGAATAATGCACTGATGTGGGAAGAGAATGGCAAGTATCCAAATAAACCCTAAGGGCTGGATTAAAACCCATTAAAAATTACTAAGATTTCATATGCAGTTCTATATTTGGGCATGTGAGTGTTTTATTCTGGGAAAAGTTGTGCACTCGAATTCTCCGGTTGTGTGTGCAGACAAGGATTTCACCTCCATGACAGACGTGCACTTGTGCATTCATCCTTTGCTCTCTAGAGGATCTGTATTTCTGAGAATCATGTCATCTCTTAGTCTTACTTTTTGGCCATTTGATCTCCCTAGTGCTTGGGCTTGCTAGATCCAGGGTGAATATTACCCCAATGCAGTTCCATTCTGACATGAATGGGAGTAATGTTTGCAGTCTAGGAGAAGGCTGAGACCATGGACATGACAGACCACAGGCTATCCAAGATCCCTGCTCAGTCATCATCTGGCAGGGCTTCTGCTACCGGGTTAGGGCCACTGTGGCCTCATGATACAGAGCACTAACCTGGTCTGAACCCACTCTGCTGATTCAAATGTGTTCAGGAATTTTTTGATGGGTTAACTTTGTATGAGGAGACACCGTGCTTATCATTATCATTGGATGCTGGGACATCCAATATTTGTCTTCCTTCAGTGTCATAACACTGACACAAAATCCATGTTCTGTGCACTGGTTACTTTGAGAGAAATGGAGATATCAGGTCAAATCTGGTGTAAAGATCTAGTATTAATAGCAAGGGTCTATGCCTTGCAGGACCCAGAGTCCTTCATCACTTGAGGGGTGTATCTGGCCCTGGCCACCCAGCATTGAAACTGTGGGACCATCTTAGGTTACGAGATTCTCCTAGGTGCTGCACAGGCTGCAGTATTTAACATTAATTTCTTTTCTGAAACATTTGCAACTCTTTTTCATTCGATACAAACTTACCCAGTTACATATGCATTTTTGCTCCAGCTCAGACTACCTTTCCATGCACAATGACATATGTCTCGAGACCGTTGACGGCAACGCAGGACTGGAAGGGAACACCTGCTTCCTACAGGCCAGGCCCCCGCTTCTAGAAGCGTATCGTATGTTCCACACACTGACAAAAAAGACATCTTAAAGAAAGTTACACTTGTGAAAATATAAACTTTTTTTCTGGGTTTGTCCATTGAAGAGCAGTTCTTTGCATAGAGATCACTGTTGCAGCTCCCAACCCACTTACGAAGAGCACTACATTTTACCCAAAAACTAGTTGGTGCAGCCAGCTTCTGTCCACAGTAGCTTTAATCAATGTTACCCCAGATTTTGTGACAGTCGGTATGAGGAAATGGGGTGCTCCCACTGTGCTGGGAAATGTTGCTCCTGCTGGGGTTGGAGCCTTATATCTTTACAGGCATTTGGGCAGGCAGGGAGATGAGGCAGAGCAAGATCTGGTGAGAAAAGAAGCCAAAATAAAATAATATCTAGATAAAGGGCATCTGTAATGCTTCCTAGGTGGTGGGGAAGCCCACGAGGGCTTCACGGAGCATCTCCTGTTCTGTGTGTGCCTACTGCCTCAGTGCCAGCATGGGGCTGGCATGTTCTCTGCCCTGGAGGAAATAAGGCTCAGAAAAATTTTACCAACAAGAATAAGGTTGGTGGGGATGGACCTCACTATCCTCAAGGAAAGAGCTGCCTCTGCTACAAACCATATTTAATTTAAATGTTGTTAGTCATGCGTACATTACATTTGTACACTATATCATAGCTTGGTGCTATGAATAAATATGAAGACATAAACAAGGTCATTTATGTGAAGCCAACAGAAATATTAATACTGGAGAAAGGCACATGCAAAAATAGAAAATAAAACTTCTAAGTTTAGTGGCTGGAGGATGTTGCTAATGAAGAAATAAAGCATGTTTTCTTTTCCGTTATTGTCACTGATGCTTTAACTTCTGATATCTTAAACATATCTTCCCTTGAATAATATTTTCACTTTCTGAAAACAATTTGTTATCCAGAAAACATTAAACACTAGCAAAATCAGGCCGTACTGACTTTGATGTATTATCTACAGAGTTACAAGTATGGATACTTGAGACATCAGTAAAAAAAAAAGATGAACTTTCATACAAAAGAATGAAGCTATTTTTTTTTAATAAATGTGACATTGGATTGATAAAAATAGAAAAACAAAGACGACCAGCCGGAATGAGACATGGAGCTTCCTGCTAGGAGTTGTGTGCCAGTTTGACAATTAATTGATTCAGACTGATTGGTGACTTGGCAGGTACCATCAACACAGTTCCCTGCAATCTGCCAGTCCAACCATCCAAAGGATGTTACTGGATTCTGCCCCACTCTGTTCTCTCTCCCATCTGCTGTGTTATGCAAGATGAGACACAGCAGTCCTAGAGAATTTAGAAAGTATTACAGATAAGAGAAAAAGCATCTTCCACCTTACACTCAACATAAAGTTGTAGGATCACGATACATTGAAAATGAAGACACAGTAAAGGAAATTCCTGACTACTTTCTGAAAACTTTAGGATCTTTTACCACATAGAAATTGGAGGAGAACAGCTGCGCTTTTTCAATGCAATAATCTGACAATAATGCAATAATCAATTTTACCAGATTCTCTGCAGATTCATTGTGGCTTCTTAGTGGAAATTGTGCTTTACATTTTAAAAGCGCATTAATACACTGGTTTTCCTGAGGTAAATCAGTATCCTATGCAGTTCCTACACAACCAAAGATTTTTAACCCCATTAAGATGAAGTACCTGTGCTGACTTGTAAGGGCATCCGTGGCGTCGGCATAGATTATTCACACTTTTCAGCTGAGAGGAACACCTCTGGAACTGACACGAGGGCATGCCACCAGATGTACATGTTGAGTTCTCCTAAAATATGAATTGCCTCAAGCCTGCCAGAAACTACCATGGGAGATCTAAGGCTTACCAAACCCATCTTTGCCAGCCACATAAGCTACCAAGAATCCTGGGAAAAAAGGGCTCAGCAAGTGCCTGAACACTGCTGCCAGATCCAGCTACTGAATGCCAACAGCCTGCTCCCTTTTTTTGTGTTACTACCTGGGTAACACCACTCGTGGCTCAAGCCACACCAGATGCATCAGCCTTGGATATCTCCAGCAGGCCAAAGCAGACTGGAGTTCAGGAAGGAGTGCAGCCATGGGGCTGACAAGGTAAGGGATGGGTTGGGCAGTTATTTCTATGCCAGATACTCCATGAGAGCCCACCTGTACACCATCTGCTGGGGCACATTGCTGGTCAGGGGCTCTCCTCCACCAAAGCCTGGTGCTGATGTGATCTAGGATGTTTTCCCCTGGTGGCCAGTGTCCGCCATGCTGAGTGCATGCATTAGCACCACCTGAGCTAGTGCAGCATGGGCTCCTCAGGTGGCAACTGCTCTGCAGGTGGCTTGTGCTCCTGCTGGTGATGCGAATTCCAGGGAGAAGGATGGGGCATGTATTCACTGGCAGGACTCCTCAGGAATTGTACTGTACATGTGAATGAAAAATACCCGACAAAATGGACAAATCAAGGTGCAGTAGGCCAGGGGCAATCCTGTCCAGTGTCTGTGGTTGTACGGCTGCCCTAGTGGTGCCCCAATCTGCAGTTTCAGGTGCATTTGCTTACCTTATGGAAAAGCCACATGGGGCCTTGGCTGGTCTCCTCCTCCAAAGCTGCAGAGATACATTGGGTCTGGGCACTGAGATTTCATGTGATGTTGAGGCTCATAATAGGGAGAGCATTAATGTCACGTCTTTTGAGGAAAGGGGGTGATGTAGGTTGCAAGCTCTTCATGGTTCAGAAAGGTCCTATGCAGCAGAAGGGCTAGAAGGGTCTAAAGGAGCAAGTACCAAACTGCTGCATGACACCTGAAGCATCACACACTGTCTCAGTGCAGTGTAGAGGGAGACAGGACACTCCAGAAGTGACCTCAACCTCTGACATGTGGGGATGTTTGATATTGCAGCCTATCCTGGTGAATGATGGATAGCACTTGGGGGTGCCATTAAGGAGCAGAGTCAGCTTAGCCAGTAAGACTTTCCATCAACTTTTATAGATTGGTGCTGTTGAAACATTTTTAATATTTACATTGGAAGATTTCCTAAGAGTCTAGAAAAGAGACTGTAACCATCAGTTGCAGACCGATATTCTAGTTGTACAGATAACGGAGCTGAGGAAGGAAGCAATGAATTTGGCATTTGATTTTGGCTAAGAAGTTGTAATCAGCATAGAACAAAGACCAGCTTAGAGCAAAATTCAACCTACTGATCCTTGTCGGTGTTTGTCTGGAAAGTATTTTCCACAGACAATATGTCTAAATATTGTCATTGAAAGAGTGAAACACTGATGTTTAAAATTGTCTGTGAAACAGCTGAAAATGTAAAAAGGAAGAAATTGTTCTTTGTATAAGGCAACTCTTGCCATAACTACTCAAACAATTACCCCACTGAACAGCAGTTCACTCACTCAGATGGTCCCTGTGTCTGCGTGGTCAAGGATCACAGGGGAACTTTACTGAGAGCTGCTTCTTCCTACAAAGATTTTTAGCTTGTAATTCTGTACTTCTGACTCCTCCTGTACACTTTCACATGTGTGTGATCCTCTAATTATTCAGTTGCTGAACTTGTTTGCTGATTTTGCTAAACACATAATGAAGCATAATAAGCTGCAGCAATCTTGCTGCTAAATGAAAGGGGATAAAAAGAAAAACTTGCTGTTCTATGTTGTACATCCTAATGGACAAACCCAACATTTATACTGCCTCTTTATTTTACATATTTGTAAATTTTATACAGAATTTGCAATGCCCATATGGACAAGAGGCAAACATTTCAGCCAGTTGAGCCACTTCAGCCAAAGCTCACCCAAAGCTTGATTTAATATTTAGTTAGATAACTGGCTTTTTTTTGAGGTTATCCATTTATCCAAAGAGCTTCTGTGCCAATAACAAAGATGAAAAGCAAAATATGTCTTAAGTTACAAAAGTTTTATACACATATTAATGGCTGCAGATCCACTAAGGCTTGTGAGAAATACAAATTTCTACCCCAGACTTTCAGACTTGAGGTGCAGAGAAAACCACGGACAAAATCTGCAATGGAAAGGAGGAGAAGGAGCAGGAGGTTCAAGGGGAAACTAAAAGGAATATAAAACAGGCTCACAGGTAGACTTTAAAGTTCTTCTGTTAGTGGAGCCATGCTCTAAGAAAAATTATTTAATTGTTTCAGCCATAAATGAGGAAGGCTTAAACATCTGTGTATCCAGACTCCAATTATATGCAGGGATAAGCTTAAAGGTTCAGTCTAATTGAAAGTTTTCTGAGTATTTCCTCCTTAGTCTGGACATGAAGCTGTCTGGAGATCCTAATACTTTTTCAGTAAAGTATTTTATTTCCCACTGAAAGTGAACACAAGACTTAAATGCCATTGAAACATTTTTTTGTTTGTTTTTACTTATCATCTGTGTGGTGTTCATTCATTCTAGTTGGAATTAGATGAAATTGTCAGTTTATTTCATTGACTAAGATTTTCTCACATAGATCGAATCCATCATCTTTCTTCTTCTCAAGCAGCTGAAAATCCAGCAAGGGAGAGAGATTATCATGCCAGAAATTAAATCAAGCAACACATTGCATAAAAAACTTTTATGCCAATTCCAAAAAGTCAAGAGAATTGTTCCTGATGAAGTATT
The DNA here is from genome assembly GCF_013368605.1 of Nyctibius grandis. Classification (NCBI taxonomy): domain Eukaryota; kingdom Metazoa; phylum Chordata; class Aves; order Nyctibiiformes; family Nyctibiidae; genus Nyctibius; species Nyctibius grandis. The sequence continues at coordinate 38,949,615 of NC_090666.1, forward strand.
TCACCTTATTAAAGACACATGCATTTTTTTTCCTTGCCTAAGAAGACCAGAGATTGATTCAATAGGAGATATGGAAAAAATAATTACATTTCCATTATTTTTTACCTTTTGCAGCATTAGACAATTATTTTTCAAATGTTCTTTCCTAACGAGGGTCTAGTACTGTACCATCCATGTTCAATGTATTGAAAGCAGTGCCTGTGACTTGTGCAGCTCAGATCTGTTACAAGAATTGCAGCACCCAGTAGAGGTACATTTTCTACTCAAAAAATCTATGTCATTGAGAACAGAAATTACCACAAGAACTGTTGTTCTCTCACAATCTTATCATGCTACCATTAGAAATTTGCCTTAAAATGGTCTGAATTTTAGGCTCTACCTAAGGTACCCAAAGAAAAAAATGACCTACATTCATATCCAATAAAAAACCCAGTTCTTCAAAGATGTTATTATCTCTAGCCTGTCACTCAATAGATAACAAATAAAATTGTTATGAATACATAAATTTGAACCTTACTAAAAATTTTGAAGGACAACCGAAAACAAGCTTCCAGCTAAATCTTCAGTTTTCTGATAAAACCTCAAAGCTGCACAGCTGAGTTCTGAAACTCTTCCTTTTCAAAAAAGATAGCAATCACCATATATTTAAATAAGACATCCTAAAGTAAAAAAACAAAACTAAAAAAGAATATACCCCCACCATACTTTTATCTAATTTCCAGATCAAAATCCCTTACCCCCCTTCTTTTTCTCCTTGTAGACTGAAATGCAATATAAAAAGTTTGCATGTGCCAGGCAATAAATTTGGCTGATCAGGCAAGGGGTTGTAGCACTACCCTGTGACCCCAGGTGAGCCACCCACCAAGACCCCTTTGAGCTGGGCCTGCTGTGACCTGCTGAGCACCCATGGTCTTCTGGCCCATCCTTAGTTGTAGAAGACATTCCAGAAGAAGAAGTTTGTGCCTCAGACATGCCTCCTGTCTGAAACTCCAACCGAGAAATGAACCTGTAGGCTGATCTGGGTTAAGGCACCTTCTTGCTCCAAATCCTGGTTTCCATAGTTAGCAAGGTGATGCATGACCTGAAGGGATGATCAGAAGCTGAAAGGCTCAGCAGAGTCCTGTGCTCCAACCCTCAACATTATTATCTTTCTGCATCCAGTTATCATCATGAAGAACAATGCACAAAATACTGTCTAAGCATGGACTTGAACTCAACTTTCCTGCTCCTTGATGGGCAGACGATCTGCTACAGCTTGAGTTTTATATCCCATCTTGCTAATCCTTTCTGACTCCTGAACTCCCGCATCCTTTGCTGTACAGTGACCCCACATCTGTGCAAATACTGCATATCTGTAAGGTTCTCTGAGATGAAAAATGCATGTTTTATCTGCTTACCCAGAGGAGGGAATTGAGTCATGGTACATAATGCTAGGCTTTGGCACTAAGTTGAGACTTTTGCAAAGTTAAACTTTTTAAACTTTTGATTTAAACCCTTGGGAATCTACTGCAGACTGTGGAGCCTGAAGGGAATGGGAGTGCCTTTTTTCCCACCTGATTCAGCCTGGCATTTAATCTCCAGAGAGGACTGAGACTTCCAATACAGTTATGTGTTTAGCATTTCCTAATAGCTAGCTCCTAGTAATGCCCCACACAATGTGAAAGTTTTCCAGATTACTCTTAGGGGCTTTAGATATCTAAACTCTTAGTCTGGAATCTGTTTTGAGTTTTAAATTCTGTTCTCAGGCTATTTTTTTTTTTTTTTTTTTTACTTAGGTCTTATGATCGGAATGCTTGTTTGGAAACAGACCCTGGTCTGCTCTGATGAGAAGTCAGATCTCAAACTGAAATAATAGTTTTTCAGAAGGTTAACCTATTGCTTAGTCCAGGCCAATCTTATTGACTGAGTGATTACTCTTCCTACTTCTATGCCGTATGTATTCAAAAGTCTGCTTTTTGAACATTTCTGGGTAAAATCAGTGGTCCATTTCAGCAAACTTCCACTGATACTGCTTGTGTTCTTAAAAAAAAAAAAAACAAAACGTAGGTAAAAGCTATTCGGATTTCAGGCCATCATGCTTCTTGTGAACATAGTATTCCCAGTTTGCACTGCTGGAATTCTGAATCTAAGGTCTGCTTAAAAAAAATTCGACTGCTTCCCTGCAATCTCCACAGAGACAGTTAAAGAGATGTTATGTGGTGTAAGAAAGTTACTTTTCCAATCTCAGAGGATCAGGTATCACTGAGAGTACTATACTCTTAATTACTTAATGATCGCTTCAAATTACTGAACAGAAAACATATCAAGCAATCAAAGCTGGAGTCGTTAATGAAGTACCTGGACACAATAGCTTTCCAGAAATTGCTGCAGCCATTTCAGCAAGATATTTGCCCCAGAATACCATGCAGCAATGTACAACCTTTACAGCCTTTTCCCTTTCTCCTTTTACACCAGGACTGCCTGCAGAAAATTCTTTAATCTCAGCTGAGCTACGACTTCCCTCGTGCCCATCATGCCCTTACATTGCCAGCAATGCTCCATGGGAAACTGAGCTCCCCATTAAATATGACTACAGCCTGTTTTCTCTCAGAGTAGGTGGTTATATATCCCTTCTTATTCATTGCTTATCATGGAGAGCACCTACCTGAGGAAAGTAACATGTTGAATTCCCAGCTTTGCCTGGCAAGACCTGAACCTGCCTCTTTGGGCAGCGCGTACCAGCCTACAGACTATGCAGGCTGAAGGCACCTATCGTCTCTCTTTCTCAAGCTGCTTCACTCTGCATAAAAGTACTTCAAAGTATAACAGGAGAAGGATAAAAAACACAAAAGAAGCTTTTGTAGGCTTGTGGTTTGGATGCTAAGGAGCAATGGACCTTGGAGTGTAGTCATTGCCTCAAAGACCAGCTATTTATGCAGTGGAGTTTCATGTAAGCTGTATAATCATTCCCCTGAAGCAGAGATTCACGTTCAGGACTAAACTAGGACACGGAGCTGTAACAGCCAAGTGGAGGCCAGGCTATATGCTGCCGTGCAGGTGATTAAAATGATTGAACAGCATCAGGGATGTGTCTTCCTCATAGTGAGGAAGTGCCATAGCCACAGCTCTCTTTAGGAAAATGTGCCATTCTAGGCTCAGTCTGTGGTTTTAACGAAAATGATAATGTGAGCTTTTGCTGCGTTCCCCAAGGAATCCATCTGACGTATCTGCAGAAGAGTGTGTGACATTAATGATACCAAACAGGGGGCTCTTGCTGAACGCAGCCCTGAGTGACTATGCTTGGGATGTGCTGCTACTCCCTCTTGGCAGCTTTAGTCTGAGGATATCAATTTTAGCCTGCTCTCTTGTGCTGGCTGGTTTTGACCCTCACAAAATACTGCTTTAGAGAGGAGTAGACTGAAAGATATTACAGCCCCAATTACATGCCTGTGGGTGCGTTTCCACGAGGCAGTGAGCTGACACAGGAACTTATTGCCACTGGAAAGAGGAGACCCCACTCTTCCTGTTCTCTCCTCCCTGTTACATGCTCCAACTGTGTATTTTGCACCAGCTTTGCCAGTCCATCACACCCCTCTGTGAGCTAATTCAACTACATAAGCTGGTGGAAAATGCACCCAGCAAAAAGGTATGTTCCTGCTAGGTGATACAGATAACTGGGCTCACAGACAAACCCAGCAAGGGCAGAGCTGGCAGGAGAGACGAGGGACCACAGGGGAAGGAAAGGCAAAGGAGACAAGACCTCCCACTTGGGAGCAGGAAAGCATCACAGCGCATTAGCTTGTGTGCAGTCACAGCCCTTAGATTCTTTTTAAAATAACACAGGATCTCATAAACGGCGATTGAAAGCCCTGAGCTAAAATACGGATAGGCAGGAGAGAGAGAAACCCGAGAGCCCGGCACCAGACCAGCGGTGATGCGCACACAGCTGCGTAAAGGCAACAACAGAAAGCGAAGGTGAGTGAGAAAGCAATTGCCAGGAGTCAAGCAGCTACTTTTGTTAGGGATGTTATTGCGTTTTACTGAAAAGCTTATGGTTTGGGAGGGCTCAGCTCAGGTTTGGGCAGTCTAGACTTGCTTGCCTGTGTGAAAGCAGCACTTCTGATCTTACAGGAACGTAGGTATTAGCAAGGATTTTGTTAAGAAAGTGAATTACAAAATCATCCTCTTTGGATCTTCAAGAGACTACTTTTGAAAGGTGTTTTTTTTTTTTATCTTTTCTTTCAAAGGTTGCTTCATTAGTTGTTGTCCTGAAGCTGCCTGGTTTATTCCATATTGCAATTTTATACCCTACATTTGTAAACTAAAAGTTCTTTCTGTGGAAAAAGCAAAGCTACTCTGCTGACTGGAGCAACTCTCACAAAATTAGAAAACCTATTCTTGACAGTTTTTATTTAAGAATGATCTTATTCTATAAGAATCTCTCAAGGCAAGCCATTAGCTCAGTTTTAGCTCATCTCTTCTTTCAATAGTTAGCAACCAAATGTACGATTGCTCTCATATCACTTTCTGACTCTCTATTAAACATTTTCTAAAGTCTGTTGTAGTGAATGGGAAGATGGACACAAGCGGTCGCTGGATCAGACCTTCCAACGAAACAGTTGTGGCTTTCCAAAATAATCCAAAGAGCTGAACTTTAGTTTGGCGATCCATTAGCTATCCTATTGCCAAAGAAGCATCAAGCCAAATCCAAGTCCTTTCAGGACATCAGGTTGACTGGAATGAGACTGAAATACTGGACCTCATAAGTTGCAATACCTTTTCTCCAATACACTTCTAAGTATAACCCAGAGGCAGCTGACTTGCAAGCAACTTCACAGTTTAGTGCAGATAAAAAAGATAAAGTTAAGTGGATTACAACCACTTTGTCATTGCATTGTACTAAACTATACTCATTTTCATACTCAAAATAATCACTGTAAAATTCCTATTTCCTCTCAAGTTGAGCTCAGTTCTAGGTGCTCCACATGGTATCTATGAGTGGTAAAATAGGAAATATTGACCTCTATGAAACTGGCCACAGAAGCCGAATTTCCTAAATGTGTGTCACACCAATATAGTAGGGCGCATGTAGCATTTAATTTACTGATGCATACATTTTTTTCTCCAAAGTCAATTCGAGGATTTAAGATGCCACAGTGTCCTTCTCAGAAACGCTGCTTTCTTACTCTTTTTGTTCTTTCTCTTCTGGAAGTACTGCTAAAAGGTCGATTAGGTAGGAAACTATTTGGAACTCAAATTCCTGGTAATGCTTGGAACCTGAATGTACCAACACATTGTCAGTACTGAGGTGTAGTATTTTATTTGCTGATTGCATGAATGTTATAAATGCTTTAGTGTGTACTAACAATTGTCAACAGTAGAGATAACAAATCCTTATTTGTGAATCCATGTTAATATAAAGCCCATGTAAGTACCTCAACAGAAATGCTGTTCATAGAGATACCATTGCCATATCACTACACAGCTGTAATCACATAATTTGATAATATTTCTACAGTATTTCTGGAGAGGGAGGGAATAAAAAGACTCTTAATGAACATATATAAAACCACATTCATAAGTCACCTACATAACATTTTAAATAGCTCCTTTGGAGTTTGATCCTCTACCACTAAAGTCAATGGAATTTTTTCCTGTTCATTTAGGTAGGATCAAATTCAAAGCTTTAATGTCCCACTGTGTCACTTTGGGGAAAATCTCTCCTTATTATAAGAGAGTCCTGTAATTTGGTTTCCAGCTGTAGAAGATTACTTCTTTCTTTTTCCCTTTGTATGCATTTTATGACAGAAATAAACCACTGCACAATCACAGTGCAAAACAGAAGCCCCAAGGGCATCTTAGAGACACTAGTGGCTCCTTAGGAAATCTTTAAAATCTCCAAAGCCACTGTGATTGCTTTGTACTACTTACTAAAGAAAGCTTTCCCACAACTGGTAAATAATATGATATTTTGAAGTGTACTGAAAATGCTCACAGAAGGTCAGCCGAGTACACTCACTCAGAGTCAGTCTTGTTATATTGCATTTGAGATATAGCAGAAATATTACATCTGTAACAGCCAATACTTCACGGGGGGACGACAAGTGCATGTGCTGTCCCAGTGTCTGGCTCAAAAAAGCATTTTTTTTTTGTGTCTCTTTTCCTTTGTTTACTTGTAATCTTTAGTAGAAACCCATCTGGGAAAAAAAAAAAGACAAAAATTCTACTGCAAATATTCAGAGGTATATAGAAAAGCTCAGGAAAAATCCTAAAACAAAGCAGACCAAAGTCACAGAAGCTTTAGACTCCCTTTTCTGGGGCAGCAGAGGGCTGAATAGATGCTCTGCACAGCCCTGGCAGCGCGGCGGCTGCGGGGCACCACGGCTTTCGAACCTGCGAGCTGGCAGTGCTGGCGCGGGAGCAGGAGCCGTGTCAAGCCAGGTAAATCATGCATAAAACAGACATCTGCAGGAACAGATTGGCTAAATCCTATGGATATCACAGAGCTTGCACAGAGCCACCGTGTCCCGACAACTGTCCCTCCCTCCTCTTAGCGCTGGCACGGTTGCTGGCACCACTGCTGTATATTTTCCCTCTCCCCCTAACACACCACACAGGTCAAGAAAAAAAAGGACAAACTCAACATTGTATAGACAGGCTTGGCAGTCTCCATTCCTCGCTTTCCCTCGGACTCTTGTTGTTACCCTTGTTTAGTCCTGATAACAGAACACACTGCGTAGGACTTCCATTTTTCTTCTTAGAGGTGACGATTTCACATGCAAAACTCGTTTTCAGAGTATTCTAGCCTTTAAAAATCGAATGTTTGTTGAACATTGTTCTAACAAGCAGTCTACATAAAGCATATGTATTTGACAGGAAAAATAATCTCTTCTTCCCAATCAGAGCCAATTTACATATCTTATGTTACATGACATCTCAGAAAAATGTATTCTGTTCTTTTACCGCATTCACTCCAGCAAGACGGAAAGCACGTATAGCACATGGTATTAGCAATTCAAGATAGGCCCATACTGAGGTATATGCATATGCTGAACTTTGAAGGATTTATAAAAAGGAAGGCTTGGGACATAAAGAAAGAAAATAAGAGAGAAAGTACGAAAAGGAGAAGGAAGAGAAATAACGCAAGGGGTTCATTTATCATTCAGGTAGTTCTGAGAAGAGGATAATCATCGTGCGGGATGAAAGTGCAGAACCAAGGGGTTCAAGCAGCTTCCAGTAAGGGCACAATTCACGTTCAGTCTGTAAACTTTGTACAAATTTTATTTGGAGCAGTAAAACATACTACAGTGGAACCGTGAATATTGTGTCCCTGGATAACACCTGTAATAACTTGGGAGTTTTACTGAAGGGAGGAGAATAAAAAAGAGGATTAACTGATCAGTCAGTGGCCAAGAAATACATTCTTGGAAGGAAATAGTTTATATTGATATTTAGGTTCAGCCTCTCTGGTATTCACACTCAGCTAAGCCACATAAACTCTTTCTGCTCTTGCCTCTGCTCTTTGCCCAACCTAACCTATGTAGTTCTGTGCTGCAGAGACAGGTGTCCAGAAACGGACCCAATGGGCTTTGAGTTGGTCCGTGGGGTACCCAGACCTCTGCAGAGGTTCTGGCTCTCTGTCACTAGAGACAGCAGCCAGGAGAGGGGACTTCCCATGACTATGACCTGCAAGATACTCTTGTTGGCAGAAAACAAACTCCTATTTCATCTCCAAGAGCACACCAGATGTCCCAGAGTCACTCAGGACTCTTGCCAGGATTTCACAATGTAAATAGTATCGAAGACTTGCAGATGACTTCAAAATTGCCCCTGATGATCATGGAGGTGCAAGTTGCTCCTCCAGATACCCATGAGATGCTGCTGTGACAGACGGTAGCGGGGACGGTCCTGAGGACCTTCAGCACTAGGAGCCCAAATTGCTCTAAAGTGCCACTTATGACACTGGGATTTCTGCCATCTCTCCCATTTTTCTTATAGTTACTGCTCTCTGGTAACCAAGTCTCTTCTGCTAATGAAGTGCTAGAGCCTGCATATCTATCTTGGCTACATAAGCTTCCAAGTTAGAAAGCTCATCTCCTCGCCTAGATGGATTTACACAACGTATGTAACACAGGTAAGAAATTTCCAGTATTTGGTTTTTTTTCCCATGAGCTTTATTCTTAGAAGAGATCCAAGACTCTATTCATTACTTGATACTCATGACTGAAAATATTTAGGGCCTTCATCTGGTCTGTCTCATCTTTCCAGGCTGTACTCATTGTACAAGCAGTGGCAGCCTGAGATAGATGCCATCTTTTTGCAGCATAGCATATATTAATGTTACTGGCCTTTAGACTGAGGGTGAGCCAGGCTGCCCTGTAGCACAGGTGGGAGGAATTACATGTCTGATTGCAAGGAAGAGCATTTAAGAGCAAGGGAGCACACATGGGGGAGATTGCTGGGAGGAGGGATAGCAGCAAGCCTGGTGCCAGCAGCAAGGTAGGTATGGGCATGTGGCTGGGTTGGGGGTAGTGGGGTTCCTCTGGAAAAGCTGAACACAATTTGTTTTAATTTAGGAAAACTAGGAATACTGCTCTCCTGGTGGGTTTTGCTCTTGCTGTAAGGCAGGCCCTCCTCCAAATATGGCTGCCCAAGGACATTACAGTCAAGGTTGTGTTCACCTTTGTCCTGTCCTTGGCTTCTGGGGGTGAAGCTGGTACTCAGTGGGCTGTTGCACACAGGCATTAGCTGCATGTAGATCCTTGGTTACTTGGCTCTGCTCTGCCTTTATCCTCTACTTTTTGCCAGAGGGGCTTTTAAGAAAGAGAGACTTAGGAAGAAGCTGCATCCACTAAATATGTTTAAATAAAAAACTCCAAATGACAAAAATTTTCCTGAGGAAAGTGCTTAGTTTGCCAAGCGATAATGAATTCACCCAAGCAAACCTCTGCAGACGCTGCTTAAATGGTGCTTTGTGTTGCCTCCCACTGATTCTGATGTTACATTTAAAGATGCTTTAAAAAGCTTTCAAAATGTACACCTACGTATTCTTTTGGTTTTTTTTATTTAGCAGAGAAGCTGTTTATGGCTGCTTGTCTGTTATAAAACTTGGTTTATCTCAATTAATGTAATAAAGGCGGTTTAAATGAATTAATTGTTCCACAAAATATCCAAGTTTCAGAATTGCTTAGTTGATCTGTATATCCTACAGTAAATTCCCCTCAAATGAATGAATGTACCTTTCTTAACATTAGCAGAAGTCTACAGCCACTTGCAGCCTGGCTAGCTGAACTTGGACTTGGCTCACAGTGATAAGGATAAACTTTGCTTCCTCTGTGCTGGCAGGTATATGGAACATACCACATAATTTTCCAGTGCTCAAAGTACAGATTGGCTCAGAAAAGCTAATTATCGGTTTCCCTGTGGTGCCCTTTGAAATTCTTGATTAATCCTTTAAAAAAATAGGTGTTTTTATCCTGTAACTAGTTCCAAATTTATTTCTTAGTGTATGGGCAAGAACTTATCAACTGAAATGTGAATATTTCTAGTTTTCTTTCTTGCTGGTCCATTTAGTTACAGGTCCCTCATTTAGAAAGGCCTGCTGCATCTTAGAGCATTTGGCACAGGATTTCTTCCAAGTTCTCTGCCTGGTTCTTGTAAGCTGTGACACTCCAACTGAGGCAGGGGTGAAGAAGAAATGGAGAGTTTCTCTTCATGGAGAGTCTCCAGGATGCTTCTGGTCACAGTGGCAAGTCTTCTGCACATATTAGTAGCTTGTGACTGCATACATTATTTGTATTAGTTTCTTTTTAAATGCAGTAATAGCTAAACTATGAGACTGAGGAGACCAGATTTTTGGAGCTGCTAGCACCTTCATCAAGGGAAGCTATGAGGTATTAACTGCTTTTGAAGATCTGCTCCCTTCATGTAGACACCTGGCTCAGAAAAAGGAGGCTCAGCAACATAGTAATTATGCTTGTATTCTTTCATATTTTCTGAGTGATGTTTTCCAAGGGCACACTAAAAAAAAAAAGACAGAAATATTATAAGCTTTCCCTATTTTTCAGAAAGTTTGCATTTTATTGTGTCTGTTTCTGGCAGAACCTGTACTTTTAACAGATATTTTTTTAGAGTGTACAGAAGTTTTATGCTGTGAAGTTAGAAATACCAGTGAGGATGGTATTCTGAGAAGCTTCGTGCCTTTTTAGGATAGGTGTCACTATTTTTCATACTCTCCCTGGGATGTTATTCTTGATGTTTTTTTTCACTTTAAATATAATGATATGGGATAACTTGTATGGCCAAACACTGTGTTTACAGATTTGGAGTTTGAAGATTTGTTGTATATTTTCTTTACAACTGCAGAATGGCTGCTTGGGCTGGGACACATGCAAGGGGATTCACTCCCTAAAAGCACAGGGGGAAACGGAGAGATCGTAGAGATTTTTGGGACAGAGCCAGAGTTACAAGCCGTCTTTTCCTTAGTCCAACATGTTCATATTTCCTCATCACTTGTCAGATGAGTCAGAAATCTGAGGCTTTATTTTCCTTTTTATAACAAAAACCTTGAATAAGACAAAGGTGAAATAATCTAATTTAAGAGTGAGAAGAACTTCCTTTATGCAATCCTGCCTCTGTTATCACAATTCAGTGTCAGCTATTGACGCTCAGTTGAATTGCAACCTTGACACCTATACAGTTATGGCATGCTGTTTATGAACAGACAGAAACTCTTCCCCCCAATGTTTGTGGCTTAGCACCATGAAAATCTCACTTTGTAAATACACACATGAATGCACCATAAACTAAATAAGTGGGGAAACAGTCTGGGTAGACTCAGGAAGAGTACATATAATCTTCCTCAGCATGAGGAGTAGCTTCTCCAGCTTTGATTAAGAGAGTCAGGTCTCGTGCTTCTCTCTTGTGGCATCATTGCAATGGCAGCTTGTAACTACAAGTCAAGTGATTAATATCAACTCCTCTGACCCTTCAATATCTTTCCAGATATAGAGCACCTTAGAGGGGGATAAAACCAGCCACCTAAATTCTACCTTTCTTCATCCAGCCTAGGTGTCCCTGTAGTAACTCCTTGTATTTTTTTAAATCCACATTGATTTTTTTTTCTCTGTAATTTCCTCCCCACCTGCTCCTTTCTTGCATTGCTTTCTCCATTTCTAAGATTCTGGTGCTTTTGCCCCTACTTGTTACGTTTTTGAGGTCATCGTGTAACATAGCAGTGCATTACTACTTTTTATTATATTTATTGGAGGCACTGTAGACACAGCACAGTACTATAGAGATGCCCAACAGCAAATTGATACTAAACTAAAGTAGTTTTCCCCAGTGTGAACACCTTTTGTGTGAGAAGTAATCAACTAGGCTTAAACAGAGCATCCAGGGGCTCCTCCCATGGCAATGGTGAGCCTGGTGTGTTTTGTGAAGCAGTTTCTCTGTTTCTTTAGGTTTGTTTTTAATCCACGTATTAAAAGGCTGTGCAGGCTCTTTTTTAGATAGAGGAATTGTAACCCCAAGAATTTTTAACCAAGATGTTAATCTGTTTTCCAGGAGTGCAAAAAAGTGGCAGTGTTTCAATGAGGGACATTGTTGCCACTGTAATGGCAGGAATGATTCCTGACATAAGCTGAGTTTTGCCAAGTGTCCTAATATGTATTATTCAGTGCTGGTTTCAAAATATCATCATGTGAACTTGCAGGTTGCAAGAGGCGATTCTTCCTGTCTTGGTTTTCAACTGGCTGACAACAAAAAATGCCTCTTTATTCACGTTCACTTTGCAAAATGATTGTACTTGTTTTTACCAGGTCGTGGCTTCTTGAGGAGATGGGGTTAACCTCAGCTGGTACATCCACCAGAGGGGTCAAGAATTCACTGCACTCCCCCCAACATTTTCCATTTTCTTCTCTTGTACCTGCTCTAACCTAGCTTATGTCACTGATATAAGGAAATATCACCTGTTTTTTGTGGGATTTGTTTTTGACTGATTTATCTTGTCAGTCTTGCTGTCTGTGTAGCAACCCAGAATAAGGAAAGCACTGAATGTATCTGATAGGAAGAGCTGGACTAGTATGCACAGCCATGTAATGGCATGGTTGGAAATGCATTCTTCTTTTCTTTTCCATGTGTCTGTCTGATTCTTTAGACTTAAGTATTCTAACTATCCACATTGGTCTAAACTTGAAAGATTCATAAGCTACTCTTTCTGAAAACACTCACCTCCCAAATAGAATTTAACTGCTTGACCTGTTTTGTTTCTTTTAGTAGTGCATTTGGATTGCTTCTCCTATTTCTTACTTCTCTTAGACTTAAGAAAGGGTCTCTTTCTTAAAAAAAAAAAAAAAAAATCTATAAAGTGTATGAGAGTCTTCCTTGGCAGCATTTTATATGGACAACTCCTAATGTTATCAGAAAAGACGACTGATTGCAGCTGTCACTTTAAAAAGTAGAAGAAAAAGGCAAAAATATATGGGGTTAAGAGCTACTCCTTGTATTTGAAAAGCTGCAATATAATAATGTGGCAAGACAGTTTGAAAGCAGTGTTTAGCAAGGATTTGCTTTTGTCCCGCAACACTTCACAGTAATTGTGTATGGAGAGCTTAGTGCAGAGCCTTTAACATTGGCTTTCAGTTTCTTTTCTCTGTGGGTTTTTAAATTTAAGGGTTTTCTTTTCAACCAGAAACTATGCAATATCTGTTGAAGTATTGCACATTACCTTCCCTGTGTGTAAATGCAGATAAAACCATGGAGGGAGGAGGGGGGCCAAAACAGATAAGAGTTCCTACACAGTGTCATTGACACTCCCCAAAATACTAATTTCCTGGAATGATCCACAAGAAGATAGGTGTTACCTCTGAAGGATCAAACAGTTTATCAGAAGTGGTATTATCTAGTTTCACTCTAAGAAAATAGTGTGGGGGAATTTGCAGAAGAGATACAGGGACAACCTGAGTGAGTACCTGTGAAACTGTACAGGGAAAACCATTCTTTGACTTTTTAATCAGTCTCTGACTGTAATAAAAGCATCACCTTTTCAGAAAAACAAAGTTCTCTCTGAGCATGCTGGTAACATGAGCTGATTAGTAAGGCCTGTTGTTAGCGTAACTTCAGGGGCAATAAGTCATTGTAAAAATGTATGCAGCACTGCAAAAGGAAAAGAAAGCATGGACCTGATGTGGTGACAGAGATGCTCATTTCCAGTACTATCCTTGTTGTCTGTGGAGAATAGTTTCTTGATTTTGTCAAAATAGGCTTGAAATGACCCCACAAGGCTACAATTACATGCCACTAGTATGCTCATTGCACCAAGCCTGGATGTTTGACTAGTAACTTGGATATAAGCATTAAGTGTTCATCTTGAGAAAGTTTTGATAGTCAAACCAACCCTTTGATTCAGAAAATGCTGACTTAGAACACATCTGTTTGCACACACCTAATTACTGAGTTGTGACAACTACAGTACCTGAGCAGAAAGAGTAAATTAATTAGATCACCCAGCTGACAAACTAACTCTTCTAGCAGGAACGTCTATGTCTAGAAAAGCAGCGTAGATCTATATATTTCACAATAACTGGCTGTTAGCCAACAGAAATGTGCACACTTTCCTTGACTTAATAAAGCATACATTTCATGTTAGAGCTGCCTGGTGAATGGGCTTGCTTCAAATCTGAGCCGCTTATTTTTCTGTTTTTGATTACTTGAGTCTTTGGAAATGAACTCAATTTCCCACATAAATCCATTCTGTATCAAGAATGGGTAACTTGTATACATGCTTGAAAGCTGTACTACTGCATGCTACCTCTGATATGAATATATAAATGCATGAAGTCAGGGGGTTTTGGTTTGTATAAAACACCGTAATAACACTCCAGAGTTTGCTTAAGGATTTCTTGTCCCTCTTCTCCATAGTTTTATTCTTGATGTGTTTGCTACAGACAGTTACTAGATTATGACTTGTATATACATTTTTATCTGTTTTTTTTTTTTTTGCTAGGTTTCTTATAACAATTAAATTTTTTGGTTTGGTAACGTCCGAAGACAAGGGTTACACATCAGCCTTTTTTTCCCCCAAAGTGATTAATCAAGAATTATTAATTATATAAATGGGATTAAAGTTTATAGATTTCTAAAGTGTGATTGTCTGTTTGCACATAAATATGTACTACGTCCCTGGCTGACTGGAAACATTTGGCACTTAGGTTTGTGCATGGTGTTAACAGGTGAGAAAGAGCCTTTTATGGCCTAATGGGTTTCCAGTTTTCCAGCCACTTAAATGCAAAAAATAATGGGCTGCCAAAGTGAAATTTATATGTCCAAATAGGTGAAGTCTTGAAGGAAAAATACCCTTCTGAACAAGTCCAAGGGTAAAACAGATGAGGTGTGAGTGAATCCCCAAGCAAAGAGCAAATCTGTCTGAGGGTGATACCTCCCAACACAAAATTTGTGCTTGGGAAAACAATCCTGGGGATATGGATGTGGATTAAAACTAGGATTTTGCCTACTTAGGTTAAATAGGAGCCTAAAGCTTGGCTGCTAGATTAGGACAGAAAAGGTCTTTTATGCTTAACCTTGGAGTAAGTGTATTAAATGAGACTTACTGTATTCCCCATCTACATCCTTCTAAGCCTCTGTTTTTGTTTGGAGTTTGTGAAGAAGTGTGTCTTCATTTATCCAAGCCTTGTTAAGGTAGAAACAAATAAATTTTGGAATGTTCAAGTATTTTGATATTAAGGAACAAAATAAGTGAGGCCAGTGTGTGGCTATAAGACTTGTAAGAGATCCTCCTTAATGTGAGGATGCTTCAGCAGCTGGTATCACAAACGTGGGAGTGGAAGAAGTTCCCAGTGACTGGTGTATACCCATTTACATTCAACAGCATCAGGGTGGTAGGGGAAAATGCTTGAGGTCTGAGCTTCCCAAGGGGCTTCAGAAAAATTTCTTCAATTCCTGAGCGAATTGCTGGCAAGCACGCCACACAGCGACTCTTCTAGAGCCATAAATAATTTACTTAATCTATTTAGAAATAGCATTTTATTGAGGAATTTGTCAGGGTTGACTGTAGAGCTTTGTTTTCAGCTATAACATGTTCTCAGGTTGCTGCGGGCATTTCTGCTTGCTACAAATTTTTTAGATGAAATGATTTTTATGTGTCTGTGTCAGCTCAGGTAACACAACCATAGTGCAACTCTGTAAGTCTGGACCAGTCATCTATTGAGCTACTCAAGAGATGCTTGTGCTGGACCCTATCAATGTATTTGATTACTGTAAAATGCAGTGAGTGTTGGCTAGTGTTATCTCAGTATTCAGCATCTCAGCGATAGCAGTAGGAGCAGAGTATGATGGAGAATGCTTTGGAGGGAAAATTCTTGTTTATGTTAGTAATAAAATGTCTTGGGGGATTGTAAGTAAGAACTATAGGTAACTTGGGCTTGAACCTTACAATGGCAGCTTTTACTATGTGACTATAACTGGCTAGAGTAAGTACATGACTCTTCCACTATCTAGTCTGGAATTTGCTTTATAGCCACTGTTCTTGTACTTAAGAGCAGTTAATGATTATTTCTCAGTAGTTTGTTACCTCAAGTCAATTTTGTGAATGTTGGACAACAGTGAACCATATCTATGTATTTTATGTCTTGCATTTCATGCAAGAAGAGAGAGAAGCCACACTGGATGGGGTATCAAGCAGGCAAATATAGCAGAATGGAAGAAATATGAAATGGCTTTGATAGCTGCTTGCCTAACAGATGTACACCATACACTGAGTGCTGGCACCTGGGCAATTGTATGATTTATGTATTGTGGAACAGCATAAGATTGAAAATTTTCATGAGCCCATCTTAAAATCTTTTCAGTCTATTCCTTGGCGTAACTTTAAGAAAATATCCTGACAGTATATGGTACCTTTTCACATATGACCAGCTCAACAATACAGACATCAAAAAGAAAAAGATATTAAATGGATGCCGTGAAAAATGGTTCTGGGGACTTGCAATGTGCTCATTTAAATTGGATCAGCCCATTATGACTAGTAAATTCAAAGCAACCCACAAGCTTTGACTTCTTAGGAAACAAAAGCTTGAACTGAAATAAGCACAGGATGCATACTGAATAATTTATCTTTATGTACATAATTTTCCCTGTCCAAATAATTTAACAATTTAAAGGCTACGCTTGTATTGCTCTTTTTAGGACATCATCAGATTTTTTCCTTGGTATACCAGTTAACCTGCTGTGCTTTTGATGAGTTTATCCCAATAATCTATATACATGTCTATAAAAATGGATTTGGCCATGTTTACTGCTGTGTGTTTCCCACTCAGGTAGCTATTATAACACTGAAGGTAGTTCAGCATTTTTGTGAACCCACCAGATATTACCATTATGATCAACTTGTCTATAGCTTCTGTGACCTTATAGCAAGTACTGTACAAACACAGGGCAAAACCCCTTCCAAAATCTAGTTACTGTTCCAAAGTGCTTCATAGAAAATGAATTATGAAGAGCTGAAAAGGGGAATAATGAAACACCTTTACAGGTATTTCTAAAGTGTTCCTCCAAGAGTAAAAGATAGCACAAAGATGATTGGCTTTCATCGCTCAGGTTTTTTAAACAATGTGGAGTGAATGGGGAAAAGACTGAGCTCTTGATAGAGCAGGAGGGATGATAGAGCACATGTTATTTTGCTAAGGGCTGTGAAACTAAACAAACAACTTGTTTGATTCTTTTAGGGAGGGTTGTGAGTAGAGGAATGCATAGAAAGGAGCCGTGTAGTTAGCATGATGGGTTAGTAAAGTGTTCTTTACATGAGCATTATGCATGTAGATCAGTACAGCAGGATTGCTTTGGTTGGGGCTGCAGGAGAGCGGTTCTGTTCCTGAGGCCCAAAGGCTGGGAGCCCGGCCAATGACTTAAGGCAAGAGGAAAAGCTGCATCCCCAAAATATCTTGTGGATTAGTTCTGCATAACTTACTTAAACTTAAGATTATCTATAGCTGTTTTGCTTTATCTTCCCAAAGATCTTTTGAGAATTAAACTCTGAAAAGAAAGAGTCCTTCTAAAACATAGAGTGGGCTCTCTGCCTCTGTGTGTCACCTGCAGTGCCGTTGCTCAGCAGTTCCTATTTCTGCCAAGCATCCCTACCATCTGCAATGGGCAGTAAAGTAATTGGTTATGCTTCCTAAATCACCCTTTTTACTCTTTAAAACTGTTTTTAACCAGTTTTCCGATACTGTTAGCAAACAAAGACTATAATCAGCAAAGTGGTACCTTGACACTTACCCTACTTTCTATTGAGAAACAATGCCATGGAATCACCTTTTCTTTATATGCATGATAGATAGGAATTCAGATTTTCAGACTTATCACCTATCTTGGAAGTTTATAGCAACTGTAGTGTTATCATTAATAGGTAATGGCTTGTATTGTGAATACACAGGATTTCTTAAGAAATCGTAAAACTGATACAAGTAGAAGATGTGCTAAAAATGAGAAGTTGGAAATAGCACTGGCAGCTGGTATAGGAGAAAGGACTATGGCTATAGCCCAATTTAGATAGTAAGCATTGTTTTTTTTAAAAAAAGGACTTTTTAAATCAAATATACAAAGATCTTAGACCAAGCGGCAGAGTTGTTGGGGTAATTTAATACTAGTGTAGTTTAATAGTTGACAGAAACTTCAGAAAATATTCAATGCTGGTTCTGTACAGGAAGAAAGGATATTTGTCCAATCACTATAACATAACACAATTTTTTCCTTGTATTTCCTAAATATGGTATCATTACAGGAATACTGTGAGTGTAGAGTCAAAAGGATGACTCTTTATTTGAGGAATAGGATGACTTGATATCTTAGCTGATTCTATATGTTTTCTGACAGAATTTAACATCTAGTTGTCGAAGCCTACTGATTTGCAAGATATAAAAGGAAACACTTAACATCTAAATGAAATGCTTACAAAACAATAACAAAAAATAATTCCAGTAGTAAATGAACCCAAGACTATCTTTCTACTTTAGCATGAGATTAGGAAAATATCAGTTTAATGAAATACCCACAACTAGAGTGCTCAAAAGTACCCTCACTTAGAATCAATGTTGTCTGTCTGTAACCCCCACTGACACTTCAGCTGCAAACATTTTTTCAAAGTGGGTAAGGAGCTGATTAACAGTGCAGGTTTATAGGGACAAACTCATGTCAGTTAAGCCCCAGGAGGGACCATCAATTAGTGTCAGTCAGGAAACCCTTTTACCACTTAAATTAACATAATGAAAAAAGGTACTCAGTCATTGAAGGTTCCAGAAACTTTTGCCATCCAAAAATACATTCTTTTGCAACAAAAATCTTGCAGCCACAAAAATACTTGTTCTTGCAAAACAGTCATGTGAAGAATCAGATTTCTATGTTTTTGTTGAACTGTTGTTTTCCTAAATGATTTTTCATTTTTATTAATGACTTAAGACAGTGTTCAAGAAACCTTGGCCATGTTCTGTTTTAGATTTTTTTACTTGGTTCTTCAAGGTATAATTAGGTTGTGGCAGTCACTGTGGTGATAGGATTAAAGCAAATAACCTGGCAAGATGAAAAAAGGAGCAATTAGACCAAATCCTTAGCATCTGCATTTAACTGGACTGCAATTCAACATTTTGAGGCTCCTCAGTATAAACAATAAAAATGTTTTAAAGCAAGCTGTGCTTCCTCTGTCATCCTCCCCTTTTCTGACTCTTTCCAATTGACTGGAAAAATGAAGATGACCAGTTTTGGATAAGAAGATACTTGATAAGGAGCTGCTCTGTTCTGATGCAACAAGTCCAGCTAAGTGTTTTGAAGGTTTTTCTTTGAGAAGTCCATGATATGTTTTAAATTTATGTGCAATATTGTGAGATGTGGCTGTCAAATTCAGATTCTCCCCTACAAATCACATGCACTGGGGGATTGCGTTAAAAATCAGATAATTGCCAAACAGGCAGTGAGGACTGATTTGTGTTTTCTTTCCATACAGCAATCAGATGAAACCTTGGCAATGTTGTATGAAATTAGTCCCACAGTGACAGTGATGAGAAGTGAAAAATGCAGGAGGAACAAAGACCTTTCAAAGTTCTTGGAAATGGAAATTCCGCTTTTTAAAGTGTTAATTTTTGCTTTTCACTCTCACATTGTTTACTCTCGGAAGATATTGTGCTATGAGGAAGACGTTATTCCACTTTGAAAGCTCATTGCTGCACTGCCGGAGCCCGTAGGACTCTGTTCAGATCTACCTTCTCCTCCCTGTGGCTTATGGCCACGGGAGGTTACTGAACTTTCTGGCTAACACAGCCCTGAGTGCAGCCCCCTCCAGAAGTACACCTCCGTGCAAGTGTTACTGATCACCACCTGCTAGTGAGTGGCTCTGAGGTGCCTGGCCTATCTGCAGGACTGCAATATATCAGAAACTTTACTTTTTTTTTTTTTTCCCCCCAAAAAGGCCTTTTTGTTACAAAGTTAGCCTTGAAGGCATATATCATTGTATACTGATCGCTGAGACTACAAGGATTTTCTTTTTTTTTTAGGGCAGATATTACGTTTTCTGTTTCTTTGAGGACACTTTATTTTTAGAATATCTATCATTTTATTGAACTGTTGCACTGAAAATGTTTACCTTATGTATATTACATTCCATGCTGCAGCCTGTGGCTGAGACACATATTAGCAAGCATATTGCTATTGATTTTGCTTTGTCCCCTTTTTTTCCATGTGCATATGAAGTTGAAATATTTCTTTGCAATCTGTCCCTTACAGTGATATGTGTTTGACTTCTGTGGTTTGTGAAAACTTATTGTGCTGTTGAGGCATGGAAAAAGAGTGATTTTTATTATGAGACCATTTATGACTTCAGTGAGCTAAGTCCCAGTAACTGTTGGAGGGTGATGACTTGATATAAAGAGAATAACTAAATCTGGGGTACGTGAGCTAGTTCAAGTAAGAAAATGGTCACTATATATGCTGTACCCTCTACCTCTTAGTTCCTGGCCCTAGAGTAGAAACCAGAAATCCCAAACTTTGCATTGAGGTCCCATATAGAGCAAAGGGGAGAGAGTACACATGCAGCCCCAAAACACTCCTGTCATGAAAGGGAAGCTCCCCACCACGAGATGGTAAGCAGATTTTTGCCTTTTCTGTAACTTTTGCATGCAAGATGGCCAAGCCCGAGTTTACCATAAGGCTATATGTGCATTTAAAATGATGCCTCAGCAGTGGTACCTGCACATAGAATCATAGAACAGTTTGGATTGGAAGGGACCTTTAAAGATCATCTTCTTCCAACCCCCCTGCCATGGGCAGGGACACCTTCCACTAGACCAGGTTGCTCCAAGCCCCATCCAGCCTGGCCTTGAAGGTCTTACAAAAGGTAGTGGTGCAGAGCAGTGTTCCCCTGTGCCCAGGTCCTGGGGGCAGGTTAGGTGACACCTAGCCCCTGTGATTAGCCCAAAAGCTACTCAAGCTAATGCTTGTATCCCCTGGTCCTTAGTGCCTGCAGTCATGTAAACATGGTATTAATATAACACTCCCCAAAACATTAACAAATCTATATTTTCTGCACAGCTGTTCCACTGTGAAGGTTATTAAGTATTATGCAGCTATCATCAAAACATTTTTTAATTAGCTCCTTCAGCACTGTATTTAATTACAAGCACTTAGCCACAGGGAGTGTTTACATCTCGTAACCTCTGAATGAGAGAATACACAAGCTGTAACACCACACTGCAATCTACATATGTGTGAAATGGCATGAAAGGCTAAAGTATTTTTGCACCCAGAGCTATGTTAATGTCCTACATCACAAAGCAAGACCTGAAGAAATGCCACTGAAGAACTTCTAATGTGAGGTTCCCAAGCTCCATATGTGATTGAATTGCAGCATATATTTGTCTCAAATTATTTTCAGAAAAAGATAGGCAATGGTGGACTAGCTTTATGATTCCTTTTTATTGCTAGGTAAAAATTATATTCATGTTAGAGTGCAAAATTCATATTTCTTTTGTTTCTGTAAGCACTTTTTTGTCACAGTATTGTTTGGTGGATGATGACTCTTTAGCTTGTGTGGTACAAAAAAGAAACAGTTTTTTGACAGCCTAGTACTGAGGCTTCAATGGAAGGTCAATAAGAAAATCTGGCAGGTATTATCTCAATAAAGGAGCAGTGGATAATGTTCATTGTATGGTACTGGCTGAAAACTTCTCCTTCCAAGCTATATAGGAGAATCTATTGTCTTTTAGAAAATGTGAGTGACTCTCCCTGTTCCACTGTGGCTTTGAGGTCTGTGAGTAAGAAATGTAGCTAAGTATATAGATGTATGTGTCAATGATTAAGGTATATAATATTTTTTCCCTATACGTGATGGAGAATGTGAAAGTGACTTCTTACCTTTTATCCTTTTACTGTTTCTTCCTGTCCTGGTTTGGCCTAAACCAGGCCAATTTTCCTTTCAGTGATTTTTACTTTCAGCTAAGTCTCTTCTAAGTAACTGCACTTTCTGAAACCAACTGCATGTTTTGCAGACAGTCTCTGCTTCTAGGACTGATAACGCTCGAAGTTTGTAGTTGTCACTGAGGCACCGGTAGGGATGTTACGCAGAAAGGCTCTTGCTGTACTGATTCTTAGAGAAGCCAAGGTCACTGCTGAATTCCTCACTGATTACGAGTGAAGAGCTGAAGGGGGATCGCACCCGCAGGGAGGAGCGGACAGGGCAGGTGACCCAAAATTGACCAACGAAGGTATTCCATCCCATACACGTCATTCTCAGTATAAAGCGGGGGGATCACAAGGGTCTCGCTCCTCTTTTCTGCTATGGCCGGTGTCCGAAGAGGACTCTCTCTGTCTTCCTGCTGCCCCCGATCCGGGCATCCCTGAATCCAGCTCTCAACCATCGCTGGGCCCAGCCTGGGCCTTCCCGGAGCCTGCCCTGCAGTGCCGGGGGTGACGTGGCCGACATTGGGGGGGCTCGATCTTGGTTTTGTGTATATTTGTATATATATTTGATTATTTCTATTATTATTATTATACTCTTTTTCATTATTATAGTTTATTAAAACTGTTTTAACTTTCCAACCTGTAAGACTCTCTCCCTTTTCCCTTTCCCTTCGGGGTGGGGCAGGGGGAGGGTTAACAGAGAGTGTCTGCCACAGGCTTAATAGCCGGCCCAGCTTTAAACCGTGACACTTCCCCTTGACTTTTGCAAGGTTTCTGAAAGCTTAAGAACACTATTGGTTATAATTTGAGTCTATTTTTACCAAGATATTATCTGTTTAACGGTAGGAGGTAAATATGCTTTTAAAAAAAATTCATAAAATTGACACTGATTATTTCTCAGTCTGAAACTTCCCATTTTAACTGGTGGTTGTGGAGGAGACTTCAGAAATGTATAGCCTTTCTGAGAGGGCTACTGGGCAGCAGCCAGGTGCAGCACTGATTATGCAGGAGTCTGAAATTTATTGGCCAGGCAAGTAAAGCGAGGGTTTTCTCATTCTGTTCGTGGCTTAAGATCTGCAGTGTTATATTGGAGACATTAGTCCCAATTTTAGTGAGCTCAGGTGAAAAAGTGAATGTGGAAAGTGTTCAGGTTGCTTTCCCAAAGCCAACATTCAGGGGGCCACATGTCTCTTGCACAGGGGTGGCAGCAATAGGAGGAAAAGCACTCCCACAGAAGTGATTTCTCATCCCCAGATGGCATTTTCACCTACAGTGACAGCTATTAGGCAGGATGTCTCTGAAGCTGCAGAAACAAGTAATCTTCTCGGCAGTCCTATTTGTCTGTAAAAAGGTGTGTGGTCTCTGTTTCTCCAAAGCCCTAAGCATCGAGTCTGGAAGCTGTGTTGTGGTGGACATGTTCTCATTCACCTAGACCCTGTTTCAAGGGTTTTTTTCAATACAAATAGTAGAGTTCATGACACATTAGCTCCTAGACTCCGTTTTCAAGGCAAAAAACCTCAAATGGACTTCTTGATAAATGTGGCTTTTTCAGAGTTGTTTGGGAAAGATGTTTTACCAGCATTCATTAAGTGTGTTGGTGCCTTTTGCCCCCAGATTTCCCCAGATAAAGCATTTGATTGCTCTTCTTGCATCCAAGCTTAACAATAACAACAATGAGCAAAATTTCAAACACTTGCCAAACCATTAGCTTAGTTCATTATGCTCAATTAATTTGAGACAAATTTCACTACCACTTGAAATTGTGGTCCTCTGTGAGATGTTGATACTTCTTTGAGAATACATTTATTCAGATGGAAAGTGTCCTTAGATGAAGCCATTTAACCTGTCAACATTGTTGGCTGTATGAGACCTTCTGAAACAAAATGGGAGCTCTATTTGCCTCCTTGGAAGGATGCTGTTGCTCATTCTTCAGCACCTGGACATAAATTAACCTATTTTACTCACTTTCCTGCAATGACCAGTGGATGTATCCCACTCTTGCTCTTTTCTTCCTCTGTCCCTCCTAATGAAGAGAGTTTTGGAGTCTGTTTTCTTTTTAGCTGCTGATAGGTTGCATAATTTTAGTTTCCCTTTCTTTGTGTTCCCTAATGAAAAATACACTTATGATTCTGTGGTGTGCAGTAATTCTCAAAAATTACTAACAGCTACAGTTGCTTAGCTGGCTTCCACTGAGATAATGATTTTAATGCCAAATATTAAATACCTTTAGTGTGTCAAACCACTATGAGAAGTGAAGTTGTATTTTGGATGACATTGCTTGTCTCTTCTACCTGTAGTAAAAGAAACACATTGAACTTCTGGCTCTTAGGTCAGGAAGTTGCCTTACCGTGTTCATATTCTCCTGCCTTCCAGACTGTGAATGTGCTTGTACATATTGTTTTCTTATTTTGCAGTCTCTTTGAGCAAAAACATTGAAATCTGTTCATCATGAATTTGACTGTTGTTCCCTCTGCATTGAACAATAGAAATCTCTCTTAAATGACATTAACATAAATACTTGCTACTGCACTATGTGTTTGCACATTGGGATAGTTGTTATATTTTTGTTTATTGAATATCTGAGAGAATTCCTTTTTCAGTCTTGTCCTTTTTCTAGATTATGTCCAGCAACATTTGTTCTCACTCTTTCTTACCCGTTTTTCACTTTCTCCCCACCTCCTCTACTGGTCTACTTTGCCTTTGAGCTCCACTGGAGAGCCTTATGAATTAAGCAACACTGAATGTGTGAAGCTGGCTCTGCTGGATGGTTATGTGTGCGCAAAGCAAGTTTGCAGTAGGTATAGCCTGTTTCTCTTCTTGGATGGCAGGTTTTTTGCATTTCACTGGAAGTGGCCAGGTGAGACATAAGATGGATGAAAACTGAGCTCCTTTTGTTCAGCCCCTAAGTGGAGTGGTTTTGCACCTGATAAAAACTAAGTTTGCTTGTGCATCTCTGATCGGGAAGGAAACTTCATACACTCAGTGCAGTGTTTCATAGAACTGTTCTAATGGCTGTTGTCAAGGCAGTCTGACAGGCAGCCATACCAGGTTTAGTTAAGGTAAATACTTGACGTGTAACAGAGATATCCGAGTGAGTCTGGAAAAGTGGAATTATCTGAGATAACAGGTCAGAGCAGAAATGTGGCCCATCTGAGTACAGGCACATACACCTCAGCATTGGCCTTGAATACTGCTGGGGAGTAGGGCTCAATTTAAAAAAAAAAAAAAAAAGCCCTTCAAATACAGTAAAATCAAGTAAAGAGATTAAAAGGAGTAGTGCAGAGGTTCCTCCATGGAATCTTTGACAAAGTGCAGATCTGATAGCATGCATGTTTGAATACAGTTTCACAATTCTTATGAAGCAAACTTTAACAAAAGATAAGGAAGCTGTCTTTTCAGTGCTTTGATTAAAATGTGTTTGAAAAAGGTTTTGACTTCTAATTTTTCCTTTGTTTTTTAAACCTCTAAAAAAAACCTCAAACCCTAAAAGATGTTTGTCGAAACAATATTTCAATGAAGCTGAAATTATTTTTTAAAAAAACATTAACCTTTTATTTCAAATCAGAACTTACTTAGAACTTTTGATGACTAATCATTTTTCCTTGCTTAAGAGCCATTTAACATCCATACTATTTCAGTTCTGCACCAAAATTTGCTGTATAATCAATTTTCCATTAGAAGGATCATCTGCTTAACCCATTGCCATGGATTAATAGTTTAGAACAAAGTTCATCCTTAAACCACCAGGAATAATCAAAAAGTTGAACTCCTACATTGCAAAAGAGAGCTGCCTAGAAAGCTGAGTCCTGCTCTCTCCTGATGGTATGTACAGACTTTTCTGGCTCATCAACACAAGCAGAGCTGCAAACAGAGTAGTTTGTAGTCTGCTATTGCTACAAGGATTTGTTTCAGTAAACTCTTCATTTCTCCTTTGCAATAATTGTGAATGATTCCCTGAGGCTCCGGCACCTTTCACCCTTTTCCACTGTCCCCTAAAAAAGCCATTTGTTGTGATGCCGTGTGCCAGCAAATATAACATGAGACCTGCGTGCCCTGACACGCGCAGCTGTACTGTTGGGGCTTTTAAATTTGCCAAGATGTAAAAGTCAATTTTAAAGCAGGCAAGCAGTCGTTCGAACACTCCTTGGGGGCAGTGAGCATGCGCTGAGGGGTTGATTTGTGTGTGATGGAGAACAAGTGAAGGATTTCTGGGCAGACGCTGTCCAGGCATCTCAGATGAACCTAAAGAATCTATATTTCAAAAGGGCAGAAACAGACACTAGCCATCCTTATGGTGGCTGTACAACAAAGAGCTCCCTGGGGTCATTTGACTGACAAAAAATTTCTCTGATTACTTCATGAGCACCATCACCACCTGGTGCATTTTATATGATCTACCTGTAAAGGAACATGCTTTGTGCAATGGGTTAATTTCAGAAGTTATCTGTAAATGACAGTGAAGTGTTGAAAATAACGAAGGAGTTACTGTGTGTTAGGAATTTCTTAGGGGTTGGTTGCTAGTCCTGATTAGGGAAGGAAGAGAAGATTTCCAGTGGTGCAGTGGTTAGCTTCACTGATGGGCCATAGGAGATTGGCACCAGGTTGTCTTTAGCATTTTGGAAATTCTTAGTTATGCATATATAGCTGTTCTTAAGGCAAATTGATCTGGCAGTACTCAAGTTGGAGATTATTACTCTCCTTTCAAGTGAAGAAATAAGGTACACAGAAAAAATAACGTGAACAGGTCAGTCAGTGGATAACACAGATGGAAAAGAACTGGGGTTTCTCTAGAGCTAGTCCAGGAAATAATTTGTCCTTAAGTAGGATGACTTACAATTAATTCTGAGTTTGCTTCAAACTATGCTTGTTCCAGTCTATGCAATGAAATTGTGCAGGAGGAGGCAGTGGTAGGAATTAATTCACTACACCCTTAAAGGCAAATGGGCAGCTGGTTTTGATAAATTAATTTCTCACACACATGAACTCCAATATAATCATATGCTCCTTCTGCATGAAGTAACTTCAATGTGTTTGTTCCCATATTACCTGTGAAGGACAAATTGCCAAGCCCATTGAGGCCCATGCTTGTGCTTCAGCAGGTGTTTGACATCACAGGACTATAAAGGTCGGTGTGAGGAGGGTCAAAACCTGGCTTTGATGAGAGAGCTATAGTTTTGGGGGTGAGAAAGGCCACCATAAAGTGCTTTTAAGAAAAGCTTTGAGTCTATGAAAAGCTACTAGTGAGAGCTCCTGGACAGGTGGATGGAGGGGAATAAGTAGCTGTTAGCTGATGTTTATTTTCCTGTTTTCCAAAGTATGTTTCATTATGACTATTTTTTATAATGGAAAGCAAGAAAGCACTTTGGAAATGACAAATACCACAGAGGCTTGGAAACCTGCTGAATATCTCTGGTCCTTGAATAAATGTCTGCATGACTTTTCTACAGAAAAATATCAGAGTACTGCAGACAGATTTTTCAGCCAAGTAAACAGATACCGATGGAGAGGGAGATGCAGAAAGGACTGTTACGGAAATGGATTTTAAATATCATTAACACTTCTTCACCTTTACCATAGAGAGTATATCTGCATAACGACGGCAGCGGAGGTGAGCGTAGCACACCGTACTGTAGCACTGCTGGAGTGAGAGAAGCAGATGCATCTCCATTAGAAATATAGATTTTCAAGGTTTTCTTTTAGGTGTCAGACCTCTGTAGCTCTTCTTGGTTTGTAATTCAAGGCTATGCTCAGGAGGGAAGTATATTCATTTCTTTCTTAATGGGTTTGCACAGGTCCCATAAGTGTTGGTGGGAATTACAAATGGACTTTGAAGGAAAAATATACTTTTTAATGCTGTATTGTAGTTTCAAGTCTCTGCCCAGCAGGATCTGTGCTTGTGTGTCTGTGTATACAATGCCTGGGGGACATGGCTTTGAAATACTTTATTACTTGGACAAAAAAAGATGGTGACCTGTCTTGCTGCTTTGTATTAGAGTTGCAATATTTGTGAAGAAGTGGGGTGGAACTCTGCTAATGTTTTACATTAGAAGTCTGGTCTCATTAAGGTTGAAAGATCCTGTGTGACTGAATCATTAGTGCAGGGAGTAACACTGATAACATAAAAACAGAGCATTTGGGGCAAATAATTTAGTTGTTTTTCTGTGAAGTCAGAGGTCCAATGAGTTTCTAGAAAATACAGCTTGTTAAAGTTTAGCCTCTTTAACCCATCAGTCTTTTTAAGACAAGAGCATTCATGCTAAATATCCTCATCATTTAGTCAAACTTGGAAAGACTAAGCTTAATTCCACATGAAGAAAAGATCTTCCAGAAAATACTTTCAGAGAAGCAAAGAAACACAAGCCTGCTTTCTCCCTTGCTGTTCTCTTTCCAAATATCATGTGCTCATACCCCAATTGGCTTGCTGAGAAGACTACAGGTGGAAAAGTAATAGCCTTAATCTTAATCACTCTTTTTTTTTTGGTTGTTTGTGCTGTTGCCTAAGGACTAGGAGTGAAGCATGTGGAAGAGCACAAGTGAGGAAGAACTCTATTCACACTGTTCTTCATGTCCCTCTATATGAATCTAATTTATCTCAATATCAAGAACTCGGCAACTTTTTGATTATTATGCAACTATCCCATCAACAGTTTAAATTTGTTCTATTATGTTTAGATTTATCTTCAGTTCTGCTGTCAAGG
This sequence comes from Nyctibius grandis, assembly GCF_013368605.1. NCBI lineage: Eukaryota > Metazoa > Chordata > Aves > Nyctibiiformes > Nyctibiidae > Nyctibius > Nyctibius grandis. The sequence continues at coordinate 38,977,751 of NC_090666.1, forward strand.
CGTGTGTTCCTTGAATTGATATTCTTCTGGGTCAAGCTGTATTATGCATAAAAATATCTGTAGGCTCCTTGGAATGGAGAAGAGGTGCAGTCTGTTCTTAACACTACAAAAGCGCAGGGAAAATTTTCTGTAGATCATTTAATACTAGAGCCGTTCAAGGTTAATCAGTGGTTTTTATTTCTTTTTACAAAAAGGTCAATACCATAGAGGTGTTTTGGTTTTTTTTTTTTTCCCCAAGGACAGGCAGTTGTAGAGCTTGTCTGCTGTACTTTTTTCAGTTACTGTGAATGGTTGGTCTTATGTTGTGACTTTCTTTCAAACTTGTTTAAGACTTTGAAGAGGCCCTTGATTTCATGAGGGAGAACATGTTCCTTATCTGTTTGTACAGGGGATGGTAAAGAAAATCTAACAAAAAGGGTAAAATAATTTCTGATTTCCATAGTCTTGAGCAAGACGTGCTTTGAGTACCAAGAGCAATATTACTGTACTTGGTGAGCACACCACCTAGATAACATGGCCTGCTTCTCAGCTGGGCTAACTTGTCCTTATGGTTGGCTGATTCTCAAGAAAAGAAATTGCTGTGTGGGTAGTGTTGCACTGCTTGTTCAGTTATGGTGGGAACTATGAGCTTCTTGCATTCCCAAAGTCTGAAATGGGGTTTGCATCAAGCTGCTCCAGAATGGCTGTTTCTTTGTTATGACTATTATTTTTTTTTTTTTCCTTGAATGAGGTATAAATACAACTGCATTGCTAGTGTTTAGATTGGAAGTGAATTGGAGCTGATGACGAATGCAGCATTCTCAGCAATTTGTAGCTAGCTTTGTCCCCCCTGGTCTGGATGAAGTTGCTCAACCACAGTGGCTGTAACTGATGAGGAAGCCAAAGCCCCTTATCTCAGTTGATAAATCCTCATCTCCTTATATCTGTCTTCAGCACTGTCACTTGAATGCTTGACTCTGCTACCGGCTTTCTTACAGAAGCAAGAGGCAACCTTAAATTTACTGAGCATGGCAACTACATACAGCATTTCATGCAAAACAACCTTTACAGAAATGTCTCCAACACAAAATAACTGTTCCCAGTCCTCTAGCAAAATGCTACTCTATTATCTGTTTACTACTTTGGGACCACTCAAACAGTGGTATCTGAAAACATGCATCTCTTGCAAAAAGCAGCATGTTATCTCTCAGAAAGACCTATGAAGAAATGCAATCAATTCTACCACCTCACAAAATATAAACCAGAACAAAGTCCAGGAAAAGCCTCCTCTTAAAGGTCCCTGGAAACATCTTCCCATTTTATCTGATGATCGAAGGTAATAGCTTTAACTGGTGTTTTTAAACCAGTTGTCTATAAACTTCATAATAATATTTAAGCCATATTTCCTGAGTTTACTCATGAAACTTATGACAGCTAATCTTCTAGCTATCAGCATGCCTGCAACTTACCTTGTGCTTATCAGTGTCAGGAATACCTCTTTTTGGTGACTGGATTAATTTGTTCTCAAGACATTCATACAGTCGATGCTCACACTTTTGTCTCGTCACTTTAAGCGCTGTTCTAATATACTTGCAAGTATAAAAGCAAGGTTGACTGATCTTTAAATCTTTGGACCTTCCTGCCACCTTCTCTTCTAAGAGTCAGTGCTCTGTTTGCCCTTCTCCAGTCCCCCAGGATTTCCCTGTCCTCTGAGTTCTCAAAGATAATTGCTAATGGTTCTTAGATGGCTTAAGTTAATTCCTTGAGTACTTGAAAGTGCATTTCATTTGTCCCTAAAATTTGACTGTGTCCAACTTAAATATTCTTCAACCTGTCCTTTTCATATTCCTGTCCTACACTTTTATCTCCCAGTTAAAATTAATTGTTCAAGTATCTGGCTGTAATTAACCTTAGTGAAAACTGAAGAAAGGCAGGCTTTGGGTACTTGAGCTTTTCTGCGTTGCCATTATTTGTTTGACTAAAATAAGGGACCTTGATGGTTCTTTATCTTCTGTTATGGATGATGCATTTATAGAACTTTTTTCTTGTTTTCATTTACATCAATAGTTGGTTATAACTTGCTTTTGTGACTCTGCCTTTTCAATTCTATGCCTACGTACTTGGGCTATTCTTTTACACTAGTTCTTAATTATATTTCCACTTTCAGCACAATTCCACTTTAAAGACAATTTTCTTTTGATTATCTGGATTGTTAGAGGTCCTGAGTCTCTTTATTTCTTCATTTTCCCTGCATCAGGATTATTTGATATAGTGCCCTTAATAAGTTGTCCTTTGACACCAGCTGTACTTTTAGAGTGTGTTTGGGTTTTTTTAACCCCAGGGACTATCTTGACTTTTCCTTCAAATTTGCTGACATTTCCTTTTAACGTACATTTTCCTTTTTTTGTTCCTTTGGATTAGGAACATAATTGTTCTGTGAATTTATAAATCTTCTGCCTTCAGATTTGCAGCCAACAATTCTTATTCTCATTCCTTCATTTTCCTGCAGCTGTGAATAGATAAATCCAAAAGACCTAAGGAAGCCAGCTCAAAGTGTGGAAGTTGATAGTACTAATGGTGTTATTCAAGACCTGTTTTGATGGGCAAGTCCATCTGCAGCTTGGTCATACCTATCCACTCATAGAAGTAAAGAAGCATCATTTTAGATGTTTGAACTGGCTGCATAAGAAACACAACTGACACAAGTACTTAACACGGGTCAGCATATACAAAGTATAAACAGCTGTCCTATGAGTTCAGCAAGCATGACAGCCTGTGCAGTGTGGTGCTATGCTATATAATTGTGAGTAGATGTCTTCGTTTTGCCTCTTTTTTTAATAAGATACTCAAGCTGTTGGTTTAATGCAGGTAATACCCAGCACATGTGGGGAGGACCATGAACAGGTCGAACAGGGAGGTGAACTTGCAGTCTTGGCCCGGGTCTGAACAAGATTTTGTAATTCATTAAAGTATGAAAGAGGAACATAATGAAATAAAGTCTCTGCTGACATGCATCACCTTTTCTCCTGGCTGCTTCTGCTGATGTGAAGCCTACTTGTCCTTCCCATGTCTTTCCTATGTTCATCCCTGACCAGCTCCTCTGTGCTGTGGCTATTCTGCCCTTCCTTCCCTACCTTGGAGCCCTCAGCCAGCAGAGACAGAGCTATTTCAGTAACTGCAGCTGTGCCACTAAATTGTAACTTTCAGATTTTTATTGGAAAACTAAATTGAGAGATGCCTAATGATCCCAGGAGAAGGATCTCCCAGAACATCATAATCTAACAGAAATTTAGAGTGGCAATCTAGTGGGGGCAACAAATGAAGCAGTTCTTGAAATCCACAGTTGCAACAACAGCTCAAATTTAAAACCTTTCTGGCTCCCTGTATCTCCATTTCACACAGCTATCAGTATCAGCTTGTTCTGTAAGCTTAGCTGGCTCTTCTCTTCCTCTTTAGAATCCCTTCCAGAAGCTCCTTGCTGCAGCCCTATTTGCCAATTAGCCTCCTGTTCCTGTTATATGCAGCTAGACCATTTTAGGAAGAGTCAGTACTTTTTGTTCCACCTTTGGGAATGAGCTGCCCTTCTTCTTTCGTGCTCAGGGAGGATCTTTGGCCTGACAGGACCCCCAGTTCAGCTGCTTCCCACCCATGACTGCACTGCAGACAGCCTGGCAGAGGCAAAGCAGTCATTTCGTCATGGGCCATTCACTCTTTTCTGTCACCTCACCAAAATAGGATTGCTCTGCCCCTGGGGATCTGGGAGAAATGTGTAGAGACATCTCCATCCATACTGGCCCTTGGCTGAGGATGTCTCTGCTCCATCAAAGCCATAATGCTGCCTCATTCCTTTCTCTTCCTCCAGAAAAAAAAAAAATCAACAAAACATTTGCTTCCTCACTTGCAATGAGCTGCACAAGATGTAGGGAGGAGGAGAGCCTCCTTTGAGGCACCATGTCCCAGGCTGCATTGCATGGCTATCATCTTTCTTCTTGGGAATGACCATGGAGCCAGAAATGGGGACTGAGTCACATCTTTCCCTTTGGTCGTACTGGGCTATTACCATCTTTGGGGTCTCATTAAAGAGAAGGTACTGAAGGTGAGAGCAATTTCCCCCACGTGTTTTTGTGCACAAAAGCTCTTTCTCACCTTGTGCAAGGCCACCTTTACGTACACGGACTGAGAGATAATGTGCTCCAAGTAATGCATAGCCAGTGCTATGGGGATGCAGGGAGAAAATCACTATGCAAGAGTTGGATTTGTTCTTATAGTTGAAATAAATGCAGTTATGTCTATCCATGGCTTTATGGTCTGACCAGCAGGCAAGAGTTGGACCAGATAGATGGGGAGGGGGAATTACGTGTAAATTGCAAATAGAAGTCTTTTAATCTCTGTAGATGTGGCACAAATAAGAATAAAAGCAGTTTCTTCATCCCCTAGAAGGTGAAAAAGATTATCCATTCCAAAGTATATTAAATTATAGAGCTAACAATATATTTTTCTATACTATGCAGTACATTCCTTTCTCTTTACTTCTCTTTCAAAATCCTCAATCCAGTGTCCATTAGACTAGCTTCCCAACTGGATTACTGATAGGTAAATTTGTAGTTGTAATCACTTGATGTTAAAATTATCTTTTTTTTTTTGCACCTGCTTGTCATACAGCCACATCTTTTAGTAGGCTACTACTGGTAGGCTTGTATCTATAATTTGCATAGTTGAAAGATGTAACAAGGAGATGTTTAATGTTCCTTGTTAGTTTTTTAATTAATAAATGAATATGAGAAGCCAAGATGATCTTGAATCCTGGGTCTGTGCTAAATACAGATAGAAATTCTCCTTTGAATTTTTAACTGAGCCATGTCTCTTTCTCATTGCTGTCAAACAGCAGCTGTGGAAACACTAATACACCTGAGTGATTTTACTTAGGTGAGTGCTTTATATTGACTGGGATTGGTACTGGATTAATTTGGAGGCTCTGGAGCACTCAGGAGTTCTGAGGAACAGGAAAAATTTTAGCAGACATTGGGTTTGCTCTTGGGCGAACTGATGTAGGGGAACTACCTTTTCTATCAACTTTCTGAAGCCCAGTGTTAATTATTGTGGTTGGTTTATTTTTTTCAAGCATGGTCCCTACTTTGAGATGATAGGACAATTTAGTTTGGCATTCTCTGCATCTTCTGCAGGTTTTCATCATATGTTTGAATTGCAAAATCACTTTTTAAAAATCTAAATTTTTTATTTTTTTTGTGTGGTCTTTGTGTAGTTGTAAGCACGTAGGAAAAGAGAAACTTATGAAATTGTACTCAGGTTTGTCTGGAGGCTGACTTGGCTAGGCCATACTGAATCAAACCAAATCTATTCAGCCTTCTTCCAATATCTGGTTAGTGGCTTATGATATCATTCAAACTGCATGTATTCACTATATTTGAGAAACAAAACTACTGGCCTTGGTGTCTGCAAGTGGATCTATATGACACAGATTTTTGGAGTATGAAGACATAAGAGAACTACTGCATCACTAGAGTCAGATGCAGTGACTGAGTTTTCTAAGCCTTTCTAACATAGGTGGTAATTGTCATTATGGATGACAAAGTGTAGTGAGAAAACCACTTAAGCCTAGAAGTTGGTATTTTTAGCATATTTAAATTATTCAAATCTAGTTACTTCTAACTTTAACCTGCTGCCATGGCAATAAAGATATATATTAATAGACTTAAGCGTGTGGCTGACTAATCAGCTGCAAAGTCTGCCTACAGGGTGTAAGGGGTTGTGTTCAGCCAGATCCTTCCACATTGCAAGAAAAGGGTGTGGAGACATAGGCCAGTTCAGCCACCCACGTGGTCACTCCAGCCGTCACACAAGTGTGTGCTTCTAAAAATGTGTAAAGGATGATTTCAGAATATAGATGGCTTAACTTCTCTGTGTATTTAAAAAAAACCCAACATCCTCCACTATGTATGTAAAACAGTTATTAATGCTTTTTACCTAAGTGGGAATTACATGTTCATGAGTCTGGTAGCATAGGAGACATTAGAAGAGCTGGAGCTCTGTGTGCACAGCTTCTCAGGCGTAACATCCTAGCCGAAGGGGAGACTTTTCTTTTTCCCCTGCTGAGTTGCTCCTTGTACAGCAGCAGTTCTTGCTTTAGGATGGTCAGTCCCTTCCTTTCGGAGGGGCTTCTGCTCTTGCAAGGGCTGTGGGATTCAGCTCTGTAAACCAGAGCTTTGCTGTTGTTTTCAGCCACTGCTGCTCTTTACAAAACCGGGCTACAAATAAAGGGCACCTGATAGAAAATCAGACCTCTTCCTGACAAAGTATATTTTCAATAGGCTTTATCCTTAACGTGTGGTATTTTTGATTAGTATATCGAAATACTATCTTTGTGATTAAATGCTACATGTTTAACACAATGCTGGAAGGTTCTACAGTCCTTCCTTGTACAACTGCTGACAAAGAACTGCCCAAAAATTAAAAAAAACTTAGAGCTGAAGTTGGACTGCCCTATGTAGTGCTTTAGAGAAGGAATTAGATAGCAAAGAAGATGTTTTCCTGAGGGATTCTCCCCTAGATTTGATGTTACCCCTGTCTTGGGTCGGGACTTTGAGAGCTCACTTAGTGCTGTGTCTTTAATTGAGCAATGACGTGTATAATGGGAAACCTATTTACTTGTGTGCCTCATTGCTGGGATGCAGGGCCATCACTGAAACAGTTCTTAGTACCTGGAAATGTAGTAGCCCATACCTCAGCCAATAACCTTGGAGAAAGTTCCTATGGGTCTTGATTTCTATCAGTTGTGGGGATAAACAATACTCTTCCACTTCCTTCTCATGCACCAGTCGTGTTTTTTTTAATGGTCATATAGTTTTTAACCAACCACTGAGACAGTAACCTGTGTGGAAGAAATTAATCCCATCCCTGACCTTGCTTAGTTTTGGAGCAGAGACTTGGAAATCCAAGCTGCAATTCTGGCTCTTTACTGCCAATTCGCTTTCACAGGTTTCTGAAATATTAATTATTGCAAGCACAGTTACATTTAATGTGTCTGTCTTGGCTATTTCTATTTCCATTATAATAATACTTATAAGAATAATTCCCAGTGTAGCCCCAATTAGTGTTAACATCCTGTCACCCACTAAATAGCCCCCAAGTCCCCTTCTTCATCAGAAGCATACCATGAATTCAGGAAAATTGTAATCAAGACACCCATCAATGAAAACCTGAGAAACTGTAAGTCAGTTGAAGTCAAGAGATTAATAATAAACCCCTAAAAGACTTGACCCTGAAGTTTTAGATCATTAGTTGAAAATTATTTATGCTGTACACTACTCTAACCTTTCTTACTTCTTGTCAAAAATAACAGATCTAAAGGAGTGAACTGTAGTCCTTAAAACAAAAATCTTCCGACGATTTACCTAGTCTTATAAAAGCTTCTTATTCGCAATATTCAGTAAAAGCATTTATCAAGTAAATGGAACCTGGAAATCTTCTTTCCAAAATATGTGAATGATAATTAAGAAGTGCAAAACAAAAGTGTCAGTTTAAAAGGTTTTTGGAACCTTTCCAGTAGTGATCCATATTTATGTACTTGTTACCAAAACCAAGGCGCTAAGCAATCTCATTAGTTCAGACTGTCCAGGGTGGGTAAAACGAGGAGGATGTGAATCTGTATGAAGGAAAAAAGTTTAGGGCTGGTTTCCAAATGACATCCCTGCCCTCATCCCCAGGGAGCTTTCAAACAGGCTGCTTGACTTCTCACCTGCTCTGGTCCTGCAATCTGAGTATATGAGACTATAGTCTTATTTACTTTAATAGGACTTTCATACCGGCACAGATAAAAGTTTATGAATCGAGGCATTAGGTGATATTTGTGGCTTCTCTGTGAATTGATTTCTTGCAGACCACAGCCAGATCTGGTTATGCTGGGAAATGTCAAGACAGCTCTGATATTAAGACATTTCTCCTCTCTTGTTTGTTCCAGTGAATAGCTGCATGATTTTCTGACAGCTTCTGGCTCGAACTGCATATTCATATGTTCCAACAGCGAACTCTACATCTCAGATGAAAATGTTAAGACAGTTATAAGGATGTTCCCCTCTGCCCAGCTAAGGGATGAGGTGAACTAGGCATTCACAAGTCCCAGGTTAAGCAAACGTGAACGTGTTTAAGAATGAAAATACAGGTTCTGCCACTTGATGTTAAGGACCCCTTTGAGTACATGATAGCAGTAAACTGTATGGCAGAAGACAGTCATGATGCTGAGTCACAGCCATAAGTGGCTGTGTTATTTTTCCACTAGTCTGCCTTCACAGCCAGCACTTCCTATAGCTGTTATACAGACACACTGGTGGCATTCATTTCAAGACTTCTGCAAAATAATTCCAGTCTTCCTAGCACTTATTTTAGTTTTCAGATGAATACATCAACGTTTCTCTTCCACCCACCTCTGAACTTTCTGTAACACATAGGTTTATTGATGATAATGTTCACCAGACTAAAACCTTTGTAAATATCTGGCAATATATGCCTGAGCATCTCTGTGGGATTTGCGGTGTTCTGCGTTGGTGTAGGAGCTCTAACTCTGAACATGATCCAAGCAAAGCAAGGGAAGAGACATCTTTCATGGCTTGTGCCTGAAGAAAAGGACTGAATTCTGACAAGTGAGTCAAGAATTCTTAAATTTATTAATGAAAAATAACTTAAGCAATTCTTTAAGGTTCTTTACTGTACAATATCAGTAATGCACTGTCTATGTCAGCGAGAGCAGTAGGCTTTGATTAAAAACCGCATAGCCTTTGGACATAAACAGCCCCAAAAAACTGGCTGTTCTCTTTGCTGGCAAATGCAGACCTAGTGGCTTATATTCTCAGTGAGCATTTGCTCTGCTGTTTCTAGAAGTGTGAAGACCAATAGTGACCTTTATTTTTCATCTCTTTTGCTGTCCTATTTCTGTTGGGTTTTTTCTTTAACCTTCATCTTATGGCACTGATGCTGAATGCAGATGAGCCATTGCTTCATTCCTCTCAATGGTTGTTTTCAGATAATTAACTGAAGTCCCAAATAAACATTATGGAATTCTGTGGATATTTTTTTGCAATGAGTCTATCCCTACTTCAGTTCCTGACCACAAAGAAACACTAAGAAGCTGCCATGCAGTTGCTTCCGAATCAGTATCTTAGCTTCTCTTGACTAGGAAAAAAAAAATGTACAACTAAAGAACTTAGATTCATATTATTCAAACATCTGAAGCTTGGTGCAGTACAAGTGTTTGGTGTAATTATTACTTGTAAAGTGGTAGTAGGAAGTATAGGAGCACCAGCAAATTCTGTTGAGGGATGTTTGACTCCCTATACAAAACACAGGTGAAAAAATGTTGCTAATTAATGCCTATGAAGTATTTACTTATAATTATATCTGTCTCCAAAGACTGCATTTTCATTTTGCTTTGCAGTGCTGGCTCTGACTCTAGGAAGGAAGGGAAAATGTGCTTTTTATGGCTAAAAGTGCTTTTCTAAAGTGGATATTTAGTAGTGCTCTTGACAGGAACTTATTCATCCAGAGAAAGTCAATAGGACAACCGCAACAGACCCAGCAGGATCCTTACACTCAATACTAATGGCAATGAGGCTTAGTTTGGAAAAGCAAAAGCACAGAGAAGCCTTCATAATATTAGAGCTTACTTGCTCTTTAGTTCTGAATTTTGCCTTTTGTCTCTTCACCTTTGTATAGTGGGATGTAGAATGTGATAAAAAAGCAAAAGCAAGGCAAGGGAAAAAGAGTAACGAGCGTAGAAAAAGCTGAAATGTGTCAAAATTACCATTACTGACAAGCACAATGGACAGTTACAGGGGCCCTTTCATTAGGGAGTTGTGTATGTTGAATGTATTCCCTTTTCCCTAAAAAAAAAATTTACAAAATAAAACTTGATGTTTTATTTAAATACTCTTTTATCAACTCCTGCTGAAGAAAGCACTCTAATTTTGTTAACTTTCCTTACTGTGCTTCCCCCGTGCCTTTCAGTTAACAGCTTGGCTTACATTTTTGCCTTCTGGGTCTGGACTTACAGGAGGGACATGGTGAAAGCCGAATTCACTCTTTTTTTCCATGTGCTTGTGGTCATAGAGCTGTGCTCTGCATGCACTGCTCACAGCTTTGAGAACATAACCCTAAATGTGAGCTGCTCTTGTGATCTGCTTGTTGGCTTCATAATTTAAACATTAGGAGATTGGAAGGAAGCAAAGGGTCAGAAATCAATTCTGCAGCCAAATGGCTGAGGGGACTTTATTTCTCTGAAGAGGTAAACAATTCTTCCTGCAGTGGGGCTGGCACAGAGGGGAGTGAAGGGGTCTGGAACTTTATTGCTTAGGAAAAAAAATACTCATACACTCACATATCCATCCCATCTCTGCTCTCTTTCATATACTTTTCTTTCAGCTCCTGCAAGAGGAGCCTAGAGTGGAGCATCTGCTTTTTTTCACAGTGGGTTAGAGCTCCTCCTCACTCTCACAGCCCATTGGGATCGGCTTGTCTCTTGCTGCATAAGGATTAATTAAATGCAATGGGCCTGTGAAAGGATGGTTGTACTTTAAATACCACAAATTCTTGTGGCTGTGACTTCTTGTGTTTCAAGTGAGTTTGCACTCCAAGGGATGTGGGGGTAAATGGCTCAGCGCTCATAATATGGTGCCAAAGTTGCCCCTTGGAGCCAAGGAAAAATGGGGAGATGGAGGGAAGGAGGCAGCAGAGCTGAGTGTGAGGATAACGGGGAAGTGGTTTCCTTAGCAACAACAGCACTTTGGATGGTTTCAGACAAGAGTACAACTGGGTACAAAGTATCTGATTAAAATTTATTGCAGAGGATACAAGGCAGTGCAAGCCATAGCAGATCCAACGTGTGTGCAGAAGAGCGGGTACTGGAAATGTAAAGTGATTTGAATGATTTCTGTGTTGTCTGGGCCATCTCCCGTGCACATGGAGAAGAGGAGAGGTTTGGGAAGTGGCAAGTGGGTGAAGGTGGTATGACCAAACTCTGAAGGCACAAGAAATCAAAATGAGATGCATGCCCTGGGTTCACAGTTTAGGGAAAACATAAAGGTGCTTCACATAGAAAAATTTCTTGAAGAATGTCCTGCTACAGAAAATTACAAAAACTGCATTTAGCTGGGAGAGACATATTTTTTCTTCTGTTGAGGTGGACCAACTTTTATCAATAGTTGTTGCTAACTGTCCTACTGTGCTTCTATTTGTGAATTGATTTTTTTTTTCATTTACCAAGGTGATAAATCAACATCCCAACCACACACTCTTAAGCCAAAAATAATTGCTTCTCTTTATAGTAATACTAGATCCAGTGGCAAAAGAACGACTATTAATATTTAGACCTCTGCTTTCCCCCTAAGGTTGCTGTTTGAAAATTTACCAGGTAGATGTTGTCTATTTAAGTTTTTAAATTAACCTACGATGTTGACTAGGTTATTTTTAGTATTTTGGGTACTCTATATGTGAAGACAACTGTTTTTGAGTTAGAGTGAGATGCTCATTTCTGAATGTGAATACTTAAGCCATCGTTTAGATGCCCGAGAGTCCATTTTAGATATTGAAAGTAAATGTCAATTTGGCAGTTATGTACTTTGCTCTGTGCTTAAGTTTCCTCATCTGTAAAATGACTGTACTACATTTGTCTCACAGAAGTGTTGCAAGATTTTTTCCTATAAAAATATAAAATGTGTTGAGTTGTATGGCTGTGTAAGTTTAAAATACTGTTACAAGGAACTTCAAAATTTTGGATTTTTATCTAAGCTCTTGAGTTTTCGATACTGGACTCAAACTTAGGACAATGTAGTATTCCCATCAGATTTGCCTTTTGTGAGCATGCTGTGGTGCATAGAACATATCTACAGTGAAATGCAACTCAAAGTCAAACATTTCTTGGTTTGTTTTTGTTTTTAGATCTCTCAGATGTTGCAGCTCAGAGCAGATATGATGGGTAGATATGAGGGCTCAGCTGATCTGTTAAGCACAGACAATAAAATAAAGATTTTTCTAGCTACTCTGTGGACCAAACTCCCCAGAAACTGTAGAATCACTACCATTGGAAAACTCATTTGGTCTTTAAGCAGCTAATGTTCAGCATGAAAAGAAGGGGGCCTTGTCAAGATGTCATTGTCCTAATGCAAAACCATATGTGCTTAGATAAATACAAATCATTGGGAAGTTCCCATGAGTTACTGAAAGTCAATAGTGTGTAAGGGCCCTGAACAACAACCATCCTGATGACCACATGAGCATTTCCAACCAAAAGCAGCAAGAGGAAGGCTGCACAGCCTGAGACACTTAGGCAGGGCCATCTGTGTAGGCCCTCATGCTGTCCCACTTCAGGTGCTTCCTTGGAGGCATTATCACTCTTTGCTTTGTGGTAGTGAAGTAGAGAAACAGTCTCAGATAAGGAGGATCCAGTTTAATGGGTCAAAACCAACACTGCATTTTACCAATGTTGAGGTAAGCTTCTGAATCCAGAAGTGCCAGTGAGAAAAACATCAGGCAGAAATGTATAATAGTAATAAAATAATCAGGTTCTGAGCTAGTCAGTAAATATAGCCCATATCTGAGCATTTTCAAGGTGTATTTCTTTTATCAGGCTGGTTCTGTTTAAAAATAAACAAAAGTTCCTTAGAGCTATTGCTTCCTCCTTTTACTAATACTAAGAGCTTTGAAAACAGCTGCTATTTTGATTATTTCATTAAAAAATATCTGTTAACATGCTCAAAGAGTTAACTAATGGTATTGCATTTTCCAAAATTAATATGATAATCATAAGCTAGCAGAGTTCAAAATAACTAACATGTCAGCAGACTAATGGGGCTCTGTGCTTCACAATCTTGTTAATAATAATAGTATAGGGATAGCTAACAACTGTAAATATTCCCTAAATTTGAGGAAACATCCTGTTCCTTACACTCCTCAAAGCAACCAGAACAGATTGGTCTTATGGCACTGTCAACCGGTGTACCATAACGTAAATCTGATATTCTTTGCTTGGCTTTGTTGTACTCCTCCTAGGCTGACTGAACTAGTTGGTCTACCTGCCACATATTTAGATATTGCCACTGGGCTGCCCTTCACACACACAGGGCTTGGAAACCTGGCCGGGGAGTGGGGAAGAGTAGGGGAGAAGCTTGTGGCAACTGCTGAATATGTGCAAGCCACTGAAAATGCTGACATTGGTTTGTGAGTGTCACTTTTCACAGCGCAATGCCAATGTGAGGTCCCACTTTCCACTTGCACAGAAGTTGACCCATTGCTGCTCTACATCCTCCACTGTAACTCCTCTCCTGCCCCCAGCCATCACTGAGCTCTGAATGAAGATGAGATGATTTTCATAAAGCTTTTAGTGTTACTGCTCGTTGTGTTATAGTATCATCTATGATTGATACAGCAGGATTAAGAAATAATTTATTATAATCTTCATCAATTTAAAGTCTCCATTTGATTTAATGAATTGAGAGTTTATCGGAAAAGCTTTTATCCATGGTCATTGACTCGGGTTCCCTTGGCCTGGCTTCTGGAGAGGCACTCTAACTGGTTTGAGATCAGGAGAAGTGGTACAGGTCAATTCTTGTTTGCATTTCTAACTAGGGAAAGTAGCAGACAGGGCTGCAGTCTCACCTGTCTACTATTTATCTTCTGGGTATTTTTTAAGTGGTACGGTATAGGAGATAACGTGGTCTGTTGGGAAGGCATCAGTGTTAGAAGAACTTGAAGATGCATATTCAATCCCCATCTTTACCTCTGAGTTCCTAGAGAATTGTCTAGATAATCTTGGGCAAATTAATTTTTTTGTTAACCTATTCCCCATCTATACAATGATAAAGAAAAATAAAGGAGCATTTTAAATTATTTCCTTGTAAACCAGTTTTTGAGGGCATGTCAGTAGATCAACCTGGTACAGGGAACACGTATATCAGAAGGTGCTTTGTCTATATGTTTTATAGGTCATTTTAAATGATAAAGTCTACTTTAAATAATACTAGCTCTAAAATTCAATAGAAATTAAGCTTCTAAATTAAAATTTAGTATCTTTAACTTTTATAAAGTGACATAAAGTATCTGAGATAAAATGAATGTTAAAATGCAAAATTATTTTTTTATTTAACAGTTTATTATATGTAAATGCTTTTATTTTTTGGTAGCTACCCAAATAAAATAGAAAGAAAATTAAGAGCAGAGGTTGAAAAATATTAAGATATACCACCGAAGTTGATTCATGGTGTGGGTGTCCATACATACAAAAAAAAGATAGTTACAAGAAAGTAAAAGATCCTCAGCATGACTGTTGCTTACTGTTACGACCTGGTCGCAACTAGTTCATAAGTCCCTTGGAGTAAATTAAGGTGAAACGACACCAAATAACTGGTATGAAATTAAGAACAATTTATTAATACAGGGAAAGTTGCATGGTTGTAAGTGTCTTGGGTTTCTAAAGGCATTGAGAAAAGAGAAAAGGAAAAAGGAAAAGAGAAAGAGGATAGAGACTATGAGAGAGAGGAAAAGAGAGATCACCACCCTTGGATCCGGCGATGTAAGTTGTCTGTAGAGTTGGTAAGTTGCTTGCAGAGTTGCTCCTCCGGTAAATCGCTTGCAGGATCGGTCCTCAGGTGGCAGGCGGGAGCACGCACCAGCATCCCAAGTGAGGAGGTCTAAATACTTTAGGTCATTTGCATGCGAGATAGGAGAGGGTGGTAACATCCTTCTTGTCTCCCCCCCTCTGCTCGCTTCCCATGCTAATTGGGACGTCTGCGCTTTGTAGTCTTAGATTGTTCTCGAAATGAGTCGGTGGTCCCCCAAGGGGTGTCTGATGGTCATGATCCCCTAGTTGTGGTGTCCGCTCTATGACCCCGCTTCTGCACAAGCATAGTTGAGGCCTTGCAAAGTTGTTGCACATGTAGGCTGGCCCCAAGGAAAAGATACCATCCGGCCTCTGCAGGATTTATCTCTTCCTCCAGCCAGAGTTGTAAATCACAACAATTAAGGCACAGCAGGGGTATTGTTCCATTCCCAAGGCCCTTATCTCTTGCCAGACTTGCAGGCCTCTGTAGCACCCATATCCTTCTCCAGCCAGAGTTGTCAAACAAGTTGTTTAAGGCATACAAACTCTGTCCGTCACACTTACACTCTACGTTATTGAAGTTCCATTTTGGATATAGATCTCGAGATACTGGATAAAAAATGACGGATGTTTAAAATACACCTAAGGCTTTCCAACAGATTTTTATTAAATTTGATTATTAGGTGAGATCTGAGCTATATTATACAGCTAAAATGTAAATGTTAACTCCGTGAGTTCAACACTTTAAAAATTGTAGAGGCATTTCTGCTGCTTAGGGAATGTCACACAATTCTAGTCAACTATTAAAACTGTGGGGTGTTTTAATTTTTTTTTGTTTTTTCATTATTACTGGATTGAGTTATTTGGGCTAACAGCACTTTCCTTTCCAAGGGTGTACCAGGGAACTCAGTTCTCCTGCCTATGTAGTCCAAGGGGAATAGATGAGAGAAGGGTATTTTCCCCTTCATCAAAGCAGGAATAAACTTACATCCTCCAGTTTGCACCACAGGTCCGTGTTGCATATTTTATATATCTCTCTACCAAAAATCAGTAGAGAATAGCAGAAGTGCAGAACATACAGCAGAGATCCGAACTGCACTTGAATGAGGATGAGAAGGAAGATTTATCCTCGTCTATGGCACTGTTAGTGATGACAAATTTAACAGTGATTTCAGGATGGGTGATGCTGATTCCATGCTCTCTCCAAGTACAAATGATGTTTGCTAATAGCATTCTTTGCCACTTCTGATTATTGTTATTTAACACACTAAGCAAATTTGGCCAGGTTTTTTTAATGCATAGGAGAGAGGGTCCTGTTTAAATTTGACCAAGTTCTCTCATTCTTTAATACGTTGTGTGAAAATATTGAAACAATTTGTGTTAATGTCATGGAAAGGCGCAATTTAAAGCTAAAATGTACCATCACTGAGTGTGTAGCACAGAGAGGTCCTCCCTGATGTTTGGGACAGGGGTTATTTAGATGGCTCACGCAGGAATCTCCTTATAGTGACCCGACAGACCTATGGATGTGAATCTGAGAGAGTGGTTCAAGGAAGGTGCAGGAGAGGAGGGGGATGAGGGTGACAAGTAAGAGCTGGAAGAGAATGAAGCCTACCAAAATAGCAAAAGACAAAGTTTTTCAGCAGAGCAGAAGAAATGCCTTGTTAGCAGAGGATATGCAGAGCACCTGGCAGCACAAATAGCAATCGGGGCTGGTAGCTGAAGGAAAAATCTGTGAGCCTGAAAGTGGGAGTTGCCTGGGGCACAGGAGGAGGGTGACCTGGCAGGAAGGCAGGGAAAGCCAAAGGGTATCATGGATGGTTTCACTCATGCACAGTCAATATGACTAGGAGAGATGGGCTATGCTGAAGCTCCTATTTGAATTTTTATCTTTGCTTTTATTAATGCAATGCAACTTAATCTTTCTTCTCCAGTAAATTTTTTTATATGTGTGCCTGTGTATTAGATATATGCATAATATTGCCTCCTGACTAATTTCCCAAGGAAAAACCATTTCTCTATTTACAGGGAGGATTTATAATATTTTCTAAAAGCAACTTGCAAAATAATTTTGAAATCAATGCATCTTCAGGCCCTCTCCCTTCTGAATAAAACAGAGGACGTCCTCCCTGTACATTTAGTCTTGTGTGATACTGTACAGTTACTGTGAAGCGAGGGAAATCAACTTTCAGGGTGTCACCACCATCAATAGCCCTAAATATTGAGTGGTTTATTTATACTTCCAGCATTAATCCTTATATGAAGGCAACACTGTACTGCACATCAAAATCCTAAGGGATGGAAATCAAAGAAATTTTTCATGGAACTAGGAAGCATTTGATATGACAAATACTTCATAAAATTAGAAAAGCCTTGTCATTTAAAAGATGAATCACACTGAGTTGTAACTGCCCTGCTGTGCTTTGCATTCTGTCTGCTGATATCTAGTATTTCAAGTGCATATATCATCGACCTCCTTATCTGTACTTCACAATCATTTTTTCTTTTTTGGTGTTGTTACAAAATTTTTGCTGATCACTCATCTTTAAATTTAGTTTTGGAAGTGTTCAGTGGTTAATTTAAAGTGTGCTTAAGGTAACATTTAAGCTCAAATTACTGTTCTGGGATTTCTGTGGAGGGGGAAAGAAAACTTTATTTTATATACTCTCTTCCTCCAAGAACACCAGGGAAAACAGATCTCTGGTACAATCCACACATATGACAAGAAAAGATACTATTTTTTCTCAGTAATTTATCACCTTCTGTATGATGGAAAGCCTAGTTCTCAAAAAATATCAGGGAGGAAAAAAAAAAAACCAACCCTGAAACAAACTCATATTCAATACAGGTGAGAAACTCAATGACCAAAAGACAAGACTATTTCCTGTGTTTCTGATGGACCTAGGTCTACTAGTTACAAATTCTAGTGGGGATGGTAAGGTATGACCCTGCTGTGTAATTTTTGTGTAGTTTATGGTGGTTTTTTGGGAAAGATGTTATTCCATGAAAAATCTGTTTAGACATTTCATAACACATCTCAAAAGAACACCATTTTCTAGCATGTTTTCAACCAAGCAAAATGTAATATGTCATCGTGACTGTAACAGAGAACCATATTTTTAAACAGATGTCATTTATCTTATGATTACTGTATTCCATTATGAATCACCTCCATTGGAAGGGGGGGAAAAATTCATCTCTAAATGTACAAAACCTTATACCTGAAATGCACTCTGTTCTGGAAACAGTAATAATAGGACAGAGTAGTCCTCCTGTGCCAGCCTCAAATGCCAATAGCTCCTTAGAGAAAAAATACTGAGGTCTTGGAAGATATCAGTAGGTATTATAGATATGAATTTTTATATCAAAATCAGCATGTTACAATACCAATAAACCTTTCAGTATAAACAAACATAACTGACAGCATTGGGTAGGTATCAAATGATCTATGAAGTACTCTATTTCATATAAGATGACTGTGGAGATTTAATAGGCAACAGAAAGTTGCTATAAAATGCCATAATGTTGTACATAAGAGAGCTGCTAATTAGAATTGTCAATCAGAGATTGATCACTACCTCATAAACTGCGTAAAAGGCTGCATCCAAGCAATTGTGTTATCTTAAGGGTACAAGAAACTGCAGCATTCAGCTCCTAGCTGTCAGCAGGATTTCACGGCGCAAAGGTCTGTTCTATCGCCGCAGTCTGTTCAGCAGCCCTACCGAGAACACCTAGGGCATCGTGAGCTTCACAGGCTGCTGAGAGAAAGGAATGCTGTGCTGTAATGTAATATGTATATATATATCTCAGACTTTTTTTTAATTTAGAGAAATAAATTTTAGTGTCATGTTCACTCCCCCATTTTCTTGTTTTTTATATCAACACATAAAAGGAAGACCTTAATGGAGAGGCTCTTCCCACTCTGTGTGGACATTTCTTCTCTAAAGTATATATATTGCTTTCTCTGAGAATCGCTTTGGCACTCGTATTTTTTTTGTTGTGAAGGAATTTTGCCTACTGTAGCTGCACATCAACAGGTGAACACTGTATTGTTTGTAGAGAGTTATAGGATCATAAAGGATAAAAGGCATCTGTCAGAGGATATATTTGTACTAAGTCTTGATAAATATCTATAGGAAGGTTGATGCCTGCTGTTTTCAAAATGAACTGAAGCTTAATTTTATTACAGATTAACAGAAGCCTGTTATAGTGTTCTTTCCTTTTTGAATTCTCAGTATTACCTGTTTCTTTATCAATTGTGCCCTCAGAATAGGAAAGTACCTTCTCAACCACCTGCAGATAACCATTACAGTTTGCTGCAAGAAGTTCAAGATGGCAATACCGTGTAGCTACTGAAGGGCATAAAGTTTGGGAATAATTGTATCTCAGATATTTGTATTTCCACATGTGACACTCTGCTATCAATAAACACACTTGTAGAGTGTCTGGAAGAAAGAAATTCTAGGGAAGCAATACTTTATCTCTCTAGAAAAGCCTGGTGCGGTAGATCACCAGCAGATGTGCTGAAGGGGACAGAGCAGAGGTCAGGGTTGTAGTTAGTTTGATGAGAATTGAAACAATACAATGACTCTGCCTTAAACTTGTCAAGGATCAGGGAGCCTCGGGGTGTCTGAGACAAGACAGGGTCAGCCTAATGTCTACAAAATTTAGCAGTGGAATATTGGGTGTAGGTAGACTACTTTGGGATCCAAGGGTTGCAAAGTAATTTAGGTGGGAAGGGGCCCCAAGAGGTCTCTGATCAGACCCCCTGCCCCAGCAGTGTCAGCTCTGGGGTCTGACCCACTTGCTCAGGGCTTGATCCACTCGGGTCCTGCAAATCTCTGAGGCTGAAGATGATGCGACATATCTGGGCAAGCTGCTCCCATGCTTGACTGCCCTCATGGAGAAAAAAGGTTTCCCTCATATCTACTCTGAATCACTCTTCTTTTAGTTTTGAAAGATTAGCATGATAAATGAAAAAATGATGGTGATAGTGAGTTATTCATGACCCAAGATAAAATTACCTTAAGATATTGTCTTGAAGAAAGACAACAAAGCTCATCCACACCACAGATTTATTTTATGGCAGTTGTGGCTAGCCATGGGAAACAACGCCTTGCACTTAAGGCTCTTATGCAATGTTTTGCAAAGCAATTCTCAAACTGTAAGTGTTAGGAAGGTTAATTTAATACAGAATTAATGAAGAGACTCTAACTCATCCTCCCTAATATTAATCATTCAAAACATTTTTACTTGTTAACTGACTACTGTCAATTACCATCTCTAAGAGATGCTGAATAGGTAATTTCTTGTATATTGATTCTTGTCAGTATTTTATAAAACAGTCAGCATCTCATTCAGAAAGCCTGAATTTGGAAAGCACAAAAAACCCTGTTAGAACAGATGGTTTCTGTGATTGACGCCCTAATGCACAGTTTCAACTCTGTCTAGTCACTTTAACAGGAAAGTGTTTTAAGGATTCACCAGTTGGCTTGTCAAATTAGCATCAGGGACCAGTTTGGGTGTAAAACCACAAGCATAAATCATTTGGTGACCTGAGGGTGGATGAAGTATTAGCTAAAAGGAAACTTTTAACTTGAAGAAAAGCCTCTTCTGTGCTCTGATAAGCATCAAGCAGAGAGGTTGACCAGCTGGAGATGATCTCTTTTACATGGAGTGTGAGTCCTTTTACACTGAAGTCATGGAGGCACTTACTGCTCTACTATGAAATAATGGCAGGGCTGAGAAAAGGTATTTGAGTCCTTAATGCCAGGGTCTGATTCCCCCACAATCCAATTACTGCTGAGATTTTGACTCCAGACCATCCTTAATGGAGGGCTGTTCAGAAAGCCATGTTTAACTAAACTGATGTGTATGCATAGTTCATTAAGTCTAACAAACATCAGATCCTTTGTGCTGCCTCCATTACTTTGCTCTCAGAAAATTTGACTTTCATGTAATAAATGCTTGGCTTAGGTGATGTTCTGTTTAGGTCTTTTTTTGTGTGTAAAGCCTTTAGCAGAGAGGGTGGCGGGGGAAGATAGGGCAAACCAGCTACTTCAGTTCACTGAAAAAAACCCCAAACATATTCAGTTATTTACTCAATAGAATTCTGCATTACGAATAGTGCCAGAAGACCTCTCTGAACAGACTAAGACCTATAAGAAATCCTGCCTCTTAGGGGTTGTGCTTTTCCAATTCCTGCTTAATTTTGCAGAGAATATTTTTATGCCAATAATACATGCCTGACATGAGAAAGAGAGTTTAGAAACTGGAGGGGAAAAATAAAGGCAGGGGAGAAGAACAAAAAAAGAAAGTAGGGATGAAGTGAAAAAGAGAAACGGTAAATAAATAACATGGGAAGGGGAGAAGAACAAAAAAAGAAAGTAGGGATGAAGTGAAAAAGAGAAATGGTAAATAAATAACATGGGAAGGGGAAAAGGGCAAAAAAAAAAAGTGTTTCAAGTGGTTGAAGATAAAGAGAGGGATCGCCAGGAGGTGGCAGGTTCAAAATAAACAAGCTGTAAAGTGTGGGGGTAAGCTCTGAAACTCCTGCCATAGGATGCTGGGAAAGTTTGTACTGTCTCCATTGCTTTTTCACAGTCAGTATTAAACCTGTACAGCATACAGAAATAGCTTAGATGTCTTTAGCAGAGAGGAGAAAATAAAAAGACATAGCAAAGAGACTTTGTTTGGATAGAACCTAGACACGTTCATTGAAGAAAAATTCCCTGTGGGTAACTTACTCTTTGGAAAGCACATGTGGTGGGTGCTGAGCTGCTGGCGGTGGGATGGGCAGGGGCAGGCTTTGGATTTTACCTGCTGTTGGAGAAAGGAAAGGGGCCTGGGACTGCTGGTCTGGCCCTGTGGGGCTGCTCCCCCCAGGAAAGAAAACAATGCTGGCAGAAAAGCGTGATCAGTGCTTGCTGTGAAGGGAAGGTTATAGACCCTAAAAAGAAGAGTGCAAACAGAGTGGGAAGATTTCCAAAGGGTTAATATCTATCTTCCCTTTGCTCTTCTCATGGCATGTGACTTCCCTGGCTTTCAGCTCCTTCCCTTCCTCCTGGCAAGGTGGCTTCTACTTGCTGCCTTCTTTATGACATTGCTGAAACCCATCATTCTCCTTAAGTACACTTCTGTCCTTATGGCTCCCTAGGCAGGTATTATCTCTCACTACTCGGTATTTAGACTTATGCTGTGCTCAAGTATAGTTCGTGCTAATCTCCTTCACTCTGAGGAATTCCTAATGTGTATCCAGAGCATATGCAAGACTTTCTTTGGAAAGATGAACATGAGATACATGACTCTGAATTACACGTGGTGTTCAAAAGTGTTTTGAACTGCACGATTTAGCTGTGTGAAACAGTTGTTTGAAGCGGGAAGACCTCGCTAGGAACTTGCCTGTAATATTGCTGTTTGCTTGATGCTGAGATGCCATAAGGCTGTGGTGGTGCAGGAGAGCGAGCTCTCCTCCCTGGGCTGTTTGCAAAGGGGTTTGCCAGCAGCACCTCAGTACAGGTCCTGTGATGCCGTTAATGTCTCACCCTCAGCAGGGTGAGCAGGAAACAGGATCCTGTGTCATTCCCTTACAAATCTTGGTCAGTTGACCCAAGGCAGAGGTGTGAAGTGGTACAGAAGCATGGGTGGTACAGCCCTGGGTTAGAGTGAAAAGGACCCAATCTGCAATTTTCTGAATTTTTTGTCTCCCCTGTTAGTTGACCAGTTCCCTTTATGTATCCTTTACTGAGGACAACACTATGGTTCAAGTTGTTTTTTTCTCTTTGTAGGCTTTCACAGGTGTGCAATGTGTTGCTGTGCAAGTTTTCTCTTAATTTGATTATTTTTTTTCTTCAAACTATGGAGAATTAACCGAAACATCACACTTAAAATTTAAAAGAACTGTTACGGTGCACAAATGTTTTGCAAAATGTCATCTCTGTTTAGACTGAGAATAATTGTTTGAGTTTTGCATCTGTGCAAGAAATACAGTGCTCCAAATACAATGAAATGTGTTCTGAAGTTCCATATCTAACATTCAATCAAAATGGAGAGATTATATGTGCCTATAAAACAGAAATACTTTTCTCTACTTCTTCTCAAAGAAAATTATATATAATTTAACATATATAGAATATAATTATAAGCTGTGTGTTTAATTTCAAATCTGAAGAGATAAAACCCCACACAGTTTTAAAGTGAGCAATTTGTGTAAGTTTGCAGTTTGCAATCCTTTCTAACCACTTCTTAGAAACAGGATTGCGTCACAGACAACATTTTATCACCCGTTGCACAAGGGAATTAAGTCAGTTTTATTGAATGTATAGAGGACTGTTTACCTCGAACAAAATTACAAGGTAATAAATACGAGTATTGTCAAAGTTTAATTACCCAAACCATTGTTAATTACCCATTTCTAGATGATTATTAGGAGGAAAAAAAAAAGAAAAAAAATTGTTGTTTCCCTGCATGAAGTGCTCATAAGAAACTTCAAGTGAGAATAGAATAAGAGTGCCTCCAAGTGGCACCTATCTGAATTCCACTTCAAATAAAAAGTTGAAACAGGCTTAAGGAATTAGTTTGCAAAAAAAAAGCTAAACAAATCCTGCCTTTTTTTTTCCTCTTAGCCCTTTTCATTCCTTGCACCATTATAGACATTTATGTGTACTAGATAGTGGGGCTTGCTATGTGTTAAGAAACCACAGAGAAGGGTATCTAAATCAGTGTTCTTAAAGAAATGTCTTTACTTCCTACAGTTGCAATGGTCATTCTTAGATTAATTTTAATGGTTAATTTAAGTTTACTGACACAGCATGTCAAGGCATCAGTGGTTCCTGGGAGCGGTCTATTTGCAGAAATTGTGTTTTCCTTTGCTTTTGTGGTGCTTCCCCGCTATAAGAGGCCCCATTCTCCCAGCTGGCATCCGAGCAAGGGCAAAGTGCCAACTTCTGATCCACACCACGCATGGCTTTGCGGGTCTCTGCCGCATGTTCAGGCTGCATTGCTGCCATTGATGTCCGTGCAAGGAGTAAGGGTAGACTATGCAACAGGAAGACTTTTGCCCTACGGCTGAAGGTAAATGAAGTGGAGTGACTAACTAAAAGAGAAGATCTGTGGATTCAGTAAGCCTTGATGTGGTAGTGCTGAAAAGACTGGGAGAGCCTGTGTGCTCGCTAACACAGGATGGTGAATTTTGCAGGCACAGTCACGTGCTGGAAAACCGCTGGAAAAGAGAGAAATGTGTCATATCTGTGCTCTGAGGTCTGGGCTTTGGATAGACCAAAGGAGCATTTTAATATCAAACTCCTCTTGGTTCTGAAACTCATTGGAACTAGAAAAAAATCTGTTCAAAACATACAAGAGAAAAGTACTTTTTTTCCCACTGTGGAAGTGAAGTTCTGGAACTGACTGTCTCGGGAGGTTGTGGAGATGGACAGCATCAGCCCGTTCAGAAAGGGATTAGACAAATCCATGGATAACAAGACCACGAATATCTACTGAAGGAAGGGATCAGGCAGAGGTGTTTGCACTAATATCCCTAATCCAGCAAATGCGGATGTTGGAGAAGACTGCAGATCATGGCAAGTCGTGCAAGCTCTCCCAGCTGGACTAGATAGACGAAGGGTCTCACCCAGTAGGGAATTTCTTATGCCCTTAACAGAGGATTATACTCCACATGTTGAAGAGCATTGATTACAGAGTGCTTTAAGTATTTTTTTCCTCTCTACTAGAAAAACCTGTATCTGTAGTCCTGAAGTTTTAGTCACCAAAGATGAAAATCACTCATATAATGAAGACTTTATGGGGAATTTAAGAATGTCACAAAATTGTGTGTGGGAACAAATCTACAAGTTCCATGAGCTTCATGTGTTTTTTCACACAGGTGTCTGAAGTTATTGTATCCTTTTTAAGAAGGAAATAACTTGATATCTGGGAGAAAATCACTGTCTAAGAAACGTACTAATTTAGATAATCTTCAATGATTGACAGATTATAACACCCACAACTAATATGTAGCTATGTGATGGCAGACTTCACAGTTTACAGGTAGATTAAAAGAAATCAGGAAACTAGTTCTTACTTTACAGTGAAACAGTATAGCATATATTCAGCCTTACTTTGAACAAGCCATCTGTTAAGAGAGAAAATCAGCTGATATACATTAGAAGAAAAACAGAAAATATAAATAAATGCTGCACTTATATTGATTTATGTTTTTGCAGAGGTCTTTATAAAGACAGTAGCATTTAAGAACACCTATTTTTAGAATCCTGTCTACATATTAAAGAGTTGGGACTTAAGTTTAGACATGAAATGAATAACACCAACAATATCACCTGGGAAAACACAAGTGCAAATATCTGGTGTTTGTAACCTACATCGTGATTTACCTTTGCTCTAAAGGAATGATTGTACTTTTTGTTGAATGTTTTCTGTGTCTATCTTAAGACTGTTGTTTTGTAGCTTTTTAAAGATAAATAATGTTTGGCTCACTTTGAGTTTTGTGTGAAATACCTTAGTTTCTTTTCAATAGTGATATGCAATTTAGTAATCCTTGGAATGGCTTTGTCAGAGGAAAGAGCTTTGTCAGAGATCAGTCTGCAGGAAACAAAGATTTTAAGAGACTAGCTAAAATAGTAGGGAAATCTGGGAAAAAAATATCTGAACAACCTATCTGAGAAGAAAAGAGAATAGTAAATGAGAAAATACTGACAGAATTTTCTCAGATTATAATATGTAATTTATGCAGCTGGCACATAATAATCGAGACCTTGATCCATAGGAAACTCAAAGCAGGTTGAAGATGAGTAGGCAGAACTAAACTGGCAGGAACTGAAGGTCGTTGGAAAGAATGTGTATTATTTACCACTGGTATGAAAAGTATTGCCCCAAATGGCAAATATTTTAAAATTATTTTCACACAAAAAATGCTAGTAGACTCCTATTTTTTGCCCATTTCCTCTCTCAGTTCTTTTAAAACAATCCTCAGAAGCTGTTTCCCTGTCTTTAAGTGTCGCTATTTTTTTTCTTCTTTTTCTAATGCGGGACCTTTTATTTCTCCAGGGCTGCTAGTGACCTGTCAACAAAAAAGAACTAGTTATATTATCAGTATGTAGTGTATTTTTCAGGAAGATGTAAGTATATCTAAGTTGAGGAGTGACCGCATTCTTTAAAAGGAAGTGCTCCATTTAACAAAAAAGAAAGGAAAGAGTAAGTTCCATAGCTGGTGAGCTAAGCCACCTTTTCAAAATTCATTTGTAGCCACATATTAGCAGATGGGTTCATAGAGGAGAATTCAAATTATGCATAGGCATAAGCAAACATGCAGTGAAGTAGGGAAGAAACAGCTGCATCTGAGGTTTGATGCAGTAGGTATTTTGTGAGGACAATACCATTTCACTTGCTAATTGTGAAATAATTTTTTACTTTTTTTCTTCTTCCTCTCAAGTCCTCTTCAAGAAGTGTCTGCTGGTGTCATCCTGTGCTCACGACACAGGGACTAGCCAGAGAATACATGGAGTAAGAATGGTGACATGGGTGATGGCAGTGGCCGTGGCACTGGTTTGACATTATAGTAAAAACCTTGAAACACAATGAATCATAAGAGCTTTGGGCCAGATTCAGCACAGCAGATTTAAGATTATATGATTTACGCCCCCGTCAGCTCTTGTCTCAGTACATCTTGGAGGACAGGAGTCTGCTGCTGGAGTATTGTCTAATTAATGTTACTGCAGAAAGAGAGAGAATCTGTTGCTCAGTGGTTAGAAAACAGAGGGAATGCAGGCCACCCATGTTCAAGCATCTGGTTTGAAGCAATTGGATGTTTGTTCTCCAACCAGCTACTGTGGAAGAGCGACGATCCTACTGCTTTGCTGCCAACCAGTGCTGGACCTGTGAAGTAGCCACAGCCTCCTTATTCTGCTTTCTGCCAGCGTCTCCTCATTGCATTAATTTGATCCTCAATTTTGTTCTTTTTATCATCTTTTAAAGAAGAAAAACTGAAGAGATTTTTGCAATGGTTACACTCCATCTCCAGGCACTGAGAAGATTACTCCTCTGGCTTTTAAATCTCTTTATTTCAAAAGATTATCTGCTAACTACCTATATCACTATAATCTTATCAAAAAGCAATTGTTCAGAAATGCTTTAGAAGGCATTAATTCAGAATTAGGTAACTCTTTAGAGAACATCTCAAACTCACAAGTATATAATGAGTTTAATTTTTTTGTGTGGAAAATTAATCTTTGTTCATAGTTTTGCAAAAGTACTGCTTGTAGCTCTTCTGCTAGAAAATTATTAAATAGCATTGCCAGCATGATTCAGCATTAGTCAGGAGTGTCACCATTGCCAAAAAAAGTGACTCAGGCTCTGCTGTGCATTACAGTTACAGAGGAGATGGACCCAGATGCTAATTCTGAAATACCATTTAAAAGTACAATAACCTGCCGTGTCATTGGAGTCAGAGCCACCTTTTGTTCCGCAGGCAAGTAGAAATTTAAAGGTTTAGTAAAATGTATGAAGTTTTAATTAAAAGTGTCCTTAAAGAACAAATAGTTGTCCCTTAACGTTTCACATTTTAAGAAGATAGTTTCATAGCCAGGATAAAGGCTAACTTCAAAGGGCAGGAAATAGCAACAGGAGATTGCTTTTCCTCCTGATTTTCTTTGGTTAGCTGCTCTCTCAGACAAAGGGAGAATCTCCATTCCTTCTCCCAGAGAAATCAGTCTAGTGACTTGGTTCTATCTCTACCTGGATTATCCCCCTTCTTCCTTGAAGGTGAGTGGGGGTTGTGTGCATAATGTTTCTCTCCAGTAGCATCCTCAGCGAAGCTTGACTTCTTGTTTCCTTGTCTGTTCAGGCCTTCTGCATGCTCTGTGCAGTGGTCTGTGTCTTGGAGGGTACCCAGAAACCTGATGATTTCACTGCTTTTGCCCTCAGGAAGCTCACAAGGACGAATTGGGTGGATATTTCCCCTTCAACAACAGAAAGAGTGGCTCTGGCAGGGTCAACCGTGGTTTGTACAGAGAGTTTTGGGGACAGCACTGGGAGCCGGACTGGTCAGTCACTTTGTCTCTTTTTGTAGGAATTGCTGATATTTCAAGAAATGCTCAAACCATCTTTTTTTGTCCCAGGTTTCCAGGTCTGTAGAAGACAAAAAGATTCAGAAGGCATCGTCCCAAAAAGGGGAACTCCCCCGTAGCAGTTCAGTTAAAATCAGACTGTCCCACACACACCCTATGCATTCCCATATTATGTCTGGTTTACCTTAGAGTTTGTGACCATCTGCTTGTACTATTTGCATCTATATTTATTTGTACGCATATATATTGGTGAATGTCTCGCACAGCCACCTTTTCCTTAAGAGACACCCTCCAAAACATGACAGCAGAAGCTTCAGTTGTTGAGATGATTCTCACCTACCAGTGTGGAGGAAGGACTGGTCCTAACCTGTTGCTATAGCAATTTTCAGAGGTGTGAATGTGGCTTAATAGTGTCATCTTGGAGCACTATAAATCTAAAGTAATGCCTGCCAAACTATTACATCCTGAAAATTCCGTACTAAGGGAGTTAATAAAATTGATATGTGTGCGAATGGCATTTATAAGTTGCACATTACCAATAGTGTGCTCAGTCCCATTCCAATAAAAATCAGTTGCAAAACTCTCGTTGACTTCATGGCATTCAAGATGAGGCCCAACATCTAGCTGTGATTAAGTATGCAGTCTTGACAATTCGATGAAGAAAAGATTAAAAAGCAATGATCCTAGGGAGAACAAAGCTTCTCGCCTATTTATCAACAAACGCATTCAAAATCTTCTGTCATTAAATTATACATCAATAATATATAAAATGGAAAGGAGAAAAAAATGTCAAAGTAAAATCTTTGATATAAAAACTTGTGCAAGATGATGAAAAGCAAAGCCCAATACAGCTGTCTAATAAAATCTGCTAGGTGTATAAAATATATGTACCTTTTCTCTACTGTATGACTTAATAATTAATGCTAAATCATTTATTGTTATAATTAGCAATGGTTAAGTAATGATCTGAACACTTCTGCAGTTTTTATATATTATGAGACCAAAAGGTCATTAAGGGTCTTAAAAACATGTTCAGCCCATGTCAGTTGTAAGGCAAATGCAAATTACTTTAATTATTTAGAAATCAATAATATTATGAGTTATTGTTGTGGAAAAGGGACAACATTAAGGGCACAATGCATTAGACTGCCATGTCTCTGAGGCTGATTTATAAATAGAGAACCCAACCAAGCAGAAAGTATAGGAATGACTTAATTTTTCTTTTTTTTCTTTTTTTTTCTTAAATAGGATATTCTATCATCTCATTTATTCTATTCACCTAATATCAGTGTAATTCTGTAGACTTTGGTGGAATTGCTTGAGCATAGCTTTTGAGTAGAAGAGAACCCTGTTGTGGTATATTTTTCATAGATAATGGATGTTACTTCTTGTTAGTCTCTTGAGTAACACATTTATCTGTACGGGGCAGGATTTCTGAGTTAATACTCTGTAACTAAGATGCTCCAGTGTTAGTTTTCCTTCTTTGTGAATTTGCTGGTACTCACCAGTCTGGTCCCCAGTGCAGTGCTGTCAAGGTATACCAGGGTGTGCTAAGGCACTGTAGGTAGATGGGGATGGGGAACAGCTGGAATAAATGACTACTTTTTACACTGTATCTTTATGGGTAGAAAAAATTATTTGTGTTATTTCATGATGTGCTCAGTCACATGTTTCCACACAGTAAATATTGGTATGTCACCAGCCAAATTTTGCAGATGCATGGCTAGTTATTTTATTTCAAGAATCCAAGCAAATATAATTCTATCCCTTTTTTGTAAAGCAGTCTACCCCACATTGCAATTTATCTGTTAAACTACCAGACAACCAACACATTTATTATGTATCAAGGTCATTCTTTATTGCAGCAATCGAAGTCTTTAAATAAATAAAAAAATGTAAGACTGAAATATTCTGAACAGATACCTTTAAATTATATGAACTTGATCACGTCTTTTAAAATTATATATCAATGCATCATGGTTACTTCACAGTGTTTGCTTTTCAGAGGATGGAAATTGAGGACATGATTCTTCCTGTAGTGGAAAATGAATCCAGAAAAGGACAGTACAAGGTAAGGGGCAGAAATACTGCCACCACCAGTCCTTCACCAGGGAGGTCCAGGGTCACCGGAGCAATGGTGTCTGTGGCAGAGACTGACTAACTTCATCTCAGAAAACCTTGAAAGACTTTGCAGCACTTTCAGCAGGAATTATCTGCCAGGTTGAATGGTATACTTTATGCTATGAAGTTCATATAAATAACACATTTGTTTTCACTTTGTTTTTCCTTCTTATCCTCTTCCTTTTCAGCTAAGCATGAACCTCAGCCTCCCTTTGTTTCTCAAGAAAGGGCTGGAGCTGGTTTCCAGCAATTATTCAGAACTGAAACAGATCAGCATAGCAAAGTTAAAGTAATAAAAATAACAGTACAGACAGGAAAAAATATTGCATGATGGATTCTGATCTCTTGTGTTTCAGCATTAATCACGATATTGATTTTAACAGGGATGACTTCTTAGCATACTGATTGTAGTTGCTTTTTGTCATTTTTATTTTACTGTGACTGATTAGTATCTATCCTACGTCCACTGCACAACCATCCTCTGGAGAAAATGCTTTCAGAAATACTAATTTTTTTTTTCCTTAGTAAAATAATTACTTGGAGAGATCAGACCTAATAGTTGCAGTTGACTCATCTTGTGTTCTTATTGGACTATTACGGAAAATTAAAATATATGATTTTGGTAAGAGGCCTGTTGCACTGCATGCCCATAAACTGTAGATGATTTCAGTTCAAACCATTTTGGAAAAAATCTTGCAGGAAAATATGAGGCTGTGGCATAGGCACTCCACAAAACTGAGAAAGCTACACAAGAAAAGCAATGTACCTACCGGTCTGAAGGTGGAACTAATACCTGGAGCCAATGAAATGAATAAATAATTCTTTGTGATTAGCATTCTCCACAGTAAGAATATTTGAGTTATTCTATTGTGTTGGACGTTTAATTTCTATTTCTGTACAGTGAATTAAATCCTATATTAGCAACATTGTCATCCTTGTCTTCCTGGCATGTGTAAATATGCAAATGTACATGTCTCTCCCAGCATATCACGATATTTCTTCTCTTTGGTGTACTGTTAATCTGCCCCTCTACAACTCCATCTTTGCACAGGGTATTTCCCATGAAAGGAATACTTTTCTGCCTCTCAATAGCAAAGTCACTTTTCTGTTCGATCATGATTCTTGTTAAGACTTTTTTTTTGTTTTTTTGAAAGCTCTTTCTAGGAAATATCACAGTCTCAATTATTACTGACTTCAGTGGTGCTGCTCAGAAATTAGATTGCTCAAAAAACTTTATACTTGGGCTGTAGTTGGATAACCAGATACTGCTATCTGAAGGTTTAGTTGCATCTTTACCTCTACTGCCCAATATTTCTCCATTCCCTGCACCTTCTTGCTCTGTGACAGTACAGGTATTTGCCAATCCAGGTCAGCAGACCTCTTGGGAATGGGTGCCACAATTCCAGTGCCAAAGGCTGGGGGATGCAGGACATAGTCTTTCAAAGGCAGCACCAGCTTAAACAGAGTGCAGAGCTATGGTGTTGCAGATATGAGAGGTTTCTGTGGAAGCATGACTTATTGATGTGTGTCAGAGTAAGTATGTGTAAAAAAAAAAAAAAAAAAAAAAAAGGAGGGGGTGAAGGCAAAAAAAGGCAAAAAAGAAAGCTCTTAAATACAAAAAAGAACTGGGAGCAGACTGCTGCTTGTCTGCAAAGACTGTATATTGGTGGGAATTGGGAGAGCTGAGAGGAGAGGGCACACACAGCCATGCTGTGGCTGGCAGTATAGTTCTGCTGCAGCTACCTCGTCTTTTAACGTTTACATCTCTATATTTAGCATAGACGACGACTATGACAGTGATAGTTCTTCATACATACAGAAGTAAAATTCCATGTCCTTTATTATAAGAATTACTGCAACTGACTTCAGCACAATATATTTTATCATTATTAAGGCTGCCCATCTTTGTTAGTTCTTCTACTGCCTAATTGCTGTTCTAAATATTCTTGCAAATGTGTCTTGGCTTCCCTGGACTGGTACTTTAACCTCTGGAAAACTATTTTTCTTGAACTAATGTGCAATTCTCATTCAATCAGGGGTGTCTGGGCTTGACTTTGTAACCTCTTGAATGCAGTAAAATCACTAGAGTAATGCTTAATGACACACAGGGCTGAAAATATATTTTAAGATTTGCAGAGATGTTACTTTCTCAATTTCAAATTTATCAGACAATTAAAATAATTAAATATTCAGTCTCCGTTTAATTTAACAGAGATGTTGGGCCTACTTAACAGACTTTATTAAGCTCATGGGTCAAAAGTAATTTGTTAAAACTACTTAATGCAAGAGATACTGTCCTGTATTACATCTATTTAATGCTTGTCTACAAAGAAGACAGATACCAGATTTCTAATTCAATGCTTACCAGTCTTTAGAACATTGTTTCAATCCATTTTACTGAGCAAATTTGACTGTGGCAAAATCAAACAACAAAGACAAATTAGTTGCATCTTCTGTTAATCATTGATTATAAATTAGACATGCTAGCTCAAGTGAAATGTCTCTGAGGATGTGAATATTAGACTTAATTGTTTAATTTAGAAAAGAGCTAGAAAGTTTGTTTCCATTTGTACTAGTTGTAATCCTTTGAGATTAAGGTATTTGGACTGTCTCTTTACTTAATAAGTGACAATGTCTTTCAAATACTGACTCCTTTAGATGGACCACTGTTTAGAGAGCAACTGATACCTGGACAGCCAGTGTATTTTTTTCACTGTAATGTTGACTCTCATTTGTGGGTGTGTTTTCCATCATCACACTTCACGCATAGAAAGATTACACAGTTTATCAATATTTGTAGAGCTATGTAATAGGACCTGATTCAAGTCATTAAGTACAAGCTTAAGTCCAATCAAGTCAAATATTTTAAAATTAAGCTTTTGCTTTAGAAGGTTCCAAGGCAAGTAGAATGATTAACAAACCATCAGCAGACAGAAAAATGCTTAAGCTTAAATACTGTTTAAAGATAATCCAATAATTTACTTTAACTGCCTTAAAGGTTCTGTACAGAAAATTATCCTTTAATTTTGTGTCAGCATAATGCCTAGCACAATGGAAATCAGGTTCTTGGCTCATAGTCATGGGTGCTACTGTGTTATAAATAAACAATTTTAAACCTTTTTATGACATGGTTTCCTATAGTTCCTTCTTTCAAAGGCTTAGAGTCAAACTTGCTCCAATCTGCTCATTACTAATGGAAGGCAATAGGGCTCTTGGAAACACTACTGGATGCATGCCGAGCAGTCATCCTTAATATTTTAATGACAGGAGTGATAGTCAACCATGAAAAAAAGCTGTGCAGAGACTTTAATGCAAAGATATGGTGATGACTTTGTTGACTCGAGTTCAGTCAGGGAAAGCAGGGAGATGTGTGTCAAAATGAGGACTGTCACCAACTCAGTGGTGAACTCTTGGAGAAGTCATCTTCCTTAGCACGAGCAGTCATCTTCCTTAGCACTTTATATGAGGACAATTCTCTGAGGAATTTTATTAAGAGCAGTTAGCTCTGTGAGTCCCAGAGGAACAGGGTAAGGAAAAAAAAAAAAGCTTGTAGAGTTTTGTAGAGTTTAGAAAGGAGAACAAGCAGCAGCAAGAATCAAGAATATGATTTAAATGAACTTTACCCCTTGGTAAATAGCAAAGTTTTCCCCTTTCCCTCCGCTATTTATGGCAATGTTTAGATGGGTATACGCTGTAGGTTGACATGTCATCTGAGTGTGCCAGCCTGCCGAGAGGCATCATTTCTAACTTTTGACAAATCGCATCTCTATAAATGCTATATATTCTTTAAACAGCTGTATAATTAGGACAAAGAACATGTGGATTCTAATGTATAACTTGAGGTATATGCCATCCATTAAACCTGGGGGAGGGGGCCTGGTGTTTTTGTGAACTGCAACAAGCCAGTGGGCTTCACAAAAGCGACCAATTCTATTTAATCTATATAATGTTTAGGATTTTTCAAATTATTTTTCTGTTTTGCACAATACAGATTTGGTTTTACAAGTGCATCTTAGACTGAGCCTGTAACATAATGAAATATATTTTTGATAAGGTATGCACGTTTTCACAAGGCAAGGGGGAACATGATGCCGGTGAGGATGGGATAGGCTGGGAGTGGGCTGCTCCGCCAGCGCTGCGGAGCCAGGAGCCATGGGTGACAGCAAGGCCAGCTGCAATCTGTAGCTTTCTACAAAAAATGCTGATATTGAGGTTTCTATGCAGAAGGCATTTAAGTGCGTTATTTAAATGCTTTCAGTAGATGTTTAAACTCAGAGTACAGTAAGTATGTGTTCAACTCTATGGACAGATGCTTTCCTGAGCTGGTGCCTAAACCTGTGGAGGGAGGGGAAATTAAACAGTGCTTCTAATGGCAAAAAATACTGTCTTAATGAAATCAATATAAGCATTTATCTTGTCATTTCAAATTAGTATAATGATCAGAATGAACAAGCAAGTTTCGAAAGTGTAACCTATCAGTGCAATGATAAATTGGATGGGCTTCAGAATATCTGGTCAGCCTTCCTAGTGATTTATGAATGTCAGAGGCTTAATAACCGAAAAAAAAATTGGTTGGGTCTTTCTGTCTCGCTGTTTGTGTTTGCTGTGCTTTGTGTTTTCAAATAACCTGTGTGAGCATTTGTATCAGTATTATAAAACATTGAACTAAATACAGAGAGAAATCTATGTTGATGTCGTTTACTTCCATTTCTGAGTACTTTCCACATAAGTTTCTTTAACTCAAAACCCCATAAAGCCTTTCTACTGGAATACATATATGTTTTATATCACATTAACTTTTTCTTAGGCATATACTTCTTGAAATATACAGTCCGCTGTGATACTTTAAGCCCCTCTAACAACTAACAGAAGTATGTCTATCAAAACAAGTATGCATGATATTAAAAAAAAATAATAACATGAAGGAGAAATGGCCCTGAAGTTAGCTGCATCTCCTCCAGTACATGTGCTACCAGCCCCAAACACAAAATTGGGCAAGCTGGATTTTACCCAGGCTGTGAATGATACAAAATACATTGAGTGGAAGATATCACCTGCGTTTCTAATAGCGACTATCCTCATTCCTGAACATTAGTCAAGAATTTAGTCAAAGAACTCAAAGGTTTGATACTGTTGTTTCCTTGCATACAACCTTCCTCTTAACTTCTGGGGGAGTCTGTCAATGGCAGTTATGCACTTCATCCTCATATTTTTTGCATATAAATTTTAATATGATATTAAGCAACATGTAAATCATATTCAACCTACCATACCATATATTACGATAGAGTGCAAAATATCAAACACAGCAATTAAACTAGCTTATCTCTTTATAAACTTTGAAGGTGGGAAATCCTCTTTTTTTATTAAAAAAAAAAAATTAAACTTAGCATCAGAGAAGGGTTATTTGGAGTCCTTTTCACCTGTTGTAAAATTAGACTAGTTAGTAGTCCTCTGTTTAAGTTAGAAAATGTCAATAGAATGGTGCTGAACTCTGGAATGAAAAATTACATAATTACATCTGTGAGATGTTTTAGTCTTTGCAATGTAGATGATGCAAAATCAACACCAAAACTGGAATTAAATCTAGTGGCAGTATATCTTCCTTCCCACTTCTTAAATTTTGAGGTTATTACATAAAGTTTGTATTCCTTTTTAAATATTCCTAGTAACCTGATATGCTCTACCACACTGGCACTTATCATGAACTGAGATTATTTCTATAGCCTCACAAAGATTGGTCTCATATAATCACGCCACATCATAATAGGTCTGCATAAGATGTGCCATTCTCTTTTTTTCTGCACAAAGTTTAAGCTCATTTCCTACCTCCTCAGTAAATTAGACACTAAAGCCTTCAGGAAATCAAACTGAATAATCAAACACTTAATAAAAAATGCATCACAGTACATCAGCCGATGTTATCAACTTGGAAAAATAGCAGTATAAAAATGCTCAGACAATAGTGGTTTTCATGAATATAAACATTAATGCTAAGTTCAACCTCATTGTACTTCTGAGATGTTTAAACCCTTTCACCAGATTAAGTTTTCTTCAAACCTTTTTGACAAACAGTACTTCATAAAAAACCCACAAGCTGCTAAATGATTATGAATGAACAGATTATGAATATGGAGTGAAATTAGGTCATGTCAAAGATATCTGTACCATGCACATTTGTAAATATTTATCACAATCCCATCGCTATCACTGGTAGGTCCCACTGAACAAGGTGACTCCAAAGCTTCCTGCCCACACTTACAATTCTTTGTTTTAAACCAGATAAAGAGCAAGACATAATCTTGCAAAAGGCTTTTTACCTTACTTTTCAATAGAAGAGTCTTTCTGCATATGTTCTGGAGATGAATAGGAGGACAAAGTATTTAGAAATTTAGATGGTGATTTATGAAAAAAAAATATTCAGCTTGCTTTGACAATGAAAAATGTTACTTAGGTCATTGAAAAGTGATACTGTGCCATAGCTGATGATAGAAATTTCACATATGTGAATAATAAATTGTAATATATATATGTATGTATAAAAGTGTGCTTTAACTATCCCTCTTTAATATCAGTTTCTATTAAGGTTTTGATTTCAGTTCCCGTTATTTTGGACTGCTTGTGAAAAGACTGCAACCTTATCCAGTATGTAGCATATACCTATATATATATAATTTAGATATACATGGCATTTATAGCATTGAAATACACAGAACAGTCATATGAGCAACAACAAATTTCTCTTTATATTTGCAAACTAAACATTGTGTTTTTATAATATTTGTCTTCTGTGTAATATTTACCTTCTGTGTAATACTTTATTGAAGCACAAACAGTTTACAGTTTCTAATAGGAAATGGCTAAAAATATTTCTAACAAAAGAAACCATGATGATGATGCTTTGTGACAGTGTGAGAAATTGTTATGGAATCAACACATTTTATATCCTGTATATGACATTTACATCCAGCCCATCCCACAGTGGCACATAGCCTTTGCTGGATAACAGTGGATAACAACAGTAACAAGGCATTTTAATTTGCCTTTTCGTTTCCAATATTCAATGGTGATGGGTAACCTTAAAAAAAAAAAGAAAAAAGTTTATGTCTAATAAATCTGTCACGGTTTAAAGCTGGGCTGGCGATTAAACCTGCGGCAGATGCCCTCTGTTATCCCCCCCCCTCCCCCCAGAGGGAAAGGGAAAGGGAAAAGGGAGAGAGACTTCTGGGTTGGAAAATTAAAACAGTTTTAATAAACTATAATAATGAAAAAAAAAGTATAATAATAATAATAAAAATAATCAAATATATACAAATATATATACAAAACCAAGATTGAGCTCCCCTGAAGTCAGCCACGTCACCACCGGCACTGCAGGGCAGGCTCCGGGAAGGCCCAGCCTGGGCCTAGCGATGGTCGAGAGCTGGATTCAGGAACGCACGGATCGGGATCGGGGGCAGCAGGAAAACAGACGGAGTCCTCCTTGGACACCGGCCATAGCAGAAAGAGAGCGAGACCCTCGTGATCCCCCCACTTTATACCGAGAATGACGTGTATGGGATGGAGTACCCTCGTTGGTCAATTTTGGGTCACCTGCCCTGTCTGCTTCCCACTGCAGCTGCGACCCCCCTTCGGCTCTTCACTCGTAAGCAATGAGGAATTCAGCAGTGACCTTGGTTTCTCTCAAGAATAAGTACAGCAAGAGCCTTTCTGCACAACATCCCTACCGGTGCCTCAGTGATAACTACAAACTTCGAGCGTTATCAGTCCTGGAAGCAGACACTGTCTGCAAAAACATGCAGTTAGTTAGAGGAGACTTAGCTGAAAGTAAAAATCACTGAAAGGAAAATCGGCCTGGTTTAGGCCAAACCAGGACATTCCACCCCTTATTCCATACCATTCACGTCATACTCAGATCACCACTAACTTTTCATTTTAAAATATATACAGATAACATTAGTTTATGATTCATCTCTATACAAAAAAAAGTTCATCAAGTTCATTTAGTTCAGGATTGTGGGTTTCCATCTGGCTAGGAGTCTCCCAGGGTAGGAGAGATGATATGAGCTTTGTCACAGTTCGTGCCCACGGGTTGCAGGTTAAAGATGTCAGTCTCGAGGAGGTTACTGGACTCCACTTGCAGCTAGCTCCGGTCTCATCACCACTGCTTCAACCTGAAAGACACTTATGAACACTGTTAGTATTATGCAGCAATTAACATCATGCAGTTCAGAATTAAGTATTCTCACCCAAGATCAGATCACCTTCAGGGACACATCGGACTCCACCATCCTGCAGCATCACCCACCAAGTACATCCAGGTCCTTGAGCAAAAGCAATCCCATGAATGGGTTTACCTTTGCCCGTAGCAGGAAGAACCCAGACAGTTTTTCCCAACAGATTCCTTTCATGCACCACAGGGACTTTATCCCCTTCTATTGTATGTAAAAGGTCTGACTGAGCAGGGCCAGCTCGGTTGATAGATCCTCTGGTGTTAACTAGCCAGGTAGCTTGTGCCAAATGCTTATCCCAGCTTTTAAAGGTTCCACCCCCCATTGCTTTTAGGGTAGTTTTTAACAGCCCATTATACCGTTCAACTTTCCCAGAGGCTGGTGCATGATAGGGGATGTGATATACCCATTCGATGCCATGCTCTTTGGCCCAGTTATCTATGAGACTGTTTTTGAAATGAGTACCGTTATCCGACTCAATTCTCTCTGGTGTGCCGTGTCGCCACAAGATTTGCTTTTCGAGGCCCAGGATAGTGTTCCGGGCAGTGGCATGGGGCACAGAGTATGTTTCCAACCATCCGGTGGTCGCCTCCACCATGGTAAGTACATAACGTTTACCCTGGCGGGTCTGAGGGAGTGTGATGTAGTCAATTTGCCAGGCCTCCCCATATTTATATTTCAACCACCGCCCC
Source organism: Nyctibius grandis (assembly GCF_013368605.1). Classification (NCBI taxonomy): domain Eukaryota; kingdom Metazoa; phylum Chordata; class Aves; order Nyctibiiformes; family Nyctibiidae; genus Nyctibius; species Nyctibius grandis. The sequence continues at coordinate 39,016,455 of NC_090666.1, forward strand.
CCATACCACAAAGGTTTTAACCGTTTGGCTTGCTTAATTGCGGCGCATGTTTCACAATCATGGATAACCTGTGCAATAGAGTCCATAGTTAAGTCCACCCCTCGGTCACGAGCCCATCTGTATGTTGCATCTCTCCCTTGATGACCTGAAGTGTCATGAGCCCACCGAGCTAAAAATAGTTCACCTTTATGTTCCCAGTCCAAATCTATTTGGAACACTTTAGCAGCCTGATCTGCTTGTTGGTTGTTTCGATGTTCCTCAGTTGCCCGACTTTTAGGTACGTGAGCATCTACATGACGTACCTTCACGACTAGTTTCTCTAGCCGAGCAGCAATATCTTGCCACAGTTCAACAGCCCAAATAGGTTTACCTTTACGCTGCCAGTTGCTTCGCTTCCACTGCTTTAACCACCCCCACAAGGCATTTGCCACCATCCATGAGTCAGTATAAAGATACAGCCTTGGCCACTTTTCTCGTTCAGCAATGTCTAAAGCCAGCTGGATGGCTTTTACCTCTGCAAATTGACTTGATTCACCTTGTCCTTCTGTGGCTTCTGTGACTCGTCGTATGGGACTCCATACAGCAGCTTTCCACTTCCGATGCTTTCCTACAAGACGGCAGGATCCATCGGTGAACAGGGCATACTGCTTCTCATCCTCTGGTAGTTCATTATATGGTGGGGCTTCTTCAGCACGTGTCACCTCCTTTTCTGGTGGCATTCCGAAGTCTTTGCCTTCTGGCCAGTCCATGATCACTTCTAAGATTCCTGGGCGATTAGGGTTTCCTATTCGAGCCCTCTGTGTAATTAATGCAATCCATTTACTCCACGTCGCATCAGTTGCATGATGGGTAGTGGGAACCTTACCCTTGAACATCCAGCCTAGTACTGGTAATCGGGGTGCCAGGAGAAGTTGTGCTTCAGTACCAATTACCTCTGAGGCAGCTCTAACTCCTTCATATGCTGCCAGTATCTCTTTTTCAGTTGGGGTGTAATTAGCCTCAGAGCCCTTGTATCCTCGACTCCAAAATCCTAGGGGTCGACCTCGAGTCTCCCCTGGCACTTTCTGCCAGAGGCTCCAGGTAGGACCATTGTCCCCAGCTGAGGTGTAGAGCACATTTTTAACATCTTGTCCCATACGGACTGGTCCAAGGGCTACTGCATGCACAATTTCTTGTTTAATCTGTTCAAAAGCCTGTTGTTGTTCAGGGCCCCACTGAAAATCATTTTTCTTTCTGGTCACCTGATAAAGAGGGCGTACAATCTGGCTGTAATCTGGAATATGCATTCTCCAGAAACCCACAACGCCTAAGAAGGCTTGTGTTTCCTTTTTGTTAGTTGGTGGGGACATGGCTGTTATTTTGTTGATCACCTCTATCGGGATCTGGCGACGCCCATCTTGCCATTTAATCCCTAAAAACTGGATCTCCCGGGCAGGCCCCTTGACCTTGCCTCTTTTTATGGCAAAACCAGCTTGCAGAAGAATTTGAATTATTTTCTCCCTTTTGTCAAAAACTTCTGCTGCTGTATCACCCCATACAATGATGTCATCAATATATTGCAAATGTTCTGGAGCTCCACCCTCTTCTAGTGCAGTCTGGATCAGTCCGTGGCAAATAGTAGGACTGTGTTTCCACCCCTGGGGCAGTCGATTCCAGGTGTACTGGATACCTCTCCAGGTAAAAGCAAACTGTGGCCTGCACTTTGGTGCCAAGGGAATAGAGAAAAATGCATTAGCAATGTCTATAGTGGCGTACCACTTGGCTGCCTTTGACTCCAGTTCGTATTGAAGTTCTAGCATGTCTGGCACAGCAGCACTCAGAGGTGGTGTAACTTCATTTAGGCCACGATAGTCCACAGTTAATCTCCATTCTCCATTAGACTTTTGCACTGGCCATATAGGACTATTAAAGGGTGAGCGAGTCTTGCTAATCACTCCTTGATTTTCTAATTGTCTAATCAGTTTATGAATGGGGATCAGGGAGTCTCGATTGGTGCGATATTGTCGTCGGTGCACCGTGGCAGTAGCAATTGGCACCTGTTGTTCTTCAACTTTCAGCAACCCCACAACAGAAGGATCCTCTGAGAGGCCAGGCAAGGTAGACAGCTGTTTAATGTCCTCAGTCTCTACAGCTGCTACACCAAAGGCCCATCTATATCCTTTTGGGTCCTTAAAATACCCTTTCTTAAGGTAGTCTATGCCAAGGATGCACGGAGCATCTGGACCAGTCACAATGGGGTGCTTTTTCCATTCATTTTCAGTTAGGCTCACTTCGGCCTCCAATACAGATAACTCTTGAGATCCCCCTGTTATTCCCGAGATACTGACAGATTCTGTCCCTTTATGATTCGATGGCATGAGGGTGCACTGTGCACCAGTGTCTACCAGGGCTCGATACTTTTGTGGTTCTAATGTGCCAGGCCATCGAATCCACACAGTCCAATAAATCCGGTTATCCCTCTCCTCCTCCTGGCTAGAGGCAGGGCCCCTCTAATTAAAGATTGGATTCGTGCTGCTCACGGGGATTGGACCTTCATTTCCTCTATTCACTCTTGGAAAAAAAGGATTTGAGGCCCATCTACCCTGACTGGAGTCCTGCTCATTGGTAACTGGAGCAGCCATCCTCCTAGAAAAATTCTCTCTGGTATTTCTGTTAGCTTGCAACTCACGTACTCGTGCCTGTAGGGTACTGGTAGGTTGTCCATGCCATCTGTTCATGTCCTCCCCATAATCACGCAGGGTAAACCACAGGATACCTCGTGACGTGTTCCGTTTCCTTTGAGCCGGTCCAGTAGGAGGGCGTTGCCTCCTAAAGGCTGCAACGCGGGCCTGTGTAGGTAGAGAGTCAAGTTTATTCTCGATCCTGGACAGTTTGTCTGACAGTTGTTTCAATGTGTCTTTGTTTTCCTTAGTCAGTTTTTCCACAGCCGAGACACGGGCCTGCAGTGGGGAAGAAATACTATCTTCATACTGTCGCATATAGTTAGCCATTTCGCCCACACTAGGTCGTGCCATAGCATCTTCTCCCCAGACTAATATTGACAATGTAGGGGCATGTGTTGGTGGAGCACTCTTCACAACCTTCCGGAACATGGATCGGTTGCATTCCACTTCATCAGGATTTACAGGATCTACAATGTCCTGAGGGTGTTTATAAATGATCTCTTGCACAGCTAGTTCTCTAAGGTAGTTAATACCTTTTTCTATAGTGGTCCATTTGCTTAGGTGGCTCATAACATCATCTTTATAGGGATACCTGCTCTTTACAGCTGACAAGAGTCGCCTCCAGAGACTGATACTGTTCGACCTTCTTGGAAGCATCTTATCAATACCACCATCTCTGGACAGGGATCCCAACTGTCTGGCTTCTCTGCCATCCAATTCTATGCTATCTGCCCCATTATCCCAGCATCGGAGCAACCAGGTAATTATTGGCTCACCGTCATAACGACTAAAATCTTTTCTTATATTTCGCAGTTCTTTCAGGGATAAGGAGTGGTAGGTTATCTCTACTTCCGAGTCCGAGTCCTCCTGTGATTGTTCTGCTTTAGAAGGACCTTTCTTGTCCTTCTTGTGTAATGGGCCTTCTTTAAAAAGACGATCAAGGAAACCCCCCTCTGTGTCAGGCCCTGACTCTGACTGAGAAGGGCCCTCACCTGGGTCCCGTGCTGGCTCTGCCTTAGAAGCCTCTGAATCATCATCCTTCACTTTACTAGTTGATTTCTTTCGGTGTTTTCTCCTGGTTACAGGGGCAGCATGATACCTCCCGCTGTTGCTGCACCGACATCTAATCACATAGCACACCAGTAACACATACAGGACACCCAAAAATAACAACATGCCCTGTTCGAATTTTGCAGGAATCAGCTTGGCAAAAAAGGAGCAGATACTATCAAAATCAGTTAAAAGACGCCCGGTGTGCGCAGCTACCGATTCGCGATTAAAGCTGCCCATCATTGTATCATAGAGATAAGAGATCGGAATAATGACTGCCCAGTTTATCACGACATAAATCAGTATCACAACCCATACCGAAACGACACATTTTGACCAGCACGCCCTGTTAAACCACACGTAAGCACTAACACACAGTGCATACGGCAAGTAAGGTATCATTACACATAACTGTAAAACAAGCTTTATAAAGAGAAGAGGTAACACAAGGCTCACAAATGACATTACCATCTTAGCTATCTGTTTTAATTTCCAACCCCTCGTAAATCTCAAAGGAAGAAATCTGATACTCTCTTGGCTGAGCTCTCCGGGTCTCCTCCCACTGGAGCTGGGATTCGACTTATCAGAGCAACCTGTCGGAGCTTCTCTCGAGCCCCACGTTGGGCGCCAATAAATCTGTCACGGTTTAAAGCTGGGCTGGCGATTAAACCTGCGGCAGATGCCCTCTGTTATCCCCCCCCCTCCCCCCAGAGGGAAAGGGAAAGGGAAAAGGGAGAGAGACTTCTGGGTTGGAAAATTAAAACAGTTTTAATAAACTATAATAATGAAAAAAAAAAAAGTATAATAATAATAATAGAAATAATCAAATATATACAAATATATATACAAAACCAAGATTGAGCTCCCCTGAAGTCAGCCACGTCACCACCGGCACTGCAGGGCAGGCTCCGGGAAGGCCCAGCCTGGGCCTAGCGATGGTCGAGAGCTGGATTCAGGAACGCACGGATCGGGATCGGGGGCAGCAGGAAAACAGACGGAGTCCTCCTTGGACACCGGCCATAGCAGAAAGAGAGCGAGACCCTCGTGATCCCCCCACTTTATACCGAGAATGACGTGTATGGGATGGAGTACCCTCGTTGGTCAATTTTGGGTCACCTGCCCTGTCTGCTTCCCACTGCAGCTGCGACCCCCCTTCGGCTCTTCACTCGTAAGCAATGAGGAATTCAGCAGTGACCTTGGTTTCTCTCAAGAATAAGTACAGCAAGAGCCTTTCTGCACAACATCCCTACCGGTGCCTCAGTGATAACTACAAACTTCGAGCGTTATCAGTCCTGGAAGCAGACACTGTCTGCAAAAACATGCAGTTAGTTAGAGGAGACTTAGCTGAAAGTAAAAATCACTGAAAGGAAAATCGGCCTGGTTTAGGCCAAACCAGGACAATGACCCATGTGCTGGAAGGTCATTTTCCTCCTTAATGTAAGGTTTAATTTCTCCATGTTTATTCAAGCCAAGTCCATGGAAGCTTACTCCTAGTGAGGATTTAAGCTGCAGTGAATACGTCCACATAATAATATTCAGTCTTGCATTAACTTTAATGCAGTATTTTATAGTAAAGTTTTTTTCCAGGACATCATTTAGTTAATGTGATAAAACATTAAGTTTTATCTTATCTCTGCTCTTCAAAATTTATTTTACAACTGTGTTTTGTTTAAAAAAAAAAAAAAAAAAAAAAAAGTCACTTTGCAGGGACGAAGTCATACGGAACTTGAAGTGCCTAGCTTGGTAAATACATTTAAGATGCCCAAATACCAATTGCCATCAAATGACTGGTGGTAAATGTTGCTCAGAAAATACTTATTTTATGAGGAAAAAGCATAGTACAAGTGTAAAAGTTGTATTTTAATACATTGTTTGTTGTACCTAGCAGCACTTTAAGATGTCTGTGAAGCAACCTGTTATAACAATAACACCAGTGACAATGTGAACGGGTGCACCATAAAAGTACTAATAAAGTTCCCCTATATTTATTAATGTACCTTGTAATAGACCGGTTAGAAGACAATTTGTTCTTTCTTTCATGCAAATAGTTTTATTAATGGAGCAAAGAGAATGATGAAAATTTAAAAGATACACTAAAACACTCTGATGAATATACGGGCTGAGTGGTGTTTCTGTGGCTGGGATATTGAGGGGAAATAGAACACTAATAGTATTACCATTACTATGAATCAGTTCAGCCCTCGGTCTAGATTGATTTAGATATTTAGCACAAAAGAAGGTTACATTAACAAAAAAATTGTTTCCACTGTTACTATATAGTTACACAAATGATTTGAGGATTAATACAGAACCAAATACATATGTTTTCTGTGATGTAGTGCAAATGGGTCTTAAATCTATTCAGTTCAATAAATTTGTATCAATGTGGAAGAGGGTAGGGTTTGACGTGATCTTTTGTTGTTGACTGAGGATGGGTTCACCACATATTTCAGATTCTCTAGGCATTTAAGTTAGATATTTTAGCTATCCCAAGCTAGGAGCCTGAGTAGACTATACAGGAAAGACAAGTATCTGCAGATAGCGATTCAAAATACCTCCACAATATACTAGAAGTTAAACCGTATGAAGAGCCCATGGTTACAGGTTTCAGAAGTATGATAGCTGACAGGGAATATTCCAGTCTTTAACTCAGAAGATCATTGAAGCTTTTGCTTATCTTGGAATATAATTTTTAAGTACTCATTCTGAGACTTCCCACTGTGAATTTGTTAGTTGTGAAAAGGAAGCTTATTGGAAAAGTTATACCCATGTTTTATGTATTAACATATACCCCAATCTGGAAATGGATTTGTATACATAATTTTAAGCTAATTAGATTTAATAGAACTATTTGTATACTTAAAATTCAGTACTGGCTTTATTATCAAACTAAATCAGGATTAAATAAATCAAAGTCTTTTGACTACATCCTTACTGGCAAGGTAAGGATAGTAAGTTTGGATCAGGGCCTATACTGTTGTCACCACTTAAACTTCTTGAAAGGTTTTGAGGGTATCACTAAACATAGAAATTACATAAGAATAACTTTGTGGTGCTCTTAGTGTTGTTAGTATTGTGTTTTGTGAGTCATCAGCTCATCAGGATGTGCCATTATGGGAAGGAACCTTTCACAGCTAAAGCTCTCAAACTGTGATAGAATTGGGCAGTCTGACATCAAAAACCCACAAAAGAAGTTGGGCACAAATCTAAACTGTTTTGCTTTGGGATTTCCTTCCAAGGGATAAATAGGGAAGCACTGGGGGCTTTATGGAGGAGTTGTATCATCTTTTTATTCTCTAAATAAAATACGATGCAGCATAGTATCTCAGAAGTTGCTTTGGATGTTTAGCACTTGGTGATCTCAAACTGCCTGGAGAAGTAAACCCCCCAACATTCCAGTCTTTCCAATCTTTTTTATATCATTTACCCTTTTGAAGCTTGGTAGATGCTCTGGGAGAGTCTTCTTCTGTGAGTCCTTCAGGAAGGAAGGCTGAGCATTTCCTCTGCGTTTACACTTCAAGGGTATGTTCAGAGCTACAGTGACACCTTTTCTCTCTTCAGCCCTTGTAGTATATAAGACAATCTACTAGGAAAAAACAAACAAGCTTTTACCTTTTTTATAATTATTAGAGTCTTTGCCCTAGAAAGAAAAGCCCTATGGAGATATTATCACTTTCTATTATATCTGATGATTCTTAGAGTGGTTTCTGTAGACTCCTATTACAGTTTCATAGTGTCCTATTGATTTTGTTTCTCTTAAGGGCTTTCACACCAAAAGATTGTATATAATATAAAGGACAATAAAAGAAATTGCTAAGCACTAAGGATTATTATTCTGTGTTTACTGTTGTACCAACTATATGAAAAAAAAAAAAAGCTGAGGCAGTGTACTTATGACTACTGGGATTTGTAGTTTGTACTGTATAAATGTATGCTGACCTCCAAATGTCTGAGACAGTAAAATCAATAATAAGAAATCCACCCACTGTTTATTATACTGAAATTGTTATGCAGGGTATGTATTAAGAGAGAATGTTTCATCTACAGAGTGTTACATATCTGTACTTTTTTGAAAGCACCTATCATATCTGTGTGGATATTATATTACTCTGGCATAATAGCATTGCACTGGCAATCAAATTCAGTATTTTTTTTTTCTTCCAGACTATATTTATGGCCAAAATAGCCACAATTTTCTTCACATAAAATATGAAGTGTAATCTAATGTTTCTCTTCCCAACAGAAGAATATTGTAAATCTATTCAGTCTTCAGCAATTCTTTAAAAAGACTAACTATGGAATTTTGGAAAAAATATAATAATTTCTTTTAAAAATAAAACTGATCAATGATTTATCAGTTATGAAAGTCATTGTACAATTATAACAAATATTACTGCCACCCCTTCAAACTTTTTTTAGTTGCATGAGTAATTCTTACTCATGTAAGGTATCTCATTGAATGTGGATTAACATCAGTCTTGGATGCAATGGAGATGATTTGGTGTTTCTTTTGCAACAAAGTCTTGTTGGATAAGAACTCCTGGAAAACTCTTTCTGTTATTATATGGTATTGATGAAATGTAAACTTTCCCAATGTCACACGAATTTACAGACTTGAAGGTGGTACCATTGACTCATCAACAGAACTCAGTTTGACATCAGTGACACCAAGAAAAATGCCTGTTGTAGGAGTTTGGATTCAGAAAATTGATGAATATCTACAATTTTAAATAAGACCAGTGGATGTCCTCCACAGGTCTAACATCTATAGTAATCACACAATGACCAAATAAACCAAAATGAGAAGATATTTTTGAAAAATATTGTTCTTAGTATGTAGCCAAAGTTTATGACAATATTCCCTTGGGTATCATATGAGAAACTTATTGAATTTTATTATGATTCATGTGGCTTTGCAACTTTCACAGCTAAGAAATGGAATGTGCAATGCAGTTAAATAACACACTGAAATACTAGAAAAAGAACAATATTAAAAATGTTATGATGTACACAAAAGTTGCCTTTTCAGTTCCTTAGAAAAGGAAGTGTAGATAATTTAATTTCAGACTGCAGTATCCAGGGAAAGAAAGAAAAAAGCAGAGTGGAGCAACAAAAATGTAAACAAAATGACCTCATTTACCAAGATAGAAAAGTACTGTTTATCCTTTGATGTAAAGAATCTCCTCCTTCTTTCAAATGAGGACGTATTTTTTATTTCCAGGTTTATGAAGACAGGAAAGTAAGGAGTGGGCAGAAAATTCAGATATTACATAACAGAAAAATTTGACAGTTTCATAAAAAGAGCTGATCAAAAAAGATTAACTCAGTTTAGAATATTTTATCAAAAACTATTATTGTCCTTGGATTATTAGTTTTTGAGGACCTCATTGTAGCCTATAAGTAAGGCATGACTCAGTTCAAGAATCAGAGGCATCAAGATGATATTGTTATGGATTATGCTTGTTTTCTTCATCTCTTCATCTTTTTTTTTTAATTGGGGAATTGAATACATGCTATAACCAAACTGGTATAAAAGGCCAGAGCATGAATTAGTCTCCTCTTGGGACACTTTACTATGTGTCCTTGCAGATTTTAAGGACATTTTCACTACGTTTAAAGAAATAGAGTGCAAACCTGGGCATCAACCGTTTATTTTCGGTTGAATCTGCCTCCTTGGTTTGTCCTCCACAACACAACAGGAAACCCAGGCAGCCGTTAGCCTACAAAGGAACTCTGATAAATAATGTTTGCTGAATTTGCTTGTTGTAAGCGGGCAATGTGTAATGAATAAACTGTATAGAAAGGGAAACCTTTAGAAATGAAGATTAAAATATGGCCTCAGGTTAATGATATATTATCCAAAGTTTCTTTTCTTCTACTAAGGCACATCTTGGCTTACATACACTGTAGTTATTGAAATTATAATAGAAGAAAATATTTCAGTGGAGGAATTATTGCCAATATTTAGATTTAGAGAGAATGTGAAGTATAACACACAGTTTAAAACTCATTAAAATTATCTTACTAGTTATTTCTTTTACAAAAGGATTTGGACTGGATTAATTATATCATGACCAAATGTAGAGAGGTCAATGCAATGTTTTGCTGATATTGTCCTTTATAGTTATATTGTAACTCTTGACTTCTGCTCTGTATTCATTCTCTCTTCAAGTTTTTACTTTGAATTCTTGTCTTTGTTTGTGTGTGTAAAAATGTATGTAAGTAAGAACAGGCTCATGATTACTACACTACTTTGTAGGAAAGAGCTCTGAGAAAGGCAATACATTTTTATTTATTGATGCATTATTCATGACAAGGGTGCTTCTTCCCATATAAATACCCACATGGCTTGATGAAACTTGGCCCAGGACTTGCATCTGAGCCCCTTTGTGTAGACTGGGGTAATATGGAGAATTATGTGAGTATCAGAAGGACTTTGCGTCCTTGTTAATGGGTTTTATTATATCACCTCAGTTACAAAAGAAAGATGAAAGAGATGGTGTTGTAAGTGCTGGTTCTGTGGGGTAAGGAATACAAACATGGCGTGATCTTGGTGGCCAGCACAGGTTTCTGGAGAAGCTGGGGTCGAGCGTGAAGTCAGGAAATCAGCCTGGTTTGTCTGCCTGCTCTTGCTGTAGCAACCTAGAGCTGAAGCGTTTAAACACTTTAAGGTGCCAAAATCTTTTCATTTTGTTACCCATCTTGTTATTCAAAAAGTATCCAAATCTTAAGAACAAAACAGGTTAAAAAGAGTGTGGGAAAGATGAGCTATACGTCTCCTTTCACATACAACCCAAACAACATAGATGAGTCATTGTGGAAGTCTTATAATTTTCTGCTAAGCAATAAATTATTACCTTAGCCTTCACTGGAAATAAGGAAAAAGTTAGCTAAAAGTGTTTGAGAATAATAATACCTCCTATGTTTTTGCTGCATAATAATAGACAAAGCTATTTTAGATGAGTCATGTTATGGTTGGTCATGGTGGAAACTGAAGCAGCAGCATCAATTTGGAACTGAATTTAAAATAAAACTCCAATTATTCTAAATAAATATGTTTTTCCCCCCATCGGGGAATATTTTCAGATATTTTTTTAAAAGTAAGTATTTTACAAGAGATTCAAACTGCATGAATAAGTAATATGTCATAATAAAATGTCATTAACTTTTTATTTGAAATCTAAATGGAAAAGAGAAAATAATGCTGTTATTATTCAGACTTAAGTTTAGAAAAATAGAATTTAGGAAAGTGAAATAATCTGCCACTAGAAGTGGTAACGTGTGCTTGGTTCAGAAGCCCATAAAAAATTTCTGTAGTAATTTTAAAAACTAGCAAATTATTTGCTGTAAAAATCAGTATTGTTACATCATTACATCATGATATGACAGGGAAGGTTTTCTTTGCTGCCATTTTATAGTTTTGCAAAAAAACATATTTCTTGGCAAAATTTTACCATTATGGCCAGAGTCTTTCATCAGTGATTTAATTCTCCTTTTTCAATGTCTCCTTTCCCCAGTTTTATTTCTCTCCCTCCACTTTTATACATCTATTTTAAAAAAAAAGAAAAAAAGAGAAAAAAGAAAGAACAAGAGAGAAAATGGAATAATCAATATCTCAAATTTCTCACTTTTTAAAAGTAGTACATTTCAGTTTTCTTTTAGATTTAAAAGTCAATTCACATTTTTGGAATTACAGTTTCCCCTGGAAGGTGGGCATTATTTTTGCCAGCTTGAATTGTGATATATTTAGTAAATATACATCTGCATCACCAATCTCAAGCTCTCAAACTGGGAAGATAATGTTTACAGGAACAGTTATTCTGAAGTTCTTATTAGTTGCTTTGTTTTTCCAAGTGGATGGACTTTTAGACCACTGGGCTGATTTCATCCAGTTTCAACAGAAGTGTTGAGCCTTGAGGGTAACAGGAACTTCCCACAGGTTTTGTGAAATAGGTAAGTGGATAAGCGAGAAAGACATAGTGAAACACCTTATTAGACACCATTTCCACCATTCAGTTAAAATTTCTTCCCACCTGCATTCTCTGGTGACTTGCACTGATTTATGTCTCTGGGTAAGGCGGCCTAATGTCTGTCCCCTTGCAGACTCAGACACAGAAAGAGGTGAACCACTGATGTAATTCAGTTAAAAAGCCAATGCCTCGCAAGACACAAATCCATTTCTTCAGGTGCTCATGAACTTGTATTACTGATGACCTACCAGAGGTAGAGGAAGCTTTGGGAGCCCCAAGTTGTAGAGGGGCTCTGTGGCATAGATGGAAGGACAGAGGGGAAGGAGTTTGACTGGCTCTGAAAGTAACCTCATCCAGTTTGCAACAAATTCAGTGAAAAATTGGATATTTATTCACATAGTTGAAGTCATCAACACTAAATGTGATGAGAAAAAAAGAAGGGAAAAAAAAGACACTAGCTTCAATGATGGAAGAATTAAGCCCTTGACCTTAGCTTTCAGAGTCTTGCCCTAAATAACTGAAGAAAATCCAGTGTCAGATGTAGGCAGAGCCCCATCCTCACTCGGTGCTTTGCAACACTGAAAGCCTATTGAGGATCTGGCCTTCTGTGCATAATTACAATTTTGTGAGACTAAGAAAAAGGCATTGGACTGTGATACTGAAAAAGTTTAAAAGTGTTTAAAGAAGGCGTCGAAGTGTATACTGCAGGCTTTAAATCATTTTTAATGTTGTCAGCTTCATGCAATTGAACAACAAAATGTATAGAAGCTCAAAAATACCTTGGTTTGTGATTTTGTGCAGGTATATTGGAAAAGCAATGTATGTGTTGTCCTCTATTATTAAGAACATTGATGATTACAAGGTAACTTATGTGATACAAAAATTTGTATAAAGTCTGAGTTCAATTATTATTCAGCGCATTGACCAAGCATTACCAAAAAAAAAAGTGCTAAGCAAACCATATTGAACATCTGTCTCAAAAATGTTTAAATCAATAGTAAAAGCAAACTTTATTTGACTTGTAGTCACAGTCTAATTCCATTCCCAAATTTTCCACAGGCCAAGTAATTACAATTAACCAGTGATTAATGCTTTAAGTAAGAAGAGTTTTGCTGAGGAACTGAATATACCATACTTTCCCAAAGTAACGAGAAAAAGCAGGTTAAAGGGGTATTTCACAGGCAGATTTATAGTAGAAAATGGATTATTTGATCACTTCTGAAATTTTTCTTACATTTGATTTATGACTTTATATTTTACAATTTTATTTTATTAGTTTTTTTTAAATCTTCATGTTCATAGATGAAATTATTTTCTCATTTTCTGGGAGTAAAAACACAGGCAATTCTATCTTGAGCTGATGGGAGAAGGAAATTTCTTCTTCAGAAGTATTTCCTGTATTAATTAATGTCTTCTATTTTTTGATGATGCAATTTTATTTCACTTTGTATGATATTTATTCTATACAGCTACAATTTCTTGATAGCTTTTACTAAAAGTAATCTCACAAAACAGTTGCACCATATTAATAACACAATATTTTCTTTTAAAATAAGGTCAAGAGTCTCCCATTTGATTCAGGTAAAAGCAGAATATAGAAATCTTATAATTTTTTACATTATGGTCATGCAATTTGTAACAGTATCATAAAAAAAAATAAAACTTCATTTAAAATAACAGATAGAGATATTCCAGTACATTTGACCTTATGAAAATAATTGGGTTTTAATTCGTTTCTTTCTTTTTTATTTGCACAATTTCATCAGAGACAAGACGTTCTGACAAAATGTATTAATTTCCAGAACTGAATATTTTTTCAACAGAAAAGCATTACCATTAAAAACCTTAGCTGATCCTACTACCTTCCTATAGCATGTCTCCTGTAGTAACTGGCTTTACTGTCTTCCAGATACAGAAAACGCTCCTGGATGTTAAACTAATGCCCAGGTTGGTAGTTTACCTGATCTGCCAGCCACTTTTGGTTCTCTTGGTACTTGCCAAAACTTTTTATACATCCTACAGTGATGCACAGTGGTAGGAAACACATTATCTAGACTACTCAGCACCTCTTATATTCAGAAAGGAAAAGTAGGGGGTAGCTTCCTTAGCCACTATCTCTGTTTCAGGCTTTGGACTTTAACATTTAGTTATTTGAGGAATTAAGACATGACAGAAGTCTAGAAGGTGAGTGTGGGACTCATTCTATCACCTGTAACATGGTGAATTAGGATTTTAGACCTGTGGCCATGCCTTGTTTAAATATGATTAACTCTCTCCACGTACCAAACCTGTTGGGATTTTTATTATTTGAGAGACTACTACTACTTCTGAAACTGTTAAAGATTTTACCTTTTAACTTCAGTAGATGCTTAATAATAACAATTTTTTTTTAATTCTGTGCATACTTTGAAAGTTTAATCAGTATTCTAACGAGTTTCCAGGTTACTGATTCCTCTGTTGCAGAATAAGTTGCACTGGAGGACTTAAAAGGCATCTCTAATTTCTGTTACTGTCAAAGACTGGAGAGGTCCAACATTTTGCTTTGAAATTATGTTCTTCTTATGAACTGCTTATTAGGCAATTATATGTGCTGTTTAAGCTAGAACTAGCTAGAAATTGAAATAAAATTATTTTTAAAAGGCTCAGTGGTAGTTCTTGTTGAAAAGCAGTTATGACTGTGCGGCTGTCAGAAAGGGTTTAGAATAATGAGACACACAGGTAATCAGCATGAACTGGCAGGAACATTTTTTCCATTATTTCGTTCCAAGGGGACCTGATTAGAAAAAATATTGTGCTTATTGCTTTACTTTAAGTAAGCTTGGCTAGAAAGAGAATTACATATTGCATTACTATTTTAGGCATCTATAAACTGTAAAATATAAGTAAAAAGAGGAAAAATACTATTTTAAGGATTACCATTTTAGCAGGCCAGCTAGCCAAATGTTTTAACTACTTACAACTTAGGTGTGCTACTCCCAAGTTGCAAAAAACATTCTAGCTGTGACAGGCTTCAATATTTGTGAAACAAGAATCATGCAAATTAAATATAGGAACTAGGTATAATGTTGTGATTTCCATCTTGCCCGTACAGGCTGGTGTTTTCTTGTGTATTCTAAAATGTTCAGCCTGCTCTTTGGTTATAATTTCTCTTTTACAAGGCTCCCTGCTTTTAGGTGGACTTCAAAATACTCCACAACGCACTTCACGCAACAGAAAGTTCTTGTTAACTTTGAGAACACATAGAACTGATTAACATAAAATAGAATTAAATAACAACAACAACAAAGACTTCTGAGTTTGTAATTCTGTGAATAGCTGACTTGAGTGCAGAATAGGGAAGATGGAGTAATATCTCTGCAACCTCTTGCTCCTGTTAGCATTTGGATTGCAGTAGAGCTCAGAAGTCCTAAAAGAAATCCACAATATAAACAGAGGGCGAGAGAGGGATTAGCATAAAAATATGTAATGTTTTCAGCAAGGAAAGACAGAAATCATTAGCAGAACTGGAGGAATAGCTGGGATCTTTTCATTCATCATCCATTGCCCCGAGCCTGTGTCAGGCCCCTTGGTCATGGATATTGTGATCCAGACGTGACTCAACTTGTGCTGCTGCAGGAATGAAGAGCTATTGCTCTTTTGATACTGAATGCTTTAGAAACAGCTTTCACTGTTTTTTTTGTGTGTGAAAATGAAGTGAAAAGGTAAACAACATTGAAATACTATGGCTAACTCAAGCCAAAGATTAAGATTGTCTTAGAAGATGAAATTTTTACTTCTATAAAATCCAGTTTAGGCTCTGTCACCCATTTTGCATTATTGAAACCTGATGAAGTACCAGATATTGCGTTATCACCACAGTAGATCCAGTCCATAGGCAAATATAATTCGCACTGATGTAAGAAAGAATAAAGTCTGATCATTCCCTTACTTCTCAAAGAAAAAAAGCATGATGTAAGGAATCACCAGAGCTCCCACAGATTCGCAGGAAGGAGCAAAGAAGTTGGTGACACGTTTGGAAACACGAAGCTGAGCTACAAAGCTCTATCCTTTCTTAAATCTGCGGATGTAACTCAACAATGCTTTTAAAACTGAAATTGTAATTAGAACCTAAAAAAAGAGCTCACAGAGGAAAAAAAAAGGGTTTTCAACATTAGCTAGCTACCTGGAGTTCTGAAAAGAACTGCCATCATTCATTCTAAGACATAATGAGATGCCAAAGTTAAAGGCATAATGAGATGCCAAAGTTGAAGAATATTTATTTAGTAGTCACCTCCTATATGCTTCGCTATTTGTTTAAGCTGAATAAACTCAACAGACCAGCATTAGTAACAAGCCAACAGAGTGCCAGTTGCCTGGAGCATCATATGGGTAATGGATTAGAAAATGCATCTCAATAGGTAAACCTGTTACCATTCCACATTTTATCCTAATAACTTAGTAATGCTGTTGGTAAGCATAAGTTGTTCTTAACTAAAAAAAAAAAAAGCCTTTAAAAATACTGGACCAGACCACTGGGAAAGGAAGGAAGGTATTGCTGGCCTCCCCTCAGTTCAGGTGAGGCGCTTTACCCAGTGGACTCTATGTAAGAGGGTTTTCAGACCCCAGCATCCCAACACACCAGTGGAATGAGTTGTGCTCTGCTTGTGCAAATGAACAAGACTGAAATCAAACACAAGAAGAGAACACCTTGTGGCAGCCAGGCACAGGTAGGACTATGTGGAGATAAAAAAAGACCCATAAAATGGTAACTGTGCCCCTGGCCAGGAATAGCTGAATTAGCTTAAAGCTGAGTGCTGTGCTCTTGAGTGGGGAGCACGCTTCAGAGAGTGAGGAGGGCTGCTGACATCTAGTGTTTTCTGCTTAAACAAATCGTCTGCTTGTGCTCTTAAGGAGCAGTCTGTATTTGGTTACTCAGAGAGCACAGGGTGCGTGGCTCCAGGACATCAGTTTAGTGAGAGGGTGGCAGAAGATGAGGGCTTGAAATTCCCCGGCTCTGGTGCCTGTCCATGCTCGCTGTGTTTCTAACACCCCTACCCCTTGGCACACTGAGACAAAGAGGAGTGCAGGGGAAGCTGTATTTGAACATTTCCTTTCTTTTCCCCCACTAGGCTTATTTTCTTGAACCAAGAAGCAATTTCTAAAATCAAGATCATCAATCAATGCAAGCAAAAGTCAGGAAAAGATACTAGGAAAAGTTTTGTCTTTCTGTCTCACTTCCTAAAAGCAACAACAATCAAATTTTACTATATTTGCTTTACATACAAAATTTAAAAAAAAAGCTGGGAAGGAATGCTTTCACAGATATCGTAGATGCAGTAACAACACATAAATATTGTATGTCCTCACTGTGATTGTCACCGTGCTTCGTTTTAACCAAACATAATTCTTCCATAATAGTTTCATTGGAGAATATGTTTTGCTTCCTGCGTAACTTCATTCTCTTTACTCTGTCTATTTACAGTTTGTGCATGCTGTCTGATTATGTTAGGACTGTCATTCTGTGCTGTCATTATTATCTGGATTGTTTTGCTAGCTCTGTTGCTGTTAGACTCATTATTTTCAGCCTGCTAAATGTCCTGACCTAGATTTGATTGCCTACCAGGTGACTCATTATTTAAATTAACTGGTAGATCTACATCAGGCATTACAATCTAATTCCTTGAATTAGATTGCCTGCTGATTCTTCCTTTCCAGATGATTGATAGTTTGAATGATTGTCATTTATGGAAAAAACAAACCAAGCTTTTATATATGAATCAGTATTTAACTATTCCTTTTCTTTTATAGTTTCAGCCTCAAATTTGTTCTTGAGGCCTCAAATAGACGTAGAGATGTGGACTATAATGATTTTACAGTGGAAAATATTGAGAATTTATTATTTTGTCTGTAATAACCTTTACTTACATATTCTTGAAAGATATTGTTTGGCTACAGTTGAGGCTGTCTACTTATATTGCAGATACTTTGACACACCAGCTGCAGGGAGATATTTGTGCTAAACGCAGGAGGAGATAGTAACTTTCCTGAACATCTCATGCAATCTAAAGGTTACATTGAGAATGTCGTTTTTGCAGTGATGGATGACTGTCTGCATGAGCTGTATCGTTATTTTGTATGGGACAACTAGTGCGAGTACTGCTCATCAATGAGAATAACTGGTTCACAATCTGTCTCTCAAAGATAAGACACGAAAAGGACATAGACCTCAGAAATGACTCCCCATCCGTTACCTTAACCACAAGACCATTCTGATGAGGATATCAGCTTTTCTTAATGTGTTTGTCTAGAGAAGACACTTTGCATAAAGAAATGAACTATTTAAAAACTTTATAATTATTACCCTTTATAAAATGATTTCTAAATGCATCGTTCTTGTACCGCTATAATTAATATTGTTTCCAGCTGACGGTTGTTTTTAACTCCACAAGGTCAACTGTTAAATCGCTGCAGTCACAGTAAGCGCTAAGCCTGTTAGTGTTTCACAGGGCAGGAGTTTCTCCTCTGAGGTTTCTGCTTTTACAGTGGAAACGGTGAGATCTCCTTGTCTCTCTGCTAAAGGTTGCTCTACCTCTTCTTTTTCCCTAGAGCATTTATTCTCTTGGTTTTAGTTCGACAGTTTTGAGTGAGGTTAGAAGAGTTCGTCTTGTTTACAGCTTCTCTGGACAAAAGTAATGTATGTGTGTATTCATGTACTGAAGATGTAAAAGGTTTGTGTTTTGGGGATAGTTTGCTAATTCTCTCATTGAGAAGGATATGTCTCTGTACATGGTCACAAGGCACTGAAAAAAGGGTAATGGTATTTTTATTTTTGTAGTTGAATATGAAGAGAATCCCTCATTGCCACAAGGCGTATAAAACCCCTCAGCACTGCAGATGTGGCAACTTCTGTTACTCAAAACAAGGGTAAGTGGGGAGTAGGCAAGCAGTCAGGCTCATTGCTGAATAGTCTCAGCTCAGTGAACATGCAATCACAGGCCTAATTGTAATCAAATAAGTAATCGAAGCCCCAATCCATAAAACACATAAGTGTATAATTACCATTAAACAAGTGCCTAGTCCTATTAGGTTTAATAGAAGATAAGCATGGGCTAATGTTCATATACTTTGTTGAATCAGGACCTAACCAATCTCCATATACTTCAGAGTACCAGGCTTGCTCTTCTAGAGAAAAAAGGGTTTTGTGTGGACTCTAGTAGGTAGCAAAACCTGCGGTATATAGACATGTATGCGTATAATGTATAAATGTAGACAGAGGGTATCAAAAATGTAGGAAAGTGGTGCAGTTAAGCTAATTTAAACTCCCCTGGGGAGACATGCCAGTGCATAAGGCACCCCATGTTTTATTTTGTCCTATATGAAGTGCCAGAGAGGGTTAAGATATTGTTTCTGCTTATTAAAACAAGAATAACACTTGTGTGAAGGTCTGCTGTGTGGGAAAGGAGCTACTCATAACACTAAGGACTGATGTGGCTAAAGCCTTTGGTGGCAAAGGGACGACCCACAGAAGCAAACAAGCACAACATGTCCAAAGGTGCTTGGACAATCTGATTCAAAAGCATCTCACGAACTCCAGCATCCAAAGAGGGGCCAGAGAGCCCAGGTACTTCAGCATTTCCATTGCTGGCTTTCAAAATTCCCTGTTATTGAAAAATTATGTGAGTATTAAGCCAGGTAGAAATTACAGGGGGAAGAAACAGGAAAAATAGAGTTGGAGAGAATGGTAACTTACTATCAGTACAGTTGAGAATGCAGGAATATGTGTTAGCTACTGATAGCAAAAGCACATAAACTATCAAACTGTTCTGCACAGCCAGGGTAAAGACTGCAGAATTAAACATTAATGCTAAGCTGCTTAAGATGAACGCTGTGACTCCAGACTGTGTACATTAGAAAGGTTGACAGAAGACTAATTTCTGAAGGAGAAAATGTTTTAAAAATTAAGCACAACCATCAATAAATCAGCCAAGCTTAAAATAAAAATAGGGGTTTGGATATATTCTGACATTTGAATATAATATAGCTACAAGAATAAAGGTTTTGCAGAACTATGTTCTAAGGTAGTCAACTATTTCTTACACTTAATGTCTTTATGCTGAAGATTGTGTTTAAAGAATTGTAACCAATGGTGTAGTTCAAGGATTTGTATCAAACTTCATATGGTACTAACACTGCAATAACGATATCTCTATATATACCGGTGCAGATCTTCAGAGTGCTTTACCAGCATTATTTAATGACATGCACAATAGCCCTTTCAGGTAAGTATTGTAGAGATGGAAAAGCTGAGACATGGCCAGATACTTCTTAAAGCTATTTTGTCAATATGCAGAAGGGTAAGAGTTAGAATTTAAGAGGACTTAGTTCCTCAAAATGACGAGGGATGGTCTCTGTACAATGGTTTTCAAAAGTGATTAAATTAAAATGCTTTCATTCAAAATGCAAATAACACAAGTGGGCTCTAGCCCACTCTGATGTCTTTGGCCTAAACTACTTCTTTTCACTGTTGAGGGCTAGATCTTCAAAGAGGCTTTGTAATCTGTCCCCTTTTATGGAGGTGCTTACATCAATAGGACTACACACATACATAGTTTAAATACAAGCATTAACACCTCCTTGGATTAAAGCCATACAGTTCAGCTCCTTAAAAGATTGAGCTTTAAATTTACATTTTAATGTCATATAATGTTTAAGGCAATTAATTTTTAATAGCAAAAGCGTTGCTTTTGACACAGCTCCTCCAGCATAAAAATGAAGATCTCACCGGTCCCATCCTCTTGCTTATGGGCTCATTCACTGTGTCCATGTCTGCTCTGTGTTAGGCTGTTGGCTTGGTAATGCATAGGTATTTCAGGCATCATGCAGACAAAAGCCACCTTACAGCCCTTCTATAGCTGTGCTGAACTCTGTCCCTGGGGGCTGGGGAAACTCCTGAAAACTCCGGTTATTGGGGAATTACACCCAAGTTGATGCAATTGTTCACTGAAAGCCTTAAGTGATTGTTGGGGCTCTTCTCTTTACAGAGAACAACAAAAGAAGAGGAAGGGTGGGGGGATACCACACAATTTCCCTTTTATCTCATTCATGGGCCTTGACTCCATGTCACACTTCATTGTTATAATGAAAACTATATATTTATTTTGAAAAGTATTGTCATTAACTTATCTGGTTTCATAAGTAAAGTGTTTTTGTTGCTATTTTACTGTTGGCCAATAATTCAACTCTATACACCGATCAACTTTCCTTAAGCAGTTATCAACACTGTAGGTAAGCGAGCACATGGATTCTAGCGGACAATGAGAACTGCCTAGAAGGTGGTCAGTTCTGTGCCTTAAGTTTTTGTTACAGCCAACAGACGTTATTTGTGATGTTTTGGTTGAATTGTGTTTTTAATAATGAACGGTTGCACTTGATTATGACCTTTGTTTTTCTTCTCTCTGGAAATGAAATGGCAAAGAAGTGTGCCTTTCCATTCAATTTGCGACTTAAGGAATGATTTTCTTAGTTCCTCCTTTGGTAAGAATTTTTCAGAGCTTGTATCTTGCTTTTGAGAAACCGTACTTAAAAATTGCAATACTTTTAGGCTCCCGATGTGAGATGTCCCAAGTGTGACAGACCTGGCATACAAGATGACAGTAGCTGTCTTTAGCTCTCCATGGAGATAAAACTAAGGTAACATAGAGTCATTCTGCTTTTCCATCAGAGATGAAAAATGTGATTCAACAGTACATGTATTTGAACACTTCAGGGACAATTTTATTCACTGGCTCATCCAGAGGATGATCAGCTGCATTGGAATTTACAAGTTCTTTTTTTGATATTCCACAACCGTAACATTCAGTAAACTCTAGTCTAATTTATGGTTATTAGCATAGCTGCTTTTGTGAATAGATCCTGACTTCAGTGGGCTTCTTGAGCACTCATGTAGATGGTATTTACAGTGATCCTTACAGTAATCACTAATATTTGATTTCAAAAAACAGAAGTTTCTCTTTTGATCAGGAATTCATGTTGTTCTAAGGAGCTGTGTTTCCATGTTAAATGCAAAGTGTTTGCTTTTGACTGATGAGCAACATTTTTTTTTCTGTTTTGTGGTAAATTCTTCGTATGTGAAATAAGTTCCAAATTAAAGTGAAGTTGAAGTGAAACAAAACAAGAATATTCAATTGGAGACAGTCAAAAAGTATTACTGTTGTATTTCAAAATACACTGATAATATTATTCCAATGTATTCTGTTCTTATTCATATTTCAATATTGTACTATATTTGCTGTGTACAGAATATGTTAGTTCTTTTATAGACCTCTCTATGAGTCTGATGGGCTCCTGTGCATTTTGCCTGTCACATCTAGAGGAGTGTGATTAGCAGTAATATTCTGAAGGTGGAAAATCCTCTCCTGGGATCTTCACCTGGCACATACGACCTGTCATATGGTCATGTGCCCAGATGATCACTGTGCTGTTCTTGGACACAGTCAGGATTTCAGTTTCCCAGTACAAAGAGCTCTCCTATGTCTCTTCCAGTACAGGAATATGTAAGAAGACAAAGTGACCAGCAGTTCTTACAGAAAAACTCCCACTTTTCCCATCCATTACACACATTTATAGTAAGCTCTGGACCACATCTGCTTGTGGAGCTGAGGCTCTCCCCTGAACGATTCTCTGGTGCCCGCAACGTAAGAAGGACATGGACCTGTTGGAGCGAGTCCAGAGGAGGGCCACGAAGATGATCAGAGGGCTGGAACACCTCTCCTGTGAAGACAGGCTTAGAGAGTTTAGGCTGTTCAGCCTGGAGAAGAGAAGGCTCTGGGGAGACCTTCTAGCAACCATCCAGTACCTGAAGAGGCCTGCAGGAAAGTGGGAGAGGGACTTTTTACAAGGGCATGGAGTGATAGGACGAGGGGTAACAGTTTTAAACTGGAAGAGGGGAGATTTAGATTAGATATTAGGAAGAAATTCTTTGCTGTGAGGGTGGTGAGACACTGGCCCAGATTGCCCAGAGAAGCTGTGGCTGCCCCCTCCCTGGCAGTGTTCAAGGCCAGGTTGGATGGGGCTTTGTGCAACCTGGTCTGGTGGAAAGGTGTCTCTGCCCATGGCAGGGGGGTTGGAACTGGATGGTCTTTAAGGTCCCTTCCAACCCAAACCATTCTATGATTCTAAGTAGCCAAACTCTGCAGCAGTAGCCACTTAAGCTACCAGGTTTCAGAAGGACTGAATATTTCTCAGCCTCCTCAATCCATTTTTGCAAGTGTGCAAAAATGGGATTACCAGGAGGCTTTGTATGAGTTGCTTTAGCTGTAATTCCTGAAGAGTTTTTAGAGCTGCTAATCTAAGAGCTCGTCTCCGGGGGTTGATGACTCTTAAATCTATTTTACAGATTTAAATACCTCACCTTTAATATCTAGGATCAGGGTTAGAAATGCCACTTACCCTTTCCACCCCCTCTCTGCTCTTTGAGAAGGATGGTGAAATTACCAGGAGAGACAGATAAAGATGAGCAGAAGGGTTAGGAAGAAGGAGAGAGGCATTTTTCCTTGCTCAGCCCAGCTTGCACTCTAACAGGTATTTACAGTCTCTGGCTCGTGGTGCTTGTACTCAACTGTGTCAATCTGCTTCTATCCACAGGCTGACTAGGAGCAAGATAATTTATCTTTCTTGCTCTTACCCTTGTCTGTGTCCCCACACATTAAGGATGTTTCTCAGGCAGCACAAATATGTGTGAAATCTCTTGATTGCCTTTGCCCCATGTGAAAAGGCATTGTATGCTCTGTCCTTGACCAGCTATTGTCATGCCTTTATAGCTGGCTGATGAATTCTCAGAGCACAAGCACAAATTCTGATGGATTGAAAAAAAAAAAAATATATATATATATGCTCTGTACTGGAAGGGCATAGCTCTTGTTGACATTGCTGCCAGAGAGCTGCCCGGTGCTCTGTAAGCTGGATTTTCATATTCATGGACTACCTTCTTAGCAACTAGTCCCAAGTGCTTATGAACTCTGTGTATGTCTCCTCTGTCTTTGCAGATTAGTGCTTTAGGGTGGGGAAGAAAGAAGGTGCTGTATGCTGCTGCTCTTCGTAAAGGTCACTGCTCCCAAAAGGATCAGCAACATCGCTGGCACCATTACCCTCACACAAGGTATTCCCAATTCTCCAAAACATAATGGCTCACAGTAATTTCTTCCTTGTCAGCTGCAAGGATAAAAATCTTTGTTTTTTTTTTTTTTTTAATGTGCAGAATTTCTGCGAGCATTTTTCACCATAGCTAAATATTTCTTAGGAAAAGACAACTAAATGGAAGCTGGGTGGAGAACACAAATTGTTTTCAAGTGGTCATGTTCTTCATTGTCTATTTAATTCCTGATACAAACAGAGCCCCCAACAGATGTTTAGCAGGCTAAAGAGAGTTTCTGATGCTGGCAGACTGCTCACAAAGCAGAATCATGCAGGTTGCAATTTTATATGCAACACCTCTCAAGTGATAAAATATAACATCTTCAATTTTAGAGAACAGTACCACTAATAAAAAAATATCTAAAAATTATAGAAGAATAATCTGTAAACAAAAGTATGACCGTAAGTCACCTTTGGGAGACCAATACATCATTCTGGAATTGCCTCAAAATATTTAGTTGTAAGATTACTGGGATAGTTAGTACAATGGAGACGCCCCTTCTTCTGGCCCATATGCATAACCAGTGAAATTACAGAATCACACAGAATCACAGAATGTTAGGGATTGGAAGGGACCTCGAAAGATCATCTAGTCCAATCCCCCTGCCAGGGCAGGATTGCCTAGACCATATCACACAGGAACGCGTCCAGGCGGGTTTTGAATGTCTCCAGAGAAGGAGACTCCACAACCTCTCTGGGCAGCCTGTTCCAGTGTTCAGTCACCCTCACCGTAAAGAAGTTTTTCCTCAAATTTAAGTGGAACCTCCTGTGTTCCAGCTTGCACCCATTGCCCCTTGTCCTGTCAAGGGATGACACTGAGAAGAGCCTGGCTCCATCCTCTTGACACTTGCCCTTTACATATTTATAAACATTAATGAGGTCACCCCTCAGTCTCCTCTTCTCTAAGCTAAAGAGACCCAGCTCCCTCAGCCTCTCCTCATAAGGGAGATGTTCCACTCCCTTAATCATCTTCGTGGCTCTGTGCTGGACTCTCTCTAGCAGCTCCCTGTCCTTCTTGAACTGAGGGGCCCAGAACTGGGCACAATAGTCCAGATGCGGCCTCACCAGGGCAGAGTAGAGGGGGAGGAGAACCTCTCTCGACCTGCTGACCACACCCCTTCTAATACACCCCAGGATGCCATTGGCCTTCTTGGCCACAAGGGCACACTGCTGGCTCATGGTCATCCTGTTGTCCACTAGGACCCCCAGGTCCCTTTCCCCTACGCTGCTTTCTAACAGATTGGCAAAAATCTATTTTATATAAATTGATTTATAGATAAATCAATTTATCTGTCTATAACAGATAAATTGGCAAAAAATGCCAGCTTTCGATTCATAAAAAAAATGTACTGATAATCAGCTTCAATCTAAGATTATTTTAGCTCTTAAAAGCAGTTATTTAAAACAAAATGGGTCAAGCACAACCAAAATTAAGAGGTAGGAAGACTTTTGGTTTTTCTACGTCAACGTCAGTGGAACAATGTCATTTTATACCAGGGGAACATCCGCCTATTAGTGATTACAGATTCAAAATCCAAGGTTTGACTAAATTAATCATATTTATTTTGAGAAAAATGCCTGTGAAGTATCACATAGCACAGACATCGGTATGCATGACCTCTCTGAAATCCTCACTTCTGTCTTCTTCAGATGTATCGGGAAGAGCATTATAGATTTAGTCCTAACACTGTCTTCAAAAGAATTGTAAGCCAATTTGTATTTTACAACTGTAATCAACAGAGCCCTACAAAGATATGTAGAAATACTGGAGAAATACTGAGAAATAGCAAAGAAATACCTTTGCAGGTTGGCAAAATTTACAGGAAAATAATATTCTGAAACTGCATAAATTCACCTCATATTTCAAATGCTTAATACAAATCATGAAGTTTTAACAAGGAGAAAGTCTTGTAAGTTCTGTGCAACTCTTTTGAACTTTGCAATTTTTTTTCTGGCACAGGAGCTTCTTCAGTAGGCATATTTTAAGAACAGTTGCTGGCAATTATGCTGCATGCATTCCCAGCAAAGCATTTTTGCAAATGTATAGCCATAATCCAAATTAAAGATGAAAACAAAGCATAATTAATTTCAAAGTGAAAGCAGAGGCAACGGGAATATTTGGAGCGACATTTTAGTTAAGTAGGGAGATAATCAAATACATGGCAGCTGAAGCCAGATAAATAACTAGGGTAAGAAGATGCTAATATAGCATATAGCAATGTAGCAAAGAGCTAACAGATGGGGTAAGGTCAAAAAGTAGTCAAAGAGTTCAGGTCAGCTCTGGGACCTCTGTATTAGGGAAGCCAAGGCTCACGACATGAGGCAAGTCCATGAAGTCTTGTTTTTAACTTTATCTACTGCTATGATCTTACAGGCATAAACATGCACCCACCAGACTGAATGTTTTCCTATAAATCAATGAGAAGCTGGTATAAGCTCTATGTTGACTGTGATGCATCACTGTACTGGTTCATTACAGCTAGATGGGTAATTACTGTCTTTAGATACCATCAAGACATTATCTGGAGGTTGCTCACATGCAATAAGATGCTCTCAAGGCATAAAAAAGGATCTATAACACTGGCTGGATTCGAATACAGCTGGGAGGTAACCTCCATCTATCTGCCAGTGTGTGCCTACCTGAGGTGTGTGTCTTCCAGCCACCACTTTACTTAGCTTATCATGTGAATTCTCTGATTTCCCTAGGGGAGATTATTAAGCTGTGTAAAACCCTTGACACACCTCATTTATTGGTCTGGAGGATGTCAAAACTCTTGAACAAGCAGGAATATCTTAACATAGGAGCAGTTTTGTCGCTCCTTGTATGGGAGCAAAGTTAAGTGATCCAAAGGATATTGAATTTGAACCTGAACCCTTTACAAGTGTGTATATATATATATATTCTTCAACATAAGTGGTAGACAGGAATGGAAAATTTATGGCAGACCCACATAACTACAACTCCTCCACCTCAGACCTCTGGTGAAACAGCCCAGTGCTTCATTTTCCCCCAGACTAGACCTGAGGGAACAGAGACTTTGTGTATTTATGAAGGAGCACCAAAGGGAGTGAATCACGTATTTCCACCCAAGCTTTTCATTACTTTGAGAAAAGTTTGGTCATGCTAAAAATATTTAGGCCTCAATTTGAATTTTCAATATTTACTTAAACTAATGCTTTTTTTTTTCTTTACTCAGAATTGTGCTGCCCCCCCCTTATCTAGTTTCTGACAAAAGCACGTGTTGGCTTTAGATGTATGTGCGGCTCCTATTGAATTCAATGGCACTTCTTAACCACAAGGATTCAATTATCTGCTGTTAATGGCCCATCCATTTTGAAAACACCTATTGCTTTCTCTAAGTATTCTCTTAACTCATCCTAGTATTGACTAGGTTTATCTGGAAAAGATATCTGCTGAGCATGCTGTCAGGATACCACTTGCCTGTGTAGCCCTTTCTTCATCTGATGTTGTCTAATTCTTATTTTAGTAAAATTCTTATCTTTTCTACAGTGGTGCATGTACCGCTGTGCTTCTGTCTGTGCATGAATCTTAGAAAAAAGTGCAAAACTTTAGCTTCAATGATATTATTCAGAAAATATTGTCAGAATTTGAAGTAATATCTCTGGGAGAAGCCAGGATGACTGTGGCTTGTAACCAAAATGCCACCAGCTCTTAAATGCCCAGATGGAACAGACGTGATTTCCCATTTTAACACTTCACCCCAAAGAACACCAGCATGTATAGTACTCAACCTTAAAGTAATTTCTGCTGCAGAAAGATTAAAAATTGAGTCAATGCTGCTGGGATTGCTAACTTTTCGGTTCAGTGAGCCTGATGCTATCAGGGCGGGTGCTTGGGCTACAGATAAAGAAAACTGTGAAGTGGGAAACAACCCTGGCTCTTCCCTCGACACAACAAACCAAGCCATGATTTTTTTCCCATGTCTTGTCTTAGCAGCAGCCCCTCCATGTGGGCACCTTACGGCTGCATCCTCAAGCCACACGTAAATGAGTATGTTGTCTATTCAAACACCATCGAGTGTTGCAGAAAACTTCCTGACTCCTCGACAGCAGCAGCTTCGTAGGGACAGCACATCACTTTCCTCCAACCAGTGTACGAAAAACTGAAGTCTTTCCCATGTTCACCTTGACAGATCTAGGTTAGCAGGATGCCCGACAGCCCAGCTGTCTTGCGTCCCTATGTCTCTATTTGGACACAGACAGTATATTTTAGCAGGGGCAGAATGAGGAACAAGAACAGCTGATTTGCCCTTCTGAAGGAGCTGTGGTTTTATGAAATCCTGCCACCGAGCGGTGCTACGCTTCCCGGTGCTGCCTTGTCACTGTCAAACAGGTTCACACTCCCCACCCGTGGCTGACAGTCTGAGATGCAGAAACAGGGGATGTCCCTTTTCCTCTGTTTACATGTTTCATGCACCTGCTAATTACTTTAGAGGATAGTTACATTTTACTTTGCAAACCTTATTACTCAAGGTATTGTTTTTGTCTTTGCTCCTGGCAAATGTAGTGTGTTGTTTCTTTTGGCACATAACATCGACAGTAGTCTCGGTGCTAGCTGGTATTATTTATTTATCAGTTCAGTGATTCCACTATGCTACGGCAAATAGAAGGTATTTTCTTTGGCCATAGGGGACAACATTGCATTTGAATGCTTTTATTTACTGATTGATCCTTATTAATATAAATTTATAGGTTTAAGCCAGGACATTTCCCCACTCATTAAAAATGCATGGTAAAAAAACCTGATCGCACGTGGTACTTCAAATCAGACTCTTTCCAGATACAGGGCAGGTAGAAGTTTTCATGGAGTATTTGTTCTTTGTGGATACGGAGGAGACTCGGAGCTCCGGTCGTGGTACTCCTGCGCAACACATGATGGGTAGAACTGAAAATGCACACGTGCAGACTGATATTTCAGTTGTTTATCAGTTCAAGCAATAGGAAGAGGACATTCTTCATCCCGTTTCAGAGTTATGCACAGGCATGTTATGTAAATAGTGAGCAATGTTAATAAAACCTAATTTTGGCCTGCACAAAGTTTTGATAGAATAAACAGGGATGTGAAATTCTCCTTCTCTGGCGATGCTGGCACGATCCCAAGGCGTTACGCTTACACAGATATGAAAGTTCTTTAGCACACTCTGGCACTTCCCACACAGGAATAAGCTCTTCCAGAACACGTACATGGCAGCTCCTGTTTGTTTGCACTTTCTCTGCAGTTGTTTTACATTCCTTTAAGAAGGTGTGACAGAGCCAAGCGAAGCTTGCTGGAGGGAGGGGAGACTGGCTTGTGTCTTCAGGGATGGAGCAGGCGCAGGGATGAGTCACAGGGGGTTCAACATGACAGGGGCCCCCCTGGGAAGAGCTGGTAAGCTCTAAGGGTAAAGTTTTGGGCTGAAGACATGCACGCTAAGGACTGATACAGATGTATGTTTAGCTTCACCTCCATGGAAATATTGCACAGTCTACTTTTTTTTTTCCTCTAATTGCAATACTGTATGGAATTGAGTAAGTCTACTTTGTTATTCTAGCATAAAGTATTTTTCACATTAATCATTGTGTCCCTGCGGCCCGCTGAAGTCCCTATGCTAATTTGAATTAATCACTCTGTTCTGGGCAGGTATCTCGTGGTATAGTCTTTCATTATTCCCGTAAGTTGTTTTGTTTTATTGTGTTTTTTTTCTTCAAATATATGGGAGATGCCAAACAGAAACTGGGGGTCAGCAGGCAGCCGTGCAACGTACATGCATTAGTTTCTCAGCTACGTTTATAAATTGCCAAATAATGTGGAAGATGCAGTGGTTGCACCAGGAGTGCAGCAATCATGCAAGTGAGATGGTGCACAGGTGTTCCAACTCAAACAAGAGGATGAATTTCTGTCTGCTATTCCATCTGGATGCTCGATCTCTGAATCGGTTGGAGGAGGAGGAATGGCAATGGGGTGAAATAAAAAAGTTATTTATATTCTTGACAGCACTGATCTGAAGTAACTTAGTGGGTGAGGCGAAATGGCTGAGCTCACAGGCGTCGACTGGTGAGAAAGAATGATGATACAAACTGCTCAGTGGTGGTTGAAATTAGGTCTGAGAAGGTCTGTTTTCTCAAAGACCTTTGCTGAGCTCATCTGTGTATTGTAGCAACAAAATGCTGACCTAAGACTTCACCTCTGCATAAAGCAGAGAACAGCTCTAGCCATCTGAAAATGGGTTCCTGGCTGTGTTAGTAGGAAAACTCTTGTGTTTAGATTTCCTAAGTGGTATAATTAGATAGGAAATAGGTGGTACCCAGCAGCCTTTATTGATTTGTGAGATGCAAGGTAGAAGACCCTGGAGTGCAACACCAACTCAGCTCTGCAAGGAGCCGTTGTAGGGCTTGTGATTGCATCCATTCTCCTTCAGGTGGTTCTTACAGAGAGCTCTTGAGTGAATCGACACAGAAATACAGAAGGGCTCTATTGGAAAGGCAAACCCCTCTTTGCCCAGGTAGCATTCCCCAGGTGGACCAGGAGACCTGGTAGGTGTCTGTCACCCAGAGCTCTGACAAGCAGATTCCAAGTCCTGAAGGCATTGGCCACCCCGTTGGACACCCTGACTCTCCAGGAGTAATTCAATGGGTTAGAAAATTATCAGACTTTTACAGTCACAATACAAGGCATTCACCTTGAGATTAACCTTAATGTCTGTTCTGAAAAGCCTTCATAGCACAATCTGGGCTACTTGCCTTGTAAAAGATGAGTAAATTATAAGCAGTTGCCAGTGCATCTTTTCTACCCCTTTATTCAGTTCACCTAAGGAAAAGTGTCTGTCTTGTGACATGTTTTATTTGTAGACCAATGCAGCTGACAACTTGCATGAAGGCTTAGGGCACTGCACAGAGTACGAGAGTCGGAGCGGGAGAATGAGCAGAAGCAGCCCTGAAAAGGAGAGGGGGCCCCATATCTGCAAGGGAAAAAGGCAACAAGATCAGATGTCACGTGTCTGGGAATGAGTGTCCACGCTGATATTTCCCATATAGCATTTAACTCTGGTGAATCATACAGTTAATGACTGCGTAGGATATTTCTGGTTGGTGTGGGCTTTGAAGGCTGATGCTTCTAAAAAGTCTTATAGGAACAAATTCTTATGTTAACTCCTACTAATTATTATATGGGAGGAAGCAGTCTGTCAGAGAAGCATCCATTCAAGGGGATTCTCATACATTTGCTCACCTCTCCTCACAGAAGCGTGACTTAACTGGGACTAAGGTCAATTTTCACACGCACCACTGAAATGTAATGTGAATTGCAGAAATCATGGCTGAATAAAGCTAGTTTTGAGGATCTGGCCCTTAACTTGTTGAGCTCATCACCCTTTGCACCACCACACTTACACCTTACTGTATATAAAAACAGTCAGAGGGGTTTTGGTGAACTGGATAGAAACTGTACTTTAGCTAAAGACACTTTTATACCTGTGTGTTCAAAATATTGCTCAGAAAGTGGTAACTGTGATTAGACAGACCACTTTTTAAAGACTTTCAAGTGACAAACTCCCCACTTTCTACCATGATCTTTTAAAAAAGGTTTGTTAAATAGGGCATTGCACTTGTAAAGCCTTTCTTGTTCTGACATTTCTGAGTAATTCAGATTGAGTTTCAGTCTACTGGCCTTACTCATTTGCATTTCAAAGACCCAGAAAGTGAGCTGCAGAGCCAGACACTCCTTGGGTTTGGGACTTAAAAAAAAAAAAATCAAAAAACTTTGGCAATTGTTAGCTGAAATGCTGACTCAGCAGTGATGTCACGCTTTTGTAACCTGCCTCGGTGTCTAATTAAGGATTTCTAAAATGAAACACGGTGCAAAATGGAGAAGAGCAAGGAGAATTTGGCTGACAGGAGATTAGCAAGGGACAGAGTTGGATCTAAAGGGAACATTATCCTCCATGCATCCCTGAAATGCCTGACTGCGGATCAGAGAGCTGCGGGAGCGTACCTGCTTGTTGGGACCATTTATGAGTGCACAGGATTTATAATGAACTGCCAGGTCTATTATATCTTTCATTAGCTGACTGAACGTTTTTTTGGTTTCAAGTGAACACGACACAGAGCTAATACCCTGCTAACCCGTATCCTGCCTTGGAGCCCGTGATAAGCTGCCAAGACTTGATGAAGGGCTACAAAAAAAAAACGGTTAAGCTTATGTTCCAGCAGCAACAAAGGAAAATGAGGGCAAAAGACTAGAAAAACTGCTAATTTGTTTATTTTTTTTAATTTGCAAAACTGAGCACAACCCATCACGGAGCATGGGTCCCTTTAGATATCTGGACCCGTGTTTCATCCCTGGATGGTACCGGCTTTATACGAATTCTTCAAATATCTGTAGTGAAATATAAATCACCTTTAGAGATTGTTAATGATGGAATAGTTAAACACACCCTTATTTATGTATTTTATTATTTCAAATACCTTCACTGACAAAGGAAATCAACCATACCTGAATTTGCCAGTTTAAATATCTAACGTATCTATTTGATCTCAGTGTGATGTTGAGGAGCACTCATCCTTTGTTCACGGTAATGGTTGTTATAGAGGGATGGTGTATTGTGTTAGTTAAAGCCTCAATTTTGGTGTCATTAGATAAGTAAATTGAGCCTGGAACCAAAGGCTAAGGAATACAATTACCCAGATGCTCTTGTGCACTCTGTTAAAATATTGACAAGATGTTTTTGTCCAGATTTCTTCTGGTCATTTGGAATATCCTCAGATTATTCTAATACCATATTATACTAATATAATAACGAATACTTACAAATATAACTTATATTAATGGTTATTATAGCTGCTTTGCCAGACATTTGAAAATTCTGGCATGGAACTAATAAAAACCCCTTTTTTCTAATTATATTGATTACTACAGTAATGAGACCATTGACGTATAATTTTCAGAAAATTAAAGGACATCTTAATCTTAGCAATATTAGACAAAATAATAGCAATCAGAACAAAAGTTCTTTTCATTAACTTCAGAAAGTGGGGTGATTTTTTTTAAAAAATCAATGTTTACCTAAAATTCACATTATACAGCCTGACTATGAGTGGAAGTTGCTCTTTCTTGCTGATCTATACTTTTTTCCTAATCTCTTATTAGGATGAAAATTAAAAATAACAAATTTCCCAAGAAAACTTACTTCCTATTAAACTAAACTTTTTACTTTCATGCTTTGATGTATTTTTTTGGGGGTGGGCATTGTTGGTTTGTTTGTTTGCTTGTTGTTTGTTTTTTCATTTTTGGATGCCTTTGTTACAACATAAAGTTAAAAAAGGCATTTTGAAATAGAAAACTGAAAATGAAAAGGTAAAAATATACTTTTTCTCTTATTTCAAGTTTAAAAATAAATTATGTAAAGATGATAATCAAAATTGACTCTTCAAAAAATGTTTTTCCTTTTACATCTTTGATATTGGAGAACAATTAAAATATTTTTAAATTCCAGTGAGCTGTGAAGACAGACTCAGCACATTTTTATGTGTGAATTTTCCTGAATCGTATTCTGTATCTTCTTTCTATTTTCTATTTTTTTCTTTTTTTTTTTTTCCCCCCACCTATATGGCATCTACTAATGAGTGTGCAGGCTCAGCACTGTGCAGCGTGCCGACCAGGAACTGATTGAGATACTCCAAGTGAAGAGAGAGGCACAAAACTACAAAACTGCTAGGGGATTCTGAAAGTTTAATTAAAGAATTAAATTGCAACCAATGCTACAATTCTAAAGCAGTTTGTAGAGTTCACTAGCACAGGAAGTTTGACGAAACACCTATGGCTTGATTTGGGAAAGGCAAGATCATTCAGTAAGCAGTAACAAGACCTCTCTTCCTGAAAAAAGAAAAAAAAAAAAGAACTGAGATAACAACTTGAGTAATCGAATCTTTACTATTCAAGTGTAAAAAAGTCTTTATAAGAGAGAAAAAAATATTCCTCTATGGCTCTGAACATAATAAATTTATTTACAATTTGTCATTATTTCGCAGTCTCAAGTCCTAAGCTTGAGCAGGAGGAAACTGAACAGATGTGTGGTGGTAAAATCATTAATATTTAAGATTTGAGAGGTCTGGCTAAGAAGTTTATCCTAACTAAAAGCACATTCCTTTCAACTAAAAGCTGTGATTGTTTCCAACTCCCCAATTCTGAGCTTTGACAATACCGACTGTGCCACTCCTGTAGGCTCCACCAAGAGCCATCTCTCCATATTGTCCCATTATTTGGCCTGGTTCCTTCTTAGAATCGTGGCAGTTAGCAAGGTACTTAAGGAGTCTGGCTTTGTTAACAGCGAAATGATTGTTTTTCTTCACCTTTTTCTTTTTTTTTTTCCCCTGAAACAATGTATAGGCTGAGCCCCTGCAATCGCTTGGGAGAGACCAGGGCAGCAGAGGGGGAGACGCTGTCCGGATATTCTATTACCATGATCATAGTTAATAAAGATTTTGGCTGACCTGTCCTAAATTGTGCTTGTGTTATTACGCACTTGGAGTTCCCAGAGCTCTGACAGACACAAACAGATTTGTCCTGATGGTGTTCAAGTGTATTTCCAGTTACACTGATGTCTTCCACCTTCCAGGAACGACCTGGAGAAACCCAGCTTAATTAGTTCTGTCTACACATTTCTTGTCTAAACCATGCAAACTTTTGTCTATAGTCTCACAAGTTCAGGAGGTACTTTCTAGGAGACACCATTGTGTCCGAGCCCGAGTCACAGAATAAATCTGATTTTATACAGCAACTTTTATTTGGTTGTTTAACTTTTGGAATACTTAAGAAAGCCTTTTTCAAGTACAAATGTATTATTAATATTAAAGGAAAAAAACATCACTATTATGTTGACATAGGAAAGATGAGTATTATGAGGAAAGTATTCATGAATTTGCTTGATGGTCTTGCTGCTCCAGCTTTTGGATTAGCTTGTTCTCATGGTGGGATTAAGAGACATCCATTGAAATAAAGGGCAGGAGTATCTGATGAATATTAACAAAACTCAGAGAGCTCCAGGTATAAGCAATGATTACCCTGCTTGCTTTGCCTATGCCAAAGCCCTAGAAAGCCAAGCTTACTGCTTCTGCCACGCAAGGTGTCAAGGTATGCAGTACAAATTACCAATGAAGTCATGGCCAGACTGCATAAAACATGCTAACAAATGAAACATAGTAGGAGGTCCTGCAGTGTTATGTGCAGGATGACTGAAATGTTTTATTTCTATGTCTCAGTCATTAATCGTGTTCATTTTTTCATATAGGTTAAATAAAAATTTGGAGAACAGCAACACTGGTTTATCTGTAGGTCAGGTTCTTTGCCAGGAACTCTCACCTTGGTCAAGTCTTTTTTCATCGATTTTTCTTTTGTAATTTATTTGAGGCAAAACAATTAATTTTTTTCTAATAAAATTAATTTCTTAGTGTCCCATATGCATAATTCTTTTTGCATGGGATGAGTGTCTTCTCTGTTCTATGCACTGCATTACAAATTCACCATAAATTTATATTTACACATATGATGGTTCTTTGAGAAAAATTAGAACTTTACCTGTCTTCTCAAAAAAGCAAATAGCTGAAGAAGGATTGTTTTCTGAAGTTATCTGAAAATATCCCCAATGTCACTGAGAATCTGGCTTTGATCTGCTGAGGTATACGGAGTGAAGTCCTGGCTTGGCTGAGGGAGTTCTGCCATAGAATTCACTGCTTCTCTTCAAACCTTCTGCAAAATAGTTAGATATGTACTAAGGTTATTAGTACAGAAAGGGTTATTAGACATTGGAATGGGCTGCCCAGGGAGGTGGTGGAGTCCCCATCTCTGGATGTGTTTAAAACAAGACTGGACATGGCACTTAGTGCCATGATTTAGTTGACATGGTGGTGTCAGGGCAATGGTTGGACTCGATGATCCCAGAGGTCTCTTCCAACCTGATTGATTCTGTGATTCTTTGAAGGTGTAATAAGAATAATAAATTCTTAGGCTAGTCTGCGTGGGGATGTTATTGGGGAAAGAGTGGAAAGATGAATGTGAAGAGTCTTCTTCCTCCCCGGAGTGCGGATCTGCCCCTTCCCCACCTGCAGAGCAGCTGAGAAGGGGGTGACACGATGTAAATCATCAATATTCCTGCCTACACCCCGCAGAAGGTACATGCTTGGCCTTTGCTTTGTGCTTGTAGTTCCCCCAGTTTTGGTTAAGGCACAGGGATCAGAGCGGGCACTTCTACCCCGAGCCTCATCCATCGTAACCATGGAAAAGCAGCGACGTGCCTGCAAAGTTGCAACCACGCTTTAAATTCATAACAGAGCTTGTTCTGCACTGACCTCCCTGTGTAGACAAGCCCTTTATGAGATCATCTGCAGTTCTGATGATAATGGCGGCTTTATTTTCTTCTATTAGGCCTTGGGGTGCAAGAGCTATTGTAAATCCTCTTGCACTTCTGCATGCTATTTCTATTTATTCCTATCCTAATTCACATTTCCTATCCCCTAGACCGAAATACTGATGTAAATAAGCTTTTTATTTTCATTTTTCAAAGTTATAGCTCTGCACAGTATGACACAAAAAAATCCTTACGCTTTCTTTTTTTATAAGAAAAGTGTTCTTTTCGTGGGGGGGGGGGGGCTTTACATAAGAAAGGTCAAATGCTCCCTTTCACATTTGATTCATTTAATAGCAGGATGCTCTTTCTGGCCATCTGCTTATTGTTGAATTAATTGTCAATTAATTGTCTCTTAATTGAAGCATTTGTTTCCAATTTTCAAAGATTAGCAGGGTATTAAACAAGAGAGGTCAACACAATTTAGGAGAATGTTTTAAATTTTGCATGTAGAAGCTGGGAATTGTAGATTTCATTAAACATCACTCTGGTATAATTTGTGTCATTAAAAGTGGCAATTTCAGCCAATTACTGCAGCTGTTTCGAGTTTACTTGCTTGAATGATTCCTGATTCCAGGACTCAAGAAGATCTGAACTCTCACTGTTGCTATGTCTGTTTAAATATAGAATTAATCATGGAAAGAAACTTGTAAAACTTATTTTTTTATTGGAAAATATAACTCTTTAACAATAAAAAGCAAACATATACTAATATCTGTTCATAAAGGCAGACACTAGACCCTAATTAAGTGGCTTTTAAACTAAGTCAGACTTGTAAAACAAAAAGGCTGATGGTAGCAGAAGGGAGAGTCAAGCCCTGGCTCTGCACGAGGTCAGATGAAATGGTCCCATATGCTTAAGGGTGATCTGTGGAGACCAGAACCCAGCCCAGGGAACACAAAGACAGACTGGCTTATAGCGGGTGTAATTACACTGGGAAGATTATAAAAAGCCCTGGAACATCCCGGGACTGAGCTCGGACGGCTGCGTGGGACCATCAGAGCTGAACCTCAGCACTGCACTGGGCAATGACTTTACCATCAGTAGCTCGGGTGTGGAGCCCTGGAAGGTGGGTTTGGATGAGGATTATTGTCCAGAAAGTACCTGATTAAGGCCGTGGCAGCTCAGGACTGCCGACAGCCATCAGTTTAACTTTTTGCTTCTGTTTTACATGCCATTAAGTAATTCAAATGATTGAATAAGGCCTTGGTCCCTTAATGCATCTGCTTTATTAAAAGGAAATATTAGTTTTGGAAATATGTTTTTGAAACACCTGTTGTGTTTTATTCCCCGGAAAGTTCCATACTAAGGAAAAAAAAATCATGCCTTAGTTTAATTCAAACTGTAGCTCTATTAACCAGTAATTCAGCAGGTTCTGGGGAGAATATTTTCTTTTACATGTGGGATTCCACATTGCATGTCTTTTTGTACTGAGTAATTTTAGTAAATTTTAGTAAATAGTAAATAGTATTTAGTGAATAGATTGTGTATTTAGTAAAATAAATTTTAGTAAGTTTAGAGCTGGGAAAGCAGAGCCTGTTCCTTCTAATTTGATGTTACTTTATTTAACAGACCTTCTCCCCCGATTATGGGATGTAGACCAGAAGGGATTTGGTTTTCCCAATATCAATGCCTAGACATCAGCAGTTGTGCATGTGAGCTGATACAACCGTTCATTTGACTGCATTATATCCACTATCTAATCACAGAGAAAGATCTTCCGAAGGCCAAGATAACAGAGTTTAGGAGATTAGAAATATCAATGCCTGAGTAGATAATACTGATTGCTTGAAGTATACAGTATGCTCTGTCTTATTTGATAGAGAAGAAATTAAATTTGATTTTGATGTTTGCATGCACTCGGTCTGTACGAGGATGAATGTATATTCATCTGTCACTGTGTGGGGAAACTCTCCAAACTCGACCCTTATGCAGCCCAGACAGTCTTATTTGTCTCTTCTCAGACATATAACAAGTTACATTCAGAATAGCTGCAAGGCGAGCCAGGTTATATCAGATAGACTGTGATTAGCATGTTTTACAAATAGATAAATAAGACGTCAAGAAATGTAAAATGTTTTTGATGCTGACCTTCAACCCTGTACCACGATGTCTTGTGGCTTTTTCTCTGAGCCCAGCCTGCAAAGGGCAGCTCTGAGACAGGCGGCAGGATAAATGCAGTGGGAAAAGGGATCAGGTACTTGAAGCTGCTCAGGGTTGGGAATTTTAGCTTAAATCCTGAAGAAATGAATCCAAAAGAATGATAAGATGGGGGATACATTATTTCTCTGCCTGGCTCTGCAGTTTGTCAGTAAATTGCCTCTATTGTGTGTGAGAAGTGTAAAGAAGAGGCTGTTCAGGCGACAGTAGGATGTCAGGGAGTAGCTGGGTCTGAATCAGAGTTTGAATGGGATCACAACTCCTTCTACTCACAGCAATTAACACACTGTGTGCATTCAGGGAAGAACAAAGTGATAATGCCTGTTACAAAAGCCCAAGTTCCAGGCGTGTTTTATAAACTAGGAGCAAAGAGAATTCTGCTCTTTACTTGCATTTAGCCTAAACCACAGCATCCAACAAATTTTTCCTGACTAAGCCCATACTTAACAGCTGGGAACCTGTTCTCACTGGGTCATGCCTGCTGGCTTCAAAAGATTTATTTTTGATTTACATAAGCATGAGTGGAAAAATATAGCCTGATTGCTTTTACTGAATACTGCTGTAGAGGTATGTTGCAGCACAGTAAAGATAATTTAGTGGTTCAACACCAAGGTCTTTCCAAAAAATGTCATAATTTTGTTAATGGTGTTCACACAAATTCACCCGAATAAAAGTACTGAAATAGAAGATATTATTTATTTTTAAATAATATACTTTGTGGAGGTCCTCACCAAATGCTGTGCAGAGTAATCCTGCAGAGAAAGAGGAAGATTTAAAGCAAAATTTAAAAGGAATAGGACTGTGCAGCTGAAAAATAAGGATTATGTAAACTGGAAAAGCATATATTTTCTACTCTCTGGAACATTCATAAAAAGCCTGTGTTCATTTATGTATTTATCTATTTAATGTGAAAATAATTTTAGATTGTATGTATCAAAGTTCAGGATAAGGCTTCCACTATGGAAACTTTGGTTAATTCAATTCTCCAATAACCTGATTATCAATGTTGTATATTTGCTTGTGGAATTTTTTCTCCCTGAACCCTTTTACAGCTGGGAATGAACTTTTTCAAATGCTTTCCAAGTAACATTTTGGTACATTAGGAATTAGACTAGAACTAATCTTTAACCACAAAACCTGACATTCTCCCAAAAATGCTGGGTTCACTGTCAAGATTAGTTCAGATGAGACAGGCTTAACTGCATGCATTTCATTGACTAATTACAGAAATTAATAGGTTTGCCATGCAAAATCTAAAGAATTGCCTTGCACCCCATGTACTAAAAGCTAAACAGTCATCTATGTCAAGTCATTGAAGACAGCAAACAAGATGAACATCAGCTCTTTTTTTTCTACTTTTACAGCTTTTTAATGTGGTCTGGTGTGTTGAGATGCTGTTGTGTCAATAGATGTAGCCCAGGGAAAGCTCCAAATAACTACTGTCAGGTGCTTTCACTAACAATGCATTCTTGCAAGCACATCTTTGCTCAAATCACTCTTTTATGTTTTCCTCAGACTGATATCAGCAATTTTCTTATTATTAGTGGAGCTTATGAACATAGTTTGAGTTTGAATATAGTTTCTAATAAAGGCAATTCCTGCAGGTACCCTAAACGTTCTAAATGTTTTAAAATATCATTGTTTTCCTTTATAACTAACAGTTAAGGTTATTAATAAAGTCCTTATAGACTTTGATTAATGAACCTCCACCATTCATTCCCTTATGTTAAATAAATTTCTGAAGCCTAAATTTTTCTTCTTGCAATTTGGCAAAACTTAATCTTTCATAAAATCAATGCATATCACAGCTAGTTAAATGTTGTTTCTTCCTGACATCCCTTTGAGTTGGCAAACTGTTCAGCAAGATCCAGAGCCATGTGGGGTGCCTTTACTTTAAGCGTTTAGAACCTTATTGCATTTCTTGGTAAATTGAACACAAAAAAAAACATTTGTGAATTTTACCCTGGATGATATTAAATAGGTGTCTTGTTCCCACTGTGAGTGAAACCCTTGCAGCAGAGAAAAATGTGGGATGTGCTGCCACAGTGTAAAAATTGTCTGGCTTGTGTTACAAATGGCTTTATCTGTTTCAAAGCCATTGAAGAGAAAAATAATTTTAAATTATTGTGGAGTAATGTTCTAACGTACTAATTAAGTGTCAGCTACAGATCACTGAATGTAACAGGTGATTTGCTCTTGGGACATCTGTCAGTTATACTGGGGGAAAATGCCGACTTCAATTTGAGTGACATAATACTGGTGGCCTCATGCTGACAATTCTAAAATGTGCTTGAAATTTATAAAATCAATGGCAAATTCCTATAAAAACTGTTATGCTTGGAGGTATTCTGTAAGAAATCTCTTCTTGAAAGGGAAATAGATGCTCATCACAGAAATAAAAATTAGTTCTCAAATTGCTGAAAATAATCCTACTTTTATTGCCTTGGATATGTGTGAAAAACTTCAAATCTTTATTAACGTTAATGTTCTTAAACACATAGACTCGGTTTATCACATCATAGGCACTTTGCAAGGAGTAGCTTCACAGTTTGGAATCAATCATGAGACTGATCAAAGCAAGACAAATAAAAAAATAACCAAGGGGGGACATTAAATTGAAATTAATAGATTTACACCAAAGACTATCAGTTCAACTGGCTTCATTTAATAAAAAAATATTTTAAGTATTTTTCAGATGTTTGCATTGATTTTAGTACAGCATCTCCATATATATTCATAAAGCATATATTACATACGGAATAACTGTATTGCCTAAGCAGTATTTTAATTGTGAAGTTAAACCACTTCAGAATTAAGAAATGCCAGGTGTGTAATTGTCTGTGCGATTTTATCTTTGTTCTTTTGCATATCTGTCCCGTAACAGCTCACCTAGGTGTTGCTGCGGGGGTAGTGGCAGTGGCCAGAGTGCTTATGTGGGCTGTGACAGTCCCCTTCTGGTCACAGGCACAGTAAAAAGCTGGTGTTGGTTCTGCTCAGTCTCTCAGCAGTCCTTTTTGTTGCCCTTCACTGAAATGGGTTTTACACTTTTACGAAAACTCTTTTAAGCACAGCTATGAATTTATTGTCTAGTTTGAAGTGCAACCTGCATTAGAAAAACAGTTAATGTTTCAAAGCTTATTTGGATTAAGAAAGAGAAGCATACTTGATAAAATCTAAAATCTGAGAATTTTTCTTAATTCCAACATCTCAAGTGGTGGTGATAATATTTCCTTAGAAGTACTCTTAGAGATGATTTTTCAGCTTTCTGCTTTTGTATTCCTCCCGTTCAGGATACGCTCACTCTTGGGAGGGAGATAGCAATGTGATGCTGAGATCTACAGCTCTTCCGTGGATACTCAGGTTCTGCTCTGGGAAGAACACTCAATTAGACAAAGTTGTCAGGGTTTTTATCTTTTTTAACCACTGTTTTCTTGAAGAGTTGTATACCCAACAAAGCTGCTGTCTGTGCTAGGGGTACATAAGATGGTGCAGGCTCAAGGCAGCACTGCCACAAGCTGAGCCAGCAGCTCTTCTCTCTTGGTGAGTTGTTTTATAATCCGTCACATCAGCTCATCTTGGAAACAGATGAGCATTAAAGCTGGTTTAAGAAAGGAAGCGGAAACATATAAGATGTCAGCTCCCAACGCTTTAAATTATCATGACACTGATGGAGCAGTGCTGTCGCTGTGACTTGCAGGTGAGAATCAGCTGTAGGCTGTGTTATATGCGGTGGCCAGGTACAAGGAAAACGTGCTCTATGTAACACGTACTGTGTGGAAATGCCCACACTACACATGATAATTTTTCAGAGAAATAGGTATGGAAGCCTCCAACCACTTCCTGATGGACTCACTGACATTATGACTGGGCTTTCAACAAAGACATCAAAAAGATATATTTCTGATAGTTTATTTAGTCAGTAAGAAATTTTATCACAATTAGCAGTGCCACAAGAAGAAAACCACTGCATTGTAAAATAACTCACTGTCAGCAAATACCATCTACAAAATAAAGGCTGCAGTAACTATATAGCCACTCCCCTATGTCCAACTGATGTATCAGAGTCCATATAAGGCTCTGATTAAATATATGGATATTGCACGTTTGTTTCTTTAGTCTCATTATAAAGTTAAAGAAAAATTACTGTCAAATTCATTTGGCTAGAGCCAAACAAAAGCAAACCTGAGAAACTGATTCCTTTTTAGCTGTTGTGATTGATCTTAAACTGGGCTAAAGGAAGCACCTCCTTTTCCTTCGTTTGGAAGTTAAGGACCATGTTTCTATCGTGGAATCACCCCTGCACTACAGCATTGACTTCATTTTTAAAGTCCACAGATGGAGAGGGTAACAGGAGAGAGAAGGCGTGAGACATCACAGATTCTTAGTTGAATCCTTTTTATCTCTACTGAGAGCCAGGCAAAGCAAGTTGTTGTAAGGATTCAAAGACACCGAGAGGAGTATGGTTGTTAGACGTGTTCAATAGCTGCTTTTGAAACGCCACAAAAAGTTTCCCCTAAGGAGAGGAGTCTTGCACATTCACCATCTGAACAAGCGAGAAGCAGAGGTGGGAGGAGAGTTACAGTATGTATATTAAAGCTGTTGCATAGATGTTAGCCCTTCCTTTTTCGATTATCCACTATGAAAAATGTCTGCTGGGAAGGTTGCATCATAACATGTGCATCTCTCTGGTTATGAATGACCTTCGTATCTTTGACTATGAATTACAGCACTTCTCCTCGTAGGAACAAAGGCGATAACTGAACGTGAGGGATCTGACAACAGTATCTTTTGAATATTACTTTGCCGACGGGATTCTGCCTGAGAGGAAAAACAAGTTTCTGGGCTCTGGAGAATCCAATTAACAAACACAAGTTCTTTTAAGGTCGTATTAAAACCTGATTCTGTGGGATGATCATAATATATCTATATGAATGTACTAGATGTAAAATTTGCATATATGTTTTGGAACCTTGCAGCAAAATATATGCAATGTAAGCAAAGGTTTTCATTTCAATACAGAACAGCAAAGATTTACAACCTGGCAGCTTTATTTAACAAATTTAAAGAATGAATCCTAAAACATTTGAAAATATTTAAGGACAAATTGAATAATTTTTCACTGCAGTAAATAATGAGGCACTTTCTCTAAGGCTGCCTGGCAGCTTGTACTATTGTTTTCTTTTTTTTTGGTTAATGTTAAGCCCAGTGAATTCCCAGTAAGCTGGAGAGCAGG
The DNA here is from genome assembly GCF_013368605.1 of Nyctibius grandis. Taxonomy (NCBI): domain Eukaryota; kingdom Metazoa; phylum Chordata; class Aves; order Nyctibiiformes; family Nyctibiidae; genus Nyctibius; species Nyctibius grandis. The sequence goes on from NC_090666.1 coordinate 39,060,100, forward strand.
GAAATGTGGCTAGCGGCTCCATCCAGCAATCTGTGTTATCCTTTGCCCAGCTGCCTGGTGCTTTGGAGTCCTTTCTGCCTGTTCTCAGTTATTAAACCCAGATCAAGTGCCAGTCAACATGCACTTATTTTACATACAGATAGCAATGCAAAACAGAAAACAGGGCGTGAAACAGCAGAGGACTTATATGCAGAAGCAGCATTAAATATTTTGGCTATTTTAACCTTGGCTCCTGCAAGTTTGGCAAATCAGTGTTCTCAGCACGCTTTTGGGAGACTCACTCATTGCATTGAAATGTGAATTTAGAAAGATGAGGCGTTTGCTCTGAGTGTGGCCAAGGCAATCCCAGCGGTGAGCTGCAGCCATGGATAGTCCTCTGCAACAGGGTTTTGCATTGCTTCTCTGCCTCCTGTCAACAGCTGATGGTATTTCTTGGAGGCTGGACCTGCCCAGGGCTTTGCTGCTTCTTTTTTTCTTTGTATCAAGAAGGATATCGTCAACCTCCTTGTTGGGGATATTTGCCATTTACTAGCAAATAACTTCTTCGTGCTTCTCTGAGGGTCCTTGGTGTCCTTCTCTGTGCTGTCGTGCCCTCTCCTGCCTCAGAGCCTTCTCCTCTCAAAACCCTCTGGTAATTTAGCTTGGTGTCTTTGGGCTGGAAAGCATCACCCAGGTGAACCCTAGTGAATGTGATATTAATATTAATATAGCAGGACTCATCAGGCCCTGCAATTTTGTAAAGAAATGCATTGGTAAAAAAAAAGTGGCTATGTGTAAAAACAGGTATAAAAAGTGATTGGTCTCTCCAGTTAGTAAGGAAAGGACGTGGTTACTGTGATCTTTTATTTCACTATTATTTGCAAGACTCACTTTGGGAAACACGTATTGGAGGAATAAATGAATACGTGTGCTTAAAAGGCACATCAGATGGTAGTAAATGCCATGCTGCATTTTGTAAAATCATTCGTGGTTTATTTTTCCTGTATTGCTTTCTCTCCCTAAGCACTAAAAATTTTCTGATACTTTTTGAGGTCAGGAAAAGCGTAACAGCCTTTCTGTGAATCCTAAAACTTCTGTGCGTGCTGGGATTGTGTTATAAAGCAAGATGTGATGTAAGTGGCCCATACACACTCAGTGAAAATCAGGGAGAACCCTGTATTTCACTTTTCTCCTACCCATTTGGATCTTTTCTATTGTGCCCTGGTAATGCCAGAACAGTCCATGCAGCCGCTCTTTTACACCTTTGTAATCAATGTGTTTTGCCTAATAAAAGCACTTCAGTAGAATATGTTGCTTCTGAGAAAAATTAAATAATGTTTTTGATGCATCTTGAAAAAAATCCCAGCAAGTGTCTCAGATCTATTTTATATACCTCTTCCCTAACAAAAACAAAAGAACCATATGAGTGAGCTATGTTGCAGATGTGTTACCATTGTGCCTGCAGGGCAGGTGATTGTAATCTTTGACAGTAAATTTTTTAAAAATGAACTGCTCCTATAAATTTCATGTTTTACAATGAACACACTCAACATGTTAATCTTTTATATTGTCATTGTCCAGAGGGAATATACCTCTCTGCTAGTTAAGACACCCCTGTAAGGCACTAGGGCAATATGCTTTCTATTTCAAATTAAGGGAGCCAAGCAGTTTTATGCTTTAAGGTTGCTGTAAAACCTTATCTAAATGAAAGGTATTAAATGGTGAAGTTACGTAAAGGTGTGTTTCATTAAAATGTTACTGGAAGGTGATTCTGTTTTTTAACTCTTAGTGTATTTCTGAAGGTATAGTATAAAGCTAGGGAATTTATACTGGCACTGAACAAGCTTTGCACATTTATTGCTTAATTGAAGATAATTGGCCTGGCCATAGAAGTGTAGACCTTGCCATTCCAAGATCATAACATATAAAGGTTAAGTATCACTTCCAGGAAAATCTTCTTGGGGAATTTAAAAGTTGCAATACAAAGTTTGGTAAGACATCTAATTTTCTTGCTGACTGCAATTTTTCTATTTTTTAATTTAAGGTTAATATGGCATTTGAATTTATTTATAACATGTGTGCCCCAACTAAAAATGATTACTAAAGCACTTAATGTTACTTTAATAACTGCATACATTTTTGGCATTTTTTTTTTTCTAATTGGCTACTGAATTGTTAAAGCTATCTCAGTGTAGCATAATTATTGTGAAATAGAATAGGACAATAAGAATATTCTTCTAAGAAAGCAAAAAAATAATAGGAAAAAAGTTTAATATTTCCATCTGCAACTTAATCTGCTTATTGGACAAAGCAAATTGTGAAATAACCACTATTCAAGATCACTACACTAAGAAAATCATAAATATTTATTTAACATTGCTACCTCAAAACTATATACCATAATTTAATGGCAATACTAGTATGATATAATTTATTTTGTGGGCTACTACAACAAACACTATGACTAAATTAACTCTCCGCTGGGGCTAGATTGAACTTTGTTCCTGTAGGTAAGCTGTATCGAAAAAACTAACATTGCATCTTCCAGTCGTAGGTTTGCCATGGGGACACATTGGATTTTCTAGTGCTATATGTGCCACCCAGAAATGAGATATATTAACTTGTATCACATTTCTATCAGAAAACAAGATTTTTAGGTATTTATGACTAAGCTGTAAGGCTTGTTTCTGAGTGAAATGCAGAGGCTTTCATCTTATCTAACAAGTTTGCCTCTCCCATTCTCAGACAGAACCAATTTGTTTTATTATATTGTGTGGTTGCGCTGCGGTTAATAGTTACAAACACAACATGAAAGATTGCACAGGTCTTCATGTAATATGGACATCTATGCTGCCTCAGACGAGGATGAATCAGGCTGCAAGTTGGCAACTAGTTTGAACAGGTCCAAGAACTTGTTGGCATTGAGGTTATCATCCCTTCATCCCCTCTTCTGTCTGTGCAAAACATCTAGGTGTCTTCTGCATAAGCCAGCAGTGATACTTTTGAGTGACCTTATAGTAAGCTGGATCAGGAGCTGACATGGCTGAAAATTAAGATAGATTTAAAAAAAGGGGAAAAAAAAAAAAAGGATAACAGAAAATAATTTGTCAACCACATGATTATCAGTGCTGACACAGGAGAGGTGCTGGAAGCATGTGGCCAAGACAAGAGAGGATCTTAAACCTTAATAAAACTATGTGTTCAATTTTATTTCTTTGCCATAGCAAGGCCAAAAATTTCATTTCAAGGGAAATGGGGAAGGATTTGCACTATTTTCCCAATGGCATGTACTGTTCATCTTCAGTTTTCACTGTGTTATGAGCTGCCAGAGGTCATTTATAGCCACATGAATAATTAGAAAACGTTCTTATGTAGGTGGATGTGTTCTCCGCTAATCACATTTGCCCTTCTGAAGTCAGAGAGAAAAAGTGGAGTAGAAAATATGATTTTTCACAACACACTGTTAATTATTCCAGCATCTGATATAACCCCTTATTACTGAGATGGTGTTAAAACACTGATTTTTAAATAAAAACTTCCATTTTTTCTGCACATATTTGTGGCTGTCCCCACCATGAATATTCTCCCAGAATTCTTCCATTCCCTTAATTATTACTAGAGTTTTTATTCAGGACTCATTTTCCAACAGACCCCATGTTGAAATTGCTTTGTGCACGGGGTCACTGCTGATTCCTGATGGGAACCACCTCCTCTGCAGGGCAATATCTTCTTCAGGAAAAGGAAATCTGGCTTTGTACCTCTGCTATGCTGTGTGCTGAGCAGCCACTTCATCCCCAGCACAATCACGAAAGGTATTGCTGTAGCTCTCAGTAGCTTCTGACTGATTTCATGAGTAGTGATTGCTGTGGCACAGAGGCTTTTTTAGCTGTACATATTTTTTTTTTTTTTTTTTCTTTCCATAAAGATAACCTTCTGGGGGAGGAAGGGTACTACTCCAGCAGTGAAATCCCAAAGACTTGTACTGGGAAGACATGAGAGGTATTATTGGTGGTATTTATAGACCTTTTGCACTACAGGAACTATAGAAAAAGCCTACAGTGAAGCTGAGAGCTCAGCTGGGAAGACTGGCCCTTACCTGGTGGATACTGCATCTTAGCACTGCTCTGAGAGACTTGAAAATAGTAATATATCATGTGTGATACAGAACAAAATTAGATATTGGCTAATAAGAATTTCTGATAACCTGCAGTGAGGTGCTTTTCCAATCACCTCCTGAGACATCAAAATTATGGTGTTGTCTTTTGTAAAGCTGTGATCAAGCACTTCTGTAATAAATCCTGTTTTCAGGCATTTGTTAATAGAGTGTACAGGAATAACTGGGAACATTTTGGGGTCAAGCCTGCCATACTGTAGAAATACCTCATCACATATGCAACCAATTTTCAAGTAGCTGAACTGGGATTTTTTCTTTAATGGGAAATGCATCAAGAATTGCTCCAGGTATTTTATTTTCAAAGTTAGGTTAATACATTTAACAGACTGGGGCTATTTGAAATGCTGACCAGAGCTCTAGCACCTGTATTAATGCCACCACTATCTTTTTTTCCTTTTTTCTTTGGCAAAAGCTCACAGTGGTCGTGGGGAGGTATTGGGATCCTTTTATAACGTGCTCTGAACATCCATACTGTGAACTGTGAAGATGCACCCTGCTGCAAAAAGTTTATCTTAAACTTAGTTTTGCAGCTGACTGTGAAGTCATGGCCTTGATTTTTCAACACTATGTGTGGAAGGATGTTGGAGAGCTCACAGGTAAAGCCGGTGGAAACACGTAAGCAGATGAACCCTTGGTTCTGAATTGTTGGGAAATTTTTTCTCCAAGGTCAAGTGAAACTTGCTTTCTGCCAGAAATGTGCAGCCTGTGCTACTGTCAGGTAACATCGTTTTTATGGGCTCTGTCTCTCAAAATCTCTGGCTGAACTGAACTGAAGAAGTTTACACCAGTAGGAAGAAGATGATACTTATACTTCATTAAAATAAGATTATAGAATAAACTTCCTGAGGCAAAAACTAGAGGGGCAGTGAAGGGGGTTTGTGTATTCTCATATTTTTGTGAAGAGGATCTTCCAACCCCTGTCATCACCTCTTGTGCAAAAGAGGGTTTAACCACATGGAGAGCAGTGTCCTCATCTTAGATCGGGTAGAAATGTGGTAACTGAGACAATAATTCCTTCCAAAAGTGTTTATTCCTTGGGTTCCTTTTTATTAAAGGCAAATGCAATCCCTGGTAATCCAGCACCTTTAGATCTGCAGTGTGAGGAGACACAAGGACCTGAGCTGGTGTGGGAACACAGGTTGTCCTCAGAAGCCCAAATGTCTGCAAATTCCCTTCCAGCTCTCTGTCTTGGACACACTTTTGGCGCTGAAGGATTGACATACAATAAACCAGGATTAACAGACCGGTAAGAAGTTCCTTTGTTGATATAGGTCTAGTTCCAGCAAAGCAATTGTGCATGTACTTGACTATAAGTGTGTGTATATTTATGTTGATTTACGGGACTTAGATGAATCAACCTGCATGCTTAAGTGCTTTGCTGAATCACAAATTGAAGTTTTCCACCAGCAAAACAGGGAAGGGTTGTAATTGGGGAGGACCTCTGGCTTTGATCTAGCCACACGTAAGAGGGTGTTTCATTTTGATTGTGTAAATAATCCTAAAGAATAACTTTGTGAAGTCAAGGCAAGGCGCTTACTTCCATTCGCTGCTGATAAGGGAAAGCCAGTGCTGCTGCACGAGTACCAGCCCTCTCCTGGCTCTCTTGCCCTCTCTCACATATTTTCGTGGTGCAGAGAATGGAAATGATTAAAGCTTGAGAGCTACCTCTGTGGTACAGCAGCACAGCCACAATGCTTGTATTTATGCTCTACTCTGATTTTTAAAAAATAATTTTATTTTATATATTACATTGCTAGAAATGATTCTGCTTTCTGAAGAAAATACCCTACATTTCTATACAGATAATGTTGATTTGGTATGAACTAAAATGAGCTAGAAGAAACTATTTTTTGTTTTGTATTTGTGTATCTTAAGTAGAAATAGCCTTATTTAAAAACCCAAAACTTCTGCATTTAGGGGTTTTTTGCAAAACATTTTTAAAATATATTTTATCCTTTTTTATCATAAAACTAATTTCCTCCCTTTAACGACTCTTCACAAAAGTTTTCAGTGCTATAAACTAGTTTTAGAACAGTAATTTTATGTAAAATATTTCTAGCAGTTTCTTTGAATCAATAAGCAATTTTTGTGACAACAGATGATAGAATTGGTGTACTTTTTTGTAATTTGCAAGTAAACTGTGTGCTTTCTTAAAATGTAGGACGAGTCATTTTTTCCACACTGATATAATAACAAAAATCTTGCAACTGGATCTCACAGTTTTGGCTCAAATTCTGGCTGATGTCAATGGGCAGCTTTAAGAGGTGGTTTTTCTGCCACAAATTAATAAGTCTGTATCAGTGAACTAAGTGATGTCTACTATCAGAAACTATTTCAGATTTCAGAGATTGCTGCATAATTCAATTTATACCAATACTTTTCCCATTGAGAATATATTTAACTCATCAAGTGCTTAATGCACAACTATTTAGTCTATAGAATATTTTTATGTTCCTCCTATGTTATATGAGAGAATTAATTTTTTTTTTTAAGCAAGATCAGCACGCTGAGTAAGAAACAACACAGAGCTTGCCTGTAGAAAACACTGAGGCCTTAAATCTGACCCGTCACTTGAGGCTCCTTCCATTGAGTTGCCACAGCCCTGAACTGACCCATGAAGGATCCTGGGTTTTTGCTTCTTTAGTCAAAAAACACATGAATTTACTACTTGAAAAAATGAAGTTGTTTAAAAGTTTTCAAATATGCAGACATCCTACTGTGGTTTACTTGCTCTTTCTTGGGCCAGATATTTACGTATGCCTCAGTGTCCCATTGCTGAACTCTGTGCATTCAGTAAATGGAGATGTATAATGCGGTAGCCACCCCTTTAGGTGGTACAGTGGTTGATTTAAGCTGCGATGCCATGGAGGACTGAAGTCTCGATGACCCTACGTTGGACTAATTATTTATTCATGCTGTTTTTCCCATGTGACTCCTAACATGCCTGCAGATACATGACTGAAAATTAATCCAGCAATTCAATATATATAGCTGCAACTCATGATTTGGTTATAGAAGTGCAAGTGCTAGCAAAAAAAAAAGGGGAGGGAGCATTAACAGGCAGTTTACATAGAGAGAGATCAAACCTGTCAATAATAGCCAAGCCTTGCACCGACTTAAAGTGACTGTGGAACTGTAATCTTTTAGCTCCTGTCTTCAACTTGAGAGAAGCATCTTACCTATAAAGCTTTATGGAACGGCAAGTGAAGTGCAGGGCACCATGGTGTGTGTGACTTATGCTGTGAAGAGGCATAAATAATTAACAAATGGAGTAGAGTCTGGCATAGTTGGGTTGGGTGGCACTGACCTTGAGCATCCTGAAATCTGCTCTCATTAAGGCAATTAGTGGCTGATTCAAAGGGCAGAGAAAGCAGCCAGGAATCGATAAGGTGTAAGACATGCCATGGCCACAGTCCTGTTTCCTCAGACCTGGATGCTTTTCCTGCTGCAGAAAATAGGAACAATGTGGGAACAACCATATTATATTCTACTTATCATACTGAATGTTCACATATGTTTGCATGATATTCCTATAGACAGCTATTTTGGCTACAGCCTCTCTGATAAAGTCTATATAGTAATTATGTCACACATTATTATGAGCTGAACGTTTGAGTAATTCTAAATAGCACCTCATTTTGTTATGTTCTTACAGCAGTAAGAATTAAAGCATTCAAGAAAACTGTGGGAATTGTGAAAATAACTTTTTCCGTGGAGTTTTAAGAAAAAACAGACCAAGGATTTTCAAGAATTGACTTTAATTGCAGCGAAGAGCACACAGCATAACTAGCTATCCATTGTTTTGCCTTATACTTAGCAGAATGTCAAAAATTCAAAGTGGAGAAAAGGTAACGTGAGTAAATAAAAGGATGATGGCATGCATGGCACCCCTTCCCCATGACGATTTGGTATGGAAAGGGTCAAACATTTTGCTTTGTTCTGGTGACAATGCCAACAGGCATTGCAAGACCCTAAACTCTGGTCTCAGTAAAGACAAGTTCTAGAGCATTGAAAATGATTGTGTGGATTTTCCTACGTCTTTGATTTCATCATTCTTTGCATTTACCCCCTTCTTTTATCAGCAAGGATCACCCTAGTATCCCCTACACTGCCTTCTCTTATGTCCGTCTGTGGAGGAACTCCTCTCCGATCTTGTGCTAAGCACTCTGCGGGAAGAAGCCCTTCTGCATCACCTGAATTCATACCTCGCCATGTGAGGTAGCAGCAGAAGTTGTCATGTGTCACAGGTACCACTGCCATGTTCTTCAGTGGTGACTAAGTAGATCGCTACATCAAAGTGTGCATGTTTGACAAATCTTCACTATACAAGCAGGAAAAATAACAAACGGTAGGGGAGAGACTTAGTGAGAGACAGAGACCGAGAGCCATTTGTTTGTCTTGGGGTCCTGGTATACTTTCTCACAAAGCATGTCAGGTTTTAATCAGAATATCGTGGGGTTAGTTATTCTATACTGAATGAGCTCAGGATACATTTCTATTAAAAGTGGAGTTATGCCAGAAATGTTTGTGGTTGCAATACGTACAAAAGTCTTGTTCAAATGACTCTGAACATGCTTGGGGTCATCCTGACCTAGCCCACAAAGGATGGGGCTTTGAAAGGAAAGGTCATCTATAAGAAGAAGAAATTCTGTATCTACTTTCATGATACACCTTACTGAGCAACAGAGACATAAAGAAATTTTATTGTGGCTTGAATATAAGGTTGGCCATGAGAAAAAAAATAATTGTGTAAGAAAGGCATCTCATAATGGGAACAGCTTGGTTCCCTAGACTACATCTGTATCTGTGTCTGGCTGTCACTGAAGAATAACTGCCCAGGCACTGCGCTGGGGCACCCTTCCCAAGAAGATCCATGAGCAGGTCCTCAGGTGCCCACGGCCCCATGGACAGCTCGCATTGTGCCCACCAAGCATTTATCTCCCTCATAGGAGATAAATGGCAAGTGTGCCAAGCACAGGTTGAACAGACTTTTACATCGTGAACAACTGACAGATGGCATTTCCCGAACAGTGTGAGAACTGTGCTCTGGGATGGCCACGATGCCTTTGCAGGACAGCTCGGCCACTCCTGCTCCTGTCCATACTGTCACAGCTGAAGATGTACTCCCTAAAGCTAGTAGCTTTTGGGGCCATTTTAGAGGGGACTTGCCCAAGCACTTCAGCTCTTATAGGGATGAGTAGGAGTTATCGTTCCTCCTGAGCCACGTACTTTGCACCTGCCTAAACTGCAAAGGGATCTCAGCAAAGCTCTCTTCCCCTTAGGTTTCTCAAAAATTCCTGTTTGTAAAAGGCCCTTCCTGCAACCCAGGTATATCTCCTCACAGCCATCATCTAAACTGTCAGAATATACAAATATACATGGTGATTTGGTCAGTGATGGCTACCAGCTGGGGAAAGGTAATGCTGAACAAACCTCCAGTATGTTTTGCAGCTTGCATTTGGAGGACTGCTTCTGACATGGGAGATGGTACTCTCCGTGCGGTGGCAGGGGAGCAGATGCTGGTGCCCAGCATTTTCTACTGACCAGCTGGTCTAGTCACCCTTTCTGTGCCTGTTTGTGATGATGCCTCCCACTCTAAGTTTTTGGATATGCTCGGTTGTTTGGGAACCTAAAACTCAGATGCCTACAAGTTTGATCTAAGTCTAACATCACATCCTAGGATCCTGCCCCAAATCATTACAGTGTGTAGGATATTCACATCTTTTCCTTTCTTGCCATTTCTATTAAAACATTTTTTCCATGTAGCTGGACATCTAAATAGTTAACAATACCCACCGGTCTTAGTATATTAAAAAACAGCAGCTGTGGCATTTTCAATGTAATTTTCCGAATTATGTTTCTCTGTGTTACCGGTTCTTTAAATTATCTGGCATTTTTGCCATAAAACCACGTTAAAATTAAATGTCCAAAAAGCTAGGAGTTTTCCAAAAGCCCCTGGCTTTTTTTTTTTTTTTTTTTTTTTTTTTTAGTGCAGAAGAATACACAAAGAACCTTGGCAAATAATTAAACATTCTAATTTGGGATAATCTTTGATTAATGAAGCAGCTGCTTTCAAATGCTCTTCTCTGGCTCTAATAATTGATCTCTAATTGTCCCATCTAAAGGTTATATATTGCCTTTCCTCATGATTGTGTCCTCCTAATGCCTTATAACTCGAATCCAGCTATTAGCAACGTTCATTAATTCCTCTTGAAAATGCTGTGAACTTTCCAAATTGAAATAATGCTTTATAAAACCCAGTTTAGTTTTGTACTAGTTTTGAGTCTCTGGAGAAAAACCACACCAAGAGGTGTCACAAACATGATGTGTAATTATTCAATTCTAAATTATTTTAGAATTTATAAACTATTTGAGGATGTTGGATAGAGCAGGTGTAGGAGGATAACTTAATTACAAATACTGGCACAGGTGCTTTTTTTTTTCAGTTACTGCAAGTAAACAGGTGATGGATTTGCAAGTAAGTGTGTGATGTCTAAGTGGTAAAAGCATTTGTGCAAAAATTGGAAAACTACAGAATTTAGGATCTGGTGAAATGTTTGTGATGATAGAAAAACTCTGGGTTGTTTCAGAGGGATTTTACTTGGATCTCTAAGAAGCTGGAACAGCGAAACATATTTACTTAATTGCTTACCTAGCTGAGAGATGAGGCTTTTTCATAGCAGAAGCTGTTAACTTGTTTCTGGCATAAGCTGGTTTTTAGCCTTATTCTAGTTCAGTAAGGCACACCCTTTTAACTTGTTGCTTGGCAGGTTTCCTTTTATATGCCTTAAAGAAAATTGGCTAAACTTCTCTGTTTTTCCTACTAAACATAAAATTATGTACCCCAAATGCTGGTGTGTGCCTGGTGCTTGACCACAGCATTACAGCACCAAAGGCTTGCAATTACCCAGCACATCTTCTGCATAGTTTGATATTAAAAAATGCATAAGGTACTTGCACGAGCACAGATTTTTACAAATATGTCTAATTAATACAATTTGAAAATGCTTTTACTTCCTTTGCTCCTGAATTTTTCAGACTAATTTCATTAAAGTGGAATACTTATTCATGTGCTGCTTTCCACAATTTTGGCTTAATTGTTTCCAGTCTGTACAGCCCGGCTGTCTGGAGATGTTTGTTACGGAGTAAATGCATTCTGGAAGGAGAAAGCCTGGCTAAATTGCTGGAAAGAAAAATTCTACAATCTGACCTTATCAAGACAGGATCCAGAAGGTTCTTATTTTTCATTTTGACTGCGGACCGTTAGCAAGGAAAAAAGAATCCAAAGAAGTTAACTAAAGTCTATCACAACAGTCATTGGTGTTGGGGAAAAAAAAAAAAAAAAAGGAAAAAAAAAAGCGCACTGTCAAGTGCTTATAATCTATTCTGCAGAATTGCAGAAAGTGTTACATATCCTATAAAGATACAAAGCTATTTTCTTCTGGCTTTGGAAAACACAAATCTATACCACGTAAATGCACTTGGTATTTAGGGAACCTTTTAAAATACTTTAAGTATATGATAACACAGAATGAGAGTACGGCATCAAAGTATTCAATAGTATATTTTGAGTGATCTTTAGCAACTCTCCTGAGTGTTTATGACTTGCTAGAGGGAAATGCACTTTTCAAAGATCATGTGCAGTCCCTACGGAGACCTGTAACCTTCCTCAGAGCAATTCGCCACAAACTGATAGGTCTGATCACAGCACAAGTGAGACAGTCGGTTTAAAACGCTCTGGAAATGCTCTGAGAATACTAATAGGAGCCCTGCGACTGCTGAGTCACTGCCTGCAACTGGAGGCTCAAGCAAAGGGTTATTTGGGGAATATAAATATCGGCAGGAAGTTGAGTATTGGCAAAAGCTCCATTTAGACCTTGGCCGGTTTGTGGTCTGATTTGCTGCATAATCAGTTTATTAGTGAATCAAACAAAGATAAAATCTTAAGTTAGGGAGGGCTGAGATGTTCAAATGTGGGGCTGGGGAGGGGAAGAGTGAGTGTATGTTATCAAAAGGCTCCTCTGAGCAGCACAAGAACTCGTATTTGTTCTTCTAGAAAGAGTTTGGTACTTTTCTGTTGTTCCCGTGGAACCTGCTGGGTTTATGAATAAAGGGCAAGGTTTTCTCCTCACCTCTGTCCCCTTGCAAGAGCGATGCCATGCCCTGGTGGCCTTAATGCAAGAGCTTGTTGGTTTTCTTGTGTTATTTGGCATTAAAGTGTTTTTCAGTAATTTCTGCTTTGCCGAAAAGATCTACCACTGTTTGAATGTGTGCTGTTAAACCCCTTCTGATAGACAGCTGTAGAATGACTTTCTTATCACAGGATGTGTATGAATATATCCCCTTCCTAAGCCACCACTGGCTCTTTATGGTGGCCTCCCGGGGGTGTCACACACCACTCTGCTGCTTGTCACAATCCTTTATGTACTATTGCTTCTTCTACTGCCTCAAGGCCACCCAGAACAATAGCGCGCTATTTAAATCAAGCATAACCCGTCTTTGCAATTTCAACCCTTGGAGGGTCCGGATCCACGTGGTGCTTCTCATTAACCAGTTCTATGCTGTATGTGGCACTCTTTTTTTTTAAAAAATTTTTTTTAATACAACACACATGTAGTACAAACTCAGCTTGTTATTTTCTGACCTGTCTTTTCTTCCTTCTTCCCTTCCTGAGTCTTGCTGCAGATGGTAACTGCTGCAAGAGCTTAAAAATAAAAATGAAAGTGTAAAGTGCATTCAGTTTTATGGAGCTGCAAACAGGGGGCAGAGGAGGAAGGAAAGTGCACCAGTATTGCTTGTCTACCTCGGTTCAGTTAATGTCCTCAGCTACTAGTCAACCTACAACGGTATGAAGTGCATCATAAAAGACGTGGTACACAAACACTTAAGAAAAAAAGAAAGCTTTGATGTTGTGGGGAGCCTCTCAGTAAGGTCTCGTTGTTATTATCCCATTGCATCTGGCCTGTAGCTGGTTTCTGATTTCCTCTTTCTCAGAAGCTTTTTGACCACAGGCAGGAAATGTGCTGCAAGTAGATGAAGAAGTTGGCAATTGTCCTGTTCTGTGAGAGTCTGAGCACACCGCTGGTCGCTGGTCGTTTGGTGGGTCAGGATCTGCAGATGAAACGGTGGCTATATAGAAAGAGGCTATACCTGATACACAGACACCTTTACCTGGCTTTGAGTAAATCCATCCCCGAAGCACTCACATTTATCTTAAAGAAGGTTATGCAAAACATAGCAAGCAGCTGCCATGAGAAAAGGGGGTGCCAGGTGCCCTGTTTTGCTTCCAGTCTCTCAAATGCCCCCTTGGCTGTCAGACTGCCTCTGCCTCGGGAAGGGATGGACACATCCCCTCTCCTGTCCCTGCGCTTGGTAAAAACAGCTTGAAAAGTCCTTGCTGTCCAAAGCAAACATTAAGACCAAATATTTGACCAGAGAGGGGGAAAAAATGCTTTCCTTTGCAAAACATTAAGATAAACAACAGTGATAAACCATTCCTTATAGCAAGAGGCTTTTAAAAACCTATGTGTATGTGCACTCCGCCTGGAAATGTGGGTAAGAGCATCAGAAGTACAGTCAACTTTTATTAGTAGCAGCAGACTTGGAGAGATACAAGGAAGTTTCATCTATTCAAAAGACATTCTTTTGCTGGTGCAGCTACTGTGGAGTTATCAAAGCTAAGGGGAGTTACCGCTCTTGTTTTTCTTTATGTGGAAATCACTTGACCCTGATACCCTTATTGTCCCCCTATGGGTATTACTATTATAAGTGAAGTGGTGGGATATTTCTCCCTAAATGTTACTGCAGAAAAGTAAATAATTTCTTATTTCTGTTTGTTTTTCCTCCATAGAGACTCTACTTTAAGAACAGGGTTTAAATGACAAATACTATGTTTAAAGACACAGGAAGAAATGAAAATAATCATGGATACAGAGCATGAAGAAAAACATTATTAGCAGCAGATCAGAGGACAGGGAATTTAAGGAGGTGTGTCTAACAGTCCAACTGAAAAGAAAATAGGGAATAGTCCTTCAGACAAGCAAGATTTTAGGAGCTCACTTTGGCCACCCAAAAGAGAGCCAATAATTTAGTGGGAGCTACTAATAACTGCTCCATAAATAAAAGAATCCCTGGATCATAGTTATAGAGAGTTAACGCTCCATAAGGTGAGGCTAAATGGACCGAGTGAGTCTCCTGGTTTCGTGGGGATAAAATTTATAGAATCACTTTTCTGTTCCATTTTGTTTCAGTGTGTGGCCAGCTGTGGGATGGTGATCAAGGCCGTTAGCAGTGAAAGCCAGGGCAGGTGCCCCAGGCTGGCCCACAGGTGTGTTCTATAGCATTAACGTCAGGGTCACTATAAATGGGAAAGCTTCTCTGTTCTCCCTTTTTCTCCTTCTCCTTAAAGGTTGCTATCTTTGGAGGGACTTGCCAGCACTCTGTGAGCTAAGTATAATTTTGTGTGTTTTGTATTAGCATTGATATTGGTTTTCTTATTTTCTTAAATCTGTTTAAATTTTAACTCATTTTTTCCCAGTTCCCTTTTTTAGCTGGGGAGGGGAGATTGGGTGATAGAATAACTTTATTTTTAAGCTTGGGGTGTGGGCTAAACAAAGACAGTGAGTTTTTTTCAGTCTTAACCAGAAAACCAAAAGTCAGAATCACACAACGAGAGCGATCCACTGCTGCAAATAGGCCAAATATGCATGTTCCCTTCAAATCACTTCAGAAGCAAAATATAACTCTCTAGGGCCTGTGAGGGAGGGAGGAGAACAAGGTAAGTGAGAGCAGGTGTAGGCCATCCTGATCAAGCAGGGTTTAAATGCAGCCTGCTGTAAAAGATGAGCTTTTCAGGCAGAGCAGAAGTGTTGGTGGGCTGGAGAGAAAACAAAAGTGATAAAGAAGTTGGTGTAGCAAGCTCAGCAGGAAGAAAACCAAAGGTTTTATGCTGTTGTTTACCAAGTCATTGCTGTTAGGCCTGAGGTGAAATGATCATGCCATCACAAGGTGCAGATGGCGTGCTTTAAAAAATAGCTGTGGGGCTTGCCTTATAAATACAAACAGTCTTAGTTTTTCTAAGCAGCTGTGTACTGAGCAAGGCCTGTGCTGCAGGTGCAGTGTGTGCTGCTTGGGTACATCATTGCCTCACTGCTCCTTCTCAGGCTGTAGAAACCACAGTGTTTCCATGCCTGAGGGTCTTCCAGGCCATCTCATCTGGGTAAGACCTGTCTTTTTCGGTTAAAGAGAATACTTCTTTGTTTGCTGGATCGTTTTACTCTCTTGACAGCAAGAGTGCTCTGGGCTAGCTGTGCTAAGGCAAGCCTTCATGACCTGATAGACCAAGCGTCCTGGCATCCCATCTGGCATGGCGTGGGTGTGCTTCAGGGCACCATTGGTTATTTATTGTTGTCACGTGTATTAAGAAGAAGACATATGCTTTTTCAAATGAATTTATTACAATTTTTATTGGTGTTCCTGTGGAAAAGCTCAAGTAGTTTCTCTCAGTCAAGGGACAAGGCTCCCACGACAAGAGCTTGAACGTGCTCCGGTGAGTCTGGGGCTGGCAGTGATGGATGGCAGACAGGTACGGCAAATGGTTAGGGTGAAGGATGGGATGAAGCAGTATCAGCACGCTCATGGATGTGTCTGGTAGTGTGTGGCTTAACTTGGTTAAGCACCTCTGAATGAGCAGGGGAAGTTGTTGGTATGAGAAATGTCTACCCCTTAATTCCTTCTCCACCCCATGTACCCTATACAACCCTCTGTTACAGACATGCAGAGCTTGTCTTCTCACAAAGCTGCAAATCCTTTTTTTCTTTATCCTTCTCTAAACTGTCTGTCAAATGTCACTGCCTTCTCATCACTCTCCTAACAGCTCCTTTGAGAGGGTGATGGCAGGGCTGCCCTCTGTTGCATTTTCTGCCTTCTCTCTGCCACATCAACTAGTGTCTGTCTCATGTGGCTTCGCTCCCTTGCACGTTGGTCTCACTGTGGCTTGCAGCGGCTCCTTCTTATCTTCTTGCCCCCTGGTTACTTCACAGCATCACAGGAAAAAAATACAGACCATTAGATTAGTTTTGCAGCTAAAAAAGTTAGCAAGGAGACATGTTTGCTGATTTTTGAGCATTGAATATAAGGGCAAAGGTTTTTGTCTTTGTTTTTCTTTCATTCAATCTGAAATGTTGAGAAGAGTAGCTGGGAAGAAGGGGTCAATAGTTGTACTCTCATGAAAGTCTACAAAGATCTGGCCTTTACCAGCACGACTGCTTTCCTGCCACCATTGACAATCCAGGGTAAAATTCAAGATGCTTTTTCAAAAGAAAATGCAGGGGGAAAATTTTCACTCTACTGTTCGTGTAGTTTTATTTCCAAGTGCAAAGTGAAAAGTTGCAGTGTGTTTCAGTTGGGTTTGACCTGAATGGCCAACCAAACAAGAAATAAATACCCTTTGCGAGTGAGTTTGACATTGAATCCCTCTTGCCTAAGTAGCTGAAGTGCCTCAGCCTTCTGCTTTTTGGCCCAAATTCCTGGTGGTACAAAGTTTCTTGAGCAGCACTCCAGTTGTCTTGCTGGTGGACTAAACAAGACAAGCCAGTGGGAAGTCCAAAAAATCATTTGACAGTGCAAAATAGGGTAAGGATACTGCAATAACTGATGGATAGAGGTGAGCTTTATTTTGGGTCAATATTAAGTGCTTTGTGTTGTTGTTTTGTTGTGTTTTTTTCTAGCAAAGAGATAAAATGTTACAGTTCAACAGTGTCAAATATATTGCTGCTTACTGAAAATAGAAATCCAGATAATAAACAAGCACTACTGCAGGGGTCTGTGCATGCAGAATCCCAAGATGGAGTAATATCTCTAAATCACATTGTTAGTCCACAACTCTGACCCCTTTGCCCCTATCTCTCTCCTCACTGTTTGTTTGGGTTTTTTTTTTGTGTGTGCGTGGGGTTTTTTTTCTCCCCACCTGAAACTTCAGAGGCTGAACAGAGAGAAACTATTTTTGTTTCTTCCAGATGACTATGTTCTAGCTGTGTGTAGGAATGGGTGTCATTCAAGCTTGAATGAAGGTAACTGGGCTCGCATGTGGCTGGTTTGGATAACGTTTATAGAGAGTGAAGAAAGATATCAACTCTGTTCTTCTCTAATTTCACCTCTATTTCTTCCTCTGTTTTCCACCTTGGCAAATCCATGCTCTGTGTAAATTCCCACCACTCCCTCTGCCATGTAGCTGCTAACACTGCTGACTTCTAGCTGTTATGCTATCAATCTGCTCCTTCACTAAAGCAAAAGAGTTTGGTTTAAAAACATTTTCATTATAATTGTTTGTGTATTCTTGTGCCTGTATGGGAGAAAGGGGCCTTCTAAATTTAATCAGAGCTTTAAGTTTGGCCATGGTGACAAAGGGGCAAAAACCCAACATATATATATATATACACACACATACCTGGTTTTTGGTTAACTTTCAGAGATCATGTGTTTGGTTGCTGTGCGGGTCAGAGTCTGGAGGAACAGGCACGTGACTGTGGTTGTTTCTTCATGCAATGCCGAGTATTTGCACAAGAATTTCATCACCCTCTCTCAGGAACGGCTGCCAACCGCAGGGTAACGTGGTTTCACTATGGAGGGGAAAATAGGAGTTTTATATGTAAAATTACTTTTAACACTAAACCACTTCTTGACATGAAGGTCAATATGTGCCTAAATTACTCTAAGTAACTGAGTTTATTATAATTCCTCTCTGTCACATTCCCTTGCTGCAGCTGTGACACTGTGCTATGTAACTCATTTAATTATACAGTTGTGTTTGCCGCTGTGTGTCTGTTGTTGGGTGTGCTCTGAATATTTAGATTTTTCTTTCTCTGCAGTTCTGTGATTTAAAGAAATTCATTGAAGGGTATTTAACCTGAAGTAATCTAGAATGTGCGTTGCTTTGGGCTGTGCTTTTTTAGGAACTTCCTTCTGCAAAACTGTATTCACAAAAGTAATTTTGTTTGTGCAAAGATGGGAAGGAGAAGCAGCCCTTACACACTGTGCATTTCTGTAGTTTTTCTTTGTTTGCTTTTAAAACAACTTCAATCCACAGTGCTATTGGTGCTTTCAGTGGGTGTAATTTGACAGTGTGGACCTATACTGCAAACTTGCACGCTTATCCATGTGCACACCCCCGGTTTTCCTTCCAAAGGGTTCATTTGGAAGCTAACCTGAAAATGTCAAAGGTCTGTGTGCTGAGCTGCATTTAGCAACCTGGTAAACAGCTATTGGGGGGCAGAAAGTGCAGGACATGCTATTTCCATGATAAACTCTTATTCTCTGTGGAGATAGATCCAGCTTTTTAAGTAGGGATTCATTGTATGCCTGTCAGCACTGTGCTGGGTAGAAAGACTGTGAGTAACATCTTGGAATATTTAAAGAAAATGTTTAAGGGGGGTGAGGGGACTTTACAGACTTTTTTTATAATAAAGACATCAAGATACAGTCATAGACACAGTGTAGACTTATAAAAATATTGTAAGTGGATCTAAAAATAGGACAAATTGTCATTCTTATAATTAAGCCTAATGGACCTTCCTGTGAAAGATTGATAAGATGGCTTGCTAATATTCACACTTTTTTTTCTATTTAGTCAGTAAATTATGCATAAAGGACAAAACAGAAATAATCACCCAGACATTTGTGTCACTTGTCTCTGACTAATTCTCATCCATTGTCTTTTAGAGTTTTAAAATGGGAGATGAAGTAGCAGGGCTGATATCTGTGCTGATAAAATATGTAATAATGACTACTTTCTTAATTTAAGTTGCATATGCTCTTTTTGAAAAGGAAAGATTGCCAACAGTCATTGGTGAGTTCTTTACATTGAATCAGTACAGTACAGGCAAATTCTGTGGAAGAGTCAAAAGAGCAAAGAAAGAATGAAAAAAAAAAATATGCTGACTTCATGTCATCTATGTGTATTAAGTCAAAAAGTGTAATAAAGTTTCAAGGAAAGGAAGAAGAAAACACGTGAAAACTTTTTTCGAAGTAGGTGGTGGAGGCAAGTTGTTTGTCTTAGAATGTTGATAATTTTTAGTCTTAAGTTTATGAAAAAAATCCTGATAAGGAACCATGTTTATCAAGGTGGGAATTACATGTTGCACTGATGGGTCTGAATTTTAATTTGAAGAGGATACAGAATATAGTTTTCAGTTAAATGAAAATAATTGGATGGAATAAAGGTGTGTTGTTCTTATACAAATGTATTTGCTCTACCTGTAGAAAACAACAAAAGACTCATCAATTATTGTAAAATAATTGCATGGGACCTTATTCTGGAGCAATTAGAAAATGCAATAATGCTAGTCAGAGTAAAAAAAAAACAACTGAGAAATTACGGGATTCCCTCTATATGAAGCCTAATTCCCATTCAAAGGACAAAAGTACTTTCTTATTCTGGTCTCAGAATTGAATCTCTGGGATTTCATTCCTCAATAGGATTTTGATTGATTTTATTTTAGTAGTTTTATCTTATTTCATAATGTTTGTATTAAATCAGATACCTCTGAGCACTTAATCATTTTTAGCTTCTAGATCTTTGTATTTAATATTATATTTGCTGTCAAAATTTAATATAAATAAGAATCACAATAAACGTAAGTCATTGATCAGATGCAGCAAACTACAGCAATGACAGGGAACCAAAAGCCTGATCCAGAAATTTTTGTCTGTAATAGAGATACCTATTGACTTCAGTGGGTTTTGGGTCAGGCCTCAAATGGAAACAAAACCTGTCTATGCTTGCCAGACAGGTCAGCAGATGACCTGGAATATGATAGTCATTAATCCACTGTAATAACTGTGTGTCCTTACTGAAAAATGGTGGCTAGTAAGACAAATGGTAGGATGCTGCGCTGTGTCCACATGGTGTAAAGCAGAAAATCTACAGACCAGATGAGAGGGATCTGGTGTATAAAACCAAACTGTCCTTCAAGCACCCTTATCATCCATCTCCTGATCATAAATTACAGGGGAATTAGCTGGCATTGCCTGTATGGGCCCCCAGGAGATAAATATTGGAGGCTCCCAAACCTTCCTCATAGGCTGTATCCAGGAGAGGACATAGGTTACTGCAATACCAATGCTGCATGGTCCCCCTCCTAGGGACCGGGGCAGCTAAGCATCACTGAACAAATATCTCTAATTCAAGTGAGTCATCTGTTTAGAGAGATTAAAAGGCTCCTTCCCTTACTTCAGGAGCTATGTCACTGTTATTAAAAATAGAGGACTATATCTTGAATATGTGAGTATGTACTGGACATGACTTGATAATGCCTATGGGATTAGGACACTCATGCTAGTGCTGTAAATCAAAGAAATAAGCCATTGGAAACAAAAAGTGGTTTTACTTTCCAAATGCTGATCCTAATATTGCTTGAAAAATAAACCCTGATTCACTGATTAAGCCTATGGGTTCTTAAAATTTGTGATTTGGAGAAGTGACACTTAAATTACCTTACAGTGTCTTTAGATTACAACGAGGTGCCTGTATTAGTGATGGCCACAGTGTCTGTGAACCTAGCTTGCTTTTCTAGATGTTTTACAACAGTTACTGGAGGAAATAAAGATCTCTAAACCATCATCCCCAATGACTGCCAAATAAAGTCCAGAAGGTCAGTACTCTTCTGACCTGCAGAAGAGCACATGTGTCGTTACCCACACCCCACCAGAAGAGCTGGCAGAGGCAAGGTCTTGGATCTGCTGTTCAGCTGTGGAGGAACTGAGAACTGGTTCTCTGGGGAATAGGGACCCTGGTCACCCCATCTGCAGGGCTTTCAGTGGGGTGGCAACTCTTCAGGAGGTTGCTAGTTGGGTGTATTGATTCCAGCCAGCTCAGCCACTTTAGCATCACACCCAACTACTTGTCTAGGTGTAGCCCTCTGCCTCCTAGATCCCTTGAAAAACACTCTGAGAACGAAGATTTTTCAAATATCTTTTTCTTTTTTCAACCATTTTTGCCATTTTATTTTCCTTTTTATCAGCTAAGGGATGGTTAGGATGGATGAGTGGGAATGGTAAATTTGGTCACAATGAGGAGGTGTGAACAACCTGTGCGGAACCAGCACAAAAATAGGATATCTCCAATAACTCTCAGGAGAGGGTGAACATTAGCTAAATGAAAACTGCTGTCTTAAAGAGCTCTGCTGGCGTTATTTTTTTAAACTGTATGTGCTGATGTGAGACAAAAAATTGTTACTGTGTAAGACATCAAGTCTGGAGGGGAAAAAGAAAATGTTCTCATCATAAACTAAATGATAGCAAATTAAACTAGGTAACTAGCATCATGCTGGCCATTTGGCTAGAGTATAAACAGGTTTGGATTAATTGGCTGTAATGAGGCTGTGCTATTTAGGGGTTTATATTTAAATACTAACTATTGTCCTTCTCATATCTGTCAGTGAAGCTCTTCTGGATGGTCTTCAGGGACTGGTATAAAAATTTGATAAAGGAACTTAATCTGCATTTATGTATTTGTACAAAAAAGAATACAGAAGAATGTGTCATAAGGGATTTAATTAAAAAAATCTGTAACTTGGAACATACCATCACACTGACTCTCAGAACTTCTCTTCCACAAAACCCCAAGCTAGGTCAAGTGACAATGAATGTAATGCTCAGCTGGCTACAACCCATATAATCATCTGTTGTTCTCTCCACAGCTTGTTTCTAGATAACTGTCTGTAATATATTATTGGTTTTAAGAAGAGAACTGGTACTTATGGAAGATACGTACTTAAAGACTTCTCTTTCAAACAGAGGGGAGAAAGTTATATTCTCTGGTGGCTCTATGCTGCATATTGTGTGCTAATCTTGTCCTATTTCTGCCTATCCCCTGGAGTTTTTCTGTTGCACCATAACTCTTGGGGATGTTTAAAAAGGCAGAGAATATTCTGTGGTCTAACTATACAGTTCCCTAAACTGGGGAACCCACCAAGTACTCCAGTGAGCCTCTTGACTGCCTTCTGTAACAGAACTCAGCAGGCAACACTGGCGAAGTTTTACCCTAAAGTACAGAGTATTTTTTTTGAATTTTCTTTGCCCATAGATCTGTAAAGCCAAGTGCACAAGTGCTATCTTGAACACAATGGTGTCTCTGAGCATTGTAGTTACAGAACTATTCTTCTTATAAGGATCAATGAGCTTGTAAATTTTGCAGTTACATTTTTGGATATTGTATTAAAAACTACGGTCTCATGTTTGCAGCTTGACTTGGGCTTCTCTCCTTTCCCGGGACAAATGGAGCTATAACACCAGGATATTCATTGTAGCTAGAAAGAAATATTAATTCAAGGTCCTCGTCTATGAAAGCTACGTTTCTAACGATGCCTTTGTCTGCCATCTGCATCCTGCTTGCTCTGCCCTTGTACGTGAGCATGGCTGTACACAAACACCCCCTCCTACTTATGACAAAGAAAAGCTGAAAGAGGCTGAACGTTGCACAGCCCGGAAACAACTTCAGTGTAGCTATGCACATGCTATTTTTAGGAGCACAGACTGCAGAAACAATAATGCTGCCTCTGGCTTTGAGATCTCAACATTGTGAATGGCACTTCAGCGTTTGTAACTGGTATCGGTCTGGTGGGAGAATTTAGAAGCTGCCGATATAGCTTAAAACACGAATGGCATCGTATCTCTAGAGGGGGGCAAAATAAAGCCTTTGGGGGTTACAGCAATTTGCTGCCTTGGAAATACTTGAATTGATCAGTTTTACCATTCTATTCAAATACTTCACTTTTAAAAAGCTTTACGTCAAATAAGTTTGAACCTTGAGTGATGCCGCTTTAAGTGGCTGCTTATCAGCCACTTGTGAATATGCATACTGCAGAAGCTAAACTGTGGCATTTCTCATTTTAAGGTGAAATTGAATGACCTGAAAATGGATCCATCTTCTCCTGCGTTACCAGCAACCATTTTAGAACAGACTGCCTTGCGGCTAGGATGCAGTCCCGCAGACAAGAAACTTGCTTTTTGCTTAGATGAAGAAGATGAGTTAAAGCATCTTTGTGAATGTTTCTGTATCCCAAAAGTCAAGGATCTGCCTCCAAGTGAGAACTTTAATTACAGTGGGAGAGCAGGGGGGAAGGGTGGGGGTTCATATCTTCTGCGTGTGTTTATCACAAATCTTTGGAAATCGTTGCCACTTATGAGATTTGAGCAACTGCAGTCATATCTGAGCACAGTATGTCCCTGATGTTGCTAAATCAATCCATCAACTTATTCTAGCACCGAAAGCTTTATGCTCTCCTTCCCATCCTGAATAAAATGTGAGGATACAGTACTTACGTGGTGCTTATGCTGTCAGTCAGCTGCTTTGAACAATATAGTGACTGATTGAAAATTACAGGCAGAAGCATTTCTATCTAATGGTTTGAAACGGCAATGTAGCTTGTAGTTTGGAGTAGTTGCTTCCTTGGTATAATATAGTTCGGTATTATCTATCTAGTTACAATTATTTTAGTTAATGAAAGAGATGGTATGTATATTATATTAACATTTATGCCTTATTGCAAGTAGTAGAGATGATTTTCTTCCTGAGGCCAAATGGAAGACTGTGCCGTAGAACAAATAATTGATCTGAGCAAATAATTCATAATGAAACCTTTTATTTGAAGATCTTTCCCACTTTTCCTCATGAATTGCCTACAAATATGTAACTGCACATGGCTTTAATGTAGTCAAGCAAAATGATTCTCAGAAGTTTTCTGCTTCATTCCTGGTCTGTAGGTTGTTTTGAGGAGCCTGTGGACTGCCTGGGCATGGGAGCAGGGGCCACATTTATTGAAAGAGGACCTGGTGTGCAGGCAGGGAGGCAGGAGGGGTGTGTGGGAGGGCTGGCAAACTGGGAGGGAAGCATTTGCTTTGAGTTAGCACTCCTAACCCAGCAAAAGTACAAAACATTTCCACTTTATTTTTTTTGTACCCAGCACTGCTGCTGTGTCTGGCCAAAATCATGCAGGGAAACCTGGTGGGAGCAGCCAGCTATGGAGGCAGCACCATCCTGGGCTCTTCTCCTGCTTCCCGAGTCCTGTCTGGGTTTGTTTTCAGGTCACATGTCAAATACATGGGGAGCAAAACCTGTCCATGCTCTGCAGGCCCTGGTCATCACACACTGGAAGCTGAAGAAATGGCATTGTGAATTAGATTGTGAACATATATAAGCATAGTCATTCATAGTCATGCCTTGGCAGAAAGCATCTATTAAAAAGTAAAGGAAAAAAATATAATAGAACTTTCTTGAAAAATATATTAATTTTCTAATAAATGCAGATACAATTTTCTGCAGATTTTTTTTTCTGAACTGTACTGATGGCACATGAGAAATTACAGGTACATTCACCAAATCATGTCCAGTAAAGATCTCTGATAGAAAATGGTATCAATTGTTTGAATTCCTGGACATCTTTTGAAACTATCTTTGTCTTCAGTATCTTTCTGCCTAGAGATGATGAATGTTGGGAATGCAGTCTGCTCCTGTCCTTAGGACATGAGGATGATAAATCTTAGTTGTCTATGTACTGATGGTATTACCTTATCTTTTCCCACATTTAAATCCTCGAGTTTTGCTATTTATATTATTAAGAGCAGAACCGGACACTTTAAAAATATTTAAACTAGGTGCTTCCTCCATTCAGAGGAGGTGTTCTCAGCCCACCTGCCAAGAAGTCATTTTTTTCTTTTTCCCTCTGGTTGCTTGAGAGGTTTCCTAAACCACATTTGTTTGTTTGGGTGTGACTATTCTGTACTCAAAGCCACTTCAGCTGCCACCGTGCCTCTGCAAAAGGTCCCTCCAAAGCTGGAAAGATGCTGGAAGGCAGCTCACATGGCTGTCGTGCTACTGCCCTTAATCTGACAGTGCTGTTGAAATCCAGCTCAACCAGGGTACCTGAACTGCAGCCATGTCTTTGACTGCAGCATGTGAAATGTGTCTCAAGAATATGAAAGGTCACTTTTCAGTGTAGTGTCTCAGCAGCTTCATATTAAAGAATCTTCTGAGAAGTATGCAGAGGTTTTGATATCCCTGTGACAGTATTCATTGCTTCCCTTCCATCCTCCATTATTGTTTGCTTTTCAATTACTATGATATTTAGACCAAAGACTGCTGATGTGGTTTTTTTCCTCAGTTACCCTAATATTTACTTCTGAGACTGTGGATGTATATGTTTTAGTGAAGATAAGCAGCCTACATAGCTGTACCAGTTGAACAGCACAGAGAACCCATCATTCTCGTGTTCCCAAATTGAGGTTTTTTCCCCTCCTCTTTTTCCCCTGTCTATTTTCTGTGCTTCAGCTGTCATCAGGAACAGCTTCCCTGCTGAAAAACAGCAGGGGTGCAAATATATATATATATTTACATTGTGTGTCTATACCACAGAGACAGATCTCCCGTGACATTTATCTGAGCACAGGAGCGGATCCTAGATAACATGCTTCTGAAGATAAATGTCATTACAGTTATTAGCCATCAAATATTCTTTATATATTTACATAAAACATTACAATGAGGTTTTAAAATGAAACCTTACAAGAAGCAGATGAGAATACCCACAGGAGACAGTTGTAAGATTACGTACATAAAAATATTTAGAAAGTCATTATAATAGTTTAATTTAGTTATCAACTTATAAACTGTCATGGCTGTTTATTTGTTATATTGATCAAGTGGAAACAACTAGCTGACTAACTCCCTGGCAAATCTTCGAGGTTTTATGTGCCCTGAGGGACGAGGCTCAGGTGAGCAGGTAGGAAAAGATGACAGCAGAAGATTTAGAGAAACGTCTGGATCTCCTCGCTCTTCAAGATGACAACAAAGTCTCTGTAATGCTTTTTCGTGCACTGGAGGGAGGTAGGAATGACGAGATTGCAGTTGGCAATGGGGCACCAAATCACCAATCTGATTAAGGCGATGGCTTGTGCTTTGTCATCTTGTAAAGGAAGAGAGAATCATTTGGGTTTCTTGGGAATAAAAAGATGTCCCAGAGTGAAAGTGTTGAGCTATATTTCCCTGAAGAGATGGTTAAAGGTAGTGGTTAACATTATAAATCTGGCTCCTTGTTTGGAGGGCTTGTGGAGGGGGGGGTAGGAAGGTATGAAAGAGGTGATCTTTTATCCTTCAGCAAGAGATAGGACTCAGACAATGTATAAACAGATTTAGTCCTTCCTTTGTTGTTAATAAAGACATTGTATTTTTCCCTTTTGTTTGGACTGAATATTTCTGAAAATTAACTTGCTTTATTTTTGAGGTTTAAAAGATATAGAAATACATCTTTAATATAGATTAATGGGTATATTTAGTATGCAAAATAATGAACGTTATTAGAGCTGACTAGTTTGCATGAATCTGAGTAGCTGTGAGAATAATTTATAATGTATTTAATTAATCTTAATGTAAATTATTGTTCACGTATTTTTTTTATTCAGGCTACTCTGAGGACACCTTTCAATTATTATCTCCTGTTTGTTTTGCACCAGACTTTATTTCGTCAATTGTGCTTATTTCCTATTTGAATATTTCAATATATATTGCATGTCAACCACAGCTCCTCCAGAAAGAAAAAAGGCCAATACTGTGAGAAATGAGGACAGCATAATCTGGGGAAAGACAAGCACTAGTCTTAAGAAAACAAATGTGTTACTGTAAAGAATATCACATTGACTGAGGAAATGTTGGAGCACAACGGTGTGCTGGTCAGGAGAAGTTGTGAAATAACAAAGATGCTGCAAAAAACAAGCCTAGTTTGGGAAGCAGCAGTGGTCCAAAATGAATCTTTTAATGATGTCAGAGAGGAGGAAGTAAATGGCTTTTTGTGAAAAGCAAGAGAGTACAGCCCAATACAGAGTCGATAATATGCCAAAAAAAAAGAATATCCAAAGTAACAGGTATAAAGTAGAAAAATACACTTTATCAAAGTGGTAATACCATTTCTCTCCAACAGTGACTCAAGAGGCATTTTATTTAGGAAGGACTGTGGTGCAAGAAAAGCTAAGTTGCTTATAATTCCTTACCTGTTTTAATGCTTGACTGGAGTATAAAGAATATTAGTGAGATTGAGCTGCAAATTCTTGAGCAAAGATCCTTCTCTTTATTCCCAATGAGACAGTATTATTGTGTTTCTTGATAGGAAAAGAACTGTTAATAGAACCCATTTAGAAGCATGGATAATATTTATGCCTCTCTGTTTTCATTCATGTTAGAATAGAGATGAAAAGCAGACATAGTATCTGTAAAACAGACGAGGCTGAAATTGGTCTCTGACTTATGCTTTTTAAAAGCTTCTCAAGCTTTAATTAAGAAATTACCCAAGTTGTCTATACTTCTGAAAAATGTGTTTCTGGTGAAGTTCAATGAAGTTGGTAATTGTTAGTACAAAAGGTAGTAAGAGACCTTTCCCAGCCATTTAATCTATTTTTCTACAGCCCTAACATAAAATTTGCACAGAGAGAAATGTGATCTTATAATTTGTTTAGAGCATGTATCTTAACATATTTGTTATGTTTTTGATCTTTTTTCTGAAGTATATTGACTATATTTACAGAAAATAGGTGTAATGTTAGCTTTCGGGGTGTTGTAAGTATATGTATAGATGAATGTAAATTGCTCACTACTTCTAGAAGGTCACCATCACTTGTCCCTCCAAGAATCCTAACGTGAGAAATAATAGAAAAAGGCAATGTTTGGATTGATAGATGATGACACGGGGTAATTAGATTGTTCAGAACCTCACTAGAGCTACTATTTATAAATTTCTACCGCCTTGCTTTTCTCCTAATCATTGAAAGGATTTGTCAACATAGATTTCCTCCTCGGATGATGATGATGACATGAAGTGCAGCCCACAATATATGCTGACAAGACAAGAACTTTTGAGACTGACTTAAAATATTCTGTGCAAAGACTATGTTTTTCTAAATAGCAATTTAATTATGCAGGAAGAACTTACATGAAAGAGACAGATTTACCTAGTCTTAACTTTTATTAAATGCATGATTCAAGTAGTTTCGTGGCTCTGAGTAGGATTATATTGATGATGGAAGAAAAGTGGTTAGCCTGGTCAGGAAAATGCTCCCTATTCTCTCACCGTTGGTTACAGACCTGACAAAATCGGTACCAGTGTCTGCTTCCCACACAGCCCCAGACACCTGAGGATTTAATGCTCCCTGAACTCACATTAGCTCCAGAAGAGATCTAGATGGACTAGGCCAAAAATTGCAGAAGGATGAGGGGAATAACTGCCGACAGATTGCACAGCTGTCTTCCTCCTTAGACCCCTTTACAGGGTCACCTGCATGGGGTCCTGGAAGGAAGGGCAGGATGCAGCTCCTCTGTTCACACATGAGGACCACGGTGTCCCAGGGAGATCTGGAGCAGGCAAAGATCTGGGTGGTGATACGTGTGTGTGTGTGTGTGTGTGCGCACACGTGTGTGCTGTCCCTCCTGTACTCGCTCCCATGCGCATGTCGGGCTGCCCAAGGAAGTGGTGGAGTCGCCATCCCTGGAGGTATTTAAAAGATGTGTAGATGTGGTGCTTAGGGATATGGTTTAGTGGTGGACTTGTTAGTGTTAGGTTAACTGTTGGACTCGATGATCTGAAAGGTCCTTTCCAACATAAAAGATTCTATGATTCTATTCTATATTGTTTCTGTGGTTTCTCTTTGCAGCTGACCTGAGCCTGGTGAATGGAGAGGAGAGCTGTGTATACTTTGCTGGGAATTCTCTTGGGCTCCAGCCAAGAAAAGTTAAAGCTTACTTGGATGAAGAACTGGACAAATGGGCTCGAACGTGAGTACACTGCAGGGTACGTGAGATGCTAACCCGTGCTTCAGAGGAGCACTTCGTTTTATTTTGGGGTCTGCCTTGGAAATGCTTAACTAGAGGAATAGTGTGTTAAAACCACTACAGCCCAGGTGTAAAACATGTTCAGTGTTTTCCTAGCACTATTTATTGCTCCTTTAAAGGTATGAGCAGGACCTGTACAGTTTAACCATCCCCATCCAATTGTGATGTGTATTTAAACCCAAGACATACAAACTCATTTGGTTGCTTCTTGCTGGTGAACACGATTCAGTTTCAGGTCCTGTGATTTTCTAATTAGTATTTTTAACTGCTTGTGATTCACCCTGCAGACCTTGCAATGGGCAGTTCCCCTTGAAATAGCACCGAGCGCGGATGGTGCTGCTGCCAGCACTGGCAGGTTTTTGGCTCCTCTTAAACCAGGTCTCTGCCTGACAAGTTCATTTTATTTAGCAAGAAGCATTCTTGTCTTTTCAGGAGCATCTTGGTGAGGAGCTGAGGGTGGATCACAATGAGCTCTGCTGAACGGAGCTGATGTAGGAGAGACAGGAAGACAAAAGAGCGACATGTTTCAGCATTGCAGGAAAGGGGCGTTACCATCATAGCAGATGGGAAACTTTTAGATATATGGGAGGCGAAGTTTTTTTTAATATTATATTTTGTTTCCATAAAGAATCTGTGCTTTGAGGTGTCCAGCACCTGCCTGAGCAGCTGGAGCAGGGATGAGTAAGGAAAAAGATAAGTAAAAACCAGCGAGCTGAAGATGGGAAAGGAAAATAACATCCAGATGAGTGAGTCAGCTGGGAGAGAGATGAACACGTCTATAGGGTTTGGGATATGAGGGGAATGGATGTGGCTTCATGGTGAGAGAGCAGAGGAAATATAGGGAGGCAGAAAAGGAAAAACTAATTCTGCTAATGGAGCAGCCTTGTTTCAGTAGAAACTGTCTAGATGCAGGCTTCACAACATAAATGTGGAAACTCTGTAGCTGCTCTCTCCCTTGCTAATATATGAATGCTGTGGGTAGTAAAAATGGTTTACTGTTTCCTATTATTATTGTACTCTTGTAAGTGAGAAGGAGGCTGAGAATGACTGGGAATGAATGTGAACTTTGAGAAGCACTCCTTCCTCCTGCTTATTCATTCAGCACAGCACTGCAGTTTCTCCAGTCTTTTGAAAAAAAATGCAACCCTGCCCATTTCTGTATGATTATCGTACTTTATCAGGGAGACAGCTGAGCTCTTTCACAAGGTAGAAGTCAGATAGTACTCTTATCTCAGAGTCTGGGAGTGCAAACGTATTTCTGCTCCTTCACTGTACCTTTTCATCTGTTCACTACCATTCTTATGTTTGTCTTTGCTACAGTGAAGGATGTTTTGTTGTTTTTTTCCTCGATGATTATAAAGACCCAAAAGAAAAGGGTAGGCAGCATGTTTCTCCAGAAGATCCAAAGTGCTTTCAGTAGCTCTATCTAAGGGGGAAATATGTCTGAATGCAATTTTAAGCCATCGGGAGAGAAAGAGAATATCTAGAAAGGCTGTTTGCCAAAAATACAGCTTGGCCCCAAACACCTTACCCAGAATAAATCAAAGTTTAAAAAAACCCAAAACACACAACATGACAAACCCAGACCAAACCCAACAAAAACCCAGAACAAAATCCTGCTACCTCCATATGTACCGAAGGGAAATGAGAGAGTCAGGGTAAGGTCAAGCTAAATTAGAACAGAGCAACGTATGCTTAAAGAAGCTGATGGACGGGATCGGGTGCTGGGGGCTGCAAAAGAATAGGTGGCTGGAGACACACAAATGGATGCTTTTATTCCAGTCACCAAGGTCAGCTTAGCAAAATCCAGTCTAAGGTAGTAGCAGTTACCAGCCAAAGCCTGTTCAATGCCTTGTGTGTTAGCAACGTAGAATTTAGTGGCTGTGGCTTAGAGAAATAAGTAGTGAGAATCTAAGAAATGGCATGCAAATTAGGTATATCCTTCAAGTCAGCTGTGATATAGATTCTGACTCTCTTATAAATTGGTTTATTGCATTTTCTTTTTGTTGTGTCTGGGGACTCATCTCAAATAGCTACTATACTTGTCTATTTAAATGGTTTTTACTGCTTATAGCTGATGGCAAGAGTGAAAAGGAAGATTACACGCTAGCTGTTGTCAAGGGCAGGGAAGCTTGTAGTTTTAGCGCTGTGTGGTGATGGCAACTTGTTAAAGTCTAGAGAGAAAGAGGCCTTTTCATGCATTTATTTCTTCTTGTATTCCCTCTTACATGTCACTGTCCCTTTTTTCTTCCCTCCATCCCCCGCCTTTAAATGGTGAGTTATAGTTTTCTGCTCTTACATCTGCCTCCCACATACCTGCTCTGTTTTTGTACTCTTTCTTTCCACATTTCTCAGTCCTCTTTTTTATGCTAATGTATAAAGACTACAAATTCAAGCCACTGGCGTTTTTAGTATGGATTAAGAAAGAGCCTTTGAGATTTCATCTTTCTTTGTTTTCATTTCAGCTAAATCCAAGATTTATTGAATGAGGGGCAAAAAGGGATGAAGGGTTGTCTCTTCTGTGCTTAGCCTAGAGCAGCCAATAATCCAGTTTTTTTGAATCTAAAAGACTAAAGTTGAAGTGACTTGTTTGGTTGGATAAAGGCCAATAGGTGCTTTGCCGTGTCTTGCTTTCCCTTTCCCCCACCAGAACCGTTTAAGGAATTAATGTATTTTATAGAATCATTATTGCATGCGAACATACTCGCTGCAGCAGGCAATGTCTCTCATGTCCAAGTAACTCGTTAAAGTGGAACTATTAAAACAGAAGGGAGTCTGCCATAGCCAGTTATGCTCTTGCGAAGGGCTGGTAGGGTGATTGGGGAGCGGAGAACCTGAAGAATGGAAGTCTTGAGGATTAGAGTTGTTTAGTTGAGTAAAATGAAGACTGAGAGGAAAAATGATTGTTCTCTGTGAATGTATCAAGGGGTAAACATAGGGGGAAAAAGGAGCCACTTATGTGAAATAACATGCTAGCAGAGTAAATATAAACTAGGAATTAATAAATTGAGGCTAGAAACTGAATATGTATATACGCTTCTAAGCATTGAAGCAGTTTGACAACAAGCTTCTGACGTGACTATAGTAGACAAAAAAAAAATCCAAGTCTGTGGAAGGCTTTATAATATAGCACCTGCAGTAGGAAAGGACTGTTTTCAGTAAGTCAAAAGTTATCTTTAGTTCTATGGTGTGCTGAACTTCTCCTGCAAGATATAACAGTCCTGCAAGCAGGAGTGCAGCTTGGCGGGGCTCGGTCGTATTCTGTTTGACAGCCCCACTTCTGCCATTTGGCAGGAGTCATCTCTGCGTTGTGCCTTTCAGCAGGTTGTATGTTGGAGCTGTAAATGCCTGGTTCAGTGCCCTGGGTTTTTCAGTTTTGCTTTCAATCTACTGCTCCATACAGTTCTTTTGCTTTGGATATGTCTTCCTTTCTTTTGGTTATTTCTTTGAAACCATCATCAAACTTTTAAGAGTCTGTATTGGCTCATTAAATACCTTGCATCATTTTTGGCAAAGGAATAAGAAGAAAATTTCCAGTTGAACAAGATTTGGATGAGCACAGAAGATTCCTGAAGCTGGCAATTAATTTAAATCCCTTTTGTTAGCGCATTTGAAACCCTGGGATCATATCAGGAAATGTGTTTCTAGCTCCCTTAGTGAGCTTTAAATCAACCAGACCTCAGCGAATAAAATGTGGCATTGTGATTTCTTGCCAAATTGAAAATAAAATGGTAACCGACTAAAAATTAATTTGCACAATGAGAGACTCTCACAGTAGTTCAAGAAATAGTTCTGTTTGTATGATTTGTGATTTGATGGGCCACGTTTTGTATTCATTTATTTGGGTGCCTTGATTTAAATCTCTCTTGCTACCTAGGGTGCAGTGGAAACAAAATGAGACGTAGGCTATCCGTGTCTGAGGGGAATGCCAGAAGCACCGCAGTTGTGTCCTTAAAGATTATTACCCCCAGTGCCTACCAGAGCTGAGAGAGGGGTGGCATAATATACAGAGATATAAATTCTCTGAGGCAGAGCATAGAATTTTACAACCTAAGCGTAATAGGATGTATTGTGCCATCAGCAAAGGCTACAGTTTCATGTGATTAAAATAAAAAAAAAAAGGGTCCAAGAATATGCCTTTAACTACAATTTTAACTGCAATAATTTTTGTCTCTTGGCATTTGTATTGGCCATCAAGAGGGAAGTAAGCTGTGCCATAATAATAATAATATGAATGATAATTAGTACTGGTTCTTCCCTCTTTCTATATACTTAAATTTCCATCATTTTTTTCTCAAAATAAAATATTCTCACGCCCAAAATCTCATATCTATTTTCATGATAACTTGGAAATTTCTTCTGAAATTTTGTTAGTCCTGTGTGCTGGTAGAGAGAGCTTTCATCAGTAAATTCCCATTAGAAGGACACTAATGGCTATAAAATCAGAGAAAGCTAATGAAAGAGAATCCTGTAGGTAGTTAGGGCTTCTTTTTCCCATCTTATTATGTTTGCTCTTCTCTTTCAGAAATACAGATCCACTCAGGCTGGGAGCCACTGAAAATCTTTGTTTTTTTTTTTTTATTTAAACAGTCTGTATTATCCCAAAGTCCCTTGATCACTATATTACAGTTAAGAATGAGAGGGGAAATTAGCAATAAATGTTTTGCTGTCTGTGAAACACATACCACTGTCTTCAGGGAACGCAGCTGCATTATGGTCTCAGAGAAGGGAGGAACTTTTAGCACTAATCCTGCCCTTTAACCGCATTTTCTCCCCTACCTGCCTACTGCTTTTATTCCTCATCTATTAAATGTCCTTGCAAATGAGTACTATTTCACACTGCCTGCTTTCTGCTATCAAGGTCTCATCAGAGAGAAATTCCAAAATAGGGAAAAGAGGTCAGCTAGTCTACCGCAACCTTATCCAGATTAGGGATTGGGGTCCTCCTTGTTGTGTGTGTGGGGTAGGACTTGTTGAACATAGGGAGGTTATTTTATCTGTAAGAGATGTTCAGTTGTACCTGTATCCTCCTTCAGCTGTTGACCAAAACTAGTCCAAAGGCAAATGGTACTTTGCAAGGATAAGAGGCATGAAATGGTTAATAGAAACTGTGTTTTTTGCAACAGTTCTATTCTTTAGGACTGTGGTTCTTTTGGAAATATCCCTAGGAGGTGTGAATTAGACCCCAGTCAATCAGAAGGGGTCTGACTGTAAAACATCCAGGTAATTTGTGTGGGAGACAGAACAAAATTCTACTTGAGGAGGGAAAGTAGGAGGTGGATGGGGAAAATCAGTCTTTTAAATAGCCTTAAGCATTGGGGCACTAGCTTGTAGTGTCTCATATGCCCTCCTTTCTCATGTCTTAATCTGCCAGACATCATCTCATAATTTTCAGTGAACATTGTGGGTCTGCTCTTTAAAAAGTTTATTAAGTGCTCTTTTCTTTTTTTTTTTTTTTTTTCCCTTTCTCTCATCACAGTTTTTAGGGCTTTTTTTTGTTCTCTACCCAGTTTCCTACTGGTTTTGTCCCTGTTTTGAAACAGCTTTGTACTTGGTTTGCCTCAGCCACACGAGCCTGGCATTTCTGACTCCACAAGTACCCCGTGGTGCTCAGCAAATATGAAAATCATCCAGTGTGAGATGGAAGCCCAGAGCAATGTTCCCCTGGATTAACACTGTTATTACTTTTCTCAGTCTGCCTTCATTTGCATTTAAATCTGTACACGACATACTGCACGTTTAAGAAACTTGGCAAATTTTTATTTGTATATGCATGGTGGCTACCTTAGAAATTTACTTCTCTGTCACATTTGAAGAAAAAATTAGTTCAGAGCTCTTAATCCAGAACTGAATGTACATATCTGTCACTTCAGAGTAGTGGTGTGTTCAGGTTTAAGGTGCCCATATGATCCACTGTAGACAGGAACAGTTTGCAAAATGAAGTTTTTAAATGCCCTCTGTCAAACCAAACAGCTTTACGCACACTTAGATCTAGAACAATTTAGCAGGGAGAAGAGAAGCGATGAAAATTAGCAAGCAGCTCTGTTCGGGCAGGTGCTTCCCTGCATATACATGAAGTACCGCCTGGGTTATGCAGAAGGGTGAGTTCAGACAGGAGATTCAGGAGGATAGAAATTGTTTCTGACAAGAAACATTTCTGTCTTGGAGCAAGGAAGTATTCAAGTCTACTCTGCACTGTACTGTGTTCAGCTAGAAATGCAGATGGAGTAACTCTGCAGGGTGATCTCTGCTCTCTGCGTAGTTTATGTGAGCTGGGTTAGCGGGGTGCCATCCTGCACAGAGCACCACCGTGCCCTTTCCTGGCGTACCTGCTCCTGGAGGCTTCCTGTACCCATGCAGAGACTTCTGGAGGGCTTGTGAAGAAGCTATCATCTCTAATTTTGAGGGATTTCTAGAGGAATTTTGAAGGGGCCAAAATGAGTAGTTTTCAAGCAATTGAAAACCTGTCAGAAACCAACAAACTAATGGCATTTGCTATGAGCTTTAATGGCACGACATAAGTACCGTGCTCAGCTTAGTGAGTCTCCTCCTCCAAATGTGGGATCTCCAAATCAAGTACGTTTCTTAGGACCAATCCAAAGGGAACAGCATATATTTTCATCGTTTGCCTCTTCCTTTTCAGAGGAGTTCATGGCCACTTTAATGGTCAGCGCCCATGGGCTTTGGCAGATGAGTGCATCCTGGACCTGATGGCTGAGCTGGTTGGTAGGTGTGAATTGCAGGGAAAATCTTTCTCTAGAAATGGAAACATATTTTTTCTTTTAAGATTGAAAGTCCTGACACTCTGTAACCAGAGTCTAGCTCCTTGCATTCTTTTGCTTTAAAGTAGTTTTTCTGACTGCCGTGTGCATGGACTAACACTTTATTTTAAAGCTGCGAGTGATTTAAGAGATGAATGTATGCAATAATATATGAGCATATGCATATCATGAAACTAATTACAGCAAAGGGTTTCTTGGAGCATCATAAACCACTTGGTCTAACACGTGAAGCCCTTTTAAAGGGCACTTGGCATTACAGATTCTCAGTCTCTCTCCTAGAAATAAACCAATGAACTTTCCCCTTTGAAAAATGATTTCTATCTAGACATTTTCTGCTTTTCCTTCTTTCCCTGCCACTAAATCCAGCCTCATATTTGAGAACTGCTTATGTCAATGAAGCAGATAATTGGGGCAGGAC
Source organism: Nyctibius grandis (assembly GCF_013368605.1). Classification (NCBI taxonomy): domain Eukaryota; kingdom Metazoa; phylum Chordata; class Aves; order Nyctibiiformes; family Nyctibiidae; genus Nyctibius; species Nyctibius grandis. The sequence goes on from NC_090666.1 coordinate 39,096,324, forward strand.
CTGCTATTTGTAAGTTCCCATTACCCTGCTGTACCCCTTGAGGCATCTGCCGTGCTGCAGGACCTTGGCAGTAAATGCATCTGGTTATTCTAGAGATTGAGAAGGAGCCCTGGAGACTTCTCCTGCTGAGTTTGCCAGACATGAAAGTAGTTGTCTGAGTCCAAATGCAAATTTCCTCTATCGCCTCTTACTCTAACCTGTGTGTAGTTGCTGAAATAATCTTTCACTGTGATTTCCTTCAGAGTTGTAACTGTCAGAAGGTGGAAGAGAAATGATCTTGTCAGGGTCCCTCACAGACCCTTTTTCTCCCCAACCCTTACAGCCCTTGTCAAGGCTAGGTTAGTAGATTTTAGTGAGATTTGGTCAGTATTTCAATTTAGCCCTTGAAGGCAACTGTCAATACTGACTGTCTGAACTGAATTATCATGTGTTCGTTTGTGCCTTCACTAAGGAAAAATATTACAGTTAAGTTGACCTACTGTAAGCTAGATATTGCCTCTTAATTTCTCCTCCAACAATAGACAAGTGTTCAATGAGAAAGTTTTATGGCTTTCTCCTTCAAGAGAAGCAAGTGGGGTCTGGACAGCTGGAAACAAGAGACATTAAGGAATGCTTCATGAGAGGTTTATTTATATATTTGTAAATAAACTCACTTGCTGACTTCTTCATGAAGTTTCCAAATTGATGAAGTACTGGACATTATTATTGGAGCAGAGCAAATATAAGAAAATATTGTTATAGTTTGTCTATCCATGAGGTAAGCACTAAAGACAACATAAATATCAGCATGGCTACACTGGGCATCACTGGGCTATGCAGAGCAATCCCATCTGCAGAAAGAAATAAAAACCAAAATGCAGATTGGTTGTTCTGATTTTGGAAGTTGCTACCATAGTGCCTGGTATTGCTCAGGAGGTTAAGAAATTGCTTTTCTTGCTTTCATTACATTCAAGGGCAAGTTCAGTACATTCATCTGTTAACTATCATAGAACATAAAAATGTAAAGGGTTAGAGGGTGTTGAAATGCTGAACGCAGCTGATTTAAGGATTTCTCTAGCTTGACTGATCCCTCCTGGCAAGTGGATCTTCTCGTTCTGGTAGGCTATAACTGGGAAGCTGTGGGCAGGTGGGGAAATGTGACCTGTCACACAACTAGAAAGGGCTTTTAAATTGGAAATGTTGAACTTAATTAACTGGAGGGTGGAGAATTTATCTTATGTCTTATGAGAGTGGGAGAATAGTCACACCTACCTACTTTCAGGCACTTAAATTAGTAAAGTAACAAGGTAGACCATTGATGCTCTTCACATAACCAAGAGAGAGAGCCAAGATCCCCCAACGGGCAGCTTGAAGCACCTAAACTATCATCCTCTGCATCGCCTTCTGTGAACGTTTACCACTGCTCTGCTTGCAAAACGTGGGCCCGCGTGAACTCCCCGCCGGGTGCCGGGGTAGGCTGAGCACAGACCTCCTGCCAGCGCCGGTGCTGGGATCAGCTTGGGCTCAGCTGTAGGTTAAGAGTCACTGCAGAATGCCAGGAGTCAGGCTGGGATTTTTTTTCCCTTAACCATCTGCCTTGCAGAGGCTGCCAGCTCACTGTGTATTATAATTGTTTAACTAAAAGTATTCTGGGTGTAAGGAGAGGGAAATGAGAGCTTTGCTTAAACTTCCCCTAATTTCTTATCAATCTCTCTGTTTTCTTTTCCAAACTCTGTATGACACTGGTGCTATTTCATCAGAATTACCAGACTACGCTGAATTAATTACAACTTTCTTCATTTTAAACATATATTTTGAAGATTTCTGTAAAAGAATTATTATGACTGAGGTCACCTTATCTTTAACTTACTTTTGTTTTTAAAATTCGTTGTTAGGAAGGGTTTCATAGTCCTGTTGTTTTCCTCAGCAATAAAAGGCATGTCAACATTACCAGTTTGGATTTTATTGTCTGGATTGTTTGGACTTTGTTTAATTGAACTATAAGATGTGCTTTGGGCTCAAATCTGGCCCTCAGGTTCACATGCAGGGTTTTATTCATATAATACCCTCATAGCTTTTTCCAGGACATAGGTGAGTGATTCTTAGAATGTAAATAAATTAATATTTCCCAAATAATGGATGCATTGTAATAAAATCTGATTTTTAAAATTATATGCAATAGTGAAAAGGCTAAGAGAATAAATGCTCTCTTCCAACGTGGTATTTACAATTAAGTACTGTTTTCCAGCAAGGTGTAATACTGAGTATGTATGAGCTGAGTGAATTCTGAGTTTCCTTTTTTAGTGAATTTAATGTAAGAACATAGAGTATTTCATCCTGTTTTTTATTCATTATTTAATATGTTGTGAGGGAGGAGGAATTGTCATTTCTCCCTTTAAGTAGTAGTAGTAAGTAAAAATTATTTGGTGAGATTTATTCAGGAATGGACTAAAGACTATAAAATATCTTTGTCCGTTTAGTGGTTTATAGTGCTATAACACCTTGCTTATTAAATGCAGTCACATTTTCTTGTTCAATGAAAGTTACAGTAGTAAATACATTGTGAAATGCAGAGTCAAGGTCAGTGGAGGCCAAAGCTTTTTTCCTATGCTCATGCCGAGTGGCATAACGCGGTGACGGTAATCTCTGCTTCTCCTACCAGACTTTATTAAAACATTCCAACCTTGGCAGGATCACCTTCTGATGGAACAAGATTAACTGTATGGCTGCTGCTGTACAATGTGCTCAGGCAGGTCTCTGTTGAGGGAAGACTGAATGCTGGGCAGATTTGTAGTGACTTTGAGTGATAAGGATTATTTGAAATAAGCAAACTATTTTCAGAATTGGGGCCTTTAGCCTTTTTTCAATCACTTTGCAAAATGCTTTTTACTTACTCTGGTGAGGATCAGGCTCCCACTGCAGTCACAGAGGAGAAGGATGGCAGTGTCTGCCTAATGCAATCATAATTGTCTCCAAAGTTGTACTTTGCAAATGCTGCTTCCTTTTATTAAGGAGGAGATTTATCAAGCAGAACATACAGGTTTTAGCCTGCCTTGGAGATACGGTATAAAGTTAGGAAATAAAGAAAGCAAACATAATTTTGTCTCCTGTGTGCTGGGTCTTTGAATATTGTAATAGGTTAATTGGATCATAGAAAGGTTGTTTTCTGAAACGCAGTGCAGGTTATAAAGGATAACAGTTTTCCAATGACACGGATGAGGTTGGTTTTGTGGGCATGAAATTCAATAATGGAAAGCTTTTAATAAATATATAATTTACGGAAGACCAGGACTTACATGACAAATGTAGTGTCATATTTAATTTGGGATGCTAGCATGCAGCTAAAAGTGATCTACAGATTAACCATTTGTTTTATACGGAAACGGTACAGCAGGCAGGCAGAGGATTGCTTGTGCAGAATTTGCTGTGAAAGCCACAGATTTCCTGGAAGGAGCAGAGGGAGAAATAAGAACAATACCATTTCTTGATGCTATCCCTTTTTTCCAGCCTCAAGAGTTCCATAGAAATATTAAGACTGCAAATAATACTGTTTTGAGCTGCAATCATTCTCTCTAGCTGTCTTCTGTATCTGCAATAGAACAGCCACAAGGTGACCTCTTCCAACAGCATGGAGCCTGCAGATGCAATGCTATCAGAGGGAAGAAAAGAAAGCAAAGCAGAGTCGTTTAAGTGAGGAAAAGAGCTTATTTTTCCTTTTGAAGAACTAGGTCCACTTATATTTCTTCCCACAAACTTGGTAATGTGACTGGTGTCTGGAGGAGTGAATCTATTCATGATATCTCTTTTTCCTCCTAGCTCATCTCCTGGACAGGTCCTCTGGAGTCACTGACAGCTCTTGACAGATCTTTCTGTGCAATACTACAGATTTCAGTAACACAAAAAAGGATCACTGAATATCTCAATCAGAATGGTTCTTGGCTTTTTTTTGGTGGCGGAAACCGAGGCCTGCCTGGCAAGGATTTATGAATAAGCCTTTCCTAATTATAGATTTCCATGTTCTTGGGCTGTATTTGCTTGTATTGAGTTCAACTCATGCTTGTGTCTTTTACCCAGGCTGGCAAAGTGATAACTCAATGAACCTAAACTCTGTGGGGCATGGTGGGAGTGTCTCAGTGCTCTTGCTGCCTTTTCTCTGTGTTGGTTGGGACTTTCTGTGCCCTCCAAGGCAGGGATAGGATTTACCTCTCCATTTCTTGTGGCTCCCCTTACCCTTTTTACCCCAACATCATGTTTTCCCTTCCTTTTTATTGATGTCAAGGGTGGCTGTTGCCCTGCCTGCCTGCTTACACTTGTCTTCATCCCTCCCTGTCTGCAACCTCTTTCCACCTTCTGCGAGCTCCACTTCTGGGGTGATGACCAGGGCAAGGTTCATGAGCCCATCTTCCAGACGAAGAAGACTCTCAAAGCACTGATTTGTGTCAAGGGTGAATTACTGCTTTTCAACAACAGACATCAGGCAAAACAGAAGGAAACAGGAATTGATTTTTCTCCATATCTCAGTGGCGCCCTGCTCAACACGCAGTCCTTTGTCCTGCCTAAAACCTTTCATCAGCAGTTGATAAGGGTTTGAGAATTTGTTACTAAATACTTAGTAATAACAATTAATTACTCCATTAGCTCTGCTCATGATTAGCTGTAGCCAAAAGGCATCTCTTATTAGCCTCCTTGGAGCTATGTTAGTATGGCTTCTTGCTATGGTGCTACATTAATAATGGTCTGTTATATGCAATAGGCAAACTTTGCTTGTTTTTTTTTTACTAGTGATGAGATATAGCTTGACATTACAGTAACCACTTACGATAGATGATTGTCTCAATATGTTTTCTGACTTGTTTTACCATATAAACTTATGACAAAAATAAGCCTGCAAGTCTTGCTTTACTTATAGTCTTTGACCTGATTTTTGTCTGAGGTATTAATGATAATAAATCCACTAGTGGTTTGCTGGGAAATGGAAATACTTCATTGTTTTTTGTTTTCTGTGTCTGACCTGAAAAAATAAATATTTTCCTGTCAGTGTGGTGTAGTGAGTCAGACAAGAAATCTTTTTACTTTGCTGTGATGACACCTCAAACATTTGTTTACTTTCCAGTCTTTAGAGAGACATTGACTGAAAACACACTTTTGCTTTCTCAACACTCTACTAGATATCTCTGAAACTCTAAAGAGAACTCCTAACCAGATTTTTTTTATTATTATTATTTCAGGGGCCCAAAGACATGAAGTAGCCTTAATGAATGGGCTAACTGTTAATTTGCATCTCCAGATGGTATGTCTTTATGATGTTTATTTGATGCTGTGTTGACAAGTATTTTTCCCCTTTCTTTGTGAATGTAAGCAAAGTGTTTTCTGAAGACCTCAAAGACAAGCACTGGATGAAAACCTAACTTTTCTTAAGCCTTGGAAGTGATATCCTGAGTGATACTTTGGCTTGTGCAAGACCTGGCTCCACTCAATATTAAGCAGAAAATCTGGACAGAGAAATATTTTCAAGGACTTTCTAGGGAAAGTTTGAGCTGTTCTTGCATGTGCTGCATGTCAGTCCTCAGAGGGGAGACCTTATTTAAGAAACATTTCCAAATAACTTCTCAACTTTGAATTTCACACCAAATTTCAAAGTTTAAGAAACAAGAGCTCAACTGTGAGCAAGACAAAGCTATAATTTCAGTCAAACTTAAATGCAGTTGCATACAAGAGGTAGTATTTTGAGTTATGCTGTCTTATATACCCCTAAAATGTGGTAAAGAATCTGATTTTGATTTTTAGTACATAGTGGCCATAAATGTGGTTTCCTTATGTGCAGGTCTCTCTGTGGTTACATACTGCCTGATTCTCTAGTATTTACAAAAATTTAGTTCAACTTGAACAAAAATGTAAAGCTTCATTTTGTGTGGTTCACACAAGAAGTTTTATCACTCAGATCTGCTCCTCTGTAACATGTCTCTGACCTTCATTAAATTAAGAAACCTGAAGCAGGGAAGGATGGTGCTAAGTACAAGTCAATTAGGTGCAATGCAGCCAGACTTGTGCCAAACTGCTCGGATACACAGCCCATGTTGAGCTCTGTGTAACCGCTGCTACTATGAGCAGGAGGGGCTTGTAAGTCTTCTCCTATTCCCCTCAACATGGTGGCAAGCCCAACTTGCCTCCACGCACGGAGCTGATAAGGAAAGGCCATTCACCTAAATGTGCTGAGATGAGGTCTTTGCACAAGGCTTAGTCCTTTGGTCAGGCTTGTTTCAGAGGAGGGGATGATTTAATAACTAATGTTTTAGGGTAGGAATGGAAATCCAATCCCTTTGCACTGTTTGCTACTCTTCAGCTGCTGCTTTTGCTTGTGGGATGGAGCTGGGTGAAATCCCAGCTTCCCTGGCCACAGTCAAAGCTTTGCCATTGATTTCTGTAAGAGCACGTATTCACTGCTGGCTTTTTGTGGCCTTTGTTATGGATATATTAAATACAGTATTACAACACTTTGATAAATGTTATACGGACAAAGAAATATTTGTAATTTCTGGGGGATTCTCTGTAGTCTGCATGACAGTAAAGCAGTCTTTATTAAGTTATATACTGTGAGCATCTCTCTCATCTCTGCTTAGATACATTTCAACATATCTTTTTGGGGTTTTTTTGTTCTTAACAGCTATCTTTCTTTAAGCCTACTCCAAGACGCTATAAAATTCTTCTAGAAGCCAGAGCCTTTCCCTCTGACCATGTAAGAAATTAATATTTCACCATATTTGTATTATTAATCATATTTTTCCAAAGAATATCAGTGGTCTGATTTGAATATTTATTAGCTCATCTTGTCCAAGTAACATTACAATAAAAAAAATCTGTCAGAAGCTTTTGAGCTCAGCATATTTTACAGATCGTAGCTTTATTCCTTTTGTTCAAATAAAAAATGTTATAAGAAGAAAAGATTGAATGGGTACATTGATTTATTAGTCTTTTTAAAGACATTGAGCAAACTACTGGCCTAAATCAACTGAAGCTGTAAATGTTTTATTAATTCTTGTTGCTGTTTTACTTTATGAAACCAAATCAATACAAACTCACAACATTAACACTTATATATCCCCAGACAGAGATGGAAATGTTTGTTCTTAGCACTTTAGATTACTAGTTCAAACATAATTCGTCTGCTATAAAATAGAAGACAATAGCCCGTGCATCATGGCTTAGAGCAAATTAATCTTTGGGTTTGTGGCCCACTGCTACTTTATCATCAACTCCATAAACTCATGGAAATTGATCACAATTTTGATCTCTAAGGTGCGATAAAAATAATTCAAGCTACTAACAGGTTTATTTGTAATGAAGATGGCAGCACGGATGTGTATAAAACTCAAATTACCTTTATTCCAAGTAATGTTCATACTAATCCCACGTTTGTTCCAGACATGCTTGTACATTTGGACTACAGCTGCTTAAATTTCTATGGCACTTCAGTAATTACCTGTGCAACTGACCTCACTTCAGTTCCTGTCATGTAATTTTAAACAATTTTATAGTATTATTTGATGATTTTTATGCTTTCTCTAGAATCATTATTTATTGATAAAATCAGTGGGTGGGATTTTCAAAATAGCTTGAGAGTTTAGAGCTCTCATTTCCTCCCAGCTGTGCAACAAATCTAAGATGCGAGAATGGCATGGGACAGCATCTATGTGCTGGCCAAAACCCATTTGCATCGACAGCAGTGGGTATGTGACAGCATGGGATTTAACATGTGCTACCAAGCAAAGTGGGTACCCAGGGCCCCTGGAGAGGCGATGTTTAGTCTTCTCTGTGGCTGTTATCTGTGCAGGCTTTGCTTGCTGGAATCTGGTAAAGCACATCCTTCACCACATTTCCACCATCATCCTGCTCCATGAACTTATTTAAGCTTTGACTTTATCCTTTCTGTCTGATACGAATTAAATTCCAATCTTTTTCAAATGAAAGGAAATCTAGAAAGTTTTCAGTGGAGTTTGGATTAGGCTTTCAAGTGTTATTTCTAGTGAAAGGTAGGCATCTGAATCCTTTTTCTGAAGTTCTGATGTGTTTTTCTTTTAGTTGTTTTATGATGTAATTGTGCTAACATGTTCTGCATGGAAATCTCTTCCAGTATGCTGTTGAGTCCCAGCTTCAACTTCATGGACTTGATGTGGAGAAATCTATGCTCATGATGCAACCACAGGAGGTTGGTGAGAAATATGTTAGTTCTGCTTGCTATTGCTAAGGGCAGAAGCATGTTTCATAGGAGAGTAGTCATCCATTCTTGAATATTGTAGTGTCTGCCTGCAGAAGTTATGATCTATTTCTACTAATAGTTTTATGTAAAATTTATGAATCGTGTATTCTGTTTCTGTGTATATTTTTTGGTATTAGAACCCATTATATAATTGTCTGGTTCAACTAGTGCATTTGCCTTTATAGAACAAAAAAAGTTATTCTCCCTGTTTTTCCTCTTTGCAAAACCTGATAGCATCCTGAGAGAACTGCAAAATACAGTAGCTCATTGAGAAACCCCAGTGTCCTTTTAATGTCCTAAGGTAAAAGATTGCCATAACATGAACAAGAGCAGTCTGTGTATCAGCACAGACTAAGGGAAAGGTCTGCTTTGAGTAATATGCAATTCAGATTAATTTGAAAGAGTGCTTTGCTTCACTTTTGTAGTATTAAGAACTTTGCCACCTAACTGTAAACTGATGGTGACCTTTCGCTTCTGAAATCTGAGTCATCCTGTGGGTAAAGAGCTCACTCCTGAACACTTGATAGATTTGCAAAGATTGTTGAAATAATAACAGTTGCAATTCAACAATCTTGCCCAAGCTCTTTTCTGTACCAAGCCTAGTTTAATTCTATGTATTCACTGCCTAATTGATCCCCAGGTGGTGGTATGTTTTACGTGATCCCTTGCTAGGAAGATGGGAGGAGGATGGGGCAGTAATTTTCCTATAAAAAAAATCAAGAATGAGGTGGTTTTTTTTTTTGTTGTTGAAATTCCTCTGTATTTAATGACCCCAAGTTTGGAAATTTTTGTACTTTTGATTATGTGAAACTTATCTTTTTTTTTAATTATAATTATGTCTGGTTTATAATAGCTTCCTGTGGGATATGAAGTTTATCAGAACAGAGTGAAACTGATAGACAACTTTCAAGTCTTGTGGATGTCAGAAATTTCAGATGCCTCATACAAATCATGCTGTTTGCACCAGGATTTTTTTTTACTGTAAATTAAAACTATCTGAAATATTAAGAGTATGAAGCATGCTAGAATATGAAGTGAATAGACTTTTTATAACTGATACCTTCAAGATAAGTTTGCTAATGATTTTTTTTTTTTGTGGTAACTTACTCATAGGCTACTTCATAGCACTACCTTTGTATATCATTACCATGTTAAGGATTTGCTTTTGATCTCCTTATGCAAGCAGCACAGCTCATGGTAAAATATAGATTATGAAATAAGAAATGACAGTTTCATTACTGCCAGAGTTGATGTAAAATGTGTGCTTTAACTTTGTTTTAGGGGGAGGAGACCTTGAGGACTGAAGATATCCTTGCTGTAATTGAGAAGGAAGGGGACTCTATTGCTGTCATTCTGTTCAGTGGGGTGCAGTACTACACGGGACAGCTGTTTGACATCCCTAGAATAACAAAGGCTGGCCAAGAAAAGGTAGGATTGCTCCAGACCCGTCCTTTTAACACCAATTTTAGATTAATTTTCCCTGTGAAATATTTTTAATTTCTACTTTTTATGGTGTAAAACAGAGCACGTGGAAACATGTGGGACTGATAAAAGGTAAAAGCACTCGGTGCCGAGATCCTTTGTGGGCTGTGGGCTGTATGAAGAAATAGCCCTGCGAGAGCAATCTTGCAGGTGTGACTTAAACTATATGGAGAGATAATTCATGACTATTAACTTCTACAGGGCTTTTATTAAGGATAGAATTTTAAGCGGCTCAATGGAGAAGGAGGAGGAAGTAATCACAGCTCTACTCTCTCTTTAAAAGTTAGTTTGCATTAGATTTCTGCTTTTTTGGCAGACTTTCATGATTTTCCTCCTTTCCCGCAGCCACGCTGTGGCAGTTTTTGCCCCTAGTGAGCAGGGAGGTGAGCTCCCCATGGAGCCAGCAGTGTTCAGACTCAGCTGATCAGTTTTCCGGAGACAGGCACAACATGGGGCACATCAACGTCACAAGACAACTGTGTTTTAGTGATGACTCAGCCTTTGGAGCTTGCAGGCAGTGTGCTCTGTGGACATAGCTGTAAAACTTCTTTAACCATCTAAATTGCCTCAGGAATCCAGGAGAAAATAGTTTTTAATTAAGTCTTCTCATCAACAGGAGGTCACACGACTTTCCGTAGGGGCAGTCTTTTACTGGATGTACCTTATATAAGATTAAACCACTCAAGGATAAACTTATTTAGTATCACTGCATTTTGGCAAACCAGCTAACTATTTATATTGGATGTTTTAACTCTCTGGAGAGATTCCTGGCTCACATCAGGCTATACATCTTCTGTTGCTGTAGGTTTGGCAGTGGAAATTTTTCTGGAGGTCAGGGAGTAAGTTATGCTGCTGGAAAGTGATGGTAAAGTCTCCCCTGGGAGAGCACAGCAGGTGTGAGAGCTAGTGCAGGGCCCAGGGGATATAAAAGGGGAATGTTCTCACTGAGCAACATCTGGTGACAAAATTGGTCCTGAACATAGTACAAAACAAGACCGACTTCTGACACGGGTGCAGAAAGCCAAGGAAGACAGAAACACGGGGAGGCAGCTGCAGGGGAAAACAGGTCTGCGTGTTAGCTCCATATAGCTCTAAAAGCAACACTTTCGTGGTGCCTTCCTTGAGGGTCTTCCAGCACCTTGCTGACCACAAATAATCAAAAAGTTTGAAGGGGGAAGATGGGTTATTAATAGGACGATGCCACCCACTGCTCTGCTTGCTCTCACTCCTGGTGGCAGCAAAGCTTTCGTTCAGTCGCCAATGCCTACGTGCCTACAGTGTTTCTTCCCTGAAATCTGCTCTGTGATGTGTCTGAAAGGTGTCTGAGAGAGAAATCTTTCTTCTCTACTGTAAACATGAACAACCTAGGAAAAGCCTATCACTTTACTGCCAGAGTTGGTGTGCTCTGGACAGTGGGCCAGATGCTTGGATGAGTGGAAGTGATGCACTTTCACTGAAAGCTATAAACTACCCCAAAGTGGCTGAGAACCTGTGTTCTGGGAAAAGTAGTTGCTGATAGTTCATTATATGGAGCGAAAATGGATTTGATATTTATGTTATCTGAGGAGATAACTAGGACTTGGTGAAGAGAGTTTAAAATTTCTATAAGGCAGTGCAATAATGATATTAACTTGGGTGTATGTGCTTCCATGTGGTGGATATACACAAAAACACTGCACACTTTTACAGAGATTGTATTGTGTTACTGAAGAGGAGAGCAATTTCTGACAGCAGTTCAGTACTCCAGCAGGCACAGATAGATGTCAAAGGCCTGTTTCTGCCTGTGTGCCTGTTAGAAATGCCATAACTTAGAAATGAATCTCTTCTTCCAGAAATCTTTCAAAAGAAAGAAAGGAAAAAAAAATAATTACCAGTCTCTTTGTGTTTAGAGTACGTAGGACTGGGATTCAGCTCGATTAATGACCTCAAGTGTCATTAGTGTATTTTTTTAAAGAAAGTAATTCAGCCTGATGATCTGCTTGCGTACCTGTAAGGCTTGAAAAGCATGAGCCAGCCCTGTTTTTGTTTCCCTACTATCAAATACACTCAGCTCAATGTCCTCATGGATTCTGTCCCCTGGGTAGAGTGATGTTTATATGTTTATACAAAACCACTATGTAACATACTGTTACACCACACTTAAACAACTGCATATGGCAAATATTTGCTTGAACAGCTACGAAATCAGCGATTCATGAAGAGTTTGCTGTCTTAATATTGGTAAGAGGCAGTCCTGTATCCTGCTGCTTCTCTTGGTTACCAAAAAGACCAAAATGTTGGATCTTCAAAAGGAATTAGCTCCTCTTCTGCGTTCCCAGATCAGAGCTGATGTTAGGAGCTGCTGTTGGGTTAGAGGAGAACAAGAAAGCAACTGCTGAACCAGAGCCATTAGCTTCTGTGTAATGTGTATGGGAATAATTTCTTTTTGGTGGCATCCAACCAGTCCCTGTCCCCAGGCTGACAAGCTTTCAGGACAGTAAGTGCATGGACTTAAAGACCATATCTCCTTCAAGAGCTTCTGGACCTGATGAAACCAGGATTGTCTTGTATATTATCAAAGAAAGGCTAGAAGTTCTTTAAAATGTATGTTGAAAGAGGATAATCCTGAGAAGCCATGTTGATAGCAAAAATGCAAGGCTCCCCTTCCTGGTGATGAAGGGTGGTGAACGACTCGATGCTCCTGAACAGAAAATAGACTGGAGAGAGCTGACAAGCAAGAGAGTCAGAAGGGGAAAATACAAGGTGAAAATGTCATTTGAGAAGAGAAGGGAAAAAATCACTTGTCAGCTGGTATAACAGAGAGGAGAGTCCTACACAGATGGTCTTAATAATTCTTTTAATGTACTATTGAAAAAAAATCCTGCAGTGTTTTGCCCTATCAGGGCTTGGCTAGAGATTTGAGCTGCAAGCTCTGGAGGTCTGGAAAATGTCCTAGGATTCTTGAGGTCAATCATTTATGAATTACATTACTGATTTCCTTCTACATTTTTTAAGCCAATTTCCTAAGTTCTCTACGTATGTTAAGATTTCTCCCAGAGTGAAAGCTCTGCACATAGACAGCTTCATTAAGTCATTAAATATTAAATGAACTAAATTAAGCTTGAAAAATTACCTCAGGCTATTTTTCCATCTTAGGTCTCTCAGATAAATCAAAATTACTACGTATTTTGCAAGAGACTCATCAGCAGGCTGAAGAGGATGTAACAGTTTTCCTTGTTTCATACTTTTGAGGTTGCTCTAGAGGATGGAGGGGGTTGAGTTGTTTTATTCTTCTACAAGTGAAGAAATGCCTGACTTTTAGGAGCCTCTAGCTTTCATTTCTTAAGTTATTTTGTACTTTCCACTGACTCTGTACTGTATGTAAAGTATTTTAATCTCTTGAGTCCCAGTAGGAAGAGCTTTAAGATCCTTCATATTAATTTCTTTTCCTGTCTCTCTTTCTGAATGTCCCAGCTTTGCTGGTGTGAAGCAGTCATTTCTCTCCCTCTCTCCAAATGTCATTGCCCATGCTGAGTTGTTACCTGCTGGTTATCAGCAGCTACCCAGACACTTTGCAGAAATGACTTTTAGATGTTAGAATAAAACGGAAGAGGCAGGGGAGAGCATGTGTCCTCTTCTCTGCCCAGAGCAGATGGAGAGCTCTGTTTTCCCCCTAGTCTGGGGAAGCGACGTTCCCACGCATTATCATTCTGCGTGGCTTATGAAGGGAGAGCAGTTTCAGTTTGTTTTACTTTTTCCCATGCAATCTGTGTGGCTAAACATTTGCTGTTTGTGCGACTCGAGTGTCAGACGCCTCCCCTGGGAAAGCAAACCAGCACCACCCGTCTTGCAGATGACGACTTGAACAAAATGGTACGAGTGGGTGTTTCCGAGGTGATGCAGGAAACCTGCCAGCATTGAACCCAGATTCTCAGGCTACACCTCGTTAGTAAGTTTAATAGTGCGCAGTAAGATTTACCAACCAATTTCAAAGCATTGAGGAGCAGTTAAAGCAGTTCAGGAAGATGACCCATGGGTGGCATGTCGGTGGCTGTCCTGTTTGTGGGCGATGAGCCCACGGTGTGGGTGCAAGCTGATCTATTCCAGCCAGTGCCAGTGCCCAGGGAAGTTTGTGCGTGTTGAGGTTACAGGTATAGATACGGCTAGGGAGCCTTGCTATACACTATCATGACTGTGAGGGTATCCAACCTGCTGGTGTCCTAAGGAGTCTTGTCCTACCTTCCATCTACTGTCTTTTCCTAACTTGTCGTCTTGTGCTTGAATGTATTTGTTTATAGAGTTTATCACTTACCAACAGGGAAAGAACAACTGATTTTAACACATGCTTACCATAGAATTAAATTTCTTACAGGTTTCTTTTCCATGAGCAACTACCATTTTTTTAGTTTTTGTTTTAATTTTGTTAACGTATTGCTAGACACATACGTTCTGCAAGACTCAGCATATCGTGTTATTCCTGGTTCCTACTACAACCAACGAATCTCTCATAGCAGTTCTTCAAAAAAGTTTGTGTGGGATGTATGTACGAAGGGATACCTGTAAATGTTGAAATCCAGACAACCGAAGTTTTGAAGTTAATGCCTTAAAACCCTATGAAAACTTTCCTGTTCAATAGCAGGTTTGCTTTAGTTTGCTGTAGCTTATTTCTCTGAACCAGGGCCATTTTATCTCTGAATGAGAGTGTTCCCATGGGCATTCAGTGTGCTTCAGCTTCTCTGCATTAGCTTCACCATTTCAGTTGATTTGTCTTAACTCACTTCTGAGTGTCCCTGTGAAGACAAGCCACCAACGATGTGACGGCTAGACTGTTTATTGGAACTTTGGTTCGGTTTAAGAGCAAACGTTCAGATTGTGCAAATGAGTTTTCTTCCCATCATTTTGGGGCAACTTCTCAGGCTGATAACTTCACTAATGCCTCCATTAGAATTAGTGTGTCACACCTTCTTAAAATGCTGCTTCATTCAAATTGTTATCTAGTTTATACAGAAAATTAAATATACAAAAGTACCATTTAAATAATTTAGCTAAGGCTCTCTTTGTGCAAGGAACAGCAAGAGACTCCTAAAAAAATCCTTTGTTTTATTATTGGACGTTGATTTTTCTGAAGCCTCTGCTCTCTCTCTTATTCCTACTGTGCTGCTTGCAAGCAGGCTGCTTGTGTTTTAAAAGCAAAATGCAAAATAGCACTTAATCTGTAGTCCAGGCAGAAAAGGCAGTTTTATTTCGCTGCACTTAAATAAAGAGCAAAGCTTGGAAGAACTTTTTAGTTTAAAAATGCTGCCATCCTGTGGCTATTTTGTGTGTAAAACTGCTACTTTTTGATCTATACGTCTGTGGTCCTTAGATGTTTGTGGGGTTTTTTTGGGGGTTTTTTTTGTGTTTTTTTTGTTTTCCCCCGTGCCCTATGCAAATTCTGGTTATGACAAATACAGCACTTTTCAGAGATATGCCAGAACGCTTTTGTAACTTTTTAGGGACAAATACAAAAGTCCTTAAAGATCGACCTGTTGCATAGACTGTTACCTCACCCATTTGGAGTCCCAAAGAGCAAGATCCCTATAGCTTAAATATCAGGGAGACCTTAAGTATAAGTATATAGTGGAATGTAATTATTCACGAGTGACTGGCATCATTATGTACACCACTATTTTGTCTCTGCCTAGAGCTTGTCATGCCATGCAACCGTTTGAAATTATGCAGTCGTTCTGAATACTTATTTCAAGTGACTCTACAGCATGAAAAAAGTCTTAGGGAAAAAAAAAACACACCAAAAAACCCCCTAAACCACAGAAAAAACTAAACCATATTCAAGCGTCCTTGAAGACAAGCTCACAAACAATTCACGATTTCTACGTATATCTGTGGTATAGAAAACATGTTTCTAGTAATAACCCAAAACAGATGGGCCTTGCTAGCATGCCAATATAGAGAACACGTAAAGCTCTAAAGGTGTTTTTTTCAAAATAATTTTATAGTGATGCTTATCTTGATAAGTAGTATATTAATTACCTCTTTCCTGCAGGGTTGCTTTGTTGGATTTGACCTGGCTCATGCTGTTGGGAATGTCGAGCTTCATTTGCATGACTGGGGAGTAGATTTTGCCTGCTGGTGCTCCTACAAGGTAAAATAGATTCATTATTTGAGACTATTTTCCATAATGTCACTTACATGATGGGTCAGCAAACAGGTCAGATGAATGAGAACTGTACCTGAACTGTTGATCAAGTCTTGGCTGAATCTTTGAACCAGCCACAACGAGGAGATGGACACTGACTTTAGTGGTGGCTTTGTTATGAGAGGTTCCAAAAGATAATAGTGGCAATGATCTGCAAGGTCTTGGGGATGTGAGATGGATGCTAAGGTGGTTAAACATCTGCTCTGAAGCACACTCTGCTCTGTGATCACAGTATCAGAGGCTTTTCTCATTTCCCACACTCAGAAGGTCTTGCAGCTATTGGATTTTCTTAAGTGGTCCCTAAATAAGAGAATATTCTTGCCTAAACTTAAATAATTTCAGATCATAGAACAAGGTATCTTCAATTCCTTTGACTTCTCTTGAGATTAAGAACTGACAGATATATTTGGATGGATTGTTTGATGACTTTGCTATATGTATTATGACATGAGACTGTTTCAGACGTACTTCAATTTTCTAGCCTTTTGTCTGTTACATTTCAAATATCATATGTAAGCCAAGAAAGACAATTTTAGAACTAATCTGAAAAAATATATCTGCTTTTACCTACATCAGCACTTTGAGACGAATGCTAAGATCTACAGTTAGAAACTACTAGAAATGTTAAAATCGGTCTGTTCTGTAGAGCAGGGTGAGGGAAGAAAAGCTATACTTTGCAAATAATGAGCATGACACGTACATGTTGATTTATTCTTTGCAGTATTTAAATTCTGGAGCAGGAGGCCTCGCTGGTGCCTACATTCATGAGAAGCATTCCCAGAGTATTAAACCAGCGTAAGTATATTTCTATACCCAAATAAAAGGTGCTGTGAAGTTTAAAAGGGAAAATATCTTCCCTTTGAGTTGAGATCTGAAAGTGAGAAACAGTATAGATTCCT
The DNA here is from genome assembly GCF_013368605.1 of Nyctibius grandis. NCBI lineage: Eukaryota > Metazoa > Chordata > Aves > Nyctibiiformes > Nyctibiidae > Nyctibius > Nyctibius grandis. The sequence goes on from NC_090666.1 coordinate 39,113,116, forward strand.
AGTCATAGACTATGAATATGCGTATCTATGTATAGATGCAGAAGAAATTCCCTGCTTCAAAAAAAACCTCATTAGGTTAATATTTGTTACTGACTTATTGCATTAATTAAAAGGGCATTACAAGTTTAGATAATTTGGTTATATGACTTTGTTACCTCAGATGGGTTGTTCTATGTTAATTTTAGTAAATTTTGAAATTGTTAATGTATATTCTCACATCTTAAATGCATTTCCTCCTTGAAGTCTGCTATCAGTTCTAAACTAAATTAATCATAAAAGAGAATGCTTATAATATTAAAACCAAGTAACCTAAAGTGTGCATATGAGACTGTTTAATGTAAAGAGAATATTTAACATCTTCCTTGAAAAAAGGATTTTTTAAAATCATTGAAGTCTTTGGTTGGTGAACAAAATCAAAGCCAATTTCAACTCTGTGTCTAATAGCTCTTTAATACTGGCATGTTTTCATTAAAATTATATTCACTGGTAAAGCTAGGAAGCATTACATAGAGATCTGTGTTCTCAAAGACTGTATGATCCATGAAAAGCTGTGCTATCAACTGAGGTTAGATGCATTAAAAAAAAATACCTGTTATTTAAAAGATTATATGACTGTACTCTATGTATGTATATTAGGAACAGTAAGAGCAATACTTTTAATGCACTGATAAATGTAAACATTTCATTCTGGCTATAATACTTGGAGAAATTGCTGGCACTTTTATTTTAGCTCGAAGAAGGCAAACTAAATCAGGTTTCAGAGAGAAATAATATTATAATAAGAAGCTTCACTTCACTGTGTGCTTGTTTCAGACTGTCTAGACTCTCAGGAGATAACAAAACAACGCTGATAAGTCCTTCTCAGCCACCCATAACAGAAAACTCATTAGGATGACATATGACCTGTTGTGAGCTGATTCGATCCTCCCATGTGAACACTGGCAAAATACTCTGAATGTCTGGATGCTTCTTCTGGAAAGTTTTTTTCTTCTTCCCCGTTAGCCAGGTCCAGGCATTGCTCTCATGGCCAAATCTCTGGCTCCTAGTTGTGGGGAGATGGGAAGATGCTGAACAGTGAAAAAATGTGGGCCAGCTAGAAATCACAGAACAGCAATAGGAGGAACAAATAAAATCTCAAGGACTTTGAGTCTTTTTTTCCTCCGTGACGAAATTTTGAAACTTCTGTGAGGGTACTAGCTTGGTATTGTAGGTAAGAGCTTAAATTAGTTTTTTCTGAACCAGCTTCTTCATACATAGTCATTAACTTGTGTACTGAATCTGGATACTGAATGTCTTCAATACAATTGCCTATATGAAATAGGTTTTTCAGCCTATTTGAGGATATAATTCCAAACTTCCTGCACAGACCCTTTGCATTACTTAATCATAGTTATTTTGTATTTCCTGAGATTTCATAATCACTCATCAAATTGTTTGTAGTTAATATGCCCCGGTTGCATTACTTTTCTTTCTTTTCTGCATCAACCAGACATTTCAGGTCTCCAAATAAGGCAGTGAGACAAAGGAAAATTTGTCTATGTCAAAGTATTCAATTTTATAGCTGATTTAAATGCAGAGCAATTTGCTGTGTGTTGTACAATCAAATAGAGTGGAATTTAACTGCTCTGGAAGTTGCAGGTTTTATGTTGCATCTAAAAAGGCTGCGGTTGTCATCTGAACCAAGGATGACACCCAGTGGCCGCACACCTGCTGCCAAAAGCAGAAGCACCAAACACTGGTTTCTTTGCATCTCAGCCCACACATAAGTGGGTAATTAAATTCCAATCCACCTGATATCCTTTTGTCATTTAAACTGTCTGAAATACTGTTTTCAACTCACAGTAGGTATTATGCAAGTCACTTTACCCACCTATAAAGATTTCTTTAACTTGCCTCATCCTTCATATTTTCTGCAAGCTATTGACTAGGTAGTTATTTTTATATCAAAATAGTATATTGTATTTTAATATAAAAACTGTATGTTCTGACCATAATTCAGAGAGGCAGACCCAGAACCATTTTCCAGGTGCCTTTGCCTCTTCCTGACTGAGGCTGAGGCAAAGAGGACTTAGGTACTTACTGAAAATTATAAACAGCTCAATCCAAAATTTTAATTTAAAACCCTCAAGACCAGCTACTGCCCATCATCAAAGGCATTTAGGTATTTTGTTTTAACTCTCCTTAATTTTGTGAGTATGCTTTTGTCCATGCCCAGAGTCTTGCAAATAAGAGCAGTGTAAGCAAACAGGCGCTCGCATTGTAGCTCTGCACAGTTCCAGAAACGGGGTTCCCCTCTAGCTGCTCCCCACGGGTGCTGCTCCATCCATAGCCTACCCCCTAGACAGCCAAACACTTATTTGCTGCGGCTTTCTTTTAAAATGCAACTTGAGAAAGAGTTATTAATTTATTTAATAGCCTTACCACCAGCAGCTGGGGCCATGCTGAAACTGTTTTCTGATTTGGCTTTGCAGATGAAGGTTGTGGCAGCCTAACTCCAAACCTATGCAACCCAAAACCGGTGTTATTCAGTAATACCACTTCATATCCCAGCAGACAAAAGGCAACACCAATCCCATTCCTCTTCTTTATGGATAGGCAAGCTTCCCACAAGAGTTTTAAAAGTTAGTAGCTCACCAACTTGGAAAACGATTTATTCCTAAGAGCAAGGTTTGATCCTGGCTGGCAGATGGAGGCTATGAACAATACACTGATACATCCCCTTCTTGTTTTGTGTCACTGCAAACACCATCCTGCCCTCCCTGGCTTACCTAGGTACAGTTCTCTAATTCACTGCAAGGGCCATGGGTCTGAAAGTTACATGTTGTAACCATCCTAATTAACATCTGTACCCAAGTATGATGGGTAGTCCTTTGCTAGTCCCCTATCTTTCCTCCTAGAGCAGTAAAACTGAATCCATGTGACATATATGGGTCCAATATATCCCTGTTTTCTCATGATCTCACCTCCTTTGAAGTCTCTTTTAATACTTGAATAGCTTTTTTAATACCTGCTCTATATATCACAACGCAATATATTCTTGGCTAATTGTGGTAGAGTGATTTCTTTATGGGAAGGTTTCAAATAAAAAAAAAAGATCTGGACAGAGCAGAGCTATGAAACACTACTGAAGCTGTTTGGTCAGTGCAGGCTGATCCTGTGCCACTAAGTTTCCACATAAATGCAGTCATGTTATGGAGAGGAGGTTTCCAAGACAGAGAGCGTGCTAAGGTGACCTACTAATACTGAAATTTTGCTTGATTAGCTTTTTGGGCTCCAGAAAAGTTTTGTTTTTTTTTTTTTTTCTTTTTTCTTCCCCCATTTCTTAATTTCTCCATTTATATAAAGAAGGATAACTAAAATCTACCAAGCAAGTTAGCTATAATGAAATGTGAATGTTTGTGAGCACCTGAAATAGAAGGTACAGGAAAAGTTAGGTGTTCACAGCAGAGTATCTGCAGACCCTCTTTGCCCAGTAACTTTGTCTTGGAAGAGGTTGCTCAACCCCTTCTAGGACTGGTAGCTCCAGCTGAGTTTTTCTTTACTTACTTTCTTGATCTATGAGGAGATATCACATTATTCCTCTTTGAATTAAAGCCTCATAATCCCCAAACTAAATAGCTGAAGCTTCTGCAAAACTGCTGAAAATAATGTGTCTTTGGAGCAACATGAGATGGGAGCAAAGGACAATCATAAAAAAATTGGGAAGGTTGTTTTACATCTACTGTATCAGAAAGAACTAAAGCTGCTCTTGTTTAAAAAGCCTCTAGGAATAATAGATTAAGATGGTCCAATTCTCACTGACCCTTGGAATCTATCAGCTCTGAGTATCTCAGCACTGCTGAAAGTTTTAGCAGAGCAGAGCACCCTTCCCAGGCCAAGGAGAGGATGTGGAGAAGCAATGGAGAGACTTCCAGGGAGCTGCAAACGTCAGTGGTAACAGATGGAAGTGTATACGCTGCTGTTTGCAGAAGGGTTTGTCACTGGTCCTAGTGGACTCAAATTGTGGACTCCTGTACGGATAAACTATTTGTGGAGTGCAACACGTGTCCCCTGAGTGCATAAAGTATGCAGTACTAAGGTAGAAATGAACTGTTTCTTTGCCAAGGAGATGAGAACAATCTAGCTCCTTGAGCTAATTTAGAAACCAAAAGTTAAAACCTCCCTTGGGAAGAGACTGTTTAGGAATAAAGGCATCGGATAATTAGGCTTAATTGCATTATCTTGGGACAAGTGATTTATTAGGCCAATCTAGACCCATGATGGGCCTGCAGGGGTGTGTTCTCGGATTCACCAACTGAATGGCAAATATCCAAGAGCATTTTTTAACTTTGAAGTGAGTCTCTGGGAGAAAAGAAGAGAGAGGTTAGTGTGCATTCACATCATCTATTCCCATTTTCATTTCTTCGGCTCTGTACATCCTTTTATGTGACTCCCATGATTGTCTCCTTGTTCTCTGTCAAGCATTTTCTCTCTAACTTCCTTTAAATCCTCCATTGTAATTAAGCTGTATCTTCAAGCAATCTTGCTGCTTTTCTCATTATAAATAATAATCTTGTTCTTTTCTCCCTGAAGGTCTTTCCCTGTGTTTTGCCATCTTTACCCTGGTTAGATTTTAAGCTGTTTGAGAGGGGAGCTGTATACCTTCTTGTAAAATCATGGGACTACATATGAGTAAATGTGCTGTATATCAAGTCTGCGTCACCTATACGATAGTTGGAGTGAGTGAGAAAGTACTGGGTTGTTTTCATTCCCTGTGTGTGCTCCCGTGCTACTTAGACACTTACTCTTAGTTTTGAAAACTCAAACCTTAAAATGGAGCATGTGCAAAATCATAGACATGGTTCCTATCAAATTTCTCCAATATATACAGTAGTGTTTTTAAAAAGCATAACGCTGGACTTATTCCTGCTTTTCATGCCTGTTATCAAGACATCAGAATGCTGGGATAAGTGGACATAAACAAGTAAACAAAAGCACTTAGCTTCTATGAGTCATATCTTCTCCAAAATAGTATTTATAGCATAGGTATGCTTGGCTGCAGACATCTGCACATACCTTGCGTGCAGATTTGGAGATTTTACGTATATTTAAATCTTTGCCTGACAACTTGCTCTTTCTTCTGTCCAAAACTCCACCAAGAATATGAAGGAATGTCATTTAAAGCATGGTGCTTGTCACAGCCTTTTTTCTTTTTTACTAGTTTTTATTTTAAGGCTGAGGCTGGTCAAATTCTTGCAATAGGTCTTTAATTCTTCAGTAATCACTCACTAAACTAGTAACTTTACATGTTAGATCTGAGTAGATTCGAATTTCTCATGGATGTCTCCTTCTGGACCACACTGATGGGACACACACCACTTAGTCTGCTCTGCCATGGCCCTTTCCTCTTCCCAGCCTTGGAAATGAGAGGGAGGTGGCTGTGTTCCTTGTGGATGCTCTTTCCCATCTGCCGCCTCTGGCTTTTTTTTCTCATCAGATGGTGTAAGACACAATTGCTTCAACACATGAAAGGAACCCACCAGGCTTAGCCTGAAAGGTGAATGTAGCCTGGAGGCAACTCTTGCATCACCGTTAACTAACAAGGAAGAGATCCTGGGGCTCTCCTCAGAGTCTGTGTGGTTGCTGCGATTTTTTTTTTCCCCACTTCAAAGGACACGGACTTGTGTTGTTAACTCCCTGCTCTTCGTGCCTCAGTTCTCCACTTTGACACAGGTAGTTTTGAAGGCACTTTGCTGTGTCTTGATTTTTTCCCAATAAGAGAAGGCTGAATGAACTTCCAGAGATGCAACACTCGAGTTGGTGTCACACACTTTTAACAAAATGGAAAGAAATCCTTCTTTGCCTGCCTTTATAATTAGTCACAGAGACGTTATCTCCTGTTTTATGCTTATCTCAATCTGTACGTTCCTGTATCCACCTCACGGAACCTTTCTCTCTTAGGGAGGAAAAAGTTTATTTTCAACAAAAAACATCAAGTAAATCTTCTGCTGTGTCCACGAAGATCTCACCTCTGTGCAGAAATGTGCTGGAACTAATGCAATTCTGCATTTGGGATTTCCTACTAGATACTGACTCAGTTTGTGTTTGATCATTTTTCACTTTTTCTACTTCAGATTCCCACTTTTGGTACTTTCTATGAGGTGTTCCTCCTAAGACTCTCAATTAAAGCTGTAGTCTACACACGTCCTTTAAAAATGAGATTTGCTCATGCTTTTGCATTAGTTCATTAGCCCACAGTGGGGAATTGTTTCTAATTTTTCCTTATTGAATATGCTTCGAGATCATGGTATGCCTTGAAATCGCTCTAAGCTGAAAGTACCAGCAATAGACATTGTGCTTTTGTGCCATTAGTACAGTTACTTTTTTTCCCCATTTATGTCCCCTGGAGTATACTCCTGTAATTGTCTGTTACCGGTTCAGATGTGGTCTCCTGCACTGCATGTCTCCCAGAGCTATTCGTGTCCCTGTCCTGGCTGAATAGCTCTCTGGCTGTAGCCGCAGCTCTGGGATCACACATGCAGCTCATATTGTGATTCATATCACAGACAGCACCTGATTCAAACCATAAGCATTTTTAAAGGTAATTGGAAGGTCGTTGCCCAGGTTAAGGAAATAATTCAGCCTCTTTATTACTTGCAAAGTTGGTTTTCTGTGTCTGTGCACACTGGGGGGATTTTGTATGGGTTTTCCTTTTTGCTTGGTTTACCTCTTGTGTTTATTTGTTTCCATTTGTTCATGGGGTTTCTGATCCTCATACCCCCTCTTTCTCCTGGCTGAACCTTCATCTCTCCAGTGCTCAGCCAGAAGAAGATGGTCTCACCAGGGTATACAATTTCATATTTTTCTTTTTCCTTGGGCTCCCTTAGTCAAATCTATTTTATCTTCACCATTGCTGTGGGCAAGCTAGATAATTTCTTTGGCTGCCACCCCAGCTCCTTTCTCGGTAAGTCCAGTAAGGCAAGTCCACAGCCTGCTGTCCTTTACTTCTTGCCCATCTCCACACACCTTTGAGCCAGGAGATTCATAGAGACCTTCATGACTTACACTGTTTCTTCTTGCCCACTTGCTTTAAGCCATCCTTCCTCTCACATACCATTTGTGTAGTAATTACTTTCACAGCTGTTTGCTGAAGGTAAGTTCTTGCTATCACAGTCACTGCTCGTCATTTGCCATGGAAGTCATTGGAAGCACTTGCTGGCAGGTGCCTCTTGCTGCCTCCTACGGTGTGGAAATTATAGGGCAGCTACAGCAACAGTTTCGGTGTGGGACACAGAAATCGGTGTTCCCTCCTGTGTCTGAAGAGCAGTTTCCAGTGAGCTGCTGGGAAGGATGCTGTATCCCTCTTTTATTCCCTTCTTTTTCCTAGTTTCTCAGTCAGCATGCCATCAAATAAGGGAGCTCATCACACCAGTGCAACTGTTTTGGGAAACTTGTAGGTTCTTTCTGTCCCATGGCATGAAAAACAACTCCTCAAAGTGAAGAATTATTTATTAAATTCTTTAGCTGTGTACAGTTATTGAAGAAAAGTCTAATTATTTCCTAACCTAATCTAGTTTTTCAGCATCCCTTTGTTTTCATTGACCGTTTTCTGACTTGACGTTCTAGCAACCCATTGTAGATAAGTACAGACTTGATCAGTGTGTGTTGGTGGTGAGTGCTGCAGATAGTTTGTGACACAAGAATAAGCCCATATAAGCATCTTTGATGGCTTCTCACCTGCTTCTGCAGTGAGAAGAGCTTGGAGGCTTCCCAAAACCAGTGTTGGGCCTCATGTCAAACGTTTGACCTCGTGTCAAACATATTTTAAGGCCCAAATACTGGCAGTTTATGTGCTACTGAAAATCAGGGCTACTACAACCCTGTAAAGAAAGGTCCCTACGTCACGTTTTTCTCATGTTCTCTAATGATGGATGAAATGTCAACTTTTTGAGGAGGGACGCTTTAAAATAACTCTGAAAGATTCCCGTTTCTGTTCTCCCTTAATGATTTCATGTCTTAGACTTCGGCTCAGTAAACTCCGTTTGAGTTCTTGTCTCCTTGAGTATCACTTAGTGTTAGTAAATGTTTTGTAACACAACTACTGGATTCTGTGGCAACTCTACTGACACTTAAAACTTTGAATTCAGTTAAGATCCAGTCACTGACATTAAAAAAGAAAATCTCATCTAATGTGGATTGCTTCTTGTTTCAGGCAAAGAGCAAAGGTGATAACTCTTACATTTTAGTTAATAAGGATTCTAGTATGATAAAGGTCTTGCATTAATATTGTGATTACAGTGTTCAAAAACAACAAAGACTAGAGGAAGCACAACTTCCCAGATCTTAAAATTTTTATATTATAGTTCAGTCAGATACATGTATTATTTAGAAATCTATCCTAGATATCATCCCCTCAAAGATTCATTCAAGGCATGGAGGAGACTGTATAGTTCAGTGAATGCATCATAGTAATCAAAACCATCCAAGTCTCCTTTAAGTCAGAAGTCACATTTAAAAGTACCTCTAGGAGGGATTGTTTCTCTTGCTTCTTGTTTAATTTAATCTATTTGAAACAGCCTAGAAAAAAATTACTGAATTCTTAGAGAATGTAATATGCTGTTTTTTATTACCATAATATAATTGGGAACTATTCAATACTTTATAAAAATTGCTGAGAACTTTATTAATAATCTTTATGAGTAAATTGGCTCCCTGCTTGATTTTTAATTTCTGACGTTAGGCAGAATATTTTATTTCCCCTTACTAAATGTGCTAACATAATGTTGGCTGTATTCTCCCTTTTCATATATCTGATATTTGGATAGTGGAAGTGATATATGAGCACTTTGTGATAATAGTTGTTCGTAATCTCATTTAACAGTTTTTAATTCAACTTCATTAGCCTTAGAGGGGTTGGTTTTTGTGAGATCTTTTCCTGGGATTTAATTTAGGCTCTAATTTTGTCTGCCGCTTGATCATACCTTTCTTTTGCCTGATCATGGCAAGTGAAATTATCATCCCTCATTGCAAGCGCCTTAGAGGTTTGGTGGAGAGCTCTGTGCGACTCCAAGGGGCCCTGATTGGATTCACAGCATTGCAGCCATTTCTCTTTCTCATGCCCTCATCACAACAACTTGTTACCTGCTACAAAAGTGAACTCAATCTCCTTTTGTTTTGACCTGGAGGGGTAATATGGAGGGACATGTTGAAACTGAGGTATTCCCACTTGTGTTGAGTCTAAAAGACTAACAAGGAAAAAATCAATTCAAGAAGAGCGTGTGTGTACCCTCTATCTTCAAATACCTATCAGCTCTAAATCACCTTGCATTTGATTGACCAAACGGCCTAGGTTTTCACCCAAGAGTCTCTCTAATCATGGCAACAGTTGCAATAAATTCCCTACCTCGTAGAACAGTGAGGATCAGGGAGCTGATTTTGGAAAAAGGATAATTACTCAAATCTAGAGTTTTCTTAATTTCACCCATTCGCAGTTGCATAGGTAAGTGTCATTGTTTAGATTATGAAACTGTTTTTCAGGATTTTGGACTTTGCTCTTAAAATTTGCTGCTAGGCAGAAAGTGAATTTAGCTATTTTTTTTTAAACCAAGACAAGCCTCAAAACAAAGGAGAAAAACTGTCTCCCTTTAGATGGTGCTGAAAATGCAAGCTACTTAAAGGAAGAAAAATGTCATTCTATTAGCCTCTAATACAATCATATTACTTTGGTCTTTTGACAAAGTAAAGCCTCATTGATATTAAATATGAAAAGTTACTACTTTCACAGTAGCAACTTTTCGTAAGGAGTTTTGATTTTTTCTGCTGAGTTCTAAGAGACTTGTCCATTAATAATGTATGACATTGCTCACAAGTCACATATGCTTAATAATTAGGAAACATTTGTAATGAGTTGAAAAGGGTAAGGAAAGCATCAGAGTATGTACGAGACCAAAACTACAGAAGTCTGAGGCTAATAATTACCTGGACTTCAAAAGCTTTTCAAACTCTAACAACAGATCCTACTTAAAATTAACAACAGACATTGCACAGGAGAGAGTAATGAAAGAAGCCCAATTTTACCATTTGGGATAAAGGATATCTAAACAGATAGAAGGGAGAGGGGGGAAAAAAAAAGAGGCTTTAAATATAGCTTCTGGCAATCTTGGCAAGGTTTTCTGAAGGAGACAGTGAGAGTTACGTTTCCAAATATTGCTAGATTCTAACAGGAGCTAGCTGCTAACTCCCTTAATCCCTCATGCAAATCCTAGCCCATATATATACTACGAAGTACACTCAATAACTGACAGCTTCGCAGCATATGAAGAATTTCACCTACACAGGAGAGTTAAAATCTTTGAGTTCTGCATTTTGGTAATGAAACTGGGAGTCACTTTTCAATTATTCTTTGTTTTGATTAAGCAGACCCCTCATCACCACACCAAATAGTATTTGAAATATTTTTCTCCCTTTCAGCGAGCTGTCAGCAGGGGAGCCCTGGGTCAGAGCAGGACCTTGCTGCGGTGCCCCGCACGGAGAGGGCAGAGTTGCAGAGGAATAACATTGTCCGTCCACTTGGGCTTCAGTTTTATTCCAGCACAGTTGTGAAACACTATGTGGAATTAAGCAATAGAAATATTGATTTTTTTTTTTTTTTTTTTTTCTTGATGTAAGTGCCAGTTAGGTGACATGGATCAAGAAAAATATTAAATTCTGAACTCAACGGAAGCCTGATACTGGAAACAACTTTTGAGCCTGAGAGGATAATTTGGGGAAAGGCAGAGAAGAGGGGAAAAAAACCCCTTGCATCAGCCATTACCTCCAAATCCCCTTTCCCTATCTGTACTTCAAAAAATCCAGAGTGAGATACTCCAAGGAAATCTTTTCTCCATTCTTACCTGGTCCTTATTACTAAGTATGTGAAAAGATTTTAACAAATATATTCTCAGCACTCACCAGAGAGCTAGGGCAGTACTGAGCAGCATTTCTAGAATGAGGGCTTGAGGCATGGGAAGACTAAACGACTCATCCATGATCAGACAAGTCTGTGATAGCAAAGAAAATTGAAACTCCTTCTCAAACTCTAGTCAGTGAGTCAAAATTTTCTATATGGAGCAATGAACAGTTTTTTCTGCTTTCTTTAGGCGAGGGTTCATTCTTGCTATTTATTCTGAATTTTGGCATTGAATCCAAAGGTACAATCATGCTCATGTGCTTGCAATAAAATTAATGCAATAAAAATGAAATTAAAACATATAAAAATATTGCAATTAGAAAACTGCAATAAAAATAACGCAGAGTAGAATGCAAAGACTGTGCGCCAGCTGTTGAGCCTGCGGATCAGGTCTGTGCTCAGAGTTTGAGGAAGGCTCTTTGTAAATCTGGGTAAAAGCAAGGTGGCTTCGGGTTATACAGCTGTTTGTATGAGTTTGGCTTCTGGGATTGACTTTTGTCTGAATGCAGCAGCATTAAGAGATGCTCCTGCTCACGACCTGAGTCCTGGATACTTATTCTATCTGTATTGTGCTACGCGGAGCCCAGGACACTGGAGGAATGTACTTCAAGGTCTGGAACTAAACTTTCAGTTGAGCTGGAGATTGATACATGGATGTAAAGCATGTTAAGGAATACTTTTGGAATAAGGAGTAATGGCTATACCATTATTTTTTTTTTTAACCTGCCTTTTGAAACATGAAAGCTGGGCAGAGCTAGAGTCTGGATGTGGCACCAGTGGTGTGGCATCACCACATTCTCCTAGGCAGCAGGATGATGGTCAAACATGGTCAAGTCACTGTGACTGAGGTCAGATGTAGTTTGTTCCTAGCTTCAGGCTGGCTCCAGCCTCCGGGCTTTCTGCATTCTTTTGAAGTCTAATTTCTAAGACCTAAGAGGTTGTTTATTTAACACATTTCCTGCTAATGGAGTGCTTTGGAGACACAGTTAATGTCTGTTCTCCAAGCCTGTATCGAACTGTACTGTGCCTCTTGGTTGTCTGTTACAGGTCTTAAAGGTGTTGTGAGACATAAGCACAGGGAATGGATGTGCTATGGATGTGCTCCATCTCACTCCTTTTCCTGTGCGAGGCTGCCTTTGCAGACATAGCATAATATCTGCCTGAGTTCTGTGTAATAAACTTTGGGAGCAGGGAGACATCTTATTAAATCCTCAGAGCTGATTCTTACTCATAGCTAGAACAGTAGCACAAAAACTCAAACAAATCCTTGCCAACACCTGGAATTTTTTGCAAAAATAAAGCGATGTGTGAATGAAGAGCTTAGCTGCCACCCAGCAGCTACATCAACTGCTTTGCGGACACAGTCTGCCCCAAAACTGCCTGTTTATGATTTAGCTTAATCCACGCTTTCATAAACATAGCATGCTTTGCTGGTATATGCTCCTAATATAGATATAATCTAAGTAACGAGTACGAAATTTCTAGATAGCATTGTGACCTGATAACGGAGGGAAGACAAACTGTTCCATGCCCAGTGAAGTGGGCAAATGTAATATACAGTATTACTAATTTCACACTGCATCCCTGTTGTAGCTTTTCAACATGCTTTCTCACGGACGTAAGATGACAGGATACTTCCAGCCCATTGCCCTGAGTTGTAAAAGTTGGGCCACATTAATAGTATTTCCCTGTTTTCTGTAACACTACTCAAGAGTTTTCTTTTTATTTTTTCTTGCCAAGAAGGGAAATGAGACCCATGTTGCTTCAGGCTGTAAATTATAAATGAGTAGCATGATCATCTATAACTATGAAGCAAAGGTCAAAGGAATTTTTTTGTATTTTTTCTGTGTTCTTTAACTGGATCTTCTTTGATGTTTACGCTGCACATACATCATGATCATTATATCCCGTGCTCTTGCATCATTAATGCAACTACAAACGATATGGCTCAAGTTATGAACAACCAGTGCTTCAGTCTAACGCAGATAGATATGAAGGAGGAAAATGAGCTAAATAAAAATACTTATTGAAGAGATTGTTCCCTGGTGTAAATGCACTTAAGGGGAGAGTATGACTAAATGAGAGGATACTGCTCCTTTCTGGAGTAATTTTCACCCAGCAAATGTTTGTTCATTAACTTGTAAAATAAGATAACATTTTGGGCTAAAAATAAGGAATTCTAAAACCTTTCAGCAATATTTCATCATATGCCTACTTGTTTCATCAAACAGAGCTAGTAACATTTTCCTTTAGATTTTATATGTCATATTTAAAGACTGCTTCTGTGCATAGACTGGAAGCTGCAGAATTCCCTGGGAAAATCTCAGTGCTGTCAAACTATGAGGACACGGGTTTTGTTTGAGGGATAAAATAGAATAATGTGTTATCTATTTTAAAATTTATAACAGAATTGGGTTTGCAAGAACACGTACACCTCAGAAAAAAAACACAGCTGATCTGGCACTAATTTACTTTCCTTTTTGACGTGGTTGCAATGGATTTAATGTTCTCTTTTGTTGCTGGATGGAGAGATCTTAGTTGTAGAGGTGATCCAGGAACCCCTTTCTCCCCAGGCACGCTGATTTTTAACACACTTCACAAAATGGGTTTTGTCTGCACTGAAAAGGATATAACTTTAGAGTCCAGTTACTGACAAATTTAAGGCATTTAAAAAAACCCAAGCACATCATATAAGGCTTTTCAGAGCCTTCCACATTATGCATTTTGCAAAGGTTATGGTTTGGAATTCAAAAATCAATTTAGATCTTGGTGCCTTTGTTTTTGAAGCAGGAATAGTCAAAATGGTGACTGCGTTTCAAAATACTCATTTCACATGCAGAGCAACAGCTCTTTAATAAGAAATTTTACTGCAGTATCTTTAATGTGCAGTTTTATTGCCTATTATTTTTAGCGAGCATTTATAAAGCCTTATGCTTGGGGTTTAACACCTTAGCTATTTCCCATCATAACAGGTTGAAATTTGGCATAGCAGTGGCAACTCTCATTTTAAAATTTTCACAGAAAATTGTAAACAGCAAATTGCTAATTTGTAAAGATTTTGTTAATTTCCACACTTTGAAGCCTGTCAACTTAAATGTCAAATAATTTGACATCCATATGGACCATTAGATCAATGAGAGTGTCTCAAAGTGCACATCCTGTAGTGACACCTCTGAAGTTCTAGAACAGCCAAAAAGGAAAAAAAAAAAAAGAAAAATCAAATTGTCAAAGTTATGGTAAGAAAAGGGTAAGATAGCGAAAACTGCCTTTAAAAAAATCTTTCATTCTGTCATTTTGGAAAAGTTCTGAAATTTCAGTTTCCAAGTTGCAAACGTGGTGCTGCAGCAGAGGTCTGGTTTTAAGCCAGCTTAGGAGTTAGCAAGTTTTGAGCATTCAAAATGCAACCAGAGTGCTTTTCAGCAGGCTCTGTCTGGGTAATATTCACGTTGATACTTATTTTGTCTTTGTCTTTAGGATGTGGTCCAAACAGAACATAGTATTGTTTTCTCCTTGCTACAGAGCAATAGTCCAAATGTTATATTTCCCATGGATGTTTTTTTTTTCCGTTTAGAACTTTTGGAATTCATGGAATGTGTGTGCCATTGGCATTAGTAGTATGTTGTAGTAACATATAACATTCAGGGTTTATAGTAAAATGTTCTATACATATTATACAGTTCATATTAAATAGCTGGAATATCTTTTATGGTTCAAAACATCAGTAACTGAGACACTATACGCCTTATACTTTATTTGGGGTATTTTCATTTTGGCAATGCAATATCTCATTTGAAATGAATGTGTATTGCACTATTGATTTTCATGGGTCTTGGAATAATGAAAACATCACGCAGCAATAAAGAAAAAAGCATGCTCTTTCTGAATACACTATGTTTGGATGCAGCTCAGAGCCTTTCATAGAAGTAAACATAAAATCTGTGTTGTTATACAGAAATACGAAGTGTATTATTTGACACCATGGTGTAATGGTATTCACATAACAAGTCTTTAACTCAAACGTGGTCTTAACTCCGCAGAGCTAAGCTCTTTTAAGTATACTGCGAAGAAGTGCTCATGCTTTAGATCAGGGCAATGCCTTTATTTTCCCCTGTTTACTTCCAGGAGGGCTGATCTACCGGGAGTTTTACTTATAGATTTTTTACTATTACAAATTTTACATATTTGCCAGGCTTCACTCCTAACAGCTCTGCTACCTGGCATAGAGAAAACTGAGCAAAGCCTTGGACTAAGTGGTGTGCAATATCTCCAGTCCTGGAGACCACAGACTCCTTCCTGACCTTCTAAAGTGGTGACTTCCTAATATTGTAATAGCATTGATACATGGGAAACTTCAAGTAGTGCTGATGTTACTAGTCACCGATATCATCATGTACTGAATCAAGAAGTACAGAACCCAAGGGAGGCGGGGAGCGACTCATGGATTTGGTAATACTGAGTTTATCTGCAGGGCCTTGCGCACTAGGTGATCCAGTGCATCCAGCTGCTTTGGAAAACGGTTTATAGCTGTGTCCTTGAGCGTATTTTTCAGCAAACATGCAAATGTTAATAATAATGTAATATCATCCTAATTCAAAAGCTTTGATAAATGATTTTCAAAGTAATTGATCTTTAATTTTTTTTTTCTTCCTGAAGATGATATAAAAACCTGATTTTTGGATTAAATTGGTTTTATTTTTATTTTAAAGAAAGACTTTTTAATAATAAGCTCCATTCAGAAGAAAAGTTTACTCAGAATTCACGTTGCTGTCCAACAGTAAGGACAATGCAATGCCTGCACAACCCTCCTTCTGAGGCCCTGTTCTCTGTGTGCTGTCCATCACCAACTACTTTGCTTGGTGGAACCATTTTATAACACCTTTTAGCTTTCAATATTCACTAAACTAAGACTGGGGATGTGGGGTGGGGTGAATTTAATGCCTTGGAACAAAACAGTGGAAATATTTCTGTTCTCTTTTTCGTTTTGTGAAATGAATTCAGGCAAAATGGATGTTGTTAGAAATCAATAGTTAATTGAAAGAGGTGGCACATTTTATCATTAGTAGTTGAAGAGAAATTCCCAAATAGTAATATTAAGTTTTTAGTGCTAGCTATTCATATAACTTATTGCATTTTTATGTCATTGTTAGAAATACAATGTGTTCTTAGAAATGTACATACTTCTTAATCTTACGTATATATTTTTTAACTCTCAAATTTAAATTAAAAGATATTATTCCAAGGCTGCTGTTAATTTGCTTTCTTTACACAATTGTAGGCTAATTGGCTGGTGGGGTCATGACTTCAAAACACGATTCCTCATGGAAAACAGTATGTATTTTTACACTTTCAATTGTACCTTATTTCATGTATTTATATATAATCACCTTCGCTTTCATAGCAGTTTCAGTAGAGAGGATAGAACTTTGCATTTCCTTACTTATGTTAAAGGTATTAAGCTAAACTCCTCTCAAATATGTAATGCAATGGAGTTCACAAAATAAATGTGGGAATAAATTTGGTCTCTGGGCATATGGGTCTGACTGTTTCTAGATATTTTGCTGAAATACCTTCAAAATGCAGATGTAGAATATGGATCAAAGTTTCAAAGTATCTCAGTGAATTAAACATAAATCTCTGAGGAGCAAGGATCTGCTATCATTGACTTGGGTAATATCTTACTTTAGGATTAGTTCCACTGGAATTAATGAGAAATTATATAAATAAAGGTAAGACAACCTGACATAAGTCGTGAAATGCCACTAATGTTTCAGCATCTCCAAATCCCTCGCACTAGCAAAGGATGGGTTATAAGACAAAACCAAACCTGCTCTGAAACAGCTAAATATTTATTGTCCCAATACGAAATGAGGACTCCTTTCCAAGTCCGACAGCTAGACTGTTCAGCTCCATTTTAAAGTATGGCAGAGAGAATATCCTGAGGGATCAGGAGGAGAAAGGAGCTTTTTGGTTTGGTTGTTTTGTTTTTAATATATTTTTAATTTTCTGTGGCAGCGCCTATTGATGTGACTTTGGCTGGAGAACACCTCCCTAATAGCCTCAGTCTGTTCTTTGTTTTCTGACCAAATGTAAGAGAGTGGCACTCTGGAAAGCCAGCAGGAGACACAAATTGCCTTGAAATACTGTTAGAAGAAGAAAAATATTGTTTATTCATTTCCATGGGCAGTTTATAGGGCAGAAGTTGGGCAATGATCGTTATAAAATTAACCCATCTGCAGCGCATGAAAAGCATTTCCTCCGCAGCATCCTCTTGCTCTGGTGCTGGAGCATGAAATATAAACGGTGACACAGAACTTACAGCGAGGCTTTATAGATTTATTAAATAGATTTTGTGAAATTTCACAGCCGAAAGTCTACGCAACTTCTCTACGTGGCCTGAAGCTACACTTAGCTGCATATGCAGCTCCCACGTGTCTCGTCAGTTTAATAAAGTTAAGGAACATGATTCCCTGCTCGTGGCAGCTCCGTGCGAGCGTGCCTCTGCTGACTTGGAGTTTCTCTGTTTTGTGCCAGTGTTAAAAGAGATTCAAGTGTAAAGGTGGTTTTGACACACACCATTTAAACAAATTAATTGCAGTTCTCTAGTTCCCATGAAGCCGCTAATGAAGTCTTCCGCTGGATAAAATTGGGCTTCTCTCGAAGTTAAAAGTATTAGCTGTGAATAGATTACCATTTCCTCCTAATGACTGATTCCTACAGGCCACATTAGTGAAATATTTTATTGCATGAGGACGGACTTTCTCAAGATAAGGTCCAATCCATTAAAAGGAACAAATCACAAACACTAATATAAGTTATCCATTTTCCAGAATTGCAACTAAGTGAAGGAATTAATGGATTTCGGTTATCAAATCCTCCAATTTTACTCGTCTGTGCTCTGCAAGCTAGTTTAGAGGTAAGTAATTGCTTTACTTTGAGCCTGAATTTAAGAGTATAAAAACGTTAAATGAATGTTATGTGTATTATTGCTGTCTCCCTTAAAAAATTTGCAGAATAGCTAAAAAGCAAAGGGTGGGGGAATGAAAAACAAACAAAATAACCCCACAACCCTGAGAGACCAAGGCCTTTAATAAATACACTCACCCCTTCACTGTTCTCATAAATTTTGCTGTTGGACCCAGTACACCTGGGGTTTGTACCTGCAAACTTGACTGCTAGCACTGTGTTTGGCCAGGCTTTTTGGGACTCAGTACCAAGAGAGTCTTTTTCCATTGAGATATTCAGGGCTTGCCTCAGTGCAGCTTGTGCAAGGGATGCTGTTAGAGATCTTCCTAGGAAGGAATCACGTAACTCTCAAAAGTTGTATCCAGAGTTGCTTCTACATATATTTCCCTGGGCGAAACAGCTTAACTCTTTTATGAAAGAAAATGGATGTGTCCACTGGATGTCCTGGAGTCTAAACTGAACCAGTGGCTCATCCTCCACTGTTGTCCCTTTCATTACAAACAGAAAAGACAGAAGCTGTCTGTGAGTGCTTCCTAAAAGGGGAATTTGTGAGTGTAGTATAGCTCCAGACTGTTTGTTCTTTCATCTCTTCATTAGTTTCTGGTGGCCAAAGGAGCAGAAACCCCATCTCTGACCTATCTCTATATGAATCGCTGAGACCACGGCTGTGGAGAGGGCAGTCCTGCCATACACAGTTAGTCCTTTCCTTTCCAGGAAAGTGTGACCCACGTGCTGAAAGCTCTCTGGTCTGCCTTGGAGAGCACAATTCAGCCCTGTCTGAAGGCATGCAGCTATTTTCCGAGCACCTCGTATCATGCTGCGTTTCATATCAAGATGTAGCAGCATTTTTCTTATGGGTGGTTCACCCCCGAAACACAGGACTCTAGGTCTTTGTGGCTGAAAAGGATGGTTTTACATAGATTTCCCTACTATATGCTACATATGTTACTGTATTAAAATTTTTCCTAAGCTGCTTTTCAAGCCAGCCTTGGTTAGCAAGGTTTTGCCATCAGCATAAATGGGGAGAAATTTATTTCTGCTAGCATCCCATTAATGCTAGGGTAACAGCAAAACTGATGCTGGAACAAAGAGCAATGTCCATACGCTGTATGTCCCTCTTCATTTACTGAAAAAACAGTATCTTAAGCAAACAAAGTCAGAAAATTGCCAGTTGTGCTCTCTCCAGCTTACATGCAATGCTGAAGGACTGCAAAGGGCACAGCGATGCTTCTTGTTCTGCCTGACAATTTATTTTGTCAGTCCTTAAACATCCACTATATTTTTTTAAACTTTATGTGACCTTTGAGATAAGCTGAAAGCTATTCTGCTATGACCCAGATTGTCAGTGCTCCAGTTTGTGTGGGTTGATGTCATTTAGCCCACTGCAGGGAGCCTCGAACAATGAGGGCTGAGCAGTTTCCATCGCCTCCCCTTTCCGTGCCTGCATTACCTTTTGGCACAGCCAGGATTTCCCAGTGCTAATTGCTCTAATACAGTGGGAAACAAAATAGTCTTCATGTCTGGCAAGAGATGGCTGGTGAAATTGCATGCCACCTTCACTGGGACACATTAAGCAGAAGGCAGTGTTTCCAATGGAAACAATGAAAACTGCAAGTGTTAATGCATGTTATTCCTCAATAACGCTTAAAGTGACTGTTATGGCGGTAGCTGCTCCCTTTTATGGAAAAAAGGGGAGCGCTCTACAGCCACATTTAAAAGAGCTTTTGCAAAAATTTCACCCAGGAGGCCAAATACTCCTTGCACAAAGCCTGAGCAAACAAATTTTTGCACGCAGCCTAAGGAGAGCCGTCCCTCATACTGCTGCGAAGCCCAGAGGAATTGGAGGCAGGTCTCTGTTTTATCTCCAGCAATGTGCTGAACAGTCACGTGTACCCTCTGCTTCCCTGTGTGGTGAGGGAAGCACCTCTGGATTTTTGTTGACCCATACAAGTCCTGACTGCTGGTGGCTCTGGTCCCTGTCACATGCATTTCTGTGACTGCACTGTCTCTGTGCAAAGTCTGTCTTACAGCAGCCACGTTTTGTTTCACAGAAATAATATGCAGGGGCTTTTGGTTTTGTGTAGCATCTAGTGAGTGCGATAGCATCGTGGAGTGATACTTGGGCTGTTCTACAAAGGAGTGATTTCCAGATGCTGCTGGAAACCAAACCTTGTATTTTGAGTAGGATATAAGTAATCTCAAAAGTGTTACTCCTTCAGACTAGAACGGTGTTTTCTGGATCATGGATTTCCATGCAGGACCTCCCCCTTGCCTCTGATTTTGCAGCTGGAGTCAGTGGAAGCTTAATTATCCATGAGCAGCGATATCACATTTATGTGCCAGGATCTGATTTGAAGGGACTATTGCATACTTGCATGTCTACATCTTGTCTTTTTTCCCTGAAGTTACTTGCATGGGAAGAAGAAAAGAGGGGCTTTGAGGAAGTCAGGGGTGAATTGTTTCCGAGGTCACATTTTCTATTGTTCCCTGTAACTGAGCCTTTCCAGAGCACAAGCAGAAGCTGTCTCGCCTTCTCCTGTGCCCAAGCTCTTCTGTCACATTGTTTGTTCTTGTCTATGTGGCAAAGTAGCACTGCCATTTTTAAGCAATTTCTTTTCCATGTCTCTCGATGTTTTGCGTTTTTGCAGCTCACCTATCCTTGTAGCTGTGTAGGAGCACAGAGCTATTAAACCAGAATCAAGCAGATATTTTTTCTTTTGCAGACTAGCAGAGACAGAGCCTGCAACCCTGCCTGTACAGGACTTAAAACATTAAAGTCAAAACCTTAGTACAAATTTTCTGTTTTCAAAGACAAGAGTTTGTAGATCACTTATGATGTTTCAGTCTCGACCCTTGGCTTTTTTTACTTGAGGTACATACAAGAAAAATCTTGTATGTGATTTTGAGTTTCATGCAGCCATGTTGCATGTATAGAGAATTTATGGATCCTCTTCAGATATGCAAATGAATGCTCTCTTAGCAAACTGTCCTTGTGTAGAAAATCATTTATGCAGATAAGGATGTGTGTAAAACTTTAACAGTAGACAGAAATGTCATTCATTATCTAAAGTAATGACATTATCCTGTGTTTTCAAAAGCCCAGTCCTGCCATGTTTATGTATAATGTCTATCTGATATTACTACTGGATTTCAGTGATAACGTATAGAGAAATTTGCTACTCTTTTAGTCTTCTTTACTTCCTTTTTATTTTCTACAGCAGCACATTATCGTTCTAATGATTTAAAATCATTATAGGTTTTTGGTCAAACTACAATGAAAGCATTGAGAAGGAAATCCATTCTACTCACCGGTTACTTGGAATACCTGATAAAACTTTACTACAGTGAGGATAAAACAAACCCAGAGAAGCCCTTTGTGAAAATAATCACACCATCTCAGGTTGAGGAAAGAGGATGCCAGCTCACGCTATCCTTTTCCCTTCCAATCAAATCTGTTTTTAAAGAGCTGGAGAAGAGAGGAGTAGCTGTGAGTAAATCGAACTTCGTCTTCTTATGCACTGTTTTGTGAATCTATACCATAGCAAAATAATAATTTTGCTTTTATTCAAATATAGTCTCATATAAGGCTAAAAAAGACTGGGAATTATGAAAATTGCTTACATAGTGTCTTCAATCTAATAGGTAGAGTTATTTTATAAATTACTTGTTAGTCTGTAGATTGTCCTTTCTCTATTGATTTTTTTTCCAATAGGTCTGTCAGTAGCACCCAGTAGTCACTACGAAGATCAGAGCTGCTTTATGGGTGTATTATGGTGGGAGGTGTCATGGATTTGAAGCTGATGGTCTGAGCAGGAAAGACAGGAAAAATAAAAAATGAAGAAAATAAATAAATGAAAAAAAACACTGGAAAAACACAAATATGAATATGACACAGCTGTCCTGTGCAATGTACTGCCTGCACAGGCCTCTTCTGTTCAGTGCTCTTGTCCAGTCCCTTTCCTGATCTGCAAATGGCCAAACCCTTGCTCTTTGCAAGGCAACGAGATGGAGAAATTAAAAAGCTATCATTCCCTTAGAGATGTGTTTTAGCACTTAGAAAAAGAGGCATGGTTACCAGTGAGCACTGCTCAGAAAGAATAAAAGCCAAATTTAAGGCTATACATTTGGTGATTTAGAAGTGCTGGAAGGTGAGGCTGATAGCGTAATGCCATATAAATGATATATGAGTTTTATTTCTGCTGGTGACTTGTGTCCCCAAAGGGCAACTCTTCTAGGCTAAATATGCTGCTGTTTTGGTGCTGCCAGGGAATTCCAGGAACTACTCCTTTTAAGAGGGCACGAGGCCTTATACTGTTGGCTTGTCTTCATGATGCAGTAGTATGCTTCAAATATGAGAGATTATTCTATTCAGCAAAATGTTCAAATTCACTGAAAGGGGGAAGAAAAATACTGCAAGCCCCGAGACATTACTTGTACCTGTAGTACAAGACACTCTATCATACTGGCTTGTTTCTGTTTTGTGGTGGCTTTTTTGACACTTATGTGCCTCTTCAACTATGGGTTGCTGTCAGTGCTAAAGTAAATTATGGGGATACATAGCTGGTTTGGAGTCCCTCAATGGCACTGCTAGAGTCCTGCCCATCCTGAGCCTTGCATCCTGTTTTATGCAGCACACTACTCTTATTGCTATGTTCTTCACAATAATGCTCCTCTCAGTAGTTTCTTGGGGGTCCCAAAGATTTTTACGTGTGTCTCCTTGTTGGTCCAGTCATTCTGCCTTGAAGACAAGGATGGCATTTAAAAATATAGTCTGACAGATAAATATGAAGTGACCTGAATTTACTAAGCATTCCCTTTGTGTTTTGCAGTGTGACATGCGAGAACCAAATGCTCTTCGCATTGCCCCAGTTCCTCTCTACAATTCTTTCTGTGATGTGCACAGATTTATTGAAATCCTGGGATCTGCAATTACATCTTCAAAACAAACAGCAAACAATACTGCGCTATCTGGTTCTTATTGATGGCTCAGCTGTATCTTTTAATCTATTTCTGACTAAGATGCATTTATCCCGCTGAGCGATTCTGTGCTTCGAGTAGACCGAGCTATATCCCATGCAATTTGCAAAAAAATTACTGTGCTTGAATAGTTATTTACAACAGACATAGTTTTATTAAAGCTCATATTTCCACTCTGCTTTGACTTTGACTTCATGAATTAGTATGCTTTGTATATTTTAATGGGGCTTTTCTTAAACATTTTATGTAGTTCTATTACATTAGCTTTGAGAAGCATGGAAGATTTGCTATCAACTAGAACAGGAATGAAAAAAAATCCCTTCTTTATTATAAAAATAATGCATAATAAAAAGTGGAAAATAGACAAATTACCAACAGTTAAAATATACAGTCCAATTTACATTTTTAATTTATCAATTCTATTTAAAGTACATGGTATACTTGAAAAGTAAAAGTTGAACAATCGGTTGTTTAAAAACTGTTAACTGCTGTATGCCGGATTTTTCAAAAGGCCCAACATTTTGAAATTCTAGTTTAATTAATGATTTAATTGAAGAATGAATTTACATTACAGATACCGTATTGGGTGTGATAGTTGGCTAAAACAAAACATTTACTCTTTACCTTTCTAGGTAGTCATCTTGAAGATGATATGCTTGAGAAAGATGAGAATAATTTTAAGTTCGTGTAAGCCAGTGTGAAGGGCTGTGTGAGCACTTACTGCAGTTTTAACAAGGCTTATTTCGGATTAGGCAAAATGAACTCTGAACTGTTTAAGCAGCAGCAAAATATCTCATTGTAAACTTACAGTGTGGCCCAAATTTTTACAGAGATTTGCACTAGCCAGCTAGGAGCAATGAAGAAAAACTGCTTACATTTAACCAACACTTCACCCGGAGTTGTTTTAAGACATAAGCGAGACCTTGGCATAAATGGCAACCAAGTTTCTAAGTCTGTAGCTATTTAGCACATACTGTTTTTCAAGAATCAACTAAAACTTTCTCTCTGATGATACTCAGCGTGTCTGATTTTTGGTATGAAACACTTAGAAAATTACTTCTGGTAGTACTTCTTTTTATTCCATTTCAAGGGTGAGAAAGGACTTGGGGGCAGAATTGACGACTACTCCAAACTAATTTGGCTCAAGGGCGTTTCCACTGATTGAAATTTTCACACTCTTTGTGCATCTCCTGCTGCACAAGGAAACTCAAGGGCATTCGCAGTTTCTACCTGTGCTCTAAAATTCCCCCAAAATGGGTAGTTTTAAAATCCCTGCTGCAGTAATACCTATTTCATTGGTTGTAACGTGTAGGGAAAAGGCTGAAAGAACTGCAAATAAAGCATTTGTTGGTATTTTTAGCACTTGTGAAGAAAAAGAACAGCTTTTTAAACTAGAATATTGTTATAAAGGATAGCAGAGGAGTCTTAATCAGTTGGAAAGCTCTGACTCAAGAGGTTTTGATTACGTTGACGTCATCGATCTTTAATTTAGCTGTCACTGTCATTGTATTGCAGACCAGGTATCTGTATTTCAGTGGCTGTGGTTTTATTTTTATACTTGCATCTGCAGCACAGCTACTTTCATCTGTCAAGTGACACGATCTTAGAAAAGGACCATTTTCCATAAAGTGACTGTTGATGAAAAAAAGCACTGAATATAAAACCGTGACAGTCCACAGTGTTGAAAAGTGTTTTCATTCACTGCCGGTGCCTTTGAGGCACTTGTGCTGCTGTACAGCTCTGGCTAACGGTCACTTATGTCTTCCCTATAAAGTCAGGTAAGCTTAATATAAATCCAGATATAACACTAGGTCATACTATAAAATACCTTATTTTGGTATCAGATGGACCTTGGTAAGCTCAGGAAGGGTAAGAACCTCAAAATCTCTTCCTAAATATCACCTAGACATTAGGTTTGGACTAGCTGTCTTGGAAGTCACAGGGACATAAATGGTGAATTTTGAGGTCACAGTTTGACATCTGCACTAAACTCAGAAACTGTGAAAACGGTTCCTTGTGTCTCTGATTGAGGAAAGTGAACCAAGTAGGACAGGTAAAGTACTTACTGAATCTATACAGTCCAGGTTTTGAAAGATAACATATTATTAATAAATGTTTAATAGTATTTTGTCTTTTAGTAACACTTCAGGCTACAGGTACAAATATTGACTTTATAAATAAATGTGTTCCATTTGATGGATTTAATTAAATTCAGTGCATCAAATCTCACTTATTTCAACTTTTCTGAATTACTCTCTCTCTTTTACCTGTGAGCTGTGAAGATAAACGTGAAAGCTCCTTGCTTTTGTAGTCATATATATAAATTCAGAAAATGATTTCCAAAAAATGAGGGAAGGCTATATTGGATTTACATGAAACAAAACTGCAGCAAAAGCACCAGTTTCACATGGTCTTTCCTTACTTGTAGTAAGTTTTGCAAAATGAATAATACTGAAAGTTAACATTAGGTGTCAGTATTTTACATATTATTTAGTGAGAGAATATCAAGTGAAAGAGCTTCTGTGCAAAAAAAAAAAAAGCATATTACAGTCTGCTTTTTCAAATGCTCTAAGTTATTACAGTTAGAGTAATATTAGGAATAATTATGTGTGAAATAATTAATTGTATATACCCTGAATGCTTCTTGCTGGTTACATCTCTGATTTAAAATTCAGTATTAAGTACTACTGCTTTCTAATTGTGATAACATTTAGTTCTTGGATTGTCTGAAGAAATTACATTTTTCAAATTAAACTGCAAGACATGAGTGTCTGTAGATGACAGAAAATTGATACCCAGGTAGAGTGATAAAATGCCTACAAAAGGAAGGAAGATAAACATGAATATGTAGATCTCTGATGTTGTAGATCTCTGTCATCTAATGTGATTTAATACTGTACAGATCTCTTAAACTCACTGCAACTGTTGAAAACATGAGGGAAAAATACTATAGGATCCATTTCTGCATTTTTTACCCTGTTTTGCCTTGGGAAGACTAAAGATAAAGTAAAATCCTCTTCCATAAGCAGAAAAGGATGATTTTTGTTTTCCAAAAGAACAGAACACTATGAGTGAAAAAAATGGTATGACAAATAGTTATTTTCTCGTCTGAGTTTGTTGCTTGACTGAGAAAGGGAAGGACATGACCCAGCTGAAGAACTTAAGATGCAAAATGTTGGGAGCCCTTGGTCTCACTACTGCAGAATCCACCTTGCAAAAGGTGTTATACATGGGTAGATTAAGCAAGAAAGATGAAAGGAGAAAGAAAGGATGGAAGATAATAAAAATAATTAACTTTTTAACCTATGTTATGTTATGTTATGGTCCTGTTCCCAAATACAGCTGGGTACAGGTGGGAATTCCCTGTGAAATTCCAGCCCCAGGGGGAGGGATGGGCCTTGGCTGTGTGCGGAAAGGTGAAAATAAGCATCTAGGACTAAATCCGCAGAGGGGCCTCACAGGATGTGCAAACATCAAAGCAGTGGCAGCAATATAATGAAGACATGGCTGAGGTAGGTGTGTTATTTCATATACTCATTTATAAAACCCACTTATTCCAGCTGCAATTAACGTGTCATGATCTTACATGTTTCAGAGGGAACTGACGTGCTCAGAGACCCTTAAAAATCTCAGTAGGTTCCCATCTGAACCTCTGGGCACACACTCTGATGAAAATATGTTTCTGAAAAGCTAGTCACTCTCTATGACCAGCTGAGAGAGAGTTTTGCATTGTAAGCTTAAACTTTTGTCAATATTTGTGAAATATATTTAGAAAACTTATTCAGAAATGAGTAAGTTATAGATTAGTAATTCATACTTTTTATATTCCACGTTTTTGTTACCTAAACTTACTCTTCTAAGCATAATTTTATGTTTCTAGTTAAATATAAGTGAGAATTGATTGGGGTATTTCTCAATGGAATTCTATCTTTATTTCATCATAATTGCTTCATATTTGAATAATGACAGATGAACTACTTCATTCAATTGCAGTTTTAAGGCTTTGAAGTCACAATAGCAGCAAAGGATTTAAATCCTGAAGCCATTATTATGGTAGAGAAGACATCAGGGAAAAGCAAAACTTACGGTCACGTAATTTTCTAGACAGAAAAATACCTCTGCGGTTGCACTTTTTCTTTTTTTTTTTTCTTTTTTTTTTTTTCCTGGACATTTTGCTAACGTTAAAAGGATCCACTAAATTTCAACAAAATGAAGTAGCTGCAACTTCTAGCAAAACAAATGGCTTCCATCTATCCTGGAAGAAGACATTAGAAATTCTGAATGAGAGTCCATGCTGTAAGTAAACTTCTGTAGTTATTTCGCTTTGGAGCCAGCGACAAACCATTTAAAATTCTAGGCAGCTGCAATACAATATTTCACCAATAAAGAGTTCATTAGATCTTTTTTCTCTCTGACATTTACATCTAGTCCTGAGTACATGTTAATACTCCAAGGTATGAATTTCAAAGTTCCCTTTATCTTTGTGTACAGTTTTAAGCAATTAATCAAATGTTAAAAAATAGCTTTAAAAATAAGAAACGAATTGTGAATTTAAAGTATGCGTTCAAAAATTTGCAACACTAATTTGTGGGGGACAGGACATCTTACCAACTGAGCTAAGTGCAGAAGTTCCTTTTTTTAAGAAAACTTACATTTTATTGAAGAATTTTGAAGAGATCATCAAATTGTTAAAACATGACCAAGTTGTATTTCCAGGATCGTTCTTTCTCCTAGGAGGCTACATCAAAGTGGGAGAGACATAGAAAAATCATTATTTTAATATGCTCAAAATGACTCCCATGTGGTAAGATTTATACAGGCTTCTGAAATAAGTATGGGGGCAAGCAGCACTGAAAACTTCATCTGAAATAAAAGCAAATGGCAGTCTTATCATCACAGTGCCAGGTATAAATATGAAGATACATATGAAAATTTTTCCAATTCTTTCTTCATAGCAAAGCATGTTCTGAATGAACAAAAGCATCTGTGCCCTAGAGACACCACTGCACTTGAGAGGAATTATACCTTCTGGGATGCCACCCACCCGGCAGAGTATAGATTGTGTAGATACCCATATAGATTGCAGCACAGACCATGGTCTCACCTATTTGCAACACAGAGCAAGTTGCCTGCTACAGGAGAGAGTGTCTTTAGTGTGATGGGTGTTACCATAGGCTTGGGGTAATGGAGTACGAATCAAGCCTCATGGGTCCAAATTTTCCTGGTGCCTATGTTTATCGTCTGGGAGAGAGCATGATGTGAGGT
Organism: Nyctibius grandis; assembly: GCF_013368605.1. Classification (NCBI taxonomy): domain Eukaryota; kingdom Metazoa; phylum Chordata; class Aves; order Nyctibiiformes; family Nyctibiidae; genus Nyctibius; species Nyctibius grandis. Next base: position 39,141,248 of record NC_090666.1, read on the forward strand.
GGCTGTTGCAAGGCTGTCTGCAGGGTGCCTGCAAAGTTCACACTGATACTTGAGCACAAGGTAGTAAGAACTGGGAGCTATTAAAATGTCACTAATGAGTCTCGACAGAAACAGGCCGGTAATATATTTTTTATTTTAGCAGTGAGGTATGTCTGACATACCTCATACATACTGACAATGTGTTTCTTTTTAACAAGTGTTTTATTTGAATTTCCACCTGGGACGTGAAAGGAAATTTTCAGAAATATTCATCCTTTAGATAGGACATAGAAGCAGTTTTAACGTCTTAGCTGAAAATTTGTGCAAAATGCTCAGATGCTCTTGTGTGGATATCGAATTTAAACCAGTGTGGTCAAGAGGCAACAGATTCTGCCATTTCTTGCCTTCTTAGACAGAACAACACCTTGCAACTGGATAACTTGTGAGTGTGTGAATGTTTCTTTTTAAGGATGCTCCTAGACTTTCCTGTACTGCTGCTTTCTACAGAGAAAAATATGGTCTCCTTGGAGAAATTGTCTGTGAGTGAAAGTCTAGATCCACCTGCCTCTGAGTTCTCTTAATTGCCTCTGAAAGAGTTATTTTTCCTGATTCCACAGTTGAATTTCCGTATCGCTGACTGTAAAAATGTTTTTGATCTGACAGCTATAAAATGTAGAATCTATGAGTTGAGGGGTAAATATAATGGTTAATAACATACATTTCTTTAAAATAAGCTGTCTTTAAAGTTCTCCAGCACATCAGCTTGAAAAAGGTTTCACCTGCTAGGATGGGGAATTGAGGGGTTGCTCCTTCATGATCCAGGACCAAAGCAGTGCTGATAGCCTAAGGGAATTCTGTTTTTTTCCATTTTTATAAACAGGTGCTAACTAACAGCTGCAATCATGTAGAGCTAAGGTGGGGGAGGACGGGTAGGTAACACGTGAGCCTCAGCATGGAGAGGTGTGCTGCCAAGTGTGCCAGATCCATTGAGCCCAGCAGGAACTGGCCAAAAGTTTAGAGGCACTTTTCACTGCTATATTTAAGGTAACTCTCCTCAGTGCAGGGCTTGTGGAAAGCCCTGCTGAATCCTAGTTCCCTCCTCTGGCAGTGCAGCCTGCCTTCAGGGTGCCCCACCTCCTCTCCACGCAGCAGGGAACCTCAGGACACAACTTGATTTCTATGGTTGACCATCCTGGTGTCAGGTATTTCAGTTTTACTGATTATGAAGTGCTAACGTGCATTTCGAGACCTCACGCTTGGTTTCTAGAATCTAATGGTTGATTGTGCTTCCTGCTTTCCTAGACCATATCATGTTTAATATACATTTGTGTAAAAAATAGTGGAACTTGACTCTTAAATTGATGTGAAAATCCCATTCGTTATCATTTTTTATGACTTCTAGTCTGAACACAGTTCAGTGGCAGATTAATGAATTTATAAACCTCTTTATAGCATCTAAGTCTCATCTGTTGTTGAAATAACTTGAGTTAGATAAGGTAAACTCCTTCTGGACCAAAGCAGGAGTGACAAGTACACTGAATTTTGGAAAGAAATTAGTCTCAACTTCTCAAATTTAACTAAGAAAACAAAGACTATTGCTCTGTATCAGATATGGACGAAAGATAATGCTACAGGTCAATTTTTGGAAGATCTTAAGTTCTGTGGAAGTATGGATGTAGCATATGACTGCTTCATGTTCATTAGTATTCTTATTTTATTCGAAGTTGCTTGCTTTAACTGGATATTAAAACTGAAGTGATAAAATACCAGAAAAAGTATGAATCACCAAAATTACATGCTGAAGTCTGTTATCTTGACATTTTTCTGAATGAATATTGAAATGCTTAGCAAAAAAAGATCTTGAAGTTCCTCCATCAGTAATCACACCCAGACTACTTGAAAAAAATTCTTTTTATATTTAGTTATGAAAAGCATGCTCTTAATTATAATGATGTTCATTAAAACAAATGTCTTGAAAGACTACTATTTTTAATTCAAAGGCTCTTCAAAAAACATATAAAACCCCCATAATCTACACTAAAACTATCCTGGAAAAATATTAGACAGAAAAATATACCAAGTGAATGATATATACGTACCTCTATATGTGTCTGTATGTGTGTTCTTTTTCAGAGAATCAAGAGGTTTGGTTCTGTCTTCTGTTTTTTTCTCACATTTATAAAAAGTATAAGAAGTGGTTTAATTTGATGAAATCCAACATTCAATGAAAACAAAGGCATTAGCTCTGAAATAAGACATCAGTTTTGCAGGGCTATAGATTCTTTGAACTTGGATGACATTGTCTCTGAGGACAAGATGTTTGATGAATTTTAGACTTTAAAGCCTTTAGTAGAAAAAATTAGTCCAGAATCTGTTCCTGTAGGATGGGAAAAAAATAATTTACTCTTCAAAAGATCAGGAAAAAATGATGTCATTTTCTATTTCCCCTAAGTACCTTTCCTTCAGATGCTTATATTGGAAGAGGCTCAACAGTTATGAATTTAGGGGCTTATACTCCTAGTGATCTGGGCATTTATGTCCTCTCTGCACAGAATATTGAGGAGAAAAAAAACCCAAACCTTAGAGCATAAGGATAAAGAGATCTGTGGGTAAGGTGGTCTTAAAAAAACATTGCTGTCTAATTTTAATCTATTGATTTAATATAATGAACATACTGATTTTTGTAAAATTACGTTACCCCTGTTATGTGCCAAATCTGTTAGGAACAGCTGCTTTGCATTCAGCATATCATAATGACATACACTGTGGAGTTATAATGTTTAAATTTTTTTCATTAAGGTCCTATTTTAGATTTGCAAGCTTGTGCACGAGGGGAGAAGGGCTGGTGCCTCCATCGCGCTGTCGCTGCTAAAGGTTAGAAAAAAACCTCTTGGCTCTGTGACGAAATGACTAATGAGCGCAAGTTGTATTTGCAGACCCTGTTCCAAGGGAAGAATAAACCAGGATTAAAAAGTCTCATGGAGAATACTTTTCCCAACAGTCCTAAGACTTTTTTGCTCAGAAGAACTAAAAGGGTCATGATAACTGAAGCTTGAAATAAAGATGAACTGATAACACAGGTAGGGGGGTGGACTAAAGGGACTATAATTAATTGAGTCTTTATAAACACTCAGAGGCTGCAGCAGAGGTGCGGTTCTGCTGACACTCCTGTCCACGTGCATGACCAAGGAGTGGGGGCTGCTACCTGCAGTGCCACACCTAACTTCTTAAACTCCCTCTCTTCCTCTTTCCTAAATCCAAAATACTCCTAAAAACCTAAAAATATTTGCTAACCCTAAATACCATTTGCCTTTTGAACTGCTGATGATGATACATTTTGTCCCATTGCAGAGCTTGTCTGGACTAATAGAAATAATGAATCTGGATGAATGTTTTTCACAGCTCAGAAGGTATAATTCTGGCTGATAAGAAATCAGCATTGTAATATTTTTGCTAAGCACACTCCCACCCCAACAGCAGACAAGAGTGGAGATGTAAAACATGGCATTAAGTACCTGCTATGGTAGCGTAAAGGTGATTGTTCTGTGATAACCTACATAAATAACTACAGCATCAGAATATCACAGTGCTGTGCACCTGCTTTAGGAAAGCCCCTACAAAGTTTGGCAGATATAGAATAAGAAGGGTCTTATAAAAACAAGATTACAAGCACGAGCCAGAGGAAAGAGGAGAACAGAGTGGTCTTGAGAAACAAGGGAAAAGGAAGTATATGACTTCAGAGACCACAGACTATAGAGATTAAGAGGAACTGAAGAAACTGGAAAAATCTCAAAAGCTATAGAATGAGGACCATCAGTTTTCTACTTTTGCCTGCTTGAAGCAAGGTGAAATTAAATGTATTTGTGAGGACGTGCTGGAGTGCTCTGAGTGAACACCTCCATATTTACTGTAGGTGGCTGCTGTGAAGAAGCCTTCCAAGAAGTGCAAACAGCCAACATGTCTAATACTCAACCTAGTGGCTAGGAGTTGCACTAGTGGTGCATTTCTTTTCTTCTTTTTTCTTTTTCCTCACCCAAATCTGGATACGGCCATTCATCAATAACCAGTAAGATTTCCTGACATCTCCCAGATCGTAGGAGAGCCTGCAACAGCAATTGCTTGTGAGAAAGAGGGAGCTGGGGAAAAGGGCAATGGAGGAGTACAGTCATGCACAAAACAAAAAGTATCCTCCTATTACATGGGCAAATAAAATCATAGGAAGCGATTGCAACTGACATACTGAATTATTTAAATCAACTAACTGTTTCAAGTTTTCGATCAACTGGTTAATTTTTTTGTTTCCCCGTTCATTTCAGGCAGCACAGTCTCCCTTGAAAGCTTCTGGACATGAGAGAGGACAACCATCTGTCTGCAGAGGAGTTTTTACTTCCTGCATCTGACTTTCTCTTGTTTTTATTGACTTCTTTGTTCTGGCACAACTGCCTGGACAGTTCTGACTCACTCTGCGATGGCTGCATGGGAGGAAGCGGAGTGAGAGCAGAGCCTACAGCACAGATAAAAGCTGTATTAGGAAGAGACAAGCAAGGACTTCAACAATTCTTCTTTCCACTAGATTTGGTGGGGCCGTATTATTTTTGTGAATGCCTTATGTTGCTGCATGCTTACGTTTATCTTCCTTGTGAATGTGGAATTTGATGCTGTAAAAATGAGCCTCCCCTTCCTCAAAGGCTGAAGCAAAGGACGAGAATATCCGAGAACATCTCAGCTTTCTTCTGCATCCATCCTCAGTGTAGGATTTTGCAGGGCTTGGTACTTTCCCCACTGTTGCTCAGCATGTAGTTGAAGCTTTTTTAGTAGAGGTAGAAACAACACTGGCTGGAGTATCTGTTTTATACCACGAAGAGCTACCTAATACTTCCTTTACTGTGAAAATATTGACAGTTTTTGGAACATCTCCAGACAAAAAGCTGTTGGCGTGGAGAGTGTAGGTCACATCTGAAGCCAGTGGTGAACACTAGGGAGAAGAGAAGGGCTTTGAAGAGGATTTTGCTAGCACCACTTTGCAACTCTGACTTGATCACGGGTGCATAGATTAAGATATTGTCATCCAAAGTGCATGACTCATTTGTCTTTTTTAAGGTCCGTTTTTGTGTGATGTAAAACTACCTTTTTGGCAGTTTGGTATTGTAGCACTTTTAGCACTCGGAGGCCTAACACTCCAGAAAATGCATTTACACTGCCTTTAAAGCTTGCATGTAACTAAATCCTGTCAAGGAAAGTCTTTACATAATGCATCAACATATGCTGGGGGTTTGTCTCTGTTTTAGCACAGTATGGCTATACAATGGGTTGGAGAGGCTTTTCTAAGTTATTAAAAATAGCCTGAGGCAAGGCTGGCCTTTAAAATAAGTGTCAAGATCCGTAAAACACCTGAGAAAGAGAGCGAAAAGTACCACCTTGGATTTATATAGAATTTCCTTACCTAGTAGTTTTCATTAACTTCGGTGTCCTAATTTTTTTTTAAACAGTGAAAAATTACATTAGGTAAGCTGGAAAAATGGTGAGTGTAAAAATAAAGAAATATGTTGTTTTCTTAGCTATGAATATTTCTACATCCAAACCTCATTATAAGGCAAAATGGTCTTTATTCGGAAGTCAATGTTCAGAGAATTCTATGCTAAACTTCTCTGCTGCTTTGTAAAGTATATCTGTTATCAAAACTTTAACAGCTCAGCTATTAAGAGATGTTTTAATGCAAGATCATTTGTCTCCTAAAATTTGAATGTTGTGGGTTTTAGACCTTAATTCACAGCGCATATGTTCCTCCCATATAGCCAGCATTAAACTGCTGGAGAGGCTCTAAGGATCTATATTCTACCACCTGTGACAATTTTTTAAAAATGTCTTTTATGTTTTTAAGACTGTGGTAAGTAAAATAGATTGTTTAGGGGAAAAATCAGCTCAGAGTAAAAGGTTTTGGAAGATGATACCAGAATGTTTACAGTGCATGTTATGGTTGAGAGGGTTGTGTGAATTTAACCATTACTGTATATTTACATTGACATTTACATACAAGCTCCTACATAATAAGCATTTATTGCCCGATCAGGTAATATTGGAGACTGCTGTTAACTTGGACTTGGAGCTGTTACATGGTCACGTGCTTGGCCTTCTCGATACATAACAATGTGCTCCTAGAAATGTTTTTACTGGGATAAAATATTCAAAGCCCTTATAGCAAAAAAATAACAGCTACTGAATGGACATCTGATCTCCGAGCAAACAGTTGCTGTGAGCAAGAGCGTGAATTACTGTCCATACAGACATAATTCTTTGTTCTTCTTTTTAATTTCAATATTTTAAAACCTACTACAAATATGAAAAATATAATTTCTTTGGTGAAGAATGTGGGAAATAGTACGTTATTTCTTTGTTATCACATAGTCTAGCAGTTTCCTAGGGTTTTTCCCAGTGACTTGAAAAGTTTTGGAACTTTATTTTAATTAATAAAAATTATTTTCTTCTGGAACCAGACATTGCATGCACAGTTGTTTTTCCACACTTGTGCCTGCATGATGATCAGGTTTGTATTGTCTATTATACCTTGATTTACCCACTGAATTAGATTTGCCACTGGATGTCTGCTACACAAGCCAGACTAGGGGCTGCCAGTCAGTCATCCCAACAGAGAGTAAAGGCTGAACTAGGTAAAAAGAAAAAAAAGCCAAGTCGTCTTTCCCCCTCAGGAGACTGCTCATCCAGAACAAGTCTTGGAATCACTGTTCAAGTACCTGATGAAACTTACGATACTTCTTGAATTTATTAGATCTGATTTGGTAAGAGCTGCTGGGCATTCAGCATCCTCGGTCAAGAATGATTCTTAGAACTGCTGTTTTAGCCTTAATGCTCTGTGCTTTCTGTTATGAGATGTGGAAAACTGGATGTTCACCAGCTTGATGACATGTCTCATAAGCAATGATGTCATGAATCACTGAAATAGGGACAAGAAATCTGAGCTTCAGAAATGATGCTCCATCTTTAACTTGCACAGCAAACACACAAAGCCCAACCTACTGAGCAGCAAGATGCTCCAGGTAACATCTACGCAGTTTCTGTTTCCTGTTCTGTTTTACTTAGATTAAATAGGCTCTTAGATTTTGCTAAACTGTTTTTTTTTTTTTGCACATCTAAAGTATTTTCAGCCTTCCAGAGATCACACAGGAAGCTTGTGCTGCATACGTTTAGGCGGTATGCAAAGCTGCCATCCTTTTATAGAATTTTGTCACTACTGACATACTGTCAAATGGATGCGAAGGAAATCAGACGGAGTATGCAACTCGACTTGAAATGTTAGGTGTGCAGTGAAAGACATTTTCATGAAAAATGTCATGTCCCTGGTAATCTAGGTTTTGGACAAGGTAACAGAGACAAGTTCTGCTGCAGTATTTTACAAGTTTGCTGATGGTTTCTTCACATTTTAGTGATGAAGTTCTGTTGTCCACACTTCACAAATATTTTCTAATTGTAAAAATGCTTCTGATGGTTTTATTTGAGGTAAATCTATATGGCTACGATGGATTTTTCAATTAGTGGGTCTATAAAATTTATTCCATATGACAAAATTAGTTAAAACATATACTGTTTTTAAAAGAGCTAGCAATTAACTAGTGCTGCTGCAGGTTCTTCCAGCATTAGCAGCTGTTAGTTTACAGAAAAGCACAGTATTGCTTTCTCACCTCCTCACACCTGGGAGAAACATCTCATCACCAGTCATATCAACATCTACTTTTTTGTTCCAAAAGTCCATCTTTAAAAAACATCCCTAAAATACAGTGCCTACAAAGAAATGGTATTTTAGTTTAGAACGGCAAAGACCAGCAGTCATGCTGTTCAACTCCTCTTGCCTGTACGTGTGTGTTACCTCATGGAATACAGAGTAAGCTTTTGGGAACAAGGACGATGCTGGTTCTGGCTTTGTAAGGCCTTTAGCATAATTGGATCTTTGGCCATGAAATGGAGGTTGTAAAAGTTATTACAAAATCAATAACAATAATGTAAGGGTCACTCTGTACCCTAATAGCTCTGCCATTCCTTCAGTGATGCTATGTTCCCCCTTTTACTTTCTGGTATTCTTCTTGAGTCCCTGAAGGACTCCCATGTGCTTCAAGTGTGTGCATGATACAGTAAAGCTGTTCTCTACAAGAACTTTCTTGCATTTTTTTTTTTTTTTGCTGCAATAGGAAACGATCTGCCTGCAAATCAGTCTTTTCTTTGCAGCCTTGTAAAATTTGTCACGATCAATTTCTAGGTCTTCTTAAGCTCTACTCCAGCCCCAGCCCTTGTTTCCTAACTCTCTGCCCTTTCTCCATGAGATGTTCTGCAGGATCCTCCTTTAGGGCACCCAATTAATTGCTTGCTGGACATCTGTGCAGACAGAGCACATCATCTTGAGGAGCTCCACTGGCAACTGCTGTCAATGGGGTTCATTTTACTGCACTGTTGGGACAAATCTTTAAACTTCAGGATGGTCTTGATTTTCTCAGCTATTTGTTTTGTTGTGGGAGATGACAACAACAAAAAATATCCCCCTATTCTGCCAAAGCATCAACAGAGGGCTCCGCAGCCTGACCAGCACCGTGGCGGTCCTTATACACACAGCACAACCACCCTGCCCTGCGAGGGAACCCCCGCTGCACCAGGCAGAGGAGCCCTCATTTTGTAAGTCAAGCTAGAAATACTGGGAAGATATTATTGCTTCCTGCTGAAAAAAGGCCACGGGGAAAGACGCTGGTGAAGGCGTATGCAAGGAAGGGGCTTTTCTGAAGGTGCAGAGCTGTGTCTGAATCTGCTGGTTCTCTGGGTTCCCCCTCCTGAGAGGGACTGCTATGGTGCAAGATGCTGTGGGAAGTGGGACAGGGCAGCAGCTGTGTGTGCCTCTGCTTCTCCAAGGGCTGCTTCGTGGAGAAGTGTTAAAACAGAAAATCAAAGAAACAGAAGTGTTTCTCTGGGTAACCTTCATCAGGCAACAGTACAAGTAATTTTTTATTTTTTTTTTTAGTAGCAAACTCTCTCATTGGCTAGAATTTGCTATTTTATAAATCTAAAGTAACAGTATGGTTAAGTGTCAAGTTTACTAAAGCTACATTTCAAACCAGCAAAGCAGATTTGTTGCAAGCTATTTATTTCAGTACTCAAAGGGTTTCATTGAAGGTAAGAAAAGGGAAGTTGTCTTGAGGCTTAGAATCGTAATTCCTTTCAGCATTTCCTTTCAAACCGCGTGTTTACGTTCTGCAGAAACTAACCCTCCTTGTTTGTTGCAATTTTAACAGTGAAGATGCTTTCATACTTTAAAATTTGGTTTTTTATCCAATCCGGAAGAGTTTTGCACTAAACCTGGGTGTAAGTCGTTCACTGGTGAGATGGTTAGTTTCTGCTGTTGCAGGAAGTGGTTTTATTTTACTTTTTTTTCCTGCTTTTTTTCTATCTTTATGAGCTGTGGGAGATTAACCCAAATGCTGCCTATAGACATGTGACCTAGATGTTTTCCGTTTTTTGAAATAGTTAAAACTGTTGCTGGTTGATGGCAGTTTGAGATGAGATGACAACATCTGTGAGGCTGTAGGTAAGGAAATTTTTATTTTATTTAATTTCTATCAGCGTTTGTGAATATGAAAGTAATGAGCAACAACTTAGAGGGTACAGATATGAAACGATGCTTTAAAGGTAAAATTAGTACTAAGAATGTAGCAAATTTTTTGCATCCTACACAAGAGGCAACTGTATCTGACCCTCTCTAGTATCCCAAACCACTAATCACTTCTCTTATCCCTGCTGGTACTAACTAGTTGTCCCCAAAAGGTAGAAAAGGCCGGTGGCACAGACTGGGAAATGAGATTAAATCACATTTCCCAGCGTTTGCCTTTGCCAGGTGCAATTTAGCACTGTTTGATTAACTGGCTTCCCTGCTGGTGACCATGAGGGAGGTGATTAGCGGCAGTGGATACTGTAAGAGTTAGTGAATGGTAAGTGTAGGTATCTAGTTGATACTCGGTATCACTAGAGATTTAAGAGATGGATAGAGGGATCTCTTGCTCTGCTCGGTATCAAAAAGTTTGGTACCACTCTATTCATCAGTGGTGCTAATAGGAATAGGACACAGGGGGGCATAAAGGACCTTGTACAAGGACTATCCTTGGTTTGTCTGTGGGCACTCTCAATGCCGTTCCTTGTGGAGCTGTTCGATGGAGATGTCATGGTAGCATGTTTCCCGCATGAGGCTGTTTAGAACCAGGCTAACTCCTCCTCTGCCTCAGAGCTGGCCAGAAAAAGATTGTGTGTCCTGAGTCCCCATCTCACTGGAAGCTTTCTATCAGAAAAGATCGCTTTGCACTGCCATCAGTGGGCAAACACTGCCTTCTGGCCTTCAGAGCCTTACAAGGGAATAGTGATTTAGGAAGACATTCAAATAACACAATACAAAGCTTTGATTAGGGGCCACATAAAGGAGAGCCAGAATTAGCAAGATTTGTTCTACAGTGAAGTTTTCTTTTCATGCTAATGTGTAGTTCGCTGCAAACTTTGTGATATGTACTTTTGTTTGTAACTGATAGCCTTATTGTAAGAAAAAACTTGTTTTTCTTTTAGAAATATGGGTCAGAGTTGAAAGATATCACACGTGGCTTGAAGCTCATTTTGAAATTGTGCATACTAATTGGAGACAGATTTTAGCGTAGTGTTGTAAGATTATATTTCAAATTTTCTGTGCTTTTTGGAGAAAAAAAAGCTGTCCCGCCTGCATACACAAATCAGCACAGACAGGGAAATTGTATAAAAAGAACATGTTCTCTTCCTGGGCTGTGTTTGTAGTGGTTTTTATGTTACTGCTGCAATGTCTTAGAGCCATTTGAAATGCATTTTCCACAGAGCTGTGAGATTTCATAAAGTAGTTTGAATTCTCAGAGATGTTTTTCTTTATTTTCTCCCTTCCCTGCAACTTACCTCTTTCTGTCCAAAGAATATTAATTTAAAAGCAGCATCTCTTGTTCACTTTACTTCTCAATCCAATTACATCTGTAATGCACATTTGTTCATTTTCTTTTCCAAACAGGGTGAACAGCTGAAGCACACTCTGTATTTTAAAGCTCCTGCTGTACACTATTATTGAATTACAAAAAAACTTTGCCTTTTTTGGCAGCATTTGTTGTAGAAACTTCCTTTTGCTTTGACACAAGTCATACCCTAGCTTGGAAGAGATCCTCCATCTTTTTCTGACGAAGCATGGGTGTGTGGCCCCCTTGGTAACCCCTCTCACTAGGGCTGGGGTTTCCAGGGCAGCAAAGAAGAGATCTGTATCAGACCGCAGTCTAGGGCATGTTCCTCCCCACCTGGAGTGAGGCAGGAAGCAGAAACTAAAATGGTGACAGAGACACATTTCGATTCTTCTTCTGATGTTGGGTGGCACAACACCAAAACCTCCAGTGTGGTGTTAGCTTAATTGAAACAGCTTCCAACAGCTTTTGTCACCATCAAACTAATTGCTCTAACGTCCTCTTAGTCTCAGAGCAGGATGAAGGCCCTGGTGCCTTCAGCTTGCTCACAATGGCACACTTCGCTGTTGGGCGTGCATTTGGGAGCCTGTGAGCTTGGTCTAGGTCAGGAGGCATTGGTGTTACCTGCATCTGAAACCTTCTCATAAAGTTGGTCTGATTCAACCAGCAGTCTTGATGAATCTTAATTTCACTGACAACTCTCTTATCAACATCTGAAGGACAGAGGTGGTTGCCCTTTTGCTGTGCTGGATGTTAAGTTTGTGCCTTCATGCACTCAACATGCCTCCGTCTCCTCTGCTTTGAGAAATACTATAAAAAGGTTGTTTTGGAGACTCACTACAAAACAAATGCTGCAAGCTCCTCCTTTGCAGAGGGACTTCCTCAATGCAGATCTATTTTCATTTTAAGAGTGAGGCCTCTTATCACAGGGTCTGTGGACTCCCATCACCTTTATTACAACTTGAAGGACCTTGGGGTGCACTCTTCCAGGTTGGCTGAAATAGGAGCAAAGGAAATGATATTGGATTTTTTTTTAAGACGGTTATCTGAATGGGAAACACAGGCATTCATTTTCTGGGCATAGACATTTAGATGCTGCAAACTGGCCATGGGGCAAATCTAACTCATGCTGGAGATCAGTCTGTGGATGCAGCCAGGTCATGCTGTAGCAGATTTCAGTGCATTACTCAGCTCACGCTGAAGTCACCTGGAAGTGTTGAGGTCTGGCGTGTGTAAAAGTGAGTCCTGTTTGCCAGAAACTGAGAACCCCATATTCATACATGCTTGAAGATTTTGGCCTTTTTCTCTTCATTTCTCTGTATTTTCATTCACCTTACTTAGCATGAGAAAGAAATGTTTTGGGAATTAAGTAGGAAAGACATCAGAGGGTTATTTAACAGGTATTAGTATTCTCCAAATTAGCTTCTGAATTTCTGAGGCTATGTGCAAGTTACGCAGTAAAATACTAACTCAGTGCACAGATACTTACTGAAGCATTTCTTCAGTAAATTAGCTAAGCAAGTTTGATATTGCTATGGTTAGTGGTTTAAGGTTGTTTAAGACACAATATAACACTTCCTACCATTTGAGATTGACAGGTATTAAATCAAACACTTGTAGTTAAGCTGGGTATTGTGGGTTTGTACTGTGGTTTTTCATTAATATTTCTTCCAAACTCTGTGCCTGATAAACTAAACAGGCACAGGCCTTGAGCAAATGAACTTAAAGTGACTTCTGATTCCTTCTCCAAGACATCCATCAGTTTTCAGCACAACTGCAACATGATAAGAGGGGCGGGAGACAAGAAGGAAGAAAAAACAGAACTGAATGTGGCTGAGAGCTGAAGAGACGTGCTTTCAGTATGTGCTTACTCTTTGTTTCTTTCTTCTTTTCCTGCCACACCCTGAGCAAAGCCACAACTGTATTTGGTGCTGAACTGGATACTGAAGCACCTATCTGAACCAGATACCGAAGCTCCTCCTAGGCAAGGCATAGTGCTTAGCACCTGTACTTGTTTGTCTGCTGCTCAGGATGTTACTAAACTCTCTTCCTTTGTGGGTGAGGAGGGAAATGACACAGATATTTTGTGAAGACAACTGAAGCTCTGGAGTTCTGTCTCCAAGAGAGTCATGTCCACAGCTGGTGTGTTTGTCACCAGCCTGCTGGGTGTCAGGATGCTCTCAGAATTGTTGGTGTCTCTGCTGGAGCTGCAGCTGAGGATGTACCTGCTGCTGGGTCAGGCAGATGTCTGCTTGGGACAGTGGAGTTGGAGGAACTGAGAAGTCCACAGTAGGGGAATGGACCAACACTGGTAGTGTGTCCCACTGGTTGAGGGATCCCCAGCCCACAAAGTGATGCTGGCCAGAGCCAAACTCCCACACACGTTGCAGGAGACCCTGATGGTAACACCATGGGCACCCACAGCAAACACCAACAGAAGCCTCCCTGGCTCTCAAACAAAATGCATTTCTAGTGAATAGCTTTGCTACAAATGAATCAACATTTTCCACTAGGAAGGTGTTACATCAGACTTTCCAACTGGCCGAGCTGTTCTGACACTTGCTGCTTCGGTGCTTTGGGCTGAGTAGTGCTGAGGCTTGATCTAGAAAGATTAATGTTTCTATTATCAGTAGCTCATTGCATACCTGGTTACTTTATTAGCAAAAAAAGCAGCGCATAGTAACCAGTAGTAATGAGTAATCAAATTCTCATTATGATATTTGGACTGGGAGTTGGCATTAATCCATCCACTCTTCTTGGAGTGGCAAAGGAAGTGGAAACAGCCCAAGTAAAAGCATGTCAGTTCCTCCTCATTCATGAATCCTAGACCCTGGCAAAGGCAAGGAGTGTCCCCAGTCTTAGTGGAGGCTTAGAGAAACTGGTCTCTTCAACCCATTCTTGAATTTCCTTTGGACAGTCTAGTATTTGCTCTGCATCGAGTAGTATGCAGTCATACAGACCTGAGACACTCAGAAATGCTTCACAGAAACTTTAATTGGAAAACTTCTTTTCTAGTTTTAATTTTCATCTAAAGTTTGGGTCTTTTTATAAAATCTTGCCTAGAGTGTAAGTGAAGAGAGGGAACCTGTTAAGATGTGGAGTAAAAATTGTATAAAATAAAAGAACAAAAAACATTAAATGCAGAGATTTCTTACCAGACTTGTATCATGCACTAAGATACAACTGCCACTAAGATACAGATGTTCAGGGAATCATGTTGATGCACTGTAAGAACATTTTAACTTAGGTACGTAGGGACTGCAAAGGCTCACTTGAGCTTAGTGCAGCAATTTCAGCCAGCAAGGGATTTGAGGAGTTCCTCAGCTCTGCTAATAAATGTTACCTAATAAACCCACAGCTAATAGCAGATGTAGTTCTTGTTAAGCGTTTTTGCTCTTAAAAATGTTGGGGGCAGATGAATGGCTGACACTCTTCTCACTATGACTGTTGGTGTTCGCACGTGGATCTGGCACCATCGCACTCCTGCTGCCGTTGCTGCTGACTCTGCTCCTACCAAGTGCAGCACGTCTGTGGTGGGACTAGGGGTGCAGGTAGGCTCTGGTCCCCTGGCCTGCAGAAAGCATGCATAGAAAGAGTCATCTTGAACCACCTTAGTGAAGCGAAGTTTTCATTAGTCCCTCACAAAACAATGTATATTTGCAGTAAAAATTTTAGATATAATTAACAGAGCCTACGCTTGAACTTCTTGCATAAGCAAAGCAATTATATTTGTGACACCGCAATACCCTTGGTATTTCCCCTTTGCTGAAAGCAGACATCTTAGCTACACAATGTAGTATCAGATACTATCACATAAAACATATGCCTTTGTCTTCTCCCCGCTTTGCCATGTGGTGCTGAGGAGCAGCGCGGTGGGGCAGGCCCTCCTGCCACCTTATCCTCAGCTCTGGGCCATGTCAGAGGCAGCTGGTGAAGAAAGCAAACCAGGGGCCCCATGAAATGCAGAAGAGGGGCTTGCTCGATGCAAGCCGCAAAGAATTTCCCGTTCTAGCTCCTGCCATAGCTTAAAAGTTTTCTCCTAAAATTGTAGGTGCTGACTCCTCTACGTTTCACAGCAGCATCTCTTACAAAAGCAGCACCAGGAGCTCTGCAAAGTGGAGATGGAGTGTGGGAACAGATTAAAAGTGTCTGGAGCTTTTTTTTCCCCCTCCTCAGATGGGAAGTGGGAGCAGTGAGAAGTAAGGGAGCAGCTGCAGGATCACAGCACAAAAAACTGCTGCAAATACGTATGGAGGAATATTGAGAGAGAGTAGGAGGGACTGTTTCGTGTGCACAGCACAGGGAGTTGAACATTATCCTGGGGAGTGAGAGGGATGGGGTCTTGCTGTCCGAATAAGGGACAATCCTCTTGTTGTAGACACTATTGAGGCAAGTAGTGTCAGAAACAGTTTTACTATGTTTATTTTTTAATTTATTTTTAAAATCTGAGAAGCTTTAAAGCCTTCTTGTTCAGTAATCTCAGTATCTCAGTTTGACAGACATCTTCTCTAGGATGATGGGTATGTGGAACCACAAAATGGATTAAGAGACAGTAAATGTGCATTTAAACTACTAAGTTAAGGTAGTCTAAGATACTCTAAGAGGTTTAAACAACTGCCACTACTTCACCAAAGTCTTAACAGAGCTCAAGAAAGCATTTTTTTTTTCTAGTGAAGGGGATGCTGCTGCTGCAGGAAGTAAGGACGAGAAGACAAACTGAAGCATGACTTAAAACTGCTCCAAGTGCTCAGTAGTGCGTGATTGATTTAGAGGTAGAGTGCAATAAAACTTGTGTATAGTTTTACTCAGTGATGAACATAAGGTGCTCCCTCCACTGTGGATCAACCAGTGGACCATGTGCATGAATGTAGTGCAGGTCATAAATGTGCTGTAACATCCTACCCAGGCTGGCCTTGTGACAGCTTGTTTGTACAGCCACTGTCAAACTGAACCCAAAATTTCTGTTGGCAAAGCTGTGAAATTTAGAACTTATAGGAAGTTTTTTTCTTTGGCTATTTGCAGCAGGCTTTCAGGCGTTTAAAAAATATTTTTCTAATACATCAGTTTGTCTTGTGGAACTAACTTTTCCGCTTCTTCAGAGAGTTTGGGCTGTTCCAAAATTACCATCACCACATGTCTAGTTCAGGTAAGCATGGAAAGTATGGATGAATATCTGAATCTTTGTGTGGAGAAGTTCTGCAAAATGGAGCTGGAAGTATTTCAAGCAGTCTTACTTTGAAATTTCTGTCACTTCTGCTTCTGCTTGTATCTGTAAATACTGCAAGAATAACCTTTCCCATAGTATCTCATCACTTCAGATCTGGCAACATTAAAAGTAACACTTTTCTGAACATTTAGGCTATAAGAACAGATTTATTTCAAGCACCGGAGAAAATTTGTGATTCTTATGTGATCTTCCTAGAGAAAACATTGGATTCTTTTTATTCAGAATTAGACAGCTTTAAACTAAAAAGTTACCATGTGACAAGCATCACATGCAGGTGTAAAATGAGTTTAGAGGTGCTCAGTCGTACCTGTGGTGGTTTTAAAGACATGAATCTAATCTGTACTTATCTGCAGTACATAAATATATAGCAGAAAGGAAGGAGGTGGAAGGAAACTTTTTCCTCACCTGATAGTTGAGGGCAGGTCAGGAGTTAACCAAGCAGTACTGCTATGGGCCCCTCTAGCACTTCTCAGGTCTTTTTTTGGTGTGAATCAAATAGTGATGGACTTTCAGGATGCTGGGAGCTACTTGCTGTCATTGGTCTAATGACTAAGCCATATTCATTCTGTTGTTCAGTGTTGTAGGATGTGTTAGAAGTGTTACATATCAGAAAATATTCATTGTTTTTTTTAATACTGTGTATATATGACCAATATTCATCATTTGAAGGATTGTAGTCTAGCTTGCACAGCATGGAAAATGCAGGCAGGTGTCGTGGATCAGATGCACTCCAGAAAGAAATGAAACGCGCTGCCAGCAGGAAGACCTAGAAGTAGCAATTTTTCCCAGGCATGTTCTTTTACATATTCAGCTGAATTTCTACTATGGACGACTGTTCCCAGAACATATGCAGGCCAAACTGTACACAAAGGATACTTTTAGCTTCAAGTTCTACTTGAAACTGAGATATTAAATTGACATAGGAGTGGTGAAAATAGACTCCATTATGCTATCCCATATGATATATTGAAACAGACGAACTTTTGAAACAACTGTTACCTTTCCTGAGACCTTCACTTGTAATACAATTAAGAAACTAAGTGATGCAAGAGGAGACATGACCATATGCAGCCACTTGCTGATTTGAAGAAGCTCTTTTACCGTATTGCATGTGTTTTTGTCGTTTCCAATGATATCCTAGCAATATTTCCTAGCAAGCTTTTATTTGTGCAGGGAAGTCCTGTAGATAGCAAGTCATGGAGGATTACAGAATTAGAGTTGGATCTGTAGTCATTAAACATAGATGTGAAGAGTTTGTCATTGTATCAGCACAACTTTGGAATAGTAACAGCCTCCCATTCTCTTCTCTTTCTAATTCTCAGGCCATTTATATCCAGACAGGAAAGCATTTCCAGAGATAGCACATCTCTGCCCTGTAGGGTACAAGTAGCTTTTCCAGATCCCTGTTTTTATTTGTCATCTGAGCCTACTGTTTTTAAAGGTCTACGTGTAGCAGGGAACAGACCCTGGGGCTTTCAGCTATCATCTTCTACAAAATTTCAGAATGACACAAAGGAGGACCTTAGCTCCCTACCTAAATCCCCATTGATAGCTATTGCACAGCTATTCAAATTTTCTGGTTTTGTGTCTCTCTTCATCCAATCCTTGAGACAAATCAAGCAAAAGGTTGCAAAGATTAATAATATTTCCACTGAAACTGTGTATTTGGGTAAGATATTTTGCTGCCATCTGCTAGAAAGTAGTACTCGATATCAGCTTTTTATTATTTTGTTTTATCATTTTATTTTTTTAGCATGTAACGTGCTATCACTAGTTAAAAAATAGAAAAAACCCCATACAGTCAATCTTCATAGCAGTAAGCCCCTCCTCATATTTTTAGCTTTGCCGTCAATGAGCAGGAATCACTGAGGCATCAAACTGGAACAGTCTGTGAGGTGCTGTGAGGTGTAGACTCTGCACCCATGTGAGTCTGTGACGTACTGTAAGTGGAGGATCACATATTCCTAATGTGTGTGGTAGCTATCGGGAATGAGAAATGAAGTACTGCATTTTAACACTTTAATTCTTAGGAACTCAACCTTAAAGTACGTTCTTAGACCCAAAATTAAACAACGTAGTTACTGCTGTACAAAGGTGCAAGTCTGTGTGTCGTACCCTCTTGCAGCCTGTTATAAAGTATATTTCCACATCTGGTTCCGTAATGCAATAAATGCTTTGGCTTTCCTCCTTGGGTGTGCTTAATGTTACTTTTGCACTCCTGCAACTCCATTAACTTCAGTGGGTTCACTGTGAACCTGAGATCAGGATCAGGCCTTTAAGACCTGTCTGAAACTGCACGTCCTGTGTTGCAAAAACTAGGAAGAAATTATTTTAAACTATAACACACTTTATTCCTACTGGATATTAAGCTGTGAGAATTCAATCATGAGAATTATGTAGTTATTAACCAAGAGTTATTGTAAAATATAACCTGTCTCGATATGAGAGAATAGACCAAAAATGTTGAAATGGTCATCATGTCAAGGATCAAGTTAAAATCTCAAGGATAAAAGATTTTTCAGCCTAACAGCTGTTTAACAATGATGCTTGAAAATGCTATACCTGTATTGTACTACTGCCTAGGAAATCTGCTATGATTTGGGCCAAGTCGTGTCAAGAAATTTGCCTTTAGGTGCATCTTTCATAGAGACTGGATTATCTACCTCAGAGCACAAATAAAATTACGAATAATGTGCTGAGCACTGTATTCCACACATGGTAACAGAGAAAAGATGGGCAGCGAGATATTGCTACAACAAACCAGAAAAGATACTATACTCTTCTCTTTGACCACAGGACAGGCGTGGGTAACTGTACATGTAAATTAGAGTTACCTGCAGAACTCTGTGGGCCATTTCTGCTTTTATTTGCAGAAAGTCTTCAAATACTGGTCTAAAAAAGAGTGACCACAAAGCCTACCTTAGACACATGAGGTAAGATGACCTCCATGATCCTTGCTCAGTGTGTTGTCTATTCTGAGAGACACCACTGAAAGTCTAATATGGCTGCAACAGGAGAAAAAATTAAAAAGGGGTGTGATAATTAATGCTGATGAGCATGGCTTTTGTAGGACTTTGTATCAACTCACTCACTGACGTATGCTGATGAGATTGCAATTTTGCTTGATAAGGGAAACTGTGCTGTTGTGTTTAGGACATTTAACATTTTACAATTGGCACGAAATTCTGTTTTATTGTCTATCTGAAATAAAAGGATAAAACTAGAGTAAAGACCCAGGCAATGGTGATGTGGTGCCATTTCTGATCTCCTACTTTGACTAGAGATATGACTGATGGTTGAAATCAATGCTACTTCCTAAGTACAAATTATTCCAGACTGGATGACATCTTTCTGCAGAGGAAAAGGCAGAGGAATGTTACATCTACTTTGTATTTTCATTACAATGGATTTTTCTGTTTTTCTAGTACTCAG
Source organism: Nyctibius grandis (assembly GCF_013368605.1). NCBI lineage: Eukaryota > Metazoa > Chordata > Aves > Nyctibiiformes > Nyctibiidae > Nyctibius > Nyctibius grandis. The sequence continues at coordinate 39,160,895 of NC_090666.1, forward strand.
ATAAACTGGCTTCAGGACTCTTCTGGGGATCAGCCCAGGACACTGTATCCCTCAGCAGCCTTTGCTGTTTGTATCCGTGCCCTGGGCGCAGATGTGTGATGTGTTAGCTGTGAGAGCAGCGTGGTGGGGATGGTTGAAAAAAAATAAATACAGAATAGAGGGCAGATAAGAACAATTGAAAAAAGCTATGTGGCAGTTTACTTGTTATCCTCTCTCTTTACCTGTAGCTTTTTCATCTGTCGCCCTTTATTTCCATCAGTTGTGTGTTTAAGCACTTGCTGCCCCTGAGCTGTACTTCAGCAGAGATAACAAACAGTGTAGCAAAGGCTAAGAGCGAAATCCAACAGCAGAAATATTTACGTAGGTGTGTTGATTTTAAACGCTACTTTCACAGACACAGCAATATGTTTTCTCTTTTACAAGAATGCTCTGACTCACCACGTGTGTGGCATTAGCTTGTTTTTTCATTTGTTAACTCTTACTTCTTCCATTTTTATGGTTTTTCAGACTCACAGGTCTAGTGTAATGGTGAACCTAGTGCTGATTTTGATTCTTCTGTAATATTGTTGCATTAGGCTTCAGTGGATGCTCTTCTTGTACAGCATGTTCTTCAGCAGAAGAATGGAATTAGTGAATGTAACGATGCATTTTGATTTTGCAGTGTTTTCGTGTTACTATGTTGAGTACTTTCATGTTCATTACGCTTCCGACTTGGGAGTGGCAGATACGTCATAAGGAATGAGGCTGGAAATTAAAAGCTTATTTTGATAAATACTGAAAATTGTACAGAACATTTTAAATTTCATAAGCTTGAAAATCAAGTGCAACAAATTATATTAATAATGGATAGATTTTTTTTTTTCCTTTCCTGAATAAAAGTACTTGCTACAACTACTACTTGGTACAAGTTGCTAATGGATTAACATTTGCATTCTGTCTTTCACTGTACGTAGCTGTAGGAAACATAAGCACAACTCAAGCCAAAATTTAGTAATACTGCTGTCCTCTTTTTCCTTGAAGAACTAATGCTTTGCTTTGCTTTGTAGAAAATCCATATACTAACTTTACCGATACTGTACCAGAACTCATGAAATAAAGTTCTTGGGTAACACCAGTCATTATATGATCAATTTCTGGGCAAAGCAACACACCAAAATTGACTAAAAACCTGATAAATGCAACATGATACTTCCTCTAGCTCCATGGGCTGCTGTAGGAGGGGAATACTTACTGGCTGTCGTTGTGAGACAGAAACCATAACTAAACTACTAAAGACATAAGAATGGCAGTGAGATGAACAATTCACTTCATTTCTGCAAAAAGCTGAAAAGTGTATTTTTTCCTTTTTTCATGGAAATTATAAGGAGCAAAAGGAAGGGTTTTCCTGTTTTGTTTTGTTTTTCATTGGAAAGTTAACAATGTTACTTTGTTTGCTTTATCATCTCCTTTATATTTTTGAAGAGAAGAGGCAGAAAAGTATTTTTTTCCCATCAAAGGAAAATTAGAACTAATTTAAATATTTTCACTGTTATCAAACATCAAGTTTTTTTGAAAACATTGTTTTTAAAAGAAACGTTGCAAAAAATGTTCTTTGAAAATGGTTTTGCCAACATCCAGCACTTTGTGAGGAAGCCCAAGATCTGATCTCTGCTCTTTGCTGTGTTACTCTCTTAACCTGGGCCTGATTCTCAGAAATGGGGTGGCTTTACTCTGTGTACGGATTTGCATCCGCAATAACCTTTCCATTTATCACCTCTGTAATACTCATTACTTCCACACCACGTGTTTGAAAGTCGACTGTACATTTAGAAATCGGGGTTTTAGAATCTTAACCATTGATCTGCCAGATATGTCAAATGTCACTTGACTATTTAGCAGCCACCCCACACCTGTAGTTAGTGGCTGAGCTCTGGCCTCAGTTCAACCTGATTTGCTACAGGGATGCTGTGCTACTTGCTGGAGCAGGCTTGTCTCCTCTCTGAGCATCCCATATGGACGATTTGTGGGAAAAGTGACTGCAGGTGTTGACCCACTGAGGCTGCGAATTTCATTTAAAGTATGAACCGCTTCTTCCTTCAGTGAGGGCTTTTGAAGTCCTGTGGGTATCTCCAAACTGGCTGTCTGTGTAGGACTGAACTGGTTTTGCTGTCCTAGCCAGAAAGATGATTTTGTCCCTTCAGCTCATAGGTGTTTCTTGCCCCATTAGTACATCTACTCACTCTCCAGAAATTAAAGTTGTTCTTTCTCACATCTAATGTAATCTTCCCCCCCGCCATGAATCGATTTTCCCTTCCTGTATCATCCATCCAACCTCACGTCAGGGATTTCTCTGGTACCCGTACTGTTCCCTGACTTTTCCCCACTCACTGACTCAGTTAGTCGGTGAGGCAGCGACAGCGACTGAGGTGAGTGCGGGCGAGGGTGAGATCGGGCTGTACCGGGCAGGTTTTGTACCCGGGGCCACCCGAGCAGCGGCCCCGAGGCCCGTCCGGACCCGGAAGTTCTCGGCAGCGAATCAGGCAAGGAGGGGGCGGAGCTGGAGGCACCGCGGGAAGATTTGAAGGGCCCCTGGGGAGCGCGACCGGCCCGCAGCGCGGCGTGGCAGCAGGGTGGGGCGGGCAGGCCGGGCCCTGCAAACCGCCTGTAGGCCCAAGTCCCAGGGAAACGCTTCAGGCCCCTGCCACAATGGTGTGCACTCGCCTCAGAGCCAAACCCAGCGCTTCTGCAGAGAAGGCCCCTGGGAAGCCTGATGCTTTCACCCAGACGGAGCCAGTAAGGAAAAAGGCTTCAGCACAGGTGGTGGGCTGCAACGAGTGCCCCAGCCCTTCCCCCGGTGAAAAGGTGAGTGTCTGCTTGAGATGTGCACGGGCTGATGGTCTGTTACGTGAAGTAGTTGAGTTAAAGGAAACAGTTAGAAGGCTGCACAGTATTAGAGGAGCTGAGGCAGAGATAGATAGGTGGTATCAGCATTATGCCCCCTTAGAAGACACCACTAAGAGGCTCCTTGGACCCCGGTGACTCACAAAAGCAAGACTCCGCTTCAGTCTCCACCCTGCAGTATCACAACCAAAAACAGATATGAAGCTTTAATGGCTATAGATACCCATGATCAAGATCCACAAGGTGTAACTGTACCAGCAGCAGACACTGGATACCGTAAAAAGAAACGATGAGTGCTCGTGGTGGGTAACTCTCTGTTGAGGGGCACTGAGGCGCCCATCTGCCGACCTGACAGAGAATCATGAAAGGTGTGCTGCCTTCTGGGTGCTAGGGTGCGAGATATTGCTGAGAGGGTGCCACAACTTGTTAAGAGATCAGAATACTATTCTCTGCTTCTCTTTCATGTGGACATGAATGACACCATGAGCCAGAACCTGGGTAGGATCAAGGAAGACTACAAAGCCCTGGGGGTGCAAGTGAAGAATATTGGTGCCCAAGTTATCTTCTCCTCCATTTTACCTGTCAGAGGAAAGGGGGCAACCATAAATAGACGTGTAATGGAAATCGACTCTTGGCTTCGTGGTTGGTGCTATCGTGAGGGTTTTGGCTTTTATGACAATGGAACACTCTTTGACAACTATAACCTGTTAGGGAGAGATGGAATCCACCTGTCTAAAAGAGGCAAGGGAATCTTTGGCAGCAGGCTGGCCAACTTGGTGAGGTGGGCTTTAAACTGAAGGACTTAGGGTGTGGGGTCCAGAGCGGTAATGCTCATGCCATTGCCTCTATTGGGGGAATAAACCAGGCCAATCAGAGCAGAGAGAAAGATTCCTTATCTGCCTCCCAAGATAGGAACAAGAAGCCAACCGCCTCAAGGGTGTGTATAGATATCATGGATCCCCTTGCGCCTCTCCTGGGAAACCTGCATGCTTGGCTACCTCTCTGAAATACTTGTATGCCAATGCATGCAGCATGGGGAACAAACAGGAAGATCTGGAGATCTATGTGAGGTCGTAGGGACATGATCTCATTGCAATTACACAGACATGCTGGGATAGCTCTTATGACTGGAATGCTGTCATGGATGGCTACGTACTTTTTAGGAAGGACAGGTCAGCAAGGCGAGAAGGTGGAGTTGCCCTTTATGTGAGAGAGCAACTGGAATGTATTGAGCTGAGCCTATGGAAGGATGAAGAACGAGTAGAGAGCCTATGAGTAAGAATTAAGGGGTAGGCTAACATGGGTGACACTGTTGTGGGGGTTTGTCACTGTCTCCCATAACATCCTCATAGGAAAGCTCAAGAAGTGTGGGTTAGATGAGTGCACAATGAGGTGGATCAAGAACTGTCTGAATGACAGAGCCCAGAGGGTTGTGATCAGCGGTGCTCAGACTAGTTGGAGGCCTGTGGCTAGTGGTGTTCCCCAGGGGTCAGTACTGGGTCCGGTCCTGTTTAACTTATTCATCAGTGATATGGATGAAGGAACAGAGTGTACACTCAGCAAATTTGCTGATGACACAAAACTGGGAGGCGTGGCCGATACCCCAGAAGGCTATGCTGCCATTCAGCGAGACCTGGACAGGCTGGAGAGCTGGGTAGAGAGGAACCTCATGAAGTTCAACAAAGGCAAGTGTAGAGTCCTGCACCTTGGGAGGAATAACCCCATGCACTGGTACAGGTTGGGGGCTGATCTACTGAAGAGCAGCTCTGCAGAGAAGGACCTAAGTGTTCTGGTGGACAACAATTTCACCATGAGCTAGCAATATGCCCTTGTGGCCAGGAAGGCCATGGTATCCTGGGGTCCATTAGGAAGAGTGTGGCCAACAGGTCAAGGGAGGTTATCCTGCCCCTCTACATGGCCCTGGTGAGGCCACATCTGGAGTACTGTGTCCAGTTCTGAGCCCCCCAGTTCAAGAAAGATAAGGAATTACTGGAGAGAGTCCAGCGAAGGGCTACAAAGATGATCAGAGGACTGGAGCATCTCTCTTATGAGGAGAGGCTGAGAGAGCTGGGTCTGTTCAGCCTGGAGAAGAGCAGACTGAGAGGGGATCTTATCAATACTTACAAATACCTTAGGGGTGGGTGTCAAGAGGAGCAGGCCAGACTCTTCTCAGTGGTGCCCAGTGACAGGGCAAGGGGCAATGGGCACAAGCTGAAACATGGGAAGTTCCATCTGAATATGAGGAGGAACTTCTTTACTTTGAGGGTGACAGAGCACTGGAACAGGCTGCCCAGGGAGGGTGGGGAGTCTCCTTCTCTGATATTCAAAACCCGCCTGGATGCGACCCTGTGCAACATGTTCTAGGGGAACCTGCTTTGTCAGGGGGTTGGACTAGATGATCTCCAGAGCTCCCTTCCAACCCTTAACCATTATGTGATTCTGTAACTACTTCCGAGAGGGTTTTTCAGGGTGTTCTCCTGTCCCCCTTCTCTTAGGTGAATGCCTTAAAGTTTTGCTACTCCTCTGCTCCAGGAACCCTATAAACAACAGGGAGGGAAGGAGAGGAAAATCTGTCTTGGTTTAATGCCCTTCTCCGGCAAATCAACCGTAGGAGGTTTCAAAACTAAAATTTATATCCAGATGCTAACTATTTGCCAAAAGGCAAATTGGCTAATTATATAATGAACATGGAGTGCCTCACAAGCAGTTGCACAGGGCTTGGCAGCTCTGCCTTCCAAAGTAAGCGAAACGAATTCCCCTGCAAAACCGGCCCGAACTTGGCCCTGATGCTGCTAATAACAGTTTGGAAACAGCAAATCATACAAGCCTCAGATGGGATCCTTTTTCTGCTTTGTCTTAATATTTTGTCTGTTTTCTGTCTTCCCTCTGTTATTTTTTAAAGTTTTAAAAAAAAAGAAAAAAAAAAAAAGAGGGCAGAGTGTAAGTACTACCGAATTCTTCCTGCAAACACGAATGCAAGGCCGTTGAGTTCGTGGAGCTCATATTCAGGGTGCCATCTACTGGCATGCAGGGCTGGTAACGCTCTCAGGAGTCTCCATGGAGTTTGGGCAGCAAAGGATTTCTACCTGGAAATCCTAAGGGAGCAACTTTTGTAACTTGTACCTTTCCTTCACGTTCTGCAAAATCTCCTTCATATTCAGCAGGATCTCACCATGCTCTATGCTAAGATAAATAACATCTGATGGAGGAAATGTTATAGTTTGTTTTTTTTTTCTTTTATGGTGGTTCCTGTAATTTTAGTGCCTCAGAAAGTCTCCTTGTAATGAATTAGTTCCAGTTTTGGGGAATATTAACTAAGGTTCAACGAGATTAGAATAAAATTTTCAGAAGTCTTTTCAGACTTGTCATTTACTGACTCTGCTCCTACTTAAGATCCAGGGCATGACTTTGTCATACTGTTAAACTTTTTTATAGCACATCATGTACTGACAACACCAGACAGAGACTACCTAATCAAAACTCATAATGCTCCCAAAAAGAGATACGTCAGAGTTTTATAGGTGGGAAATTTCAGAAGAAAATCTGAGAGATGTGCTCCAGCCAAACATTGGATCTGTGACAGAGCCAGTGTTGCTCTCGTCTCTCGAGTCTGATCAGCTCTCCAGCCTAGAGCCTACTGAAAAATCTGTCAAGAAGCAAATTTGGTTTGGTACCAACATGAAATACAAAATGATTCAACTCTCCAAGTTTAGAAGGAGGAAAAAATCATTTCCTGCTTTGTGCTGCTGCAGACCTTACTGCCAAAATGGCAAAGTGTCCCTGTGACATGGGATTGGATGGTGACTGCTCCGAAGGGTGGTGAGAAGTGTCTTGGAGAGGAAGAACACACAGTGCTGTCTCCTAAAGGTCCACATAAAGAGTTTTGCCCAGTGTCATACACCAGCTCTGCAGCACCAATAGACATGGATACTCCTGAGCATCAGGAAACAGCTTTAGCCAAATTTTACTCTGCTTTTTCTGTGGTTCAGCTTCTGTAGGGATCCTTGAGTAAATAATGCAGGAAACAGCCAATGAGTATACGCTTTACTGTTGCTTTTCCTAAAGTTAGTGTTTCTATCATGACATGTAACGTTGAGTGAGTAATGGCTCATATTGAAGCACTTCCTTCTTCTCATTCCTCTCTTCAAGAGTGCTGTATTTCCTCACTTTCCCATATCTCTGGCTGTATGAGTTTAAATCCCCCTGAAGATATTCAAAAGCCGTCTGGACATGGTTGTGGGCAACCAAGTCTAGGTGGTCCTGCTTGATCAGGGGCGTTGGACCAAATGACCTCCGAGGTCTCTTCCAACCTCAACCATTCTGTGACTGCATGACCTCTCATTATTATCCTCTACATCTAAGGCATTTTCCTGTAAGGAATTGATTTATTTGGGCCAGAAGAGGGTGAAGCTATAAGAGCTGTGTCCTTCCACCAACACAATGGCTGTGGTCCTGCCCAGAGACATGCAGTAGTGCTCCTTATCTCCTACCTTTACACCTGTACCGTATCTTCATCTGCTCTGATACCTTCATAGAAGCGTACTGTCTTGAAATCAGGGAATTTCATCTTTTAGAGTCTTCAGAGGTTGGGCAGTTGTTGCTAGAAAAAGTTGTGCTTTTCAAGCTCATTTGGAAAATGCTGATTTTCAATAGTTTGTATTTTAACTGCACTTAAATGGATTTCCATTTCACTGGCTCCATAGTAGGGAAATCAGAAATTCCATCTTATATAGTATCTCTTCCTTACATGTTTTCTCATATGGTTACATAGAAATATAAATAGCAAGTTTTCTTCTGACTCTTACCATATTACTTCACCCACGATTTACGTGTAGTAGTGCCAGGGTGAGCTAGGGGGAGAGAAAAAAAGCAAGAGTTGTATTCTGTCCTAGTATTTCATACATCACTGTCCGAATGTTTTGTAAAGGAAATATAAAGCAACTCTGTCTGATAGAAAATGTTTTGGGAATTTGAACAGCTAGAACAGCTTGTTGAGTTGCACTATGCCAAGACAGGAGGCTGAAGAGCAGCACTGTTAGAGAAGGTGATCGTTCTGTACAAGTTCCCCCTGATCCTTCCAAGGACTTGAGAGCTGATGTACTCAGCCTTTTCCTCATTCAGAATTTTAAAAATGAACAGAGAAACAAAAATCCCATCTGTGCTGTTGGTAGAATTGTTACAATTAAGGGATATTTTATCAGATCTGACTTTGAATCTAGGACACTAGCAGGGTTGCAGTGTGGTCCTGTAACACGCTTGTAACATGCATGTATCAATCTGTGGAGGTAAGATATGTTAATTGGCTTCACAGCATGTCCTTTTCCTTTGCAAGATTTAAAATGTGTAGTGTGAGCAGGGCCAAAGACGAAGTGTAGTAGCGGCCAGCTGGACGTGACAGAGGCTTGCAGGGAGATTACACCATAAAGGAGAATGGCTTTTGAGATAAGGATAATCTTTTACATAAACTAACTCTTCCAAGGCAGTTTGGATGGGTGAGTGATAAGGACAATAACAAAACTACAGGCTGACACAGCTGATAGTTATCCTGGTATTCAAAGATGATCAAGATCACTCAGCTTCTCCTGACTACAGTAACACATAACTGGCATTGAAACATTTTGGTATGAAGAGTCCCTAGATTAATACTCTTATTTTATGTTCTTCAGGTCAATCCAGTAACCATGGAAAGGTCTACAAGTGATACAGCCTCTGAAAAGCCTAATCCTTCCCACCACAGTACGGGGGCTGTTCAAATGAGGATCAAAAATGCCAACAGTCACCACGACAGACTGAGCCAAAGCAAATCTATGATCCTGTCCGAGAATGTGAAAGTCACTGAGCCTGTAAGTAAAATATTCCTAGTATTTTCTGAGTCTTCTCAATTTTTAAAAACTACAGAATTATCTTAAGTATGGTTAAGATACTGGTTTCATGATCATCCCTTGCAAGGAAGGATTTAATGGCACTAATACATTTTTAGGAATATGGCTAGGTGTTCCTTCAATGAAAGACAGAATTTGGCTTTGGGGGCCTTGATCTACTCAGCATTTCAACTCTCAAATGTTACAGTACTTAAGTATGGCTGCTGTAGAGAATAGTGCTTACAGTATCAGATATATGTCAGGATTTCTCAAAAGACAAACTTTAAAAGCATACAAAGAAAAGAAGTGGAAATTACAACTCTGTAAATAAAGGACAACTTAGTCCGTAACAAAAATAAGGCTTGCTGTAAGAATGAATGAATTGTAAAAATCAGACACTGAAGTTATCTTATTATTTTAATAGTTGACAGAGTTGAAAGTGTTGAGTCATTTTTTATCCATTACCATTTTTTTGGAAATTGAAGAGTTAGTGATGAACTCTATTGCCAGTTGCGTCCCTGCCCCGTACTCCTTCTGAGCTACTAAACAAACTGATTGGTATGAGTCTCTCCTGGTTAATTTTCTTCCATAATGGTGGCAACTTGCAGCTGAGGCCATATGATGTTACAAAATTATTTATGCAATGTTAGCCACTTTTTGGACTCCAGATCCATTTTGTTCTCAGAGAATGCAAATGAGGGAGCAAACTCTGTTAGCTGGGGACAGAGTCCCAGGTCTCAGTCACTTCTCACAACCATGCCAACCATTCATTTTTTGTTTTGTTGATGTAATGGATTCCTATGAACTATTCAGCTTTCTAACAAAGTTATTAAGTGGAGGAAGCCTATAATAACAGCTGTATTTTTTTCCCTTTTACTCAAACTTCAAACTCAAAATTCAGATTTATTTAGAAATACATTATTTTAATCATTAATTTCACTGGTATAGCTTAACTCATTTCGCCTTGTACATCTGGAGAGAAAAATCTGTTTAGATCTTAGCAGCTGATAAGATACTCATTTACCTTCCATTTAAATGATATTGTTTGCTTCAGACACACTGTACATGTTTCTTCCTTTTTATCTGACGTGAAATGTTCCTCCTTTACAAACTTGAAACGATGGTTATAGTAATTTACTGGGAATACTATAATGTATTATCAAGAAGAACTGTACCTTTGAAAAAGTTTAAAAGTTAAGTATATTTAATGATGCCTAACGTATTTTATTGGCTGTGTTTAACAAAAGGCACTAGGCTGCAGTTGTTTTTGACAAGCATGAAAACATCACAGCATGAGACTGCAAAAGGAATTATGTAGAGAAATTACAAGTGATCCATCTCTCAATGAATTATCCACCTCAATAGCCTGCAGAACTCAGCTACCAATTAACACCTACTTTATTACATGTTGGGATGTACTTAATAACTTTCATGTGTTTATGCACTATTACCTTGACTGATGCCTCTTGTACAATTAGGCATAATTGGCATATCAATATGCAAAAGTTAAAAGGATTAACCCTCTTAAAACTAATGAGCATTTCTGTATCCAGCTGCTAAATGAGACAAAATTAGCATTTTTCACTTTTGGGCAGGATTTTATCATGCAGTTTCTCATTGTTGATATTACCTTGTTACATAACTTTGGTTTTGGGGCTAGTATGCTGGACTGTTACAGAGCAAGGGCTCTAAAAAGTTAAATTAGACATAAATATTCACTGCTGCCTTCCAATAACCATAGCAGGTACAATATACATCCATTGGCTGAGAGCTGAAAAGTTGCTTTGTGTTACATTTGTTTAGTAGCTAATTATATAAAAGCGGAATTTTACTGAGTCTGTGTCATTTTCCCAAGCAAACTTGGCTCCGACATAATAGATTGAAAGCTTGCCATGCTACTAATTTCCTCTCTATTTCAATTCTTTTCATCTCTTTTTGCCACGCGGAATTTTCTGACTAGATATCGACAGACTGAAAGTGTTTGGGCGTATTTACTTAAATAAGCCTCTTAAAGTTGTTTGCTAATGCCCAAAGTAAAAGCAGAATTCTTAAGGATCGAAAGGTTTTCAAATACATGCTTTAAACGTGGTGAGATTCAAGTTAAAAGAGCAGTGAAATATCAATTGCGTGTATCAATCGTGTGCTGACACATCTGAATCTGCGCGTGTGACTCGTGAAGGATTATGGGGAAAGTGATGGAGTAGGCTCTGTCTGTCCAAGCGTCTTGAAAAAGCAGGGTCAAACTGATACACACACACATATATGTGTATATATACACATTTAGCAATCTTGTTTTAAAATCCGTGACGCTCTTTTCCAGTGCATTTATATACAGTCTTCACTTTTGCATTTAAAGTCACGTAGATCCTTGCTAAAAGGTGCATATTGCCAGTAGGTTAAGCAAAGCTAATTATTTTGTGCTAGAAGATAAAAAGGATTTATCCTGATCATCTATTTGGAAATTTTCTGTTTTCAACAGTCTGCCTCTGTGATTTTAGATTATATAATCTATAAGGTATCCACTGATTACATTTATTTTCTATTTTACATTGACTGAATATTTTTCTTCTATCATTGGAGAGATTTTACTTTTTAAAAACTAGAAATAGCTGAATAAGGGGCTCCATATTACTCTTTCGCCACTCGTATTCGACATGTGCACTATACCCTGTGTTCTATTAATAAATGGGTCAAATCCTCTTTACCCAACTTATGCAAAACCTACTGACTGCAGTGGATTAAGGTAATCAGCATTTTGCACATTTTAAACAATCAATAGAAATATATATTCCAAAAACATATTTGGGGAAAAAAGAAGCTCTAGACAATAAGGCGCAAAAACCAGGCACAAAACTGGTGATTTACAGAGAAGGAAATACATAATTTTCTCTAAGGGATTTGTTGTATTCCCAAACATTTGCTGTGATGCTTGTAAGCACACCTGGGGCTATACTTTTGAAGGTGGACAGATTATTTTCTATAGTGTGACAAAGAAGGATATGCATCGTACATCAGTAGGGCCATATGCACTTGTGCATTTTATAGTAGTAAAGATGCAAATGTGTAGTGCATAAGTTAAGTGATGCAAAAGCTAAATGTAGATTCTTGGGGGTTTACGTTATTTATTCTCGGTGGAAATGCTTGAGGTTTGCACAAAGATTGAAATTGATATTAATGTAGAGTTTAAAGAGCACAAATCATGAAGCTGGACACAGACTGTGGTAAGCAAGGGCTCTTTCTCTGCTTAATGTTAGTGTCTGAACTGGCAATGTAAATGAATATTTGCTATTTTCATCTGTTAAACCCCAGGGAAGTGCATTTTGCTTCATTCAGAACAACTTCAAACAATGAAATGTCTTTTTTTATTGGTGTCTATATTAAGAATTAGAACCTATTTAGACATTCCAAAATGTTAATGTATTAGAGCTTTTTCTGATTAGGTTAAACAAACTGGTAGGTTTGTTTGTCTCTCTAATACTTTATCAGGGAAACGGGAAGCAATCTTCTTTTGTTTCTTACTCCTGTGATCATAGAACACTTGCCAAAGTTATGGCTAGCCAAAAAGACAGAAATAAAATTGCTAAAAATATAAGCCTTCTGTTTAGCAGAGTTTTTGAGCCATATTTTGAAATTGCAGGGCTTGTACATGTTTACTTCAAATCAAGCTTATAGTCAAGTTTGAGGCTTTGTTTGTATAGATTGTCCTGAAGTAGATCCTGATATTTAATTAAAATGACACTAAATCACATTGAATTGATAAGACTTGGCATCTCAAACAAAGGTAATTGCCCGTATTGGTTTTGCACAAAAATAGAGCTGCTTGGAAAATGTGCAGCCAACACAGACTGTCAACTCCATTTATAGATCAATATGTGAAAACCATTGATCAGGCAGGCATGTGTAACAGTAACACTTTGCATTTATTTGTTGTTTTTATACCATGTTAAGGCTTACAGGATTATCGGCTTCCAAAATATTTTGACTTCCTCACAAATATGTTATCTGTTTAATGTTAATTACAAGACAGACTCCAGCCCTCTTTTAGAGTATTTTCAGTTTCATTGCTATGGGTAGTTTTAGCTGAAAATGGATTATTTCAACCTCAGAGAGATCATCAGAGCTTCTTTTATAGTATAGTTTATTTAGGGAAAGTTTTTGAGGATTACTTTTGTTTTCTCAGCTTACTTTTTTCCTGGAGGAAAAAACAAATCTTGACAAAATATTTCTAAAAGTAGAAAACCTTCTCCTGTCATAGCTGTGTACACTTGAGGTGGAAGGGAAAAAATATTCTCTTTATTGTGTTCTAATAGTGACTGCCCAGGCTTTATTCTCTGTAAATTTCAATGTAATATACTAGTCCATTATAGATGCATCTACTTTTGTCACTGTAAGGAACTAGCTGTGTTCCCTTCAAGGTGTTACACAAGTCATGTAATAGCACTGAGACAGATGTAGAAAAATATATGAGCTTCCCATGGCAAGTGTGGTAATTGTTATTAAATACAAGTTTACACCTTGTTCACTCCAAATATTTCAGGGTGGGTATGAAAGCAGTGAGACCATAAACACAGTTGAATTTTGCTTCTTGAACATGAATATTCTCAAAAAAAAATCTGTTGAGTAACATCAGTCATTCTCCTTTCTAGTGCAGGAAAATGAAAAATGAAGTGTGTCATATGTCCCCTTACTGTATTCAAGCTGGTTTTGTGCTTTCAAAACCTAGATCCGTGCTCTGGTGTGTGTCTTGCTTGCAGACTGACTCATTCAGCCCTTGACTCCAGTTTTTCATCCATCTCATACGCGTGTCCCTTGGTCCTCACCTCAGGAGCTGCCCCGGCTCCAGGGCAGAGGCCCTCAGCCTGCACTGGGCATTGCTCCCAGCGCGCCCCTGCATGTCCATGGGGGTTCTACATCCCATAAACTCTTTTGACTTAGAGCCTGAAAGTAGAATATTAATGCATTAACATATTTTAGGGTTCACTTTACCTTCAATAAACTATTTTTCTCAATGGAGCAATGCAAGTTGCCTCCAAACCTCTTTTCAGGATCAGCATTTTGCCTGCAGGTGTTTTTTTCAGGCTCAGAATGAGCCTTTGGTTATTCCAAATATTTTTCCCCTTCTTTTTCTTATACATGCCTATGAGAAGGTTTTCTTTATTGTATATTTGTGTTACAGCACTCCAACTGAAATAATGTTGGTTAAAAAGGAATAAGTTAATTTTATTGTAAAACTTCCCATTTATTTCTCCTCCACACATTTTCACTGTACCGTTTCAGCTGTGTAGCTTGATAGGCAGCATCATAATGAGATCATAGAAAAAAGAAATAACCAGCACCTATTTCTTCTTAAAAGCAAGGCTAAATTCATTTCAGCTCTATTAAGAGAGTAGTGAATGTAACTGGTTTGGCTTCCTTGTTAAACCAAACTGAAGTTCAGACGAGATATTATATGAGTCGGAATTGCTGATTTTGACTTTTACTCAGTGTGACAGAAGGGTAGAAAAAAGGGTTCAAAAACCTCCAGGTTTTTTTTTTTTTTTTCAATCTTACATTATCTCATGCTGTGAAAATCTTTACTCTATTTACCAAGCACAAATTAGTCTTGCCAAAGGTTCTGAAAGTTTGCTACTTCAGCTTAGATCCTAAAACTTCAAAGAGAGATGCAGCTCTACAAATTAGTGTATGTGCTCTGCCATGGCTATTTTAACTTGAACTTAACTAAATTCGTTTATAATTTAGTACTGATTGAACGCTGCCATAAACATACATGGGATACATTTTTTAAAGTTAGTCCTCTGATTACTAATTTGAATAAAAAAACTCTAACCTTGTTAGCATCTGGACTTATTTCCATAATAACAACCCCTTCAGAACCTACAAAGTAATGAATAATTGACAACAAATGAAATGTTTTGATAGTTGTCGGCACAAAGCATGTTTAATGTTTTGTGTTGCTTCCTAGCTAATTATGTAGATGACACATTTGTCAGACCTTGACTGCCATTAGAAACGTGTTTCCAGAGGGGAGAAAAACAGGCTATTCATAGAGTAATTAACTAGAATGCTCAATGACCTGTGAGAGATTCAAATGGCTGCCAGTTCAGACATTGTTTTGTTACAGAAGCAGAGGGGTAATTAAAATTCCAAATTACAGTGCTATGATGAAGCATTTGTTTGTTGACAGTATACTCTTACTCTAGTTTGTTAATTCTTTTTTAAATTGCTTCTAATCCATTTTATAGCTTTAGGAGTTGCGTCTTTGAATTTACTGACAACTAATATTATGGTAAATTGTTCTTCGGTGGAGTACTGCGGGCTTGGCAGTTTCATGGGAGCACAAGGTGGGTGGGATAGAATCGCTGTTCTCTCCCTAAAGTGACATACCATGTGCTGTCATTGAGACGCGGCTAACGCGGCACATCTTGTGAAATGATATGTTCATAATGCTGTGTTAGGGAAGATGTCTAGTTAGGGGAGGAGATTCTTCAGATAAGGTAATAATAATCAAACAAATTGAGGAAGGTGTCCTGAAACATTAGAGGAAAAGCTCTGATGTGGTTGGGGTGAGGATGACCGTGGGTTAGGTAAGCACTTTGGGAAGCCGAGGTCTGCTCAATAACGGAGAATTGGAGGACAATTGTCTGCATGAAGAAATCAAGCACAAAATATGAAGAACGGGGTATTTCATAAGACTTTGTATCTTTGCCAATGCCCTTTGCAGGCAGCAATGGACACTACAGGCTAAGGCATCTTTGCCGGTATAAATGCGGACTCTTTGCAAGACCAAAGTGTTAAAGTTCTCTAAACAATGAATTAAATGCAAGCCCGGGTGAAATATTTATTTACTTTGCCAAAAGTGAGAATAGGGTTTTGTTAAAGAGATCTGACAGAAGTAACGTGGTGTTTGATGCAGGAGAGCTGACAGCGGCATGGAGTGAGCGCTGATTATCCTGAAGACACTGTCAGCTGGGATTGATTTCCACTCTCTCCCTTTATGTAACGGTTCCTGTAATACAGCTGACCCCAAATCACGTTACCTTGTCATTTCTCTACACGGATCAAGAAGAGATGAGCTGAAAATAGCTAGGCACTGACCTTGAACTTGCCGGAAAAGTGAGAAGTGACAGAGGGGGGACTGTCAGCGCGGTCCCGCACGGATGCGCGGGGGCTGCTCTGCGGCAGCGGCAGCACGAGAGGGCAGAGCAGCACCGGGGATCCCACGCGGAGCAGATGATGCTGCAGCAGCACAAGTCTGTGCCAAACTGGCTTTTTTTTTTTCCCTTCCTTTCCTTCTTTTTTTTTTCCCCCTTTAAAAATTGGGGAGATGCTAGCTAGAAGAGCCGCTGACTCCAGCATGTCGACGTTCCCATCATCCGTCGCTTGAAAATACCTCATTTGAAGCGATGCTCAATATTGAAAGCCCTTCCTAACCGAATGCATTGCTGGGAAGTTTTGCATCCTCTCTGTGAATGTCTCACCATTGTTTTCCTGACATCTAGTGAAAGAATGAAACATTTGTATCATCATTAGTAGAGTTGCCTACAATTTGGGAGATGTTTGACAAGATCAATGTGCTCCTCAGAGCCTGCAAATCCCTTTGAGTTTCATAGAAAGCATGGTGTAAAGATTTAAAAAATAATTTTAAGCTGATAGGACAAACTAAAAAAGGATAAAAAATTAAAGAGGTGGTTTTTATTTTTCTTCAGGTATGACATTTCTCTCTGTTGTAATGTATATCTTGAGGGGAAAAAAAAGAAATCTTGGTTGTGAAAATAGTATTTAATTTGCCATCTAAAAACCGTGCTCCACTTCTTTTGTTTCATATTTTCTTTTAATCTATGCTTTCCTCTTAACAGCCCTTTTTGTCTCTGATACTGGCAGTAGCCTTGGAGACATGAGATGCCAGTGCCGGCTCTTCTCAAGGATCTGGTGCTTTGGGGTGTCATCACAGGTGCAAGAGCTTGGGGCAGGATCAGGAACCCCATCTTCACCCTGTAAGATGTCTGGCCAGAGTTCCCACCTTCATTTGGCAACACCAACGCATGTGTATCTGCCGGAAAGGCGATGACGGGCAGTCTAGCCCAGACCTTGCTCTTCTGCCTAACCCATAGGTAGTTCATTTAAAACATCATCCTTTCCCTCAAGGGAACATCAGAAGCTGTGGTGCAGGGTGGCTTGAACACTCTTCTCTTCAATCTCATGCTACGTAATCTTCCCTTGCCCTGTCAGGTATCTTTGGAAAAGGAAAATATTACTGCATTTTTTTCCACCAATGAATCCTTTTTTTTCTTCACGACACTTAGGGAAGTAAGCCATGGTTTTCCAAAGTGATAGAAAAATAGATAAAGAAACACTCAGAAAATATCTTCTAGGGTGGTGTTAGTAGTTCTTCAGAAAACACAGGGAGATGCAAGGGGTAAATATGTGTTTCTTCTTTTGAAATTATTTGGTTTACTGTAATCTGTGGAATACCAGTGCAAACTTACAGTAATAGCAATTTTTGGGCACATTACATAGGATGTGATGTCTCATTTAAGAGCAGGGGACAGGTGCAGACTAAGGTTTTAATTTCTCAGTGGTAAATGGTGACTGAGGCTGTGTAACCAACAAGAGTTTAGAAGGAAAAAGAGGAAAAAAAAAAAGACACCCCCTTTCTTCATTCTTTCTATCAAAAATGTGCAAAAATTATGAATTTGATGTGAAAGAGGTAAATTGCAAAAACTCCAAATGTTTCTCTGCTTGTTCAAAGCCAAAGGACGATCTTGGAGTTGGATCAAGTTCTTGTAGCTCAGAACTTGCTTGTTCCAAAGCTCTGCAAAATTAAGCCTTTGAACTGTCCTGGTAAGGAAATTGAGCTGACTAAGAAAACCTAGACATGAGGTTTTAACTAAACAGAACCCCTTGAATGGTATTATTTTCTGTAATTTAAAGTCTAATTCAAATTGAAATGATCCCAGTTCTTTTGGATCATCTTCATTATTTCATAGTCCATTCCATACATCCTTGTGCTTTTTTGCCAGAAGGAAAAACTTATTTCGTGCATCTGTTCTGAACGTGCTTCTCAGGTTTCTATTTTTTTCTGCTATTTTATCCTGTAAATGGTGGCACTCAAATGTATAGACATGTTAATGACACTGAAGTTACTACCCTGACGCTAACTGTCCGAACACACTATAAAGCTACTCCTCTTTGCTTCAGCAGTGAGAGAGCAACGTGCCATGATGTCAGAGAGATAATATTTTATATACATAAAATTTCACTTGGCTTCCATGATAGCCTTGTGTTGTATTTATTGATTGTAACTAAGTGGAGAAGGAGCTGGACTGGAATTTGTCATGTTTCCCTTGGTCCCAGCTTAGACATTGGCCTGCCAAGAGGTTTTGAGTCCTTTCTTCTGTTTCTCTACCTGCAAAACAGGACTGAGGAGGCTGTGTATCTCCTTTGCACACATCACAGAGTCTGCCTCAGAGCTGGGTCAACTGTTATGTTTCAATAGTGCTCATTACGTAGATAATTCTATTCTCATCATATTAACTCTATTAATTGAAATAGAATTATTCCACGATTATGCTGGTGTAACTGAGAAGGGAACTTGGCCCCAGGTCCTGTACATTTTCCTTATCTATATTCTCTGTGTTTAACTTTTTCTCTATTTTTCATCAAAAAAAGTCTTGTTTTGGCTTCATCATTAATCAGTTCTGTTCCCTTGATTCCATACCCACGTGCTTTTTAGCGGCATTAGGTTTCTCTGAGGGCTTTCATGTTTTATAGTGTATATTTCAAAACGTATGCTTAAAAGTATTGTTTGAAAGAGTCTCTTTGGCAATATGTGTCAGCGCACGCCGTGACAAGGAACATAAGCTGTGGAATTATATTCCTCCTACGCTATCTTTATTAAGTACTGTATTACGGCTAAATTGTGGCACCTAACACGTTTCCTTTCAAAACACCATAAGATTTGAAATATGTAGGTACTGAAACTGAGATGATATCAAACTTCCCGTAGCTAGTCTTGGGCACCTGACCTGCATAGTTTCCCACAGGGGAAAAGCAAGCTCCATTTCTTTAAATTTCCAATGAGAAGGGACATGTGTCTCCTTGCATTGAGTTACATTATATCACATCATGTGACACAAAGTGACCCAACGCAACATGACAGGAGAGGTAAAGAACCATGTTTTTTTTGTTTGTTTGTTTGTTTTATTACTGCAGTGTAATAATTGCACTACCGATGCAATGAAATGGGGATCAAATTATTTTATGCACACCCTAAATACATGTGCTATTGCACAGTACATGGACATGCTTACTAAATGTTGTTTAATGCACTGAGAAGAGGTTTTAAACCAGACAGTGGAGTGTCCTTGTTAGGCAATGTGCCTATTCTTAGACAAATAGTTGACAGCAGCATTCTCCTGCCCTAAATCAGATCAAATTCCCTTTGAAGTCAGCTTTTTTTTTTTTTCTAGGAGCAATAAGTGCAGGATCTGATCCAGTCATGTTAACATGGTAATATTTTATTTTCTGTTTGATTTCTTGTTTGGCGAGGTTCATAGCCTTAATGGAAATAGATCTTGGTCATCTGTGATTTTGTGTTTATGGGTGTGCACGCATACATGCAGTGCGATTTCACAGCCATGGCAAGACTGGAATTCAAACCTTCCCCTTCCAAGGGCCCAGGACCCTACACCTTGAGGGAAAGAAGGACATCCATCGTTCAGTGTACAGACTGAATGATAATGATTTGTATGTCAGGGACCAATACTACTATTTTATATTTGTTATTTTAGGGCAATGCTGAATACGTCTAAACTTTAGAAACAGTCATGCCTTTCTTTTCATGATTATTGACTGAGCTGCCACATATTCTGACTGCTACAGTAAAATGTTGCATTTAAGAGTACAGGCAAAACCCAAATAAAGCAATAATGTGCTATCCTTTCCAGTCTCTGAATCTTCCCTCAATTTTTGAACCAAATCTGAAAGATTTTGAAATATCTTATCCTGTTTTCCCTTGCTTTCCCCCACTCCCCAGCGCTCTGCAAAAAGGTTGTCTTCCTAGATATTTCATCCATGGCCAGAACTGGAAGTACTGCAGCTGTGATGAGCGAATCTGTTCTCATGACATCTCTAGCCCCAAGGCAGGTAGAAAACCCAGATGAGCATCCAAACTTTTGTCTATTTGGACCAAACCTGAGTTTTGGAGCAACTGAGCTTCACGTCAGCAGTTCTGTCATCCTTAAGAGCTCATTCTTCTTGATGGTGGTCCTGAAGTCAGACTCTTTGCTTTATAACCTCGTTATACAAAAAAACCCAGTGTTTAAAAATTAAAGTGCCAGGTGCCAACTCTTTTCAGTAGTTGGCTACTTCAACTTTGAGCTTTCCATTTTTTATCAGCAAATGATAAACTGAAAATTTAGTGTTCCCAGTTTAGATCTCTCTCAAAATTAAAGTGTAAATCTAAAGTGGCCACCTGTAAGCACTAAAACCTGAAGACATTTGGACACAAGTTAAACAAATTGTTTAAAAAACTGCCAATTGGTTACATCAGGTTTTAAGAGTAACTTTGCAGGGAAGATCCAAAATTTGTGTTTTAACATTTTCAGACCTGATTTTCTTTTTTTTTGAGGGGGGGTGTGTGTGATTTTTTTTTTTTTTTTAATTAAGAAATTGAAGAGCTGGGAAAAAAATAACATGACTGTAGATAAACTGTTGCAGAAGAATAAGGATGATACCACCATGAATATCTCAAAAGCGTGGGAAAGGTTGGGGTAATGGGCTGGTGATTGTTAAAAGCACAGAGCAAGTAGGGAGCTGAGGGATTTGGGGCAGGTGGACTGGAAGAATGGGGTGGGAAAGGTGAATTTGCTGCAGCTGTGCAGAGCTGTGGGTCCCAGCCAGAGGAAGAGTCATGCTCCTGGTCTGCAGAGCTGATGCTTTGCGGGCAGCCTGGGAAAAATCTCCTCATCTATTCCATAGTTTAACTGGAAGCTATGCAATGCACGTCCAGGTAGGTGTGGACTTCTACATATGGTGTTTTGTAGAAAATCTTTAATTGCACTGAATTTGGCTGAAACTCCTAATCCTCCTCCAGTCTTGTGGGTCTTACGATTTTTGCAATGATCTACACAAGAGAGACATCCTAGTGTACTCTGAGCACGTTCCATATCCATGCACCACCAGTTCCTTATAAACTGCCATCCTTTTCCAAGAATCTCTTTTGGTTTTATTTTATTTTCTTCATGTAAATTCTTTCATGGTTTTATGGAAGATGAGCGTGATTACATGAAAGTTTACCTTTAAAATACTTCCCATTTATCACGCAGTTTCCATACCTAGAAAATCCCAGAGCAGCCACTGCTAATGTTTGATAAGATTTGTACCTGGTAGATTCTAAATTACATTAATGCATAAAGTCGGCGATGCCAGGCTCCCTATTGTTACAGTTATTAAAGCTGTAACTGAAATGATATCTTTCATATTGATCTTCAGCTAGCAGCTCTTATCCAGAAGCTTTGTTTCACATTAAAGACACTAATGATTGTCTCCACAAAATGAGCAGCTTAATAGTTAGAAAAAGTTAAATGGAAAAAAGAAAAAAACTTTGATAGCCACCTTTGATAGCTCTTCATTCCAACATCTCTTATAGCCACAAAGTGCAAGCCAAGCATTAATAGACATTTTAATAAAATGACTTAAAAGAAATCAATGGGATTTCTCCCAAAGCCTAATTTCCAGCAAAATATATTATTTAAATGTTTGTATTCCTTCTGAACAGCTCATGTCCTCCTGTAACTGTCAGAGTTTTTCCTGGAATTTCTCAGGGTGTCTTCCTAGGGTTTTCACTTTTTTATTCTCAGGGGTCTGGTTTTGATTTATTACCTTATCAAAATTTTTTTAAAAAATAGAGAAAATATATGTCCTATAATCTTCCAGGGCTGGCTGGCAAAATTTCCTGTAGACAAAGAGACAACAGCAAAGTGTCTATTTGTGGGGCAGGGGATACAGTCTAGTTAGATATATACTAAGAGCCCTTTTGAGTAGTCACAGATACTTTGGTTCCTTCACAGACTAGAAGAAATCTCTCTTTCCTTACCTTCAGGTGAAAATGTTATATCCTACTGCTACAGCTCTCTAGCTGCAATTGTGATAAATCTATCTGCAAGACCTGAGGCTTTGACTAAGGTTGGAGTTTGTGGGTGAAGACAATATTATTGCACTTGCTTTTTTATCCTGGGACTCTTTAATAGGTTTTTTGTTAGTTTTTAGTTTGTTTGTTTTGGCTTAGGGTGAAGAGCAGCTGCTGGATTTCTTTTTGTATTTAACTAGATATTTTTTTCCCCCCCATTTTTTGCTATGGCAGACAAAAGGCAAGATAGGTGTTTTCCATGATTTCATGTAGTGTAAGCAGATAAATGTATATGGGATTTTTATAATCTCTGAGCATATTTATTGTACTTGACATATGACTTGTATCTATTTAAAGACCGATATCAAAGGGAAGGACTTTTTTTTTGATGACCAGCAGCAAACCCACAAATTGTTCTATATAAGTTCTTTGGGAAAACCAGGTCATATTTATCATTTTACATAAACAGAGGTATAATACGCTGGCAAGGTAGAACATGAGCTATCAAATTAATTTGTGCTACTACAAACTGTAGTTCAACAGAGATGATACTCTGTGTATTCACTGTGGGATGGCTTTTCCCTGATAAGCTCTAGTCAATCCACAGTAATGATTAAGTCAAATACTTCACACATTAAATGTTCAAATAAGAAATCACAGGGGTGAAAAGAGAGAGGGAAAGGAAAAAGAATGTTGAAGAAAAAAAAAAAAACAATCACAGAAAAGAGTGGACTATGCAGGGGTCCACAGCCACAAAACAGCATTTCTCACATCTCAATATCGCATGGATATTCAGCCCTTATTTCTGCTGTGTTTTAGCCAGGCTCCAGTGGAAGAGCCTGGATTAAGCTAATGCAGGGATATGTTTTGGCCGCTTATTATTTATTACAATTTTAGTTCCAGGTTTCAAAAACAATTAGGGAAACTGCTTAATAGGAAAATGACTCTAATTACTTGTTAATTGAGGTTATCTGCTTCACATTATTCAAAACATAAATTGTGTTGACACTTGTACCCAGATATGATTACTTAATAAACAGACTGAAGATGCATCATGAATGCATGCACCCCTAAAAAAAGAGGCATTTTATTTTTCAACTCTGGTTTGCTCATCTTATATAATTTTAAAAAATATATGTATAATGTGCATTAAACTCAGTTATAGCATGTTAGTTCAAAAACATAAATTATATGCTTCAAATAGTGAAAAGATGAAGTATAGTAATGTAAAAGTGAAAGGGTTTGTTAAGCTTACATATAATATGTTCAGGTAAGGTTTACACACAATAAGAAACAGGGTCACACAGAGTATGGTGTTATCTCCCACATAAATAATTTAGCTGATAAATTAAGTATCTGGATCCGAATAAAATACCAATGTTAATATTTGTCTTATTAGCATTTACTCTTGTGTTTGATTTTGGGGACCTACAAAAAGAGGAGGAGTGCTATTTTTTGAAAAATAAAGTCATTTGGGGATGAGCGAGACAGGGTTCTGAACAAGATATTTTCTAGAAGAAGATAATTCAATACTGTGAGAATAAAAACAAAGTATCCCCTTTTCCTTATACAATAGTGTGCTGTGGGATCTCTGCTTTGTAACAGAAATATACGATCCCTATTTTTTTAAAAAGTCTTAGATTTCATAGTAACAGAATGACTAATGACATGTAAGACCATCATTTCATGCAATGGAAATCTGTGTATTTGCTGGCCACGTCAGTGTGGGTAAGATCAATCATCTTTAAAGTAGGTTTTACATTTTTAAATTATTTTTGTTCAAATGTAGGTTGCAAACTTTGTAATTTCCTTAGGAAAACAAAAATATTTATTACCTAAAAAAAACAGTGAGAAAAGATGAAAGGTGACATTTTTGTTCTAAAGACATAACTAGTCAACCCATTGAGAAGAGAGAGATGTCACTTGTGTTTCACATGAAATTTCCCTGTTTGAAATGAGTGAAAGGCCTCGGTTCAGGCAGAGAAGCTATGATTTCAGCCTCGGACTCCAGTTTTGGAAATGCGGATCTCCACAAGCCATGGTGGTCAGGCAAGGAGAAGGGGAAGGCAGGAGAATGGAGGGGAATGGAAAAAAGTGGAAAATGCTTCAGATAAAAGGGGGCTGTTTGCACATTTCATGGGATTATTTACTCCTTAATATGTAAGCATAACTCTTCCATTTTGAGTTTTTTGTACTTGTATTTTCCTTAGCTAAATATCTTTTTAAGGCATTTTCTACACAAATACTATTCCTGCCTTCTACTTCAGATTTTGCCAAGGAATGAGGGAAAGTTGCAAAGCCCACAAGGATGGAAGTTTTAGAGCTGTGTTTGTGCCCATTAATTTTTTCTTCTATGATATTTTCCCATTTTCACTCTGTTTGACATTGAGCCTGAGCTTTGTTCCTGACTTGTAGCCTATGGCAGTGGAACGGGGAGATGAGACATCACGGAGATGTAGAGCACACATAAAAAGAGAAGATGTGTAAAAACTGAAATGACATGGCAGCTGAAGCAGCTTGTTGCTCAGCTTGGTTGCATGTTTGAGTGGAGAAAGCGAGGTAAATTGTGATATGTAAGAGAATAACACTCGACAGGGTGTATGGTTGTAAGGTATATGGATGCTCAATCATGTGGTGAGGCAGAAGGCTAAAGGACAAGCGCCTTCAGTATCCGCACAGTCTGTAGATATCCGTATGACCTACAAAACAGAGGGTGTTAGGCTCAGAAAAATATCACTTACAAAGCATATGCAAGCAATTTTAAGAAAAGAAAAGTCCACCTATGCCATTTGACTACCTCTTAATCTTTCAGTAATTTTTAAAAGAATATTTTACGGAAAAAATTCACTATCATCACACACTTCTGTGTGCGTTTGCACCATAAATAGATGAATTCTCACAGTGGTATATATGCAAACAACCATTTCCACTTCCCACTGGTTGTTCTTAAGCACCTATTAGAGTTACTTGTGCTTTTATGCTAATCTTTCTGAACATTTACAACAACCGCTATGTCTGTGCCTCAATGGGTTTGTGTAATAGATCTGATGATCTTCAAATCTGGAGGAGGGTTTTTTTTAGGTCAATCTCCATTTACAGCATTTGGGATATATGAGCTGAGAAGAGAATGGCCCTTTGTATACCGACATTAGAACATTCTAAGATGTTTATTCAGAGCGTTGTTTAAATTTTGATATTCCTAGAACAACACAGAAAATAGTTTGCAAATTAATTTCTTTGACAATGTGTAATACATTACTGAAGGATTTGTAATTTAGGCAGATTTATCTTCCATTTTGTTCCACTTTAACATATACACATGCTTAAACCTGCAAGAAGATATAAGCAGATATTTTAAAAATCAGCATGATGCAATATGCCAGCTTGCCCCGGCCTTTCTGATTGTATGTGCACCTGTATAAATGAGACAAATTATCCCATTTTTGATTTGGCAACATTTCTTATAGATAAATAGATGGTTGTATAAAATACAGCACACTGCAAAATGAACTTCATTACTTCAGCATGTGGAAATTGTAGAATCCAGGTAATTTTTTCCTTTCTATAAGACAACATGTCATGCATTCACCATTTTATAAATCTATAGTCACTGAATCTAGGTGGTGACAAACTGAGATATATTGACTAATTGACTGGTTTTTGTAATGGCACCCATTACAGAGATAGACAGGTCCTTTACACAGTGAAAAGCAGCCAAATGCTAAACAGCGTATAAAATCTTCCCTGTAATAAACTTCACCCAGCTATTGTATTGCTGAGGGGAATCCTACAAGCACTGCAATGCTGGACCAAACTGATGCTTTAACTTTTCACAATTCTTTAAGTTCTGAACTCTGTGCACAGGAATAGTGTCTAGAATCTTGTTTTATCTCTTAAAATTAGAGCTTAATGCCAGCACTTTCACAAGCACACTCTTAAGGTGATGCAGCTGTTCATAGTGATGCAGGAAAGACAGAAACAGTCAATAAATATTTGTGGGGTTTAGATTGTTTGTTTTAAAATCAGGCATGATTTGCTTACAAGAAACTGATGATGAACTTTCCACACTATTAATGACTCATAACATGCTGAATGGCATCTACCAGTGATGCTAATTGTAGAAAAATTAGCAAAATTTAGCAAAATTTTAGGAAATGTAAATGAATGTCATGTTAGAGCCTTAAAGAGTTTTCTGAGGTGGTCCTTGCCTGTTGATTTCAATCTTAAATAAATATTAGATTGCCATGGAAATTACAAAAGGTTCAAAAAGGGTAATTGTTGTGCCAATACCCAAAATGGGAAAATATGACTCGGAAAATTTTATAGACAAATTAATCTAACAGAGTATTGGGTCAATTAATGGAAAAATTGTTGCAGGGTTTAATTAAAAAAGAAAAGAAGTCAAGAATGTCATTAATGTCAATAAAATAAAAACCAAATTTTAAAAACCCAACCAAACACCATTATTTTTTGATGCAGGTCTCATTGAAAAAGGCAGCCGTGTTTGTGAAGCGTAGTGAAAGTTTGTAAATCACTCGGATTAATACTACGTTGCATTCTGATTAAATATTAGCTATGTGCTCTATCAGTGAAGCACATGTTAAATGGATTAAGAACTGATTAATTTACACATTTCGGAAAGTAGTCCATGGGGAATCATCATCAACTGGGTGAATTTTTAGAGTTGTTCTCCAGGGACTTGTACTAAGCTTGACACTAATCACTCTTTTTTTATCCATGATATGGAAATAAATAGAACAGTTCTAATAACATTTTAAAATAAAGCAAAGATTGATGGACTGGCAAATAGATCTGGGTAAAGGCTCTTGTGGAGAGTGATCTGGATCGCTTAATGGCTGAAAGTGCATTTTAATTTATCCAAATATATCTATCTATGGGAAACACCGACCATGCTGTTCCCAGAACTAGGAAGTGTATTCTGAGACTTTACTGCAAAACATAGCTCCTACAGGTGTTTCGGTGTCAAAAAGTTTGAGCTGACCCTCGTGTGTGATAATGAAGAGGTGAGACAGCAAGTGTTCATTTCTATTAGGGGCATTGAGGAAAAGGAAACTAGAATATTAATACTAAAATAATGAGAATTATGAAAGGAAGAGGCAAAAAAAAATAATTGGAGGTTAGGAAAATTTTCTTGCCAATGAAGGACCTACAGACCTCAGTACGTTTAAATTATCCAACAGAAATTGAAAAGCAATTGATTTCCTACTTACCTACATTGAGGGATAACACTGGGCACCAAACAGTTCTTTAATGTAGCAGAAAAAGGCAATACAAGATGAAATGTCTGGAAGTTGGAACCCTCCCAAAACAAAATGAGAGTTACAGTACATTTTGCAAAGACTAGTGGGAAACTATCAAGAGAATTGGTAAATTCATCATTTTTTCATGTCTTCAAATAAGAAATGGATCCCTTCCAGGGAGATATCAAACAGAAATTTCTTAGGCTAAGTCCAGTGCAGTTTGGATAAAATATTTATAAAAACATTTCCATAAGCAGTGCCATCTTGATTCCTCAGCCATGTCAAGGGGTGGAGAAGCAAAGAGATCCAGTGACAGGTACTATTTGAAAGCCTTCATTGGACTGGGGTTGAAAGAGGAAGAAACCCAGCACATAAGTGATAAATCAAAGCCTTTTCCCCTCCATTATGTGATGCATGTTTGTGACTTTGCTGACAGTGTGGTATATATATGTGTACAGCATGGTATATATGCATTGAAATATATACTCAAAGTTCTGTTTTCATGTACCACCTAAGCTTCTAATAACATTTGGCTCATTTGTTTTCCTGAGGTGCCTTTTCTTCTCTTTTTAATTTCTTTTAAAAAATTTGTAATATTTAATTTTTAATTTAATTTTTTTTTTAATAAGGTCGATGACTTTTCTGGCAGTGCACCCAGACTAAGTACTGCCTTTATACACTGCCTGCATTTTGGATGGCAATGAATGATTCTCATTTTGTTTTGTTGAGGGTTTTCTGTTATATGTAAGGTAGGAGACTTCTTTATCAGAAGAGAATGAGGAAAATCAAACCAGGGGCAATTTTCAGTCTGTCTAGACACTTCAGAAGTTTCAAACAGGATAATTCCATTTCTTCTTTTCTTTGTCTGCTGTATTAGTGTTATGTGGTTTGCTATCAGTGTAATGCCACAAGAATAAAACCAGGAGATTCAGTGTGCTTGGATCAGAAATAGGCACTTCCCTCTCTTATATGTGGTCTTCAGTGCACAAAAGGGAGTGTTGTGTTATTTGAAATGTTTATTTATATATGAAGGGCAAATAATGAAATAATACTTAAGCAATATGGATAATAGCATTTTGCGATTGTAGTTCTTACTTTGCCAAGACACAAATTGATGACATTTTTTTTTTTCTTTTTTCTTTTTAACCTGTGTGACAAAGGATCAAATCAAGAACCCTGAAGCCCAATATAAATTTGAAGCACTAATTTTGGTATTTAAAAAAACCCAAACAAACCCTAACCTTTGCATTATAGTACTTTTACTGTGTCAGTAGGTTTTGATAAAAGTGCTAGGATATTAATTTTGTGTGAGATGAAGGCAAATTGCAAACGGAGAATCCCAGAGCAGGCTAACAGTATGAGCAATCACTGCTGTCCTACCTGCTTTGCTGCAAGGTTGTGATTTAATATAAAACTGAGAAATCTCAAAGGAAGAGTGAAGAAAAGTTAAGCTTTTAAATATTTTTGTTCTTTTCCTAGCTGAATAACATGATTTCAAACAGAATAGGAAGGAGTCACCCTGTTAATTGACCTTTGCAAAATCACCCATTTGCTTAAAAAGCTACTTGAAGTAGATCAGTTATTATCTTGATTACTCTATTTCTTTCATGTTAGTGTTTATAATGGCACCTGGGAAAATCTGTTTGAAAACTTTGCTTCATTCTTTCTTCTTCTGCGTACATACTTTGGTTGTCTGAACGATGCTAATAAGCAATACTGATTTTTTTAAGAGATTACAGGTCGTGATGATATGAGAGACTAATATGAGCCAACAGGGTTGGGGAAAAAAAGCATTCACAAGCTTACTCAGGTTATTAGTGCAAAGGGAAGGGAGAGCAGGTGGCAAGTTAGATGGCCATCTAGATATTCTCAATCTGACAGGTATCCAAGTGGTTCTGTATTACAGTTTCTAATTTTGATCTCTGAATAGTTTTTAATAAGTTTTGGCTATGGGTTTTTCAGCCATGACCTGTGTTAGGAGATATTCTTTCCAATCTCATTAAAAACGTACTTTGTGAAAATTCCTCTACTGACAAAAACAAAGGACTTTCCATTGTAAAAACCAATATTTTACCTCTGCATTGCCTGGAATCAGCAACCTAAAAGTCAGAAAGGAGGTAGTCTTAGTGGTTCTTTCCCTTCAGAGTAAAGGAGCTGAACTAAGCTTGGAAGTCAGAGCAAAATAGTTTTTATTCAGGTTCTTTGAGTTTTGTCACTGGGCATTCATATCGACTTTTTTGGCTTGTGTTCCTTATAAATCTAATTTCATTCTGGAGCCAGGACTTTTTCGGCGCTGTTCCTGTGAAACTTGGACACAACAATTTGACAATATGTCCAGACCAAAACAGATCAAGTAGTCATACATGACTGATTCGGCGGAGCATGCTCAAAGACAAGACTGATGTCTCTGCGCAGCAAACAATTCTCTAGGGTAGGGACAGCGCGCTCAAATCCAGTCACCCTAGAGTAAACACTAAGTTAGACACAGCTTAAATGTGCCTTCGAGCACAGGCTTCCACTGCTGAGTAGATAAGAGCCCCAAGCCAGGCTGCAGATCCAGCCATGCTGTAGCTTTTATATCTCCTTTCAGCCTGCTAGCAAGTGTCCGTAATCGTTAGAGCAGTATTGGGGTGCGCTGAGTAAGGAGGAGGGGAAGAAAAAAGAGAAAAACACTTGTTAGAATAATCTCGTGAATATGTTTCATGGGTATTTGCAACTCATTTTATTAATTTTCCATGAGTGTTTGTAAGTGTGATAGTTTGTTCGCCAGAGTGTTGGCAGAAAGAAGTCCTGGAAGACTCTGTTGGAAGTATTCTTTGCTACAGAGTTCTCTCTGATTTTCCTCTCCCTCCTTTTAAAAGTTTCAGTCATCTAATCAAAGAGCAGAAACTATAGTATGTAACTTTTCTAATGACTCTCAGTGCATGAAGGACAGCTAAAGATCTATGAAGTGTGTGTAAAAATACCACGGGATTTATATGCACACATAAAATTGTTCAAATAATTTCAATTAGAATGTTAATAAAATATATTTTTTGTAATAGTTAACAAAAATATTAATTTGGTAAGTAGCTTATATTTAAAGTAATAAAATTATTTTATGTGTTCATTTGCTGTTAATCTAAGTATGTTTGGGAAGAAAACGATACTTTATTTTTAACATTACTGCTTTGTCCTAAATTATCTGCAATAGGGTTGGCTTTTGAGCTCAAAACCACCAGAGACAGAAGCTTTTGTCCTCTACTAATTTTTATAAAAAGAATCCCTTGTTACCAAGTCGGGTTTTCTCAGTTATTATTTCAAAGGACAATGACACAAATTAAAATGGATCTTTGTTGAAATGACTTTTTTACTATCTACCTTTCTGGTGCCATTGTTTACCATGGAATATTTTGTGTGTAACGGTGTATATGGAATGTGCATTGAAGGTAAACAATTGTAGACAGGTCTGGATTTGGTTCACGCTGCTTTCTGTATTATCTACCTTTGATTTTTATACACTATGGCCACTGAGTGATGTGCAGTGCCCAAGGTAGTTTTAAGCTAAGTAGGATATCAGAAGCAGGCTAGCCTGGGAAGTGGTATAAATTAGGCTGTGCTCTGGCTCATGTGGCCACGGCTATGCTGCTCTGATGCTTGAGCCAGTTTGTTTCAAGTTAGCCCAGGTATCCCTCCACTGCCATTGACAACGTAGAGCATATTCTTACAGAAGAATCTTTGCAATTTCCCTGTATCATTCCATTTTGTATTTTTTTCCCCCAATATATTCCCCCCTGCCCTTGTACTTCTGGCACATATATGTCCACAGGTGTTATTAAGTGTAGGGTAGCATGTGGTGTCCATGCTTCAGTGCTATTGCAGAGGAAGGACTTCCTACAGGAAAAAAATGATCCCTTTCAGTATTTTGCAGGCTGCCCATCTAAGCCCATCATTGCCTGGCATCTACACACTAAGGGCAAGGATCCAGCGAACTTGTGAGTGGGCACCATGCCATCTGAACAGATGGGCATGGAAGTAGGCAGCCAGTAGACCATGTATGTGCATCAACTGTGGGTGTTGAGGGCAAGATTCCCAGTGGAGAATGTCCAAACAGCTGTCTGGCCTGAGCCAACATGCCTACAACCAAGCAAAAGTGCCATCCCTAAATCCTGCTGAGTTGGATTAACCTTCAAAAATAAAAATTGCTTCTGCAGTAGCATAAGGTGAGTTTTTTGGCTTGTTTAAATCCGAGAGAAAGAATTAGGTAGGCAGGATAAAGAGATGTATTAACGTAGAGTCCACTAGAGAGGACTGAGCATTTGTCTAGGAATACTAATAATATTGTATACAAGGGTATTTATATGGTATTTGGTAACCGATGACTTGCAGGAGTGTGACATCAATGTTAATTATGCTCTTTCTGTTAAGACAGTCCTCTCAGGAGAGACAGAGCTTTCGAGTGCATTTTTATTGTAGTGTATGTGCTGGATGTGATTTTGTACAGGCAGTTCTTCTGGATTTTTTACACATTTACTTATGAAGTTTTAATGATTTTTTTTGCTTGCCCCTCATCCTGGGAATACTATTCAGGGGTGCAATTTCAGGTCAGAGCTGCTGACACAGTTTGCTGTCGTAGCTGAGTTCTCATAGTTATTGTCTTTATTTTCCTAAGACCCAAAGGGGACATGAAAAGATAATCTACTGTTACTCTCTGTCTGTATTAACTTTGATTTTTACCTTTTATAGACATAACATCAAAGAACACATTTTTGCAGATGTAGATGTCAAAGAACGCCGAAATACTGATGTCTTGCATTTTTTCTTGCTGCTTTTACTCTGTATTTCCTCAATCATTGGTCCACTACTCATCTGTAATTTTACTAAAGCACCTGCAGTAGTTAAGATTAATATATTCTAATATCATGGGGAACCAAAAGCAACAACTGCATTATGAATAGAAAAAAATGAGTAGGCAATTTATAAATATATTTTATTTTATGATATTTTTGTGTATGCCTAGATGAATACCGTCACAGTGTGCACGTTGCTGTATTTTGTTACATATTACAGGTTGCAACAGAAAAAGCTAGTACAAATATTAAAAAAGCCTCACTTTAAATGTTCTTTTCTTGAATCAATTAGTATTTTATTTAATACAATTAAAGCATATTGAAGCTTTGAGACCAGGTTCCAATTTGATTTCCAGTTGGAAACCCTGAGGAATAGAGTCAACGCAGCTGTTGGTCCCTTTGTGATAGTTTGATCCCCAGGTACGTGAATCCGAGTGACCTGCAGTCAAATTTAGAGCAGCTTTAGGATTTTTTGAACTCATATGGGTGGTAAGAACCTTCTGTAGCTGTCTCCTCTTCTACATATGGTTTTGGCAGATCTCCTACTCCTGAAAAGACTAAAAATGAAGCCAACTACATCAGCTGGGACTCCCTCAAAGCAAGGATCAATTGGACAAATTTCAAAGTTCTTTTGAGTAGCTAGGGGAACAAAAGGGCTCTCACTCTAGGGAAAAACTGCTCCTGGGAAACAGCAAGACATGAATGGAGAAAATTACCTAGTGCCTGATGTAGGCTTATCCTTGGAGTTAAAATATTAGCCCAAACCGGATACCCCAAATTTGGATCATCCCTCCAACAATTTTGGGAAGGAAGGTGACATAGCTTTAAACAGACCGTGCTTTGTAATCAAACTTGTGATTATTTATCCTCTGATCACAGAGAATCAGTTCATCTTAGCACTGACTGAAATTTAAATTAGGATCTGAATAATTATTTTGCTCTTATTTCATGAGTGAAGCAGCTGAATAAATCGAGATACTCCTGTAGTAAAAGCGCCATGGTGCTTGTCTACAGCAAGTTCTGAAGCCAGGGAGCACGCCCACATGATTAAATTGCCTTCATATAAAATACCTACCTTCACAGGCTCGAATACGTAGGAGGACCCTCGCACTGTGGGAAAGGTCTATAGGATTCTGATTTATAAGGGAGCAAGAGGTCAAGGGAAGTAAAACCATTATCATTATTTTCACAGGCTCTGGAGATCTGAACTGAATACAGAGGGCAGTGTGCTCAAAGGGAGACATGCAGGGGGAATGCAACGCAATCCTGCTTTCTTTCCCCCCCCCCCCCCCCACTGACTTCAGTCTTCAGATTCTGCTGAGTGAATGTCATATGTGACAAACTCAAGCCTGTAAGGACTGTGAAGTGGTTTTCTTATTAAATGATGCATAGAGAGATTATCTGGTCTGCAGCCAGCGCACAAAAGCTCCATCCATGCAAGTTCCTATTCCCAAGCAAAGCGCTTGGTCACCTGTGTAGTAACGAGTTTTTGGGGGCCTGGGCATGAGAAGGGAGGGTCAGGAGCAAATGGGGGCTGGTGGGGCCAGGACTGAAACTGCACTTCTTGCTTCTCTCTCTCCCTGCAAGCCTTAGAAAAAAAGGCAGAGAGAGCTAATGTCATGTTATACTGCCTTGTAGTCTCCGTTACCTTTTCTTCTGAAGAAATGTATTTGGGGCAAGCAAGGAGGAAAAAAACAAAACATGTGGCTCTAACGTAACCCCCTGGAGGATGGTGTTAGGAGGGCTTCGGAGCAAGCCAGCAGCACCAGTGGTCACGGCTGCGGGAAAGGAGCCTGCTGGGACACGGGGAGCTTTCCCTGGGGCTGAACGGGGTCTTGGACTGAGCTGTTGCACAGCTCTAATGCACCGAGAGCATCCGCAACAGTGGGTCGAGGGAGGAAGGGGATAGCTCCTGCTGTCTCTTGACAGCCTCCGTTTCTTGAGGATGGACCGAAACCTCTTACCTGCTGAGATGACAAAGGAGCATCTCCAAGTGGGGAACCCCATGGGATTTTCTCAATGCCTTTCACAGCAGAAGAGAAACCATACCACAGCAGAGCTGTTTCCATATAATTTCTGTAGATAATGATGGACTCCCCATACTGCCTAAGACTGGATCTTTAAAACAAAACAAATGACTTGGAGCATGGCAGTGAGTGAAATGTTACCAGATTTTTCTCTCTCTTGCCTTCGCCTAGGTGTCTTTCAAGGGATGGGGTTATTAAGAAATGCTATAATACATTTTTGTTAAGTTTCTCTATCTAAGCAATTATGAGCTGTCACTGCAGTATGGGAGTGACTGGGAATGAAATGACCACAGACATCACTAAATCAGGTATCCCCCCTCCTTCTCTGTTGAGGGAATGGTTTTAACAAAAGTTTATGTGACTAGTTTGTACTTTTATTGCAAACTTTCAAGCTGCTACCAGTAAGTTCGATCCTATAAAGAATTGAGTGTTCTGGCCCTGATCCAGAAAAACACTCAGCCCATTGGAGAGTGCTTTGCTGGATCAGGTCCAGAGCAAAGCAACATGCAGGAGCAAGCACTCAGCAGTAGGGGTTTCTCTCTTTTTTGGGTATTTATAAAGGAATCTCCACACACATGACTGCAGTGTGGGTAGGATGAAACAAAACAATAATTAGACCCCATGAACACAGTGACATATTTTGGTAGAAATCTAACAAAACCTCCATGAGAACCTTCTCCTTGGTGGAGCAGTACAGTGACTGATGGAGAAAGAGCAGGTAATCATTGCAGGGTTTCTCATCCAAAGCAGAGCTCCACTGCACCAGGTGCTGCTTGTTTGAGCAAACCATAGTTTTCCCAGGCTACTTGTAGGTGATGTTTGTGGGTAAATAATCTGTGGCGAAATCTTGGAAACCACTTAGAAAGGTCTTACAATGATATTAGTTATTTAGGGATAGGAGTGAATTCAGAACGATGTTTCAGGAAATAATTCGCTGTTTGTACTTTGCACTAGAGCATCCATTCTGGGCCTTTTGAGAAGTGCTAGTTGGTTTTGTTAGGTTTGGCTGAAATCAAAAAGAAGTATGCTGCTTCTCGTTGACTAGATGAATTAGGTCAGAAATATGCTTGTAATGGGAAATAAAATCCAGATCAGTCCTCCAAGTCTCTTTTAAATCAACTCCACACTATTTGAAGAGAGTAGCAATGAGTTAGTCGTGATGAATTCCCAAGAAAGAGGGAGAATTTAAAGAACAAATGGGAACATAAGAAGAAATGAAATTAAACATCAGGTTATTGTATTTTACTTCATCAATGTTAAAACAGCAGTTGTCAGATGGTTGCCCCTTCACGCCAGGATACCAGGCATATGTAATGGAGGCTTTGCCTTTGTAGAAAGGATGATGACGGATTAGTGCTTAGATGCTGGAATAACTCTGGTAGGAGATGGATACCCTTTAGCTAAGGGAACGGAGGGGGGCCTGCTGAAGCTGAATTTAACAAAACCAGACTTGCCCACAGACTTGCAAGCGCTCGCAGAGTGGATTTTTAATGCTGCAGGTGACATTGTTGCTGACTGAAGAATGTTCATAAAATCAGAAAACTGCTGAGAAGCTGCCTTTCCCAAAAAGGGATCTCACGAACTTCCCCTGTAAATCTCTGCCTTTCATCATACCCTGGGAGGTGAGGTAGAGGACTTGTGACAGATATTATTTAGGTTTTTCTTCTGTTTATTAGGGTAATTGCATGGATATATAGAGGAAAAATAAAAATCTCGAAACATCTCCTTTATAGTCTGTCTATTAAAAACTGAATGAAAGAATGTAAATAATTGAGCCTACGCTTCCCTTTAAATATTTCGGTACACCACTGAAAATTGTGAGTATATTGAAACATGAGTATATTGACTGCTGTCACCCAGGTTCTTTTGCTAGGAACATTTTAACACTGAAATTAATACACTGTAAAGGAAGTGGTATGACATATTTTCAAATACTGCTGAATGAGTTAATTTAAGACCAAATTTGTATGGAGCCTGCTGGAAATGTATAAAATCAATCTTATTAAAGAATATATTGCCTCTGTTTTTCCTGAGTTTTTTCAAGCTGTTTTGATTCATTTTTTTAAAGTTCCATTCCTAAACCAAAAGGCTGGTAGAAATGAGTAAGAACTTTGTTGAAGTTTCCATTAATTCCATTTGTAAGCCAAATATTTGAGGTGTTTTTCCATAAGAGCTTGATCTTGGCTTACATAGCTGTGGATTTTAGTTGTATTTCTGCAACTAGATTCAGACTTTGGATCTTCTGGACTTTCTTGCAGGAGATTGCTCCTTGCTGGGCTGCAAAGTAGTGTAATTTCTTGTATTTTTGCCCTATAAGAGAAACACTTTTTTAGCAAAAGTATCACATTAAATAATCAGGAAGGAGGTCTATTTTTCTTCTTGTACACATGTAATTTTCCTTAATCTTCATTGTATGCAAAGTAGAAATAGGTTTTCAAAGCACATAATATCATCTATAACTGGAATTTAATCTTTTTCTTCTCCTTTCATATTTCCTGGAAATTTTAGTATTGTCTCTTTATTCTACTACCACTAATAATATGCTAGTACTGCTAAACCAGAACTTTTTACTATGTCCTTTCTTCATTTGGTTGTGGATGGATTTCCTGCTTCTGATATATTCTTTTTAGTGTGTATCAAATGCGAGCGTTTCTTTTGCTGATGCTCTGATCGCTGAACCAAAGACCAGACCGAAAGCTCTGATCGGTGCCGTGCACTTCACAAAGTTGCATATAGGGCCCTCAACAGACATGTGTGATTCCTGGAGAGAGCCGCTGAAAGTTAAAATAGATACTGTGGAGTAGTGGTGTGTCTTGTTA
Source organism: Nyctibius grandis (assembly GCF_013368605.1). Lineage (NCBI taxonomy): Eukaryota > Metazoa > Chordata > Aves > Nyctibiiformes > Nyctibiidae > Nyctibius > Nyctibius grandis. Next base: position 39,197,701 of record NC_090666.1, read on the forward strand.
TTTAATTTGGCTGAGTGCAGAATATATTTTAGACATCATTGCTGCGCAATGTGCTGTTGTACGTTAAGAAAGAATTAGAATGGGGGATCTGGGTAAGAAAGACTTTCTATGATCTAGACCTGAATAGTTCAGTTATACGTCTTGAGCACTATAGAGACTTCAGAGTTGTTAAACAGTAAAGATAAAGAAAAAGATAAATAGAATTAATTTATTTTGAATTTATATACATGCCTCTGCCTGCATTAATATTAAGTTCCATCCAAAATCTAAATAGGAAGGCTGTAATCTTAGAAGTTCTCTCAATAGCATCAGCAAATCATTCTTGTTTACCCTACATGCTAATAAAACAGGAACATGACACTCCTGAAAACAAGATTGCAAAATACAGAAAATGTGGTCTGACATTTTTTTTCTCCCCAAAGGAGGGACTGCCACTAACTAAAGTATTTCTTATGAAAGCTCGATTGCTTAAGATGCAGAATATTAAGAGAGAAAAACACTTTAGGACACAGCCATGTCACCAGCTGTTACTCACCCTTAATGAAATTGTTAAGTGATATTCTTCATAAATAGGTCAGAGAAACTTTTGAATTGTGAAGAATGTTTTATCTCTTTCTTTGAAATGTTTGTATTAAATTTAGAACTGGTAATTCATTATGCTCATTAGCTCTGACTAGGAGAGTAGAGCAATATCTAAGATATAGATTTCAAGGCTTAAAAATGTTAGTGCTTACAAATAAACATGAAAGTAATGTGTGGAGAAAAAATATGGGATCATAATATGTTTAACTGTTTTTTTGAGTGTGGCCCTCTGGATTAATTAAGAACATTTTCTATATTCAGACACTTAAATATAAACAGAATACATTATGACTTTCGGTTAACTCTGCTTTAATAGGGTAAAAGAGAATGCATTATGATGAATACAGTGGAAAGTAGTTGAGACTATATTTTGTTGTTTGCTTTTTGGCTTCAGTTAAGAGAGGAGATAATCACTGAATTTTATAGGATCCCAACTCCAAATTACATTATTATTGATTGTCATTGAATTTAAGCAGTAAAAGTTTTTAATATATACACACATACTTTGGGGTGACTCGTTGTTTATTGCAGATTTGTAAGGAAGTAAAATGCTGTCGAGCTCTGCCAAACCCTTCATTCATGCTGCAGCTTCTATTTCGTCTTAATCATTTCTGGTACAATATCATCTAATAATTTTCCAGAGTTAAGTCATAGATGGTGACACTACCTTCCTCCTGGAAAAGAGGGAACTGGAGGAATCAGGGACTCAGTCCTTGGGAACAGTTGTAGGATCAGAGTCCAGTATTGCTGCAACCTTCCAGACACGGAGAGATTAAAAATAAACTTTAAAGCAGTTTAAACGTACCTGGTATATTATGTGCTTGTTCCCAATTATTTTCTAGTTTCTTCATTGACTTGCTTTGTGGTCCTGAGGTTATAATTAACATCTTTCCTTTTTCTGTGAAATGGGTTTAAGAGTACCTAACCAGTTAAGCAATTTTTGAGATTCCTGACAGAAAAGTCATAATTTAAAATGGTTATTATCACTTGGTTAATTTTTAGGTAAATTTGCCAATGTGACATCACAAAAAACCACATTTATACCAGAGATGTTTAGAGTTTAATAGCTGAACATTTCAAATACACAGGGCTCAGAGGAACACCAGTTTTCACAGAAATGAGCCAGATTTCCAAAACTCCATCCAATGCATGCTCAGTAATTAATTTTTTTGGTCCATCTTTACCTGCATGTATTTGAATCCTCCCTGAATTTAAATTCTTTTTTTTTTTTTTTTTTTTTTTTTTTTAGGTAAATCGTCACAGAAGAAATCATTCCCAACATAACTTAACGCTTGCAGACATCATTAGTACACAGGAGCACACGGTAAGCAATTGCTCCATAGAACTGATACATCACCCTTCTTATTTTAAATGTTTATAATGTAAATGTTACACATGCTTTACTAAAGAATAAATACACAAGGCTTTGGATGCCTCAAGATGTTAAGGGATTTGAGGGACTTTGATTAATCAATAAAAAGAATAATTCTAGAAGGTACAAAGCAATTTATATAGCTTGACTTTGCTGTTAATTCAGTTGAACTAGACTGTAGTTTCATCAGTATTAATATTTGGTATAAAGGACTGCGACCATGTCATTGTCCTGTCTTTGCCCATACTAAGATGTTTTTAATATTAATATCAATTTTTATAAGTAAAAGTGATGACAAAATTTAACAAAATTTTCCTTGACATTAAAAGATTCTAGGGGGAATGAGAAACATGGAGATTTTTCTATTAAAAGAAAATGATATGCAAATACAAATTCATCAAAGAGATGTTGGTATCAGTAGTACTTTACCTACAAAAACTTTTCAGGGTTAGGTAGGTTCAGAAGCTTTGAATTCTTCTAATTAAGAAAATTATAGAACCTACATATGATATAGTGATAATTACTTTTCCTTATAGTTTCTAATACTCTTAGCTCATGAGTATATTTTTTTTTTAATTTAGAAACTCAAATATTTACACATACATACTCTCATCTTCAATATTATTCTAAAGAGCAAATTAAAAAAAAAAAAAACAACAAATGCAAACCCCAACAAAATAATTAATTTTTTTAAATTTCTATGCTAATTCTTCAGGGTATTTTGGGTCATTTTTTCAACCTTCCATATGTTGAAAAGGTGCAGGAAGGGCAGCAGCTTGACAACAAATGATGATATTTATTGAGACAGAAACAACACAGCATATCATTAAAATATATTTGGTATTATTTTTAATCTAATATCATCCATTTGCAGAAATATTGTAAATTGAACCTGAGCTGTCTTGGAAGTATTTTCTTGAAAGCAAGTAGAACACTAAAGGGGATATTAATAGATGTTAAACAAGGGGAATACAGCATCTCAAACAGAGGTTATAAAAATATTTGGCTCATCCTAGAAATCTTTATATTTGTCTTCGTGGTAAAGTTGTTTTGTAATTCTATAAATGCCCTTTACACTAATTCCAGATAAAATTGTGCACAATTTTATCAATTAATGAAAACCATGTTAATTTTTTTTAAAGACAGCACCTGTACTAATTCACTTAAAGCAATATATATGAAAGTTACTTTGCTTAGCACTGAGAGGTCTCATATTAACTGAAGATCTTGTATTTTTGAGCTGTTTAACTTTGAGCTGTTTAATTTTGAGCTGTTTAATTTAAAACAAATGGCAGATTTGAGCTACGTAATTTAAATCAGGATATTTTATATGCCCAACACTTGTTAGTGGATTTGATATTCTAGCTCTAGACAATTATAAGGAAAATATGACTAAGCAGCAGAGTTTTCATCTGGAAGGACATCCAATTTTTAACTTCCCAAAATGTGAGAATAGAGGTGATTCAGATCTGATGTTGAAAATCATATTTGCCTTTAGTTTTGGATTGGTTAAAATAACAACTTGGGATGGGTGTTGGGTAAACTTTGAAAGCATGAGATTTTTGGTCTGATTCAGAGAAGCAATCAACAGCTTGAATGGTTAGCCAATGCTCCTCCCAATTTCTGTTTCCAGATGGATAGAGATATTAAAAAGAATAACCTTTCTCATATGTTATTTGGCATCTCTGGCCCTGGCCAAGCACCAGAAGTTTTATGCTACAAAAATGAAGGGTTAGAATTGGAAGAAAAATATCAAAAGATATAAAATAAGTTTAATTTTCAAAAAAAGAAAAAGAAAAAAAAAAAGTAGGTGGAGATGGGGATTAAGTCTTAATTTAGCTCTCATAATTCACCCATCCATTACTAGATAAATAGTGATGTGACTCTGCACAATAATCCCTACATACTTTCTCTCTAGGTTTTCTATGGCAATGATATGCATGACAGGAATTTGCATGAGATAAGTACAAATTATAGGAAATGCACACATTAATCCTCATGTACCCATTTGAGAATGTCACCTAAATCATCGTCCACAGACCTACGGACCTTTTCATAGGTACAAACAGCTACGTACACAGCATATATTTCATTATGTGCTGTATACCAGCAACAGACAAAATCTAAGGAAATAAATATATTAAACTGTTAATATCATGATATTTTGTATAATCAAAATAACAGATATATTTGATTTAAAAATCCTTATGTTGCATGTTGAAGCATGTTTTATTGCTATTTAATGGCTTTGCAGACAGCAAAACTCTATTGAAATTGTTACAAAATCTCCTTGTGACACAATTCACTATAAGGGTCATGTGGAGTCACAGTATCCCAGTCAGGCACTGACTCAGTAGCTTTTGAAAAGAAAACCAGACCCACTCTGAAACACAGTTTTGCTTCTTTTCCCATTAGTGACACAATTGGGACACTCTTAGCTGATTAGATCTGATGAGATGGCAGGTCAATGGGTTTGGCTGAAGAGCAGTCATGTTGGTTTGTTTGTTTATTAACTTTTAAATATAAATTTACATTGCCTAAAAAAACTCCTATCCCAAATTGTATATCGCAGCTATACAAGAGTTGTTTCAGCAGATCATTGAATCACAGAATGGTCTGGGTTGGAAGGGACCTTAAAGATCATCTAGTTCCAACCCCCTGCCATTGGCAGGGACACCTTCCACTAGATCATAGAGAACCAAGTATCTGCAAGGGCCTCTGGCTTAAGGAAAGTGTGTGCAGAGATGTGGAGGAGCACAAATTAAGAGGGAGAAATGAAAACAAATGACCATGCCTAGGACTTGATTCTAATATCCCAAATCCCAAGTGCAACCTTGATACCCTGCAACCAGGGTCACAGCCTTATGTATACCGGCAGAGCCCTCAGCCTGTTCTGACACCACAGAAAAGGGACCAGGTTTCGGTAACAGCGACAGCAGAGTATGGGATCTCCAAAGGTGATATCAGGTTGCTAATATCGCATGCTGCTTTTTATAGGTAATAGCTACGGGCTTTGCCTTTTTGGGTGTATTTTGGAAAATGCAACACCACAGCTGTGCTTTCCCTTGTTTATAATTCCAGTTTCAGATTATGGCGAGAATTGACAGAACTGCTCAATTTGGTTTTCTGCCCCATACTATGAGATAATTTAGCTCAGCTGGAAACTTGAAGACAAGTTCTCCCTGCACATGGATGCACAAACCCCAGTGCAGTGTGATCTTTTAAGGGCTGTGAGGGGTGAGCGCCTCAATACCAGAGCTCATCCGAAAGGCAGCACCACTGAAAAGTGTGATGCATTTTAGTATCTTGCAGGAGCCTTGATTTGGTGCTGATTCAAAGCAAAATGTGGCACCTATGAAGGCAACGTAACTTTTCCTGTTGTACAGATATTTGATGTTTCTCTGACATTGGTTACCCCTAAATACGACTCTCTTTAGAATATAAGAAGCAAGAGGCTTCTACAGAAGTATGGTGTGTTCCTCATAGCTACTAATGAAACTCAGTATATGAAATGATACCTTGACATAATCTTGCAATATATTTTCAACTCGTTTTTTACTTATAGCTAGAAACTTTGCTTACATTAAAATGAATTTCTTCTAAATCAACAAATAGATTATTATTGGGCGGTTTTGAGGTTAATTCTGTGTACTAATTGACTTTAAACTTGAAAATTTGTTTGCACATTTTCGAAAGAACTGACTGTATCAGAAAAAATAGGTGACTAAACTGAGAATTAGTAATAAAATGCCCCCACAGTAGATTAGCTAGATGCAGACTCTCATGTGTGTACTAAGTGGATTCATTCATATGAATAAATGATATGGTTATGACATGTTTGTTTTTTTTTTCTTGTAGGTAGTGGAGAAAGAAGGATATCTTCTAAAAGCTAAAATAGCAGACGGTGGCAAGAAATTAAGGTATTATATCTGAACGTTACAGAACTTATCAGCTGCAAAATTCAGAGTTGATGCATGTTTAAGTATGTATTGCTACTTATAGCCAAACTGCCGTTGTTTTGGTATTAAGCCAATGTATGATTACAGTCCCAGAAACCAAGTGACGGGACCTAACAGGCTCACTGCATGCAATGAACATGTGTCGATGTTAGCCTCTATATTATATATATTTATACACATAAGGGCAACCTTAAGGCACCAGGCAAACCAATAATATATTTTCCAGCAGGCAAATTTTAAGGTTCAGAGTGTGTGTTTGAGGGGTCAAGGATGGGGTGTAGGAACCCACCATGTGGTGATGCCAAGACAAGATTATCAAAAGTGGTCAGAGCTTACTCACTCAGCACTGTTTGTGTTGAAAGTAATGTGAATATTAATACTACCTTTAATGGAAGGATTTGCTGTGGTTTGCTGTATTTAGAAGCCTGTAAAAGAGTAGCAGTGATGTGACCAGCACTGTATATTACCAGTGACAATGAGAGTGTAATGTGACATGTTACATTTTATGCCTGGAGAAAGGAGCCAAGTAATAAGTTCTCATACCTATATAGTGCTAAAGCATAAGGATCCTAGAAACGCTCGTTGAAAAGGGGGTTTGTAGCTCACCTAGTCCAGCCTCTCACTTGAAGCAAGAACCTTGTCACTGTTTGGCCAAGCGTGCTGCAGCTGGGGGCCATCAGAGACTGGTGTAAATGGCATTTTGGGAAAAGGCTTTGAATCCAGCAATACTCTGTTCCCCACTTCAGGCAGTGGCAGAAGCTGCTCTGCAGAGTGCGCAGAGCCTGGGCATCACCCGCGAAGGTGCCCAGACGAGGAGGGAGTTCTGCCTTCCCAGCACATCGGGTGCCCTTAGCACAAGGCATCTCCTCGGCTCGGCGCTGGGCGCAGGGAGGTCGCAGCGCAGCTTGGCCGCTCGCATTTTTAAACAGCTCTGAACAGGCTCGTGTTTTAACCAGCCTCGGAGACCGCGAGCACCGCTGCAGCTATGACGTGCTGCCATCAGGTGTCCGTTGGACAGAATGCAAAGGCGGCCGCAGCGCTCGGGGCTCCGCTCGCAGCCCCGCGGGTCGGGCGCACCTCGCTCCCCGGCTGTGGCTTGTGACCTTGACCCTAACCCTCTGTGGCGACCACGACCCTAACCTTCTATTGCGAAGGTTAGCAGCCAGTCTAGGCAAGTGATCGTCCCTCTGTACTCGGCACTGGTGAGGCCGCACCGTGAATCCTGTGTCCAGTTCTGGGCCCCGCACTTCAAGAAAGATGTTGAGGTGTTGGAGCGAGTCCAGAGGAGGGCGACCAAGCTGGTGAAGGGTCTGGAGGGTCTGACCTACGAGGAACGGCTGAGGGAGCTGGGGTTGTTTAGCCTGGAGAAGAGGAGGCTCAGAGGTGACCTTATTGCAGTCTACAACTACCTGAAGGGAGGTTGTAGTGGAACTGGGAGTCGGCCCTCTTCTCCATGGGCAACTAGCGATAGGACAAGAGGACACAGCCTCAAGCTTCGTCAGGGGAGGTTCAGGTTGGACATTAGGAAGAATTTCTTCTCAGAAAGGGTCATTAGACATTGGAATGGGCTGCCCAGGGAGGTGGTGGAAGTCACCATCTCTGGAGGTGTTTAAGAAAATACTGGACATGGCACTTAGTGCCATGTTCTAGTTGACATGGTGGTGTCAGGGCAACGGTTGGACTCGATGATCCCAGAGGTCTCTTCCAACCTGGTTGATTCTGTGATTGCGACCGTGACCCTAACCTTCTATTGCAACCATGACCTTAACCTTCTTGCTACATATGAATTCACACAACATCCTTCTTAATTCCAGATGGGTCTTCTCTGCATAATGATATTTCTGGCTCTTTACGCACGCAGAGGATGGGTGGTGGGGATTCATCTGTCTGCGTGCACTCTGGCTCACTCCTCCTTTCACTTACCTGAACTTGCTGTTCAGGGGCTGGAAGTGATTTATTGACTAACGTTGGTGCCACATAGCGAAAATTAGACTATTGTGAACAGACTCTTCCGAAGACCTTAAAAAGCTTATGTTGCTGCATGTATCCCATGAAATACAATGTGTGCCCATCTGTACAGAGCCTAATACACCTTAAAGCATTTTTAATTTTTTAATCTGACTGATGACTTTATGGACAATCTCATAAAAGCGTTGACTAGTTTATATACTTTTTAGGTCACATAAGTAATGAAGTTTTGATATTAAAATGTCACTTTTAAAATGAAACAACTCTAGAATAAAAGAACTAAGGAATTTAAATTTAAGGGAAAAAACTGTTCTTGCAGATAATACAGTGAAATTGAGTTGCATTCTCATAGCTTCTATAATTCCTATAGTTTCCTGCAGAACCACTAAATTTTCTTATTCCTGATGGAATTAAAGCATTGTCCCCTTAAAATTCAGAATGAAACTTAGATAAAACATCTCACCTGATATAATTTAAGAAATACTTATCATTGACTTTTTATTTCTTTGTTTTTGACGTCTTATTTCAAAACCACAAAAAAAACCCCTGGGTTTATTTATTTTTTTTAAATGAGGTCCAGATTGAAATGAAATATTTTCAAATCTTGGCACACTTCTCTGTTAGTTTGAGGAGAAATTTGAATGTTTTAAGAAGATTGCACACAAGTCTGGGACCCCAGAATGCAATTGCTGATTTATATTTCTCAGTTAGAAAAACCTGCCCCATAAACAGCTGGAGCAAGCAGCATTCTGGCTGGTAGCAGTGGCCATGACACAGAAATATTCCTCTCCATAGCTAATGTCAAGTGCTTGGTGTGAGTTGGGTACTGAATCTAAGCTGTGTCCCAAGGATTTTAATCCTTTGGTAATCCATATCTATCCAGGATATCCAACCTGTAGGAAAAATCTGTTTAAGCCAGCACACAGCATGCTTGGCCACTTACTCCCCTGTCCACTTGCAATACCTTTTATGAGTAGGAAAAAAATAAGAAAATTAAAAAGAACTGGAGTACTTACCAATAGACAACTTGTACTCGCTAGCTTGATGATGATTCTCAGCTACAACACTCGTTTCCTAAAGATAATTTAAAAAATAAGTAGCTGAGATTGACCTGTTCTTAATGCCAATATGCACAATCCACAGCTATGTCCATAGTTCGTGTTAGTTAAGGATGCAACTTTATAGTGGTAATAAATTTAGCTGAAAATTTCAATGACTTACAAACAGTCATGGGGAAATATTTGCTAGTGATGGTCAGGTACTTTCTAAACCCCTGCTGTTTTTTTTTTCTCAATGTCTCTCTCTATTTTTTTCCCCATTAACATGGCATAAAAAATACAGATCTATTTTCTTCAGACATATTCATCTCCTCTACAGAGACTTTCTTTCGCTGTTGCCTCTTGTTGGCTGTATTTTAGGGATGATCATTAGATCATGCTGAGTGAAATCTCACCCACACTGAAGTGACGGCAAGTTCCTCTGATAATGTCAGTGGCGTTAGGGCTTCACCTGTAATATTCTTATGCTCCTTAAGCTGATGATTGGAACATATTTAAAAGAAAAGTCATTAGTAGAAAAACTGCCTGTTGTTATGCCTGATGTGTAGTTTGATGGGATATTGAGTGCAGCAGAGCTTTGAGATGGATCTGGAAGTGAGCATCACAAAGAAGACAGGCTTTAAAACTCAACCAAACCAGGTTTTGCTAGAATAAAAAAATGAGTGTGTTTGAGTTATTTAGAAATATATAAACAGAGAAAACTCAAAGTGACTAGGGAAGAGAGAGGAAAAAGTGTTTCTAACAGCTCCTTCGTGGGCCCTCCATGTCCTTACAGGCAGCTCCCTCCGTTTTAACACACTGCAATGCACACGTGAAGCAGCCTGTTTATCATATGCATTTTCAAGTTTATTCTAAAATGTTCAGATTTGTGATTTGCATTCACATAAAGAAAATAGTGGGTTTATGAGTATTTTTGTAAATATCAGGTGTTATGACCCTCAAATCAGAGGTTCAAACTTGAGAATTGCATCTAAAAATAGTTTTCTATCAGACCAGATCTACTTGTTTATGATTATGTTGTGATTTGAAACATCACATTATATGTAAAATATATAACAGCATTTTCTTCTGAGTTGATTATTATGTTCGTCTGCGTCAGGGGACGCTGTTTCACATATCCATGTGTATTTTGACTTCTCTCGTACCCCAGCAGTTTGCTAGCTCTCTAGAGCTGTACCATGAACTCCTGATGTTTAACGGTTACTTAAACCTCTCTCAGATATCATTCTCATCTTCCTTGCTCTGCTGTAAATTTCTAATTTAGGGAAAGGGGAAAGTATTTGGAACCTTTCAAAATAGACCCGTTGCTGAGCTTTGTATAGTCAGATTGAAATTACATTTTTCCTTCTCAGTTCTGTTTTAAATATCAGTTACCAGAAGAGCACCAGTTATTGGAGCCCTCTAAGTGTAGGTCATCTTTAAGCATGTGTGATTAATCCCACTGTTTTCCTGTGGTTAAGGTGTCTTGGTGGAAAAGGAACATAGATAAGCTTTAAAGCAAGAATGAGAAGAAAGGAGGCCTTCAAGCTTTGTTGGGTCACATCCAGGCATAATTGGGGTGGTGCAACTCCATCAATATTGGTGGAAATGCGTTGCTGATACTGACTTTAGACCATTTTTGTTTCTGAAATGAAATAACTAAAAACCAAGTCTACAAATGGAGCATCTTTTACCTCCTGCTTGCATGCCTTGCTAATTTTTCCTTTTTCAAATTTTATTTTATTTTTATTTTTAAGGAAAAACTGGTCCACGTCCTGGATTGTTCTCACAGCTCGGAAAATGGAATTCTACAAAGAATCCAAGCAGCCGGCGCTGGCCAACCTGGTAGGCAATCAACCATCCAATACCCTTGGCTTCCTTGCAACTATTATTTCAGTATAAAAAGTTCAGTGTTTACATAAGACAAATTTAGACTGAGCTGGCAACCTTCAAAGGTTTGAGAGCAGCTGAAGGAAAATGCCTTGATAAACTTTTAATCAGATGTAGTGTATGAGAAGAAATAGGACTTAGCATGTCCTTTATTAAGAGGTGCATTTTGAGAGTAATTGCAAAGTGAGACAAATGGTGAGTGACTATCCAGTAATGTGAAGGTAACACTTTAAATTAAGGTGCCATTTATAAATGCTTTATTCTTATTTATGAAAATGATCACTAAATGCAGCTACTTTCTCAAATAATGTATTATAAAGTATGTTATAAAATGCATTAGTAATAAATGCTTAACAGATGATGCGATGAGAATCTGTTGCGAAGGATATTGTGAGACGTAAATTGTATTAAACCATGTATGTGCATCTTTAATACATGAATTTAAGTTATCTACCATCCTATAAAGTGGCTTATACATTAATAAATAATAATAAATTATTTATAAATGGCACCTTAATATAGGGTGTTACCAAAGCAGAAAACATTATAAGTTAGCAAAGTGATTTTTTTATCGTAGCACAAATGTGACATCTACCATATCCCGCTAACCTTCCTGAATATTTCTATGACTCCATCTAATGCAGCTAATGCAATTTCTGTAGCCTATAGTTACTACAAAGTGAAATTTGCAGTACCTTTTTATTGTGCCCAAAGGAAAGACTACTCTTCTTAGTTTCCAGAGCTGTGACAGCTACATTGTGCAAGCAATAGTGGCACGTATCCCTTCAGTGTTGGTTACTGCCGAGTTTGAGCCTACGAACCTGAATGTGGGCAACAAAAAGGGAATTCGGTAAATGTGTGACACTGTGGGCAGCGAAGGGACAGGTTTGACAAAACCCTGTTGTGAAAGGCTCTCAAGGCCTGATCAAACCTGCCAAATCTCATTGGCATGATGAGTGGCCACAAAGGTGCTCTCTTTGGCAGGAGTCACAAACAATAAGCTATTTTTTTCCATGGCAGGTGATACAAACCTTTTCTTCTATATATTCGTGATCTACCAATGCCACCTGCTATAAAGTCAGCTTTAAAGAACACCTTTTCATGCATTGCTTTTTTGAAAAGAAGATGAGGGTTGCAGAATAATAAAAATAGATGAAACAATAAAAGCAAGTAAAGGATGAAATCTGGTACTTTCTGCTCGTGTTTATCCAGTACAGCTGGAAAATACTACTTTTCCGAAGCCATGAAAACACTACAGCTTGAATTAAATTTTTTTTCAGAATCATCTGTTTTCCTTAAAGTTGAATTAGATGTTATTTAAAAAAAAAAAGTCTCAAGTGAACTTCTTAGAACTAATCTTATAACTTACTAGCTATCTTACACTTCTACCTGCTACCTCTTCTCTTCATTTGCAAGCACTCACCCAAATCCCAGGAGCGAAATTCGGAGCAGGCATTCAACACACAGGAGACGTGATTTTGCTCTGAGACTCCTCCACATGGTTAAAATTCCCATTGGCTGTTTAAGGATTTAGATGCTAAAGTAGACTTGCCTGGAGAATATGGCTGTGGCCCAGATCTCAATCTCTTTAACTCAAAAAATTAAGATGTGTTATGAGAAAGGATCTTCTAGAAGTCAGTCCCTTTCCCTGAAGTTTCACTTCATCCCCAGTGCTCACAATAGGTGAGATAACATCTACTGCCTCCTGTGCTAGGAAGAGCACAGATATATTGATCCCATATTTTGCTCATTATGGGGAAAAAAAATAGTGTTTGTTTTTCTTTTTTATTCCGTGCTAGGTCCGAACACTTGGGGCTGTGAACTCAATGTTCACTAGGTGAGAAAAAGCTGTTAAAGTTACATTTTCTGTCTATTGCCTATAATGTATATGCAGTGGTAAATAAACAAATTGAGTAAAGCCTAAAAAAACCAAGAGCTGTCAGTATTCAAAATCTTACAACCCAATTTCCTAACCCCAAATTTCACACATCAAGAAAAGCTAAACCGGCATGTTGATCTCATCTGATAAAGCAAATGCAATGCTTATTTCCTTTGTAAACCATTTAACCAGATGTAATTTTGATAGTGGAAAGGAAACAATACAAAAAGGATTCATTAGGAATCATTTGTTTACTGATTTAATTTTTTTTTCCCAGCTGTAGTTTACTTTGGAAAAAGGGGAGCTCAACCATTAATTAAACAATGTAACAGGCAATGTTCATTCACGATAGTATGACTTATAACAAAGCATTTGTATTGTTAGCAGGAAAATTATGTGACTTAACAAAAAGATTAATGTTCCTTTGTATTATAAAGATATTAATTCATTAATTATTAATTATTAAATGCTGTACATGAAGTGAAAATTTAGAATAAGACAGCATCATTATAAGAGGAATGATATTTCACAATAAGGCAACAGGAGAGAGGGAAACGAAAGCATATTCTAACCATACCTCTTTTTCTGACAATAGGATAAAATCTAGAGGTGATTTAAAATTATATTTACCAAAAGCTTTAATAATATTTTAATACAAAGAACTAGTAAAAGATAAAAGGATTTTTTGTTGTTCCTTTGTAGATGTAGGACTCACTATAACAACTTTCCTATTGATTCGCACGGAGAAGACTGGGATCCATAGCTTTCTGGTGAAGCTAGTGGCAATATCTGGTAGTATTATTAGTAATAGTTAGAGCACAACAATTAAAGCACACAGAGGAGAGATCCAGAAAATGAGCGTGTTTACAAATATTATTGAAAACACATGTTTGAGTCCCATGTAAATAAATCTTTATCTTTTACTGCTGCCTTGATCATTTGATCATACTTTTGATATACTTTTTTTTTTTTAGCATTCATATGAATACAACTTGCACTTTATTTTAAATTAAGGACATTGTGATCTAACTGTATCACAGCTCCATTCCTTCTACCATCGTTAAATTCTGTTATCAGTTGGTCTTTTTAACCAAGAAAAAGTGGTCTGTGTGTTCCCTCAGATAGTTTATTCAACAGAGGTTGTTTTAACCTCAGGTTATTAGCCTATTTGCAAAGTAATTTAGTGAGTGAAAACGCTGCTGAAATCCATATTCATGTTTAGGAAGATTTCATTGTAGCAGACACTTGTATCATTTTACAGCATAACCCCCTCCAACAACGCTGATATAACATAATTGCTCTGACTGCAAAACACAAAGCAAGGACTCAGAGTGCTCAGGCTTTCCCAGTGACCTTACTTACTCTCTTGCAGTGTCTCAGGGTGATGCATAAACTGGAAAACAAACTGTGTAACAGGACAATGTTTAGGCCAGAGTGAATTTCTAGGCAATTTTCCTGGGGCCCCTATGGGTTTAAGCAGGGCTTCACATCGTGTGGAGCTCCCCGGATGCAGAAGAAGGGCTGATGCACACGATGGACAGTTCCAGGCTTGATGGTTCTGAATGGTTTTGCATGTAGTTTCCACCAGAAGCTTCATATAGTAGGCCATACCCAGGAGGCTTGTATGGTGTTCACAGACACCTCATATCCCATCATGGGCAGAATTGCTAAATTCTCCAAAGGAGTTTTCCAGTGGATTATTGTATATAGTGGAAGGGTGTTCATCTTCCCAAAACCGTAGCTTGCATCCCGTCCTTTCTGAAAAGGGACATGCACATATTTATACTTTTCTTCTGTTTGTTACAAAAACAGAGCTGTAAATAAACTCCAGGTTACTACAGGAACAACGAAATTAAACTGTGTGTGCACTGAGTGCACAGAGCAGTCCAAGTTCTGCTGCTGCATACATTTTTGTACAATCATAGAAATTAGAGACAGTAAAATCCTACTCCATCTTCCTGCAAAACTTCCCTGGGCTTTCCGTTGTTTTTTCTCACTTCAGTGTGAAATATCATGGCAGTTTTCCTGAGGAAAATATTCTGTAGCCCAGTATCCTTCACTATCAAGAAACTATTTCCTGTTTCTTTGTCTACGTTTTAATCTTTTCATCTCATTATGTGTTTCCAAAATTTCTCGACTCTTTCTGCTGGTGGAATAAAGCTGCCCTTCTTTGTAAAAGTATTTTCAGACTCAAACTATTCTTTTTGGGCAATTTTTTTCAAAGAAAGTAAGGTGACCCGCTTTGACAAGGCTGTGTTCTGTGTTCCTGGTGGGTTACAGAGCTACTTGCTCTGTGCAAGTGCAGACTCGCTCTTTGCATTGAGTCCTGGGGAGGAAACTTCCCTGGGGGCTCTCCTGGCCAAGGAGAGTGATCTAGTCAAAGGAGACACCATAGCCCTGTTTTTAAAAGTGCAGTACTGGAATACTGAAAGTTCAGTTGTGTTTTGTTTGTTTTTTTTTGTTTGTTTGTTTTTTTGTTGTTGTTGTTGTTTGTTTGTTTTGTTTTTGTTTTTTTTTTCCTATTTGAGTATTTCTTTGTGCTAATAGACTGGTGTGTGTTTGGGTTTTTTTCAGCTTTGTCACTTTTGCCATGCAAATATTAACTGATTAAATTTCACAACTTCTGTGTCAAATCAACTAGCAATACTGCAGTTTTGATCTGTTATTAAAGTTCAGAAAGATTAAGTCCTTGTCGGAGGCCAGGCAGGAAGTCTGAGGCAGAGTTGGGGGGAAAAAATTCCCAACCCTACTCTTCCAGTGGTTTAGCCACAAGAACATCCTTCTGTTTTGAGTAGCATGTTTTTTCTATTAAAAAAAAAAATAACAAAAAAGAACAAAGACACATGGGACCATCAGTTTTAGAGGAGCTGAACCATGGTGGTTTTATGGTTTGGCAAATGGAGAACATACCTATAACTCCAGTACTGAAAAATACCAGAGACTCTGGCTGCAAATTACTTGACCAGGATATCTTACTCTGCTTCTTTTAACCTAAATACGTCCTTTTCTACCCATCTCAAAAGCATCATTTTTTTTTTTAGCCTTTAATAAGAACATCAGAGAAATTCAGTGAGCAATCTTCGGAACGCTGATTATGTGGTTGATGCTGGACTGACCACTGTTAACTTCTATTAAGTGTCTTATCTTTATCACCAATGCCATTTTTTAAGGTAAAATGGTTTAAGAACAACAGAGCAAAAAAGATGCATCAATCTTATTAATTAAGTTATATGGATATTACTCCATATCTTACCCAAAAGGAACTTATCAGTGCTTTATACTGTTAACAGCAGTATTTTTATTATTGTCTGGGATGTGCAGCAACCTAATCTACAAAGGCTACTCTAAACTACGAGGGATTTGCCAGAACTGCTGCATAGGCAGAGTCCCTGGAGAAGGAGCTTAGATAGCAAATGAGGATTATTGTGCTTTACACCAACTCCCAGCAATGTAAATGATACAGGCAAACAAATCTGCTCTTTGAATTATTTGCATCCATACGGAGGAGCCAGGGAGGCAGAGCTGTGTCACTCGGGGATGCACGGGCTGACATTGCGAAGTAGCGAACTGTGTGGAGCTACCCTAGTGCTGAGATCTTTGAGTGTCACACATGCCCTTGAAGCCTTTTTTTAGGAGCTAGAAGTGATAATTTGTTTGGAGAAACGAGATAGCTTGTCTTACAGATACAATATATGTTCTTATCTAATTTCTGTCCTTTCCAGCTACATCAGTTTGAATTTGTATTTGAAAAACCCATAAAACTTTACCTTTAAACTCAATGGCTTTTCAAGAGGTTTTGCAAAGTAAGCATTTATAATATGTGGTCAATGTGTATGCATTTGTGTTTTGATCTATTTTGTTATGTTGGACTGATTTTTAAACCATCTAATTGTTTTTAAAATTATGTATCTAGCATAAGAACCTTATTTCTGAGTTAAGACACCTTAGGAGTGGTTATTTAATAAGACCAGGGAATAATGAACTCTTTTCAGTAATACCAACAGCTGTGCTACAATAATCTGTCACTGGAATTTGATCTATTCTTGTTTTATCTGATAACTGTCCCCACTTGTGAAAAGTCAGGCTATATTCATGGTTGACTTTTTTTTTTTCTTTCCAGAAACCGGGATATAAACCTGAGTGTGTAGATTTGTGTGGTGCTCGCATTGAGTGGACCTCAGAGAAATCCAGCAGAAAGAATGTCTTTCAGGTAAGAGGCAGTCCATGCATTTCATTGCTCATTTGAGTATAAACTCTGTTAAGAGGTAGGTTTTATTCCCTCAGTTTTAATAACTAGAGACTTAATACAACGTTTTTCTTACGAATACAGGAGTGTAACTTTTTATCAAGCATCAGTTTACTATTTTTCTAAGAGAAGGATTTCTGATGACTGAGTCTCCTAAACACATGAGAACCTGTTGATTTATTGATTAATACTCTATATTCAATTTGTTTTTAAAACTTAGTAGGTAATTGCTTTGGGTTCAGGCCTAGAATCTTGACCTAAAGGACTTCCATAAACACAACTTCTTGAAACTGCTTATACAAGCATTGCTCCAACACAGTGTGGTTATTCTGTTTATTTTTATTGCTGTTCAGGGTCCTCAGACGGTGATGACCCAGGTTCATTTCTGGAAGGGGAGGGAAGGATTTTAAAAGCTTGCCTCTGTCAGAGCCAGCGTAGAAGGACATGTATTTCTCATAGGACTATTCTTCATTGATGGAAAATAATATTATTTAATTACTTCATCTCAATCCCATTGAATTGAAAGGGAGGATCAAGGCCCAAGAAGATGAAAGGATGAGAAAAACATTACTGTAAGGTTAACATTCCAAGATCTAGGGACTAAAGTAGTTTATTGCAACATCTTCAGGTTTTGGACATAATCCTGCTCCCATGAATATCAGTAGAAATGTTTTTTTTTTTGTTTCACTAAAAGTTGCATCAAGCCACATCAAAACATTATTCTCTGTGAACTGAATTGTTTCCCAGAGTTCTAACATTCAGAATTTTTAACAATACAAACAATAAAGGGAGGAGAGTTGCAGAAGGGAATGTGTCGGGGTCAAGATACTGTTAGTTACCAGATAGTCCTTTGGCATCATCACCAATTAAACATGCTGGAGGAACCAACAGTGCCTGGGTCTGGAGTTTGAGGAAAAAAAACCCACTACAGACAAAAATCCTCTAAGGGACTGTACATGGCTTCTTGAAAAGAAACTTCTTTAGGTCAATTGTGTTCTACAGAGACTTTTTCAAGGTTTGTTTTTCTAGACATCTTTCTAAAGCACATGCAATATTTAGAAATATTCCTCTTCTTCAAGAGAAATGAGACTTATACTTTTATACCCCCCACATCCTTCAGGTTGTCTTGAGACAACACTTGGAGCTTTGTCATTTCCTAGGTATTTTTAGAATAAATATTTTGGTTTTGCTGTCAATCTTCAGCTTTTTCACTTGGAATGTGATTAAGTATAACCTTAGCCTTCACTCCTGCAACCCCCTGAGCACATTGACAAGTCTTCTGAGCTTCTAGGGTTTATTTCTCATTTTGCAGTAAGCAAAATTTCTGTTTGGAAATGCATATTGGAGTGGTGATTCATTGCAGTTAATACATTTCCAATGTAAAGACAAAAGCAGCTCTGTTATTGATTTATCAAACTGGTTGTACGAAGACTTTGCAATGCATTTTCTTCTCACTTCTGTTAGTGTGAGGTGTAACTCCCCTGAATCAGAATAATGTGAGAAAGGGAACTCATGCACTACTGTTTGAACCCATTAAAACGTGTCTTCATCAAGCCAATAAGTGAGTGGGAGAGACATTAAGAAGTAAAAGCATGGGAGGAAGGACATATGTTAAGACACGTTTTGAAAAGGGATGGAGTATTGTTTAGACAGAGAGCTACAAGAAGATTATGCCAGATGGTAAGAGCGAAAGAGGAGAAGGCTTTGGCATCAGTAGTGGTGACATTTTGGGAAAGGAAAGGACTGAACGAGACTGGTGCTACACGAGCAGATAGAGTGGGAAGGGGACTAGAGAGAGCGCGAAGATTTATGAGATAGTCTGGAGGGAATCCAAGGCGAGTTCGAAAGCGGAGAGGTCAGTTTGTACCTGGATACTGAGTATTTCAGGAAACGCTTCTGATGATCTGCTTATCCCTAGCGGGTGGGAATAAGATTGATAGTATGTGTCTACTTATTCATAGATCTGTTCAAATGAAAAGAACATGGGTGATTTTTTCAATTTTTTTTTGTTCTGACCTAAATATAGATGAATTGCATTGCCATTTGATTAAATACATTAGTTGCCTAACTCTGAAATGATCAGAAATAAGTATGCTTATATCTTCAAAGCATGGCAACAAAGCGTGGTTGGTGGGGTTTTGTTTCATTGCTGTCTGAATAACAAAACATTATTTTCTGATTCGAACAGAGCAATGGTTTCTTTCTGCTAATGTGTTGTACCAGGAGTAGATGCAGAATTTTGAGTTTGATTTAGCCTGGGTGCTCAATTTGAGTTCATGAATTATAGATTAGAAATAGAAAATGACTATTGAGATTTTGGTTTGAAGAAAAAGAAGGAAATTTTGAATTTAAAATCTAAGCATATGACAGTTAATGGATGGTAACAAGAAGATGAAGTATTAGGATCATCATAAAGAAAATTAATTGGAAACATGATCGATGGAAAAAAAAAAAAAAGAGGAAACTGCAAGTAAATTATATTCAGGCAGTAAGATTTGGGTGTCTGCTCATGATCATGAGGTTTTCAGCAGTGTTACTCCACTCATTTTAATTGAGCTACTCCCTGTTTAACAGGATAAGTCTGATCCGTCTCTCACACTATCCAATTTGTGCATGCAATCTATTTCTGTTCTTGATGAACATAGTAAGGTTTTTTTCCCAAGTTTTCCTTAATAGTAACTGAAAATATGCACATCTTACAAAATATAACCTTCTGATTTTCCTGAATTTATTTTATTGATGATATAGCTAGCACCAAGGAAAAGAACTGGTTAGAAACAGCTTCACATGATGTGGGGTAACGTAGCAGTTTGCAGTGAGATACCGTGCTGTTTGTTCTTGTTGGCTGAATGACGCGATACACTAGTTCTTCATCAGAGGAGTGGTGAATAAAAGGAGATTTATGTTCAAATCACATGCTTTAAATATTTCTGCTAAGTGCTAGTTTGCTCTTTGGTGTTTAGCCTGAAATTTAAAGCACTGAGGATTAAAAGGATTACAACATAATCTTAAATAATCCTAAGTGTCATTTACAGAGAGATGGTTGTAATAACTAAATAAAACCATGTTAAGGGATGGCAGTGTTGTCAGTTAGCAACTGGTACAGAAACAGCTCCTATGTCACTCTGTCGTTCTCCTCTTTCCTTTATTTGGCTTAGTTTTGTAGTGAGTAGGTGCTTGATGCGGGTTATCAAAAAAAAATAACATGATGAGCTGCTTTTCAGTCAATACTGACACGGCTGCTGAGGCATCAGTAACTAGGTTAATTTAGAGATTTTCTCAATATTCAACGTTTTCTGCTTCTAGTAAACTTTTCAACTGGAGTTTATCCTTTCCCCTGCTTTCCTCATCCTCTACTCTAAGTCAAGCAGTCCTTTTAATTTCAAATTCAGCCCAGACGTCGTGGAAGATGTGCTATTGACCTCTGGCTTCATAATTCTGGAGCTTCATTAGCACAAAGTCTTGTGGCTGTAGACTATTTCCTTGAAGAGGTTTTGGAAGATTTCTCTCAGATGATTCAAAAAAGAAAATGAAAAATAAGAGAGAGTGGAAGAGTGCAAAAAAAAAGGTCATGAGCAGCATACTTACAAATCTGTGAAGCTGCTTAATAGCACCATCATTTAACTAACAGAAATTTTTTAGTTCCTTTAGTAATATTTTTTCCCTATGTACCTCTTGCCACAGGTCTGGTGTGTTATTGTTTTTTGTTTCAAGAAACTGCAGCTGTAAGGGGTTACTCATTCATATGCAATTAAGAATTGTAAATGTATTTTACAAATAGAGAAATCTGTATAAGACATACAGTATTTCAACAGTGAGACAGCTGAAAGTACAACTGTACCTATGTGTAATATGAAAGAATTTATCTTGCAGCTGTTTCATATATAATAACACTTATGGCACTGATCTAGGGTAACTCCCTTGTCCTTGAAGCTATCCAGCTTTGTCCAAGAGCATAATCTGAATGATAAGCTATTTTGTTCTACATTCTGTAGGATCAGTATAGTATCTGGATGCCTCCCAGGAATGTTTTAAGTCACTACTTTCTGCCATGGGAGGGATCATTTTCTTTTCCATGATCTCTCTAGAGGAAGCACTGAGAGTGCAATGTGGAGGGGCTTGGGCTGGGATTGGTATTTGGATTTCTTTGTGTGTTTTTAAATGTAAATGCTGTATAGAGGAGGCAAATCTGAGAAAGCCACCTTGCACTCAGATGGATGTAAAGCTTCTGGTAGGTCCTTATCAGCAGCTGGAGCGTGTTCCCCATCCAGAACCTGCCCCAGAGAACGTGCTGTTTCCTGAGCCTGACAGTGCCCTTGCCTGCACCTCCTATGAGACCCGCAGTAACCTTTGCTGGCTTTGAATTAGATACGTGTTAGATGGACCTGTTGTGATTTTAAAACATCTGTAGAGCATTTTGCCACTTCCGGAGGTTACTGCTGTGCTTGTGGTTTAATTTCTATCCCAGGGACCCGAATATATTATTGCCTAATTAAAAGACCGTAGCCACATCACACAGTTATTAGACGATGTCAGCAAGAGGTTCTTTAAATAATAAACTTATAATTAGTTTAAAAAAAGCACAAGAAATGGTCTTAATAATCCTCTTAGAGATGTTCAAGTGTATATTTTTATGTAAGAAGCACTCTGGTTTCATTGGTGTAAGTGGGAGATCTTGAACACTACAGCGTGGAATGGGCTCTGTGTTGTGTTTCTATTTCTCTCTTCTAACTGTCTTGTTAGTGACCTTCCCAGCAAAGCCCCTGCCAAAATATTCAGTAAAACCTAATCAACAGATGCAGAAAATCTTCTGACCTCTCCATCTATCAGCTGTTTTCTTTTGTAACCTGAATACAAGACCTGTGAATGCATTTTTTTTCCTCAAATTTAGTTGTCTTTATTCTTTATATTTTCCATTTTGAAAGTCACATAATACTTACCATATTTGACAGAAATGCATACAAAATGCAGAGTCAGAGCAGTGGATGGTGGACACTTCAAATATATAGCATTTATACTGATTTCAGGATTCTGGGACCCAACTTTTATTTGAATTTTATGATTGCGTAGATCTGTGGACATTTTTGGGAAAACTTTTGATTTACATCTGCTGAAAAATAGGCTCTTTATTAATTGCCCTATTATCTTTTAATTTCTCTTAAACCAGAAGCAAATGAAACTATGCTTTCTTTAGTTCATTGTCTTACTTGAGTCCCCAAATTTGCTGAGGTGTCAAGCAGTTCAGAACACGATCTTTGCTTTTGGAATCTGCTGTTACAATAGTGCTCGTAGCATGCAAGACCAGGCTGGATCTTATGCAAGTGATGGCAGTAGAGTTGTGTTTTCATTGCGTATCTGTATATCAAATTTTTATTGTTGATTAAAAAAGAAAAGAGAGAGAGTACATAGTGTAAAAAGAAAAATATCCTTGATTGTGGGGAATGTTTTGCAGAAAATAGAAAATTGCACACAATACGCACTCTAAACATTATACAATTGAGAAGTCACTTTGCCTTTATCGATTTTAACATGATATTTTAAGGTGATAAAGAGGAGAGACATTTAGAGATGACTGGTAATTTTTTTTTTTTGGTGTATATAAAAGGCAGGTGTAATTGTAATCACTTTACCTGTGTTGACAGTAGCTGCTCCCTGAGACCCAAGGAGGTGTTCCAGGTTATTAAAGAACACAATAGGTAGAAGCATTAGCTGAGAAAGAAAAAGATCTTAATTTAGTCCAGAATAAGCAAGAGCCTGCTAACTGGGGCACTCGTATAAGCTGTGTGATATGCAGTTTCACCCTTGTTTCAGAAGTGCTAGGTGAGCAATGGTCAGGCTTTAACCACCCTGGGCGAATGAGCGTGTTTGCCTTCTCTCACCAGTGTTTCACACTTAGATTTAATGTTACTCACATTAGCCCAAAGAAAGTATATTGAGAGTGAAATGAAAATCAGGTTGCTTTGTAAACATGGACACAAAAATGTTTGATGTGAATCATGTTTTAAGGAACGCTGGGTAATAAAGCCAGTTTCCCCCCAGAAAATGTGGTGGAGGACCTACAGGAAAGCAGGCTTTTTACAAGGGCAAGTAGTGACAGGACGAGGGGGAATGGTTTTAAACTGAAAGAGGGGAGATTTAGATTAGATATTAGGAAGAAATTCTTTACTGTGAGGGTGGTGACACACTGGCCCGGGTTGCCCAGAGAAGTTGTGGCTTCCCCCTCCCTGGCTGTGTTCAAGGCCAGGTTGAATGGGGCTTGGAGCAACCTGGTCTAGAGGAAAGGTGTCCCTGCCTGTGGCAGGGGGGTTGGAACTAGATGGTCTTTAAGGTATCTTCCAACCCAACCCATTCTATGATTCTATGTTTCAAACTATGTACAGTTTGAAAATAGACAAGATATCATGAGGAAAACACTGGACTTTGACGATGGTGTACGTTTAAAGGGTTTGGGAAACTGAGTCTTCAGCCTCTATAATAGAATTTCAAGGAACTTCTGTATATTCAACCTCTTTAACAGAGTTTCAAGCATTTCAAGGAACAGCAACTTTATTCATAAAACTGTCAAGCTGAACAGTTAAGGTAGAGCTGCTGCAAAGTTATAGCTAATATATTTCTTTCACTTTCTGTGGTTCCTCTGTCTGCTTTGGGGTAACACAAAACCTCAGTGGTGTCAGCAAAGGCTTTATGTATTTTGTGACTACAAAATCAGGATAGTAGGGTTTTTTTTATTAAAATAATTAAAATCCTAGTCACCAATTTACTGATAATGTGAAAATGTTATTACTTTTCAGAAATAGCAAAGTCCACTCCTAATAAGCAACATTTTGTTGTACCTGGCTACTTGAAGGAAGAGCCAAAATTCTCTACAAAACTTTGTTGATTTGTAGCTAAATATCATCTTAGCTAGACAGTTCCTTTTTTTCCAATTACTGTCCCATGAAAAATTTCATTAAAATTTCACCATGTTGGTAAAAATATCACTTGAGAAGTGTAACTTCAACGGCTCGCAGAGGTTTTGAAAAGGCCTGAAAGTCTGGATGAAGAGCTAGCTGCTGTGGGCATGGTGATGCTGCAGATCGCCTCTGCTGTGGTACTCACTGCAGGCCATGAAACGTCGGGGCAACCAGCTCCTGTAACACACCGGAGCTTGGGGTCTCACTGAAACCCAGAGAACTCCACAATGAAATTGAAAAGCGAGCCTAAGTTTTCTGTGAAGATCAGGCTGATTTAAAAACCCCACAACTCGTATTCCCCAAATCTGACTTTATGTGTACATAGATGTCTCTCTGCTAAAAACGATTATTATAATAGCTCACCGTGCTTTTTTAAGAGCCCATCTTCTGACGGATGTAAGTGCTGATATGTGAGTGACTGTGACAGGTATGAGTGGCTGCGTGCGCTCATACACATGTGCTTCTTAAGAAATTATGTGAATCACTTAGCTTCTGACAGCTACGCTGCAGCTTTCGGAAGTACAGATGTTATTTGTCCATCAGAAAAGAAAATATTTATTTCAAGCCACAGGCATTTTCTGCGTGGCAAAAATAAAACATAACAGCACTTAATGCTTAATGTGCATGTGAAATGATTTTGTCAGGGGCAGAAGCACAGCTGAACATAAGGGTCTGGACAAATATGTGAGTGCACAAGAAGCACCTTGTGCCTTGGATAACGCCGAAGCAGTCCGGGCAGCTTACCCATGAGCAAAGTGCAACAGTGGAGCTGCTTATTTTTTCCATCATTTTTCGGCTGAATTGATGGAAGATTGTGTTGGTTGTTTCTTTTTTTTTGTTTCTTTTCTTTTTTTTTTTTTTTTACAGCTGAAGAAGCGAGTGGCGTTTTGCAGCTCGCATGCGAAATGGCAGTGGGCTGCAGCCTCTTGCTGCATTATTCATAAACATATTGCTGCCATCTCGTGGGCAGCGCACGAGCCGGTGCGGGCAGTGGTGTGGGCAGTGAAGGTGGCCAGTGCCACCAGGGCTGTGGCCAGTGCCGCCAGGGCTGTGCCTTTCCCCAGGGAGGACCAGCTCTGCAGAGAATGGGGTGCAGGTCACTTAGCACCCACCATCACCGTAGCGAGCATTTTTTAAGCATCTTTCGGCAAAAATCGGTGTCTGGCGGAATAGTTTATATTAATAACATTTATTTTAGCTGGTTGCTAAATGAGGTAATGTCTGCTTTTAGGAAGGAATAGTGCTGCCGTAAACCTGTATTCTCTAAATTATGCATGCGGTATTAGTTTTATGTTTTAAAATGGTGATTATCTTCCGATCAGCGAGGGTAAATAGCTTCATAAGGACGGGCTGGTTCAAGATAAAGCACGTAATGAGAATTATTGCTACAGATATCCAGTTTGGCAAAGTTGGTAAAGCCCAGGGTGCTCTGATGTGGGGCCTTTGGCGCTGTGTTTTGTGTACGCATAAAATGGGTAAAATGGTGTTTTCATAGACCTGGCAATCAACAGCTGAAAGGGAGTGCAGACATGCGAAAGGAGCCTGGCTGTCCTGATTCTTTAGTACTCTAAGGTTTTGTGATTCTCCTGAGTGCAAACAGCTAAATTAATTTAAAAGCATTATGATTTTTGCAGCTTTCTTAATGTAAGTTAATATTAAAAAAAATTGTCTTGATGCAAACATTGCACAGGATCCCTTAATTTATCGAACTCTTGAAAAAAAAACCAAGAGAAAAATGAATCCTAAATGAACTCACTCAGAGATAATCAAATCTGACTTGTTTACATGTTTGGTGCTGGTATTTCTGTATTCAGCCACTACATTTTTTAAAATCTTGGCGAAGCCACTTCGCTCCATTTTTGTGTCTCTCTTTAATGAGTGAGGCAGATATTTAAAGTTGGCTGGGCACTGCGAGCCTTGGCTGTCCTCTCTCTGAAAGGCAGCACCTCGCATTTGTGTGCAAAGGGATGCCAGACGATATGGTAGGGATTCACATTTTTTGTGTCGCAATGATTTCTATTGACATTCTTTGGGGAGAGGATGGTTTGGGATGTTTCAAGGTGTTAACTGGACAATGGCTGGCAATTAGAATGCAAGGGGAGAAATGCAAATAGTGACCTGCCCTCACTTTTGGATAATATACCGGATTTCAGCAGAGCAGTCATTCTTAGGCTGTGATTCATGGACCACTAATGGGACAGGGAGACTTTTTGAAATGGTAATACAAGCGTAGTCAGCCTGAGAAGACATTTAAGGTAGTTCCCAGATGGTACAAATGAAAGGAAAACCCAGAAGAATATTTTCCGCAAGGGACCCTGGCTTTTCAAACCTCCTCCTCAAGTTTATTGATTTAGGGGATGCATCTCCAATTGATCCTATTTATAGAGTATTTTTATATGGATTATGAGAGTTGTTAAAAAAATGAGTTTGAGTTTAGGGGAATGGATTGCTTGAATTCTGGTGTGGTGGGATTTTTTTAAATTTTAGTTTGTTTTTTTTTTTTATTTCTTTGACTTTTCTCTGATTTGGGGTGAACAAATTCCTAGGAATTTCATGTAATTACATCTGCAATTGCGTCTGTAAAACAGGGTGATCCAAGAAGCTTAGCAAATATTGCTTTTGGAAAACAAAGCTGCAAAGAGGACTTGTGGTTTTCTTACCATTTCGTTTAAAAATAGACTAACTTAAATTTTCACATGATTTTAACACTTAAAATCCACAGCCCTTCAGTCAGCCTCCCTTTGTTTCATTTTTTTTTGATCACAGTCATGATTGTTACAAATACATTATTATTTAAAATTTTAACCTACTTGAAACCTAGAAAGTGTTTAGCTTCCCCCCACCCCCCAAATTCAGAGTTTACAGGTAAACTTTTACAGATGGAGCTTTAGACTAGTTTTCCAGGATGGAAAGTGTGCGTTTGTACAAGTGAATATTTGTATGAGAGCACATGTTAATTTAAGAAAACAGGAGATTAAGATCCTCTTAAGTAATAGAATTGTTATTATTTTCTATTATTTGTACATAGCCATCACTAGGTGGAGGCATACTTTACATATTCCATTGAACATGTCATCTGTTACGGACTGAGATGAATTGCATCGATACTGCATCGTTAAGTGAATGATACACTTTTTAACCCGAACTGTTGAAGTAACCTGTTACCAACAAACGCCCAACTCTCAGCCAGGCTAAGCAGACTTGTGCTTTGACCACGACTACTGCTGAAAAACAATGAAAATTGAATATTTTTTTAATCGTGGGCTGTACAGAGATTTCTTGAATTAATTCAGAAGCATCATTCATGTATGGTAAATTTAAAAGGAGACAAGCAGGTGTCATGGAGCAAGGGATTGAAATAACCAATATCTACCCATTTCAATACCTCACCTTCCAGTACTTAAATCAATGTAGGATGAATTGACTAATTTTTTTACTTCTCTTGTGTTCATGAGCTGATAGGGCAGAGTCTGTATGAGCTGGTCCTCAGCTAGCACAGCTCAAGCTGCGTGTTTGAGAGGCCACAAATGGAAACACTCAGGTGTCAATGTGGGAGTCAGAGACAAGAATCTTTCTCCATAGTTCTACTACTGTGTTATGGCTCTTCACAGCTTATAACATCCGCTGGCTTTTATTGTAGCAGAAAGAAGGAGCATGGTGCACAGATTATAAAGAAAAAATGCAATTTATTCAGAAAACAATCCCTATCTTTTCAAGTAAGGCACAGATTCTCTTCTAAACATGCTGATAAAAGTGGGGAAAATACATTTTTACGTGTCTCTCATTTCAATATATTTTAGAGAATGGTGTCAGGATTGTTGAGAGAGATTTCCTGAGCTTTGTAGTTTCTCAGCCCCAAGCTGGCATAAGAAGACATTACTGTGGCCTCGAGATTTGTCACCTTCCTCAGGGTGCTCTGGACCTGCTGAGGCTGGGCTCTGCCATCCCTCAGGGCACAGTCAGCAAGTTACACCTTGGGGCAAGTGCCTCTCTCACCCCTTCCATAGACAGGGGTGTAAAAACACCGTAATGGAGCTGAAATATGCTCCCCTCTCTTTTTTTCCCTCTGTATATTATTATTTTTTTTATTTGGATTTGGAATCACACTTTTAATAATTATATTCACAATCTAAAATTAAATAAACATTTTGTTTAGCGCTCACAGAATTGCCAACCAGTGCTCAAGAAAGGATGTCCAGCAATTTATCAGCCTGTAGAAAATAATTATAGCAATATTTTGAAATGCATTGCTTATAGTTTTGTTTTGATTTATAGAATGTAAATAATCAGTTTTGATTCTTCTGTTTCAAATGGCTTTTTTGGAACTAAGGCTTTGAATAAGAGTCCCTCAAACCAAGCTGTTACTCCTGGGAAATTCTGTAGTGGTATGTTACTGGCATTTGAAAAATACACACCTTCTGAGAAAAAACAGGAAAATTCTGTCAAACAGACTGATGGGAATTCCCAAGTTTGGAAATGCAAGTTCAGCTGGAAAACAATGGCAGCACAATTCAGCTAAGGCTGGAGTTGGAGTGAGAAGGAACATGTTTTCACCGTTGTACGAGGTTTTTTTTCTTTTTTTTTCATTGTCATTCTGGAAACAAATATTCTACATGAACAGTTAAAAAGTGCAAAGTAAGGAATAAGAGTAATGTGTGTTGGAGTATAACATAGACTTTACTCGTGTAGAAAAGTGTGAAGAAATATGGTAAAATTGAATGTAAACAAAGAAACGGGGAAAATAAATGTGGGAGTGAAGAACCATGTACAGGGAGTAGGAAGAATGTAATCCAATAGTAGAAGATCAAAGGAAGGGAAGCCAATTTTTTCAAATATTCGGTAATAACTTAGATGCAGCAAGGTAAAGGATCTGAACAAAGGGTCAGAATATCACAAATGGGAAGGGGAAAAACATTATATATAGCAAGGAGTACACTTTTTTTTTTTTTTAAAGGATCAATTATTATCTCCATCTCCTGGTATTTCAGGGCTCTCTTATAATTACTAGTATTATTTTCACTCCCTCTCCTGCACACATGCTCCATCTCGCCCCCCCCCTTCCAGACAACA
Source organism: Nyctibius grandis (assembly GCF_013368605.1). Classification (NCBI taxonomy): domain Eukaryota; kingdom Metazoa; phylum Chordata; class Aves; order Nyctibiiformes; family Nyctibiidae; genus Nyctibius; species Nyctibius grandis. The sequence continues at coordinate 39,226,657 of NC_090666.1, forward strand.
CTTCTCCACTTGCGCAGATTTGAGGGGGTAGGAGGATCTCAGGGGTCCTTTGCAAGATGCTCGTTCCCCACCGCAGAGTGTGGCATTGCCAGGACTCTTCAGGGGACTCTCTGCCAGCTATCCTTAAAAGCTTGCAGAGGAGTGGGAGAGGATTTGCATACTGCCCAAGCAGGGACAGATTTGAACACCCCTCTCTGCTGCATAGTGCAGTTCTGAGTAAATAATGACACCGAAATCATTGCAGCTTCTGTAGAGTAGGTGCTGGGCTATGTCAAGCTATTAGGGTCTGTCCCTTATTTCTTTCCTCCCTCCCCTCATAAGATGCTCCTTTTTTTTTTAATTCAAACGGAGATTTCTTTTCACCTGCACTTTTCCCCCTCTAATTTTATTTTTCTCTAGTCTTGTTTTCTTTTCCTTTACTCTCTATTTTACATTTTTGTATTTTAATAACATATTTTAAGCCATTTTTCTCCAGCTCTCAATGTGATGACAGTATATCCTGATGGAAAGATAATAATGCCCAAGGAGGTTTTCTTTTATGAATTCTGCTGGTGTTACTTTCACATGCACAAATATATCATCTTGATTTCTAGCTCTGGGTCATTTCATTGCTCTTGTATGTCTTGCTACGAGATGTTTCCTGTAATTAAAAGATTAGGTTAAATAGATTATTTGTGCTGCCCTGTCTACATAAATGTTCTGTTTCTCTGCCTCTAGATACTGGCTTTTGTGTTTTAAGGCAATGTTGTGGGACACGGAGTTGCATCATGTCTCCTTTGTCTTTAAGCTGCTGACTTATTGGTAACAGAAGCAATCAAACGAGACATTTACTGCCATAGCCTCGTAGGGTCAGTGAATTAACAGGTGCCAATAAGTTCTAAAGAAGTGTTTTAATCGTTGCTGAAGTATTTAATTAATGGACTTTTTTAAAGGAGTGGTGACTGAGCAGACATAAGGCTGATAAATATTTAATGTTTGTATCTAGGGAACTTTTTCTCGCTTTCATGTAACTTGAGGTGTTTGCTAACGGAAAACAAAACCTAAATTGTTGTGTAGCATGCAATCAATGATAAGCTGCTATGAGATTGTCCAGGGTTTGGATACCTATCAGGAATTTATCTATAAGTGCTGTGACATTCTGCATTTATAGTGGGTCTTCTTTAGAGATAATTTTGGAGTCAGATTTCTCTGATACATCTAGATACCTATGTTAATACTTATGGGCTAAATCAAGTAGCCTCTATGAACTCAATTACTTGGTTGTTAAGGGTGTGCATGACTGTTTTCTCAGGCTGTCATTGTTTCAGTAACCACCATTTGTTAGGTTACTAGAAAAAAGGCTCCAGGTCCCAACGTGCTTCTGGGTCTACATGACATTCACAACACTTCCTTTAAAAAGTTATACCAGTAATGCTGTAACTATGCTTAAAACTATGGGTTTTTTTACTTGATTTGTATCATCGCTGGTTTTCCTCACTTTAGAGGAACATTTCCCTTCCTGTTACTTTCCTAAATTCTCGCTCTTTACTCTTTATTAAAAAACCCCATGTTCTCTCTGGGCTACATTTAATGTCATATAATTCCTCTCGCTCTTGAGTTCTCTTTGTTCTACTTCCTTAAAAAATCATAAATATTTTTTTTTTTCACTTAATATGCCTACCTTAAGGAATGATGCTTGTGATATGGCTCATGTGGCCCCATTGATTAAAGACTGTTTCCTTGCTTCTCCATTGGCACAACCATTGCAGTTAATCAGTGCAGCTTTTGAAACAGCAGCATGGTGGAGTTAAGTGGGCAGAGGGCATAACCGGCGCTCAGGGTGAGAGATCACTGAGGTTTGTACGGCTTAATCAATCTATATAGTCAACTGCACATTTCCCACCATTCCTGCCTCTTCTTCTTAGCTGGCTAATTGAGTGATCTCCATCCTGACCATCCTTGCACGCTGAAGTGTGAAGCTGTCTCCAGGCAGTGGCCGGGTTCCCTGGCTGGGAGAGCTCTCCCTTAGGTCTGGTGACTGGAGCAGGGCTGGCTGTCCTGTGGCTCTGCTCGTCTAAGCATTAAGTCACGATCTGTGGCGTGCCATTGCAAGTTTAGAAATGCAGAAAGTGTTGAAAAAATTGATTCTATTTGTTGTTGCAGCTCAATAGACCTTTGATCCGCAATGCTCAAGTACGCCCGGCTGTTCCAGCAGAGCCACCTTTTACCATTGTTAGTATAGTAACAGCCTTGTTATCAGGTGGTAAGAACTAATTTTGTCATATTAGGAGGGAGAAGTTGCAGTACTGCAGGATCAGGAAACACAGTATTGACCGGTCAGTGCTTTCACCAGCGACAGTGTGTGCGAGCAGCTCAATTGTGTTGTTTTGAGGCATCACGTCTAATTAAAATGGCTTGTTATTAGAGTAACAGAAGTGTGTTTATATATTGTCCAGGCCTTTTGGCTACACACAAAATGTAACTAACATCATTGGTGTCGACATCTTTTTATGAATCTCTCAGGTAATAATGGGGAAAGATAGAGGGAAAAGATTGCAGCCTGTTGTTCCCCACCTGAGAAGGGAACAGAAAGCTTCCTTAGAAGTGCCTGATCCTGAGGGAGTTAAAAAACCAGCAACTTCTGGAGGTATCTCTATGTTACTTAGAAATTCGAAGACATACAGATCTATGGAAATGATGTGATACAGGGGGCAAAACATTTATCAACAAAAAGACTGAATCTTTCAGAAGCATAGCTGACACGTACATTATACTGCAGTATATAGTATAGTATATTCCATAGTGCAGTGCACTTTTCTCCTTCTCTCACTTTTTAAGGTCTGTCTGCCTTCTACCTGCTTTTTCCTTCCCTCTCTGTATCTTTATTTATTCCCTCACTATTTGCAAACATTTTATGAGGAGTATGTGATGTGTCCATTTATTATCTCTGAAGACGGTTAGTGATAGGTTTGAAGTCATCCACGTTTTCTTTCCAGCTCTGTAGCATGTAGAGAAGAATGTGCTTGTAATCAGTCGAGGTAAAATAATTGGAAATAGGAATAATAATATAGCAACGGCCAATGTATTTGCCAGCTCGGCTGCAATGGTTTTGGTTTTCCGCTTAGTTCAGTGAATGTGTACATGGCATGTGAAGGAAAGCAGTCATTTTGTGAATTTGATGTATGCAAAACTGATAATGCAGTTATTGCAAATGTAGATTGTATCTGCTGATGTAATTAAAAATACACATCTGCCTCTGAACATGCAGTTCAGTTGTTGGGGCCTTGTTTTTAGTCTTTTAGGGACAACTGTGCCAATCTGAGCAAGTCATACAGTAACTCTGTTTGGACAAACTCTCACTTTGTTACTTTTTGTTCATAAACGCAGTTAACAAGTTCTTTTGTACTTCTTTGAGTCTTAATTGATGTAAACAAAGTCTGCATTTTATCTAATCCCACTGAAGCTTGTTAAAATTAGAGATGTGCCAAATTATTCCAAAGCAGGTTGTAAAGTAAGTGAACCATTAGATCCACTGGCTCACAAATGGCATAGACAATGTGTGCTCTGTTTGCTTCATTTTTAGGGGCTGTTTATGTTAGAACGTTCAAATCACAGTTTTTTGCATCTTTAATATTGTGTTTATTTAATCTGTATGGCAGAAGTATAGCACAAGCAGCAGGGCTGAGCTGTTTCTAGAAAAGTCCACATACACACTCCTAATTGAGCATAACTAGCAGTGAGCTCTGCTAATTTATATATCCAGCATTTTCTTTTCACAGGGATGACCATTTGTTAGCATTTTCTCTTTGCAAGAATTGTGATTTGCAAAGTTCGTTATTGCTCAGGTTCCAATGTGTTATTTTAGTGATGGTAATCTAATGTACAAGGCACCACACTAGCCTCAGCTAAATCTGCAGGGTGTAGAGCGAGCACTAAGGCATAATTTCCATGAAAAAGTTAATGGGGTTGATACAACTGCACAGAACTGACAGCCCTTCTCTCCTAGCCTGATAACTGTTAGGCTTACAGTTCTCACACCATAAACTGTTCTCAAAATCTTGTTCCTCAAGGCTTCTGTGATTCTGCTCTTCTTCCACATCTTTATCTGCTCCTTTGGCTTGTCTTCTGGAAAATGGTTCTCTCACATTTCCTGCCTCCTTTCCAGACTTTGTCCCTGTGCCAGTGCAGAACAATCTCATTTACCAACACAGCTGAGGTACTGTGTCTGCACTATAAACACAAAACTCTACACTCCTGCTCCAGTCCTCATCCCCTTCCTGCCTTGAATACAAACTGGGTTCTCTGAAGTCTTCTCATACTTAACCATGGAGGCAAGCTCAGCAGGCCTACTGTAGAGCCTGGAGAAAAGCTCTGCACTGAAATCCGGACATGTGCTGATGGTCTTGTAGTAAAGCTCACTTGACTTGATTTCCATATAAACAGCACCATAGACAGGACAGTAAAGGGGTCAGTATGGATTTCAAAATCAAGTGCTATCAAGTGTTAGTCCATCAAGTACTCATCAAGCACCAGCCTGAGTTAGCACTTTAGCAGCTTGTCCGTGCTATGTGCTGTGCCACCAGTGCTGCTCTTCTCTAAGTCCTTTAAAGCTGAATCTGCCGTCTCTCCTCTTATACTTTCACTGTAGGTTCCTAGGGACAGAGGTGATGGATTTGTTCCATGTGTACATAGTGCCTGACACTATAAGGTACACGACTGGGGCTTCATGTTAATCCAAACTATAAAAACAAGAAAGCATCCCTCTGCTCTATTTTCAAGTTTTGTTTAAAGTTGTAAAAGGTGGCCAGGGATGAATATTCTATAATTACACATTTTACAGCATCTCATAGCAATTACTGCTAACCAGAAGTTTGATTCTCAAATGCTAAATGTTAACTGAGGCAAAGATATTGTTATCTATTCAGCCAGAACATACACTGCTGCCCTCAAGGTAAAGGAAAGCAAATATAGAGAGAAGATGGCTAGTGCTGAGGATTTTCCTGGACCTTGGGAACTGGCTAGATCCACAGAAGAGTTGAGGTACCTAATTAGGAATCAGATTCATAAATACTCTTATGGACCTAACTAGCAGTGACTCTGTTTTAGCTTAATCTGTAGGGCTTTTTTCCAACCAAAAATGTCTTATGGACAATTCTTTCATCAGGTAAAGCTGAGATGATTTGGTGATGCATGTTAGACAAGACAGATCTCAAAGATCAGTATATATAGAAGTTTCTCTATCTTATCTTTCATCATTCTCTGTTTTTTTTTTTTTCTAGCTGCCAGCACCATAGTATCTAATCTTTCTAGCAAACAGGTGGCTCTTGCAGCATGCTTTACAATCAGTCAGACTTTGGCTCAGTCTAATTTGCTTAATCATATTAATTAATTACTTTTGTAAATGTCAGAAAAGTTCAGCACACATTCTACTTTTTAAAAAGTATTTTGAAGATCTTTCTAGTAAATATGTAACTTTGAAATATCTGCAGTATTGCAGAGCATAGTTACTCTGATTATTCATTACAAGTGAACTATTCAACTTTCTCAATCTTCTTTCACTTAACAAATTGACTCAGATGTCTATGAATTTATTTCCTGTTTTATAATGGTATAATCAGGTGATGCTAACCAGTTTTAGCCTATGACCTATTCTGCTAGTCCCTAATTTATTTGGTAGCCACAGTATGGCATTGTTGCATTCAGCATACCCTCTGACTTGAGAACAAAGTATTTTTAATGGTAGGTAAACACTATAGACTAGAAATGATTGGGGTTTGCACAAATGCCTTTTATTTCTGTGTACTAAGACTTTTTTGCTGGAGAGTGTTTTTTCAAGTACTGGAAACCCCAAAAGCCCATCTTAGAGTAGGAAATGAAAAAGGTCACATCCCTCCTAAAGGTGGAACTCATATAGGTGGTGAGAGTAATCTGTCTTGACCAGCACTATTTGTTAACTAAAATGGTGACGCTGTATTCTTGATTTAATTCATAATATTAATGAGAGGTTAAGAACAGTCACGGCACAAAGGCTGATAGTTTTGTGCAGTAACGTTTTTCTGCTTTTTTGTTGTATCTGTGTTTGGATGTGGTTGTTTAGTAAGGATCAGGAGAGACGTCAAAGCTTAGGTGATGCTTTGAGTGACAGTCCTGAAAATAAAAATACTGAGACTATCCAGAATTCTACAGTCACTGAATTGTAGCAAGCCTAGGTGAAATGAAGGAAGACAAATGTTCCTAACTCAAGAAGCCTGGGGAGAATCACTTGAAATAAAGCTTAATTGACTAACAAATCTACAAATGGTGCTTTTCCTTACATCTGACCATGTTGTGCACTTATCATAATTTCTTTCTGCTAACAAATTTTCTGACTAATGGCATCTGATGGGTTCAGTCTCCACTGCCATTCTGGGTGTAGATGATATGCTCCAGATGTGCATTGTAAGATCACTGTCCTGCAGCAATAAGTCCTTCTGTTGCCATCTGTAACGGTATTTAACTTTGAACGGGACAGCGATCCTTACTAAGAATTTCTCTTTTCTCCAGTCTGTATGAAGGCCTCAGACTTTTAGATTAACAATAAGTAAATATGAGAAGCTTAAAAAAAATACATTCTGCCACATGGTATGTTCAGGTTAGTCACCAGCTCTCCCCTTAACTCAAGATCAAGCCAACAATAAGAAGCAAATGTATCTGGATGTCTATGGCTGTGCACATGTATGGATGGAAGTACACTCTTCTTTCTGACTGATGACATCTCCAGGCTGCAGCTGCTGATGCCAGGAGAGCATCAACCAGCAGAGGTGGCTTTTTATCGTTTCTTGGTGGTTTTCTCACTGTAGTAGCTAGCTCAGGTGGCAGAGGCAGTATCTATACAGGTATAGAGAGAGAATTTTCTAGATGGAAGTCCTGTTGCCTAAACCCGGTAATTCATCAAACTGATATGTTTTAGAAGAATATAATTTTTCTACAACACTTTTGTAGAAAAATGTTCTTCTGGTTCAGAGCAGAGTATGTGCTCAACACCAGGGACACAGTCCACAGCAGCAAGTTGCTGCCAATATATCCCATACATTTTTATCACCATCCTGCACCACTGATGCTGCCAGTTTAGAAGCAATCTTAAAATGTAATCCCTTGAGGATTTAATTGTTTCATGTGTGCTTGTACTGCTGTACTATTATTAATACTATTCAAGCTACTAGTTGGGAAATTAGAAGATACTATCCAAACTATGCATGGAAGTAGCAGGCATTATATAGAGAAAAAGTAAGCTGAACATGAGCATAAGGGTTTGTTTTAATTGTCTAGGAATTTGTGTCTTTAATACTGAGAGATGGCTGTGTGTGATATTTTTCCAAAGAAACAAAATGAAGGTTACACTAGAACTTGGCCTCGTTTACTTTAAAGCTCACTAGGTCTCACCAGTCCTTCAGTGAACGTGGGGTAAATTTAAGCAGGGGAAGGCAGATTTTGTGTGGATCTGGACCAACTGATGTTTTTTGGCAGAAACAATAGAAAACATATTACACTGTGTTTTTATGTTTGTTTCCTCACACTGTGTGGTTTTGTCTGGTTTCTCTGCAAGCAAGGTTCAAGCTGGCGAGCCACATCGTTTCCTTTTGATTTCTTTGTTGTTCGTTTATTGGAATTTGAGATTGGAAGCAGATATAGTGGATGAAAACCCAAGCGAGCCAAAACGTTTTCAGTCTGCCTGTGCAGCCCTGCCTGAAAGCTCAAGTCATTGAATTTTATACAGCAGTGATATTAAGCTAATTCTTCCATCTCTTCTGGAATGTATATTTCTGTTAGGATGGATGTATTCACATAAACTAGTTATTTTAATATTCTTCTGAACTGGAATGCAATTACTCACTCAAATTAGCCTTTCAAAATATTGACTAAAGGGGTTATGACATTCTGATCCTTCACAGGGGTATGGCCAAAAATTCAAAGTTTGTCAGGATTCAAGATGTAAGCACATGAAATGGAGTATAAACACAGGTTATGTATACTCCATCTGCCTCAATAATACTTTAAAAACTTAATCAGTATAATATTGCTTGACAGAATAGCAGAAGATAAACTAATATTTTCAGTTCAATTGCATAAAGCAGTTTAAAAATAGGATTTACCATTTAATCGTGCATTATTTTCCTGATGAAAGAACATGTGGAAACTGTAAGAAATGATAATCCCACATAAAATATACAAATGTACAAATTTTATCCAAATGCTCTAGACAAGCCAATATGGCAACCGGTATAACATACTCTGTTGTTCACTAGCATGCTTTCAGGTTCAGATCTTAGATTTTTTTTATGTGTAAATATATTTGATGTCTACATGAGGGTCTAGGCAAAGCACTGGGGCACCAGTGCCTTCACATCTGAAGCTGTTGTTTAGCATCTGGCTCCCACCTGCCCACTTAGCATAATTACTAAGCATCAAACACTGTTTTGCTCATCTCTAGACTTCAAAGCCTCAAAGGATAGTCCTTGTGCTCCTCTAAGAGCCCTCCGTGTTCATCATTGGTGCTGTCTGACTTGGGGGTTTCTTGCAAACCTTCTCCTACATCCCTGTGTGTCTGCCCCACTTCCCGTGCAGTGCAGGAGGGCGAGGTGGAGCTCCGAGACCAAACATCTCTCCGCCATGTGCACATAGCAGAGTATGAAGCTCAGGGGATTTTTTTTCCTGTTATATTTTCGTTAAGAGAAAAAAAAAAAAAAGGACCCTCTTTATAGGTAAGAGGGCCAGACTGCTTTATCTGGTGTCTGTCCCACTTTATGTACTTACCCCACTTTCTTATCGGGATGACTTGCTGTGAATGAAGATGCTGAGCCTTTCCTTCTGTTGGAATTAGATACTAAGATCTCCATCCTTCTACCTTGAGAGAGGGCTTATGTAGTCTTCAACCCTGAGCTTGTGAGGTTTTTAGTGAGCTGCCTGGGGCAGGCAGGCTCATCCATCTCCAGTTTGTTGTGGTGTGGAGCTGCTCTCACTTGGAGCTTCCATTGTATTTTCACCAAGTGCAATGGCACTGTCCTTCCTCAGCTTCGTAGGAGTTAGGGAACACTCCTAGATATATCCAGGTGGTCAAAGGAAAAAGCATAGTTTCATACCTATGACAATTCCTCTTCAAAGTGTATTTACTTACATTGCAGCCCTCCTCAGCACGGTATTTCTGAGTCTGAGCTATCAATCAATGCTCTTTTCCGGGCAGCACAAAAGCCATGCAGCCGTGGGCATGCTTGGGCACAACTGCTGGCTGCTTGAGAATTAAAAAAAATATCTGACTTTCAGAAATAAGACCCAAACTCTGACTATATGCATAGTAAACATGTCTCAGAGAATGAAAGCTGCAGGTAAATAATATTTCTTGTGTGCTTTATAGATCAACTGGAGATACAGATATGTTTTGTTATGGAGGTATTTTTCTTTCTTTCTTTGGTTGCTTTCCTTTAACTCATGGTGATTTAGAGATGTTATATGGATGTTGTTTTTGTAATGAAAAATGTGTAATCCTAATTTAAAAGCAAACTTTCCTAAAAGTGTTATACTTAATTTTCCTGTATAGATTAATGTGTCAGTCAAATGATAAATATCAACAGTATTTTCAGAGCAAAAATACTTTAGATAAAGGGCAGAGACAAAGAAAATACATGTCGGGTACATTAGGATATGAGTGAGTTAAGAGTCTTTGATAGCGGTTACTCTGCTAGTCCAAATAATGACTAATTACCATGGCAATCCTTATGTTCTGTGCCATACGGACGCCACCATTTCTACTTAAAAACACTAATGGCAAATATACATTGCAAACAGATGCCATGTGCACATATCATTTGAAAACGCTTTTAGGAAAACAAGATTGCTGATCTTTGGATAGAAGCAGAGCAGTTGCACGGCAGGATGGCAGAGCATCAGTGATTCCTGTCCCACAAGAGAGGCCCCATCTGTGCCACCACTGCAAGAGGAGTGGGGACAGAGTGAGAGAGAAAAGCCTGGCTCAGGTTTGAACACAAATCACCCTCTCCAGGTGCAGCAGCACACCTTGCCCTTGAAATATTAAGCATGCCTTGGTCTTAAAATATCAAGACTGAACAGGCTGAGCTGCTCCCAGTTAGCTTCCAGTTGGATGATGGTCCTCAACTTCTAGGGAATAGCATTGAAATCCAGACTGCTAGATAGTTTGGGGGTCCCTATCTGAGAGGCTGTCTGGAAGAATGATGTTTTAGGTCTTTCTGCCCCCTGAAATGAATTTTTCTCTGCCTGTTTTGAGCTAACTTCTGCTCAGCACAGCTCGCCTGTTGCTGGCTAGACCATGGGAGGCCCTGCCAGCTCAGGTCACCTTATGGTGGCTCTGAAATAAAAAAAGAAAATTACAGATCTGTAATCCAGGGACTGGTGCAGCTGCACTGTGAATGGGGAGAAGGAGGAGAGGACTGTGCATTGACACAACTGCTACCCCGATACAGCCCTGGGGTGGGCGGGTGCTCCATGGAGCAGGGCTCCAGGGCGGGCTGCAGCTGCCCCAGTAATCCCACACCTGTGTAATCACCGCAGAAGCTCAGTGTAAAACTTTGAGTTCGATAATGAATCAATTTAGGAGGGAAAATAGGCCTGCAGAAAACAGATATCTTTTGAACTACAAAGGGCCAGTAATTTGAAAATGTGTAGTTAAATTCTGGCAAACACAGGGCACCCGTACTTGCCAGAATCCCTTGCTGTAAAAGAAAGAAAGGAAAGAATAAAATAGAAAAGAAAAAAAAAGAAAATACTTTGGCTTGCAAATGGTTGCTCTGGATCTTATCACTGTGTTCTTGGTTAACCATCACCAAACCTTGCATAAAATGAAAACAGAGGTCTCTTTACACCTGATCCTAGAGATCAGGGGTTTTGGTCCACAGCGTCTGTGTAAATGCTCAACCTACTGAGAAACTGCCAGCATCTGCAGCCTCTCCCACCGCACAGCTTAGCTGTGCTCCTGGCAGCACTGGTTGGTACTGGGAACCGGAGAGGCTGTGGGCATGGCTAGTGCCAGGCAAAGTCAAGGGACACACTAACGTTAGCTCGGCAGCGGTGGCCAGGGGCACAGCTCTGCCACTTGACACAGCATAAGACAAATGTGTCGGAAGAGAATTGACATGTTTGAAAAATTGATCTCTGAGCAGCTTTCAGCATTAAGAAAGTTTCTCTCTGATATTTCTGCCATTTTCCTGTTTTGAGATTTTAGAGGAATTAAGATATTCTCTTTTATAGCCACCCAATTCTATAAAAAATCCTTAACAATATGAAAGCTTGCACCTCACAAGTACTGGTGAAAATTATTTCTAATATGAACTGCCTACTAGTAGGTTGATACAACCACTGCGGTGCCGAGGCATATATAACCAGTGACTCCATGGCAATTCCTGAAGATCTTAATTAATGAAGCATGGCCAACTTACCAACTTTAGTGGAGTAAACAAGTCAAGGAAAATGTGTTTTTTTTCTCTTAAAATATGAAGTTTTCAAGGCATTGAAAGAGAGAGGCCTACCATGACCTTATAATTGTTCAAAGTGGTGTCTTTAGGGCATCCAGCTATTTTAAAACCTGATCTTAGATTTCCTCCAGCTTCCCACCCCTTCTGTCCTGCATGTTAGTCCTACGTTTTTACCGCTTTCTAGCGCTGTACTACTGGGCCCTTCAGAATGATGCTGGTGTTACACATTCCTCCAGTCTTTCACACTTCACATTAATTAGGAGGCATTTCCTTCTGAAAGTCCCCTATATCTCTCTGATGGCGCATGAATAGATATATATATCCTCACCAAATTAATAGTTTCTCCCTGTTGGTCGTTATTGTTGTGGGACAGTGAAATCTGTCCTGGTGTCGCCAAACATGGGCACATAACGTAACCTTACAGAAAATGTTTGTGTATCCAAAGGCAAAGAGGTATTTTGCTTCTGTGTGAGTTTATCTACGTGTAATATCCATAATATCAAGCCCTACCCATGCCACTGCTTGCTGCAATAATCTCCCCAATTATTTTTCTTCAGCAAAGCCTATTATTTATGTTTCAAGTTGCATCTTTTATAAGACATCCAACAGTAAATATGAAATGTTGTTATTTTCAATGCATTCAAAGTTTAATCTGCATTCCTATTTTATTCCTGGTTTAACTTCTGCGTGAATATTTACACTTCTTTGGGATAATTTACACTATTAATACTTTTTTAATGCTTCTGTGTATGGGGGGAAAAGTGTCTGGTCTCACCACTTTATGCGTAGTCTAAAGCCCCACGTAAAAACCTCAGCCTTCTTTTTGTAAACCTCAAAGACATTTATCTATGTTATGTGTATTCAGACCCTCAGGAATCTTTTCTATCTCTCCCCCAGGACATTATGGGACATTTTCCATGTATATCTTAGTGGGATTGTTCAGCACCGTGTCCATTCCATCTACCTCCAACTTCACCTGAAGGGCAAAATCCTTAAGATCTTGACACAATGCTGATAAATACATGGAATTATTAAAGTTGCCATCTCAGCAGAATAGGATTGCTGCTGCCTTTGTTCTCAGGGGAATACATATTTCACCCAGTAGCAAGACACCCAACTGCTGCTACAATCAAAACTCTCTTGAAATGCCTTTAAGCTAATCATCTTTGAACATAAGCCTTTGTTGTTAAATCAGGGACCTTCTAGATGCAAGGCACAGAAACCTTTTTTGTTTTTTCTCCACCTTGCACAAAACAGCTTTAAGCCTGTCACCGCTGACAGTAAGGTTCAGTGATCTGTCAACATTCACCCCTGATAAAGACAGTGAGAGAAATTCGTGGCTCTGGAGAGTTCAGTAGAGACCAAACAGTATGTTTGCAAAAGAGCATTTTTATATGTTTTCTTGTGACAGTACTAGTTCAACAGAAAATAGCTGGAGTGTGCCAAAAAAGGGTAAAAAAGAAAGAAAAGGGGAGGAAAAAAAAAAGGAAAAAAGACAAAAGTAGTAAGTTAGGCTAGCATGACATGATGGATCTGGGCTATGACAAACAGAATTGGAAAAAAACTTCCCTGGGGACCAACTATACCAGGTTTGCTGAATTGTATTTCTTGATTTCTTACTGTGCAACAGTGCTTTTTAGTGTTAGATTGACTAGGCTTCAGAATATTTTTAAAATTGTACAAATCAAAATCCATGTAGCTCAAAAATGAAAGATGTAAAAGGTTTAGGAGTTTGATGCATTGAAAGGCATTCTGTATTCCCTCATGTGAGTATTAAATGTACACTTTGTCCGTTTGATGAATTTTAAATCTTTGTGGATTGCAACATGCACCACAGCAGTTCAGGGGGCATAAACCTTGGCTGAAGAAAAGCGTAAAGAATGTGCAGAGCTATTCTTCACCATTTCTGATTTTCCTAGGTGCTGCAACATATATCTAACCCATTTTATAGAGAGCTAAGTAAGAGCAGTTAGGGAAAAATCTTGGAAAATTCCTCTTGGAACCAACTAACCCTGATGACGTTAAATGCAGGGAGATTTCATCTTGTTTTAATTTCAGTGTAATATGAAAAAAAACAGGGAAATATTTATGAAGAAAGGACAGGCAAAAAGGATTAGAATATTTTGGAATAATAAGTGCCTTTATTCAAACCTACTGTCATGTCAAACAAGGGTCTCGGTGTCAAGTGATGTGAGGACAGAAGGCTTCAGGGGCTTGAAAAATAGCATTAGATGACATTCATCTCAAAACCTCTGGTTTCTAGGTACCTCAAAAGAGAGCTTGCATTGCAGGCCAGCAACGCAAGGTGTGTTTTAATGAGTCCCATTATCTCTCCCAATTTAATTCTGCCTTCCAGTGATCAAAATCTCTCCCTCCACTGCAGCAGCATTGTCTACGGCACACTTGTAAAGTGTTCATGAGCACAGACCCCTAAGGCATGAAGTGATAGGTTATGAAATCTAAACAAAATGTAATATCTGTGCTTTTAATCGGGGTGGTTTTGGATGTGTGTTTCATATGTACGTCAAGTGCAACTGAGGAGCTATTGTCGTTAGGGAGGGACAGGTGGATTGGTAGGAGTAGAGGGTGAGGGTGAAGAAGCGAAGAACAGTCCAAGCCTTTCTGTGAATTTGGTTTTGTTCAAATCAAAACAAATTTGTTCCCTTTTCCTCACTCCTCTTGAAAGATTCGCTTTCCTCTCTGCTTGAACATCAAATGTTTACTGTAAAGTCGGAGAACTTGAGTGTCTGGTGTCAAATTTTGAATTCTTTGGGGCTTTTGAGATAGACTCGTGATTGAGCTCTCAGACAAAAAACCTTGTGGTCACAAGGACACCTAACGGTAGGTGCAAGGCTGAGCCTGGACGGACGTTAAGTGGTGATGAATGTACGTAAGACTTTTATTTTTCAGATGTCACTACGAACATTAACCAGTTAATCTTCCCAGCAATCTCCTGAAGTAGAAAGGCTTCACTACATTTGTTTACAGTTGGGGAAATCAAAGATGTAATTACAAACCCAGGAATCGCATATGTTATTAAACAGCCAAAAGAGTTACTGCTTCTAGATCCGAGGCCATGCAGCCCCTGCAAGGTAACAGGAGTTGTGTGTGCAGCTGAAGTATCCCAGATCAGGGGCTGCTTTAGTTCAGTGTCTAATAAGGTATATAAAAAATACACCAGCAATAATTTTTAAGGGACAGAAAAAGTCGTCTCCTTTCCATGACCTTCCAGCTTGTATCATCAAAGGTCACCTGTGAGCTTATAAGTGAATTCTGGACTCTGCGAGGGGGATAGTGGTGCTGTTGCCAATTGCTTTGACTCGCATTATCAGGCATGGTACTGCCAATCACTCTGCTGATGCCTGTCAGGTTTCCGCTGCTGCCAAGCAGAATGTAAAATTGACAGGGAATATTACAGCACTCATCAAATGCTGAGAGATACCTCTGCCTTGGGGAGAGCAGGCACCTGTGGTTACAGACAAGGATCAGGGCTCAGGAACACTTTGTTGTTCCCTTTACATTTTTTGAAACTTATTAATTTTAGAAATGAAGTGCACAGTTCACCCATATTAAGATTCTGATTATGAAACTGGTATTTCCACAGATTGAGCTAATATCCAATATTCTTTTCAATGCAAGGCTTATACAGAGATGTGAAATCAAATCAGGATAGGATTAAATTTTTGACAGTGGAAATAATACTCGTTAATTCTGTAGTCTAAAGTTTTGAGGGGTTGATCTGTATCTTTTTATAATATGTACTGTGGTCAGTTCCAAAAATCTGTCTACATGTTTCTTTTCTATTTGACATGGTTTCTCAAATTTCAGGAAGTTCTCTTCCACCTATTGCTATACACTTAGGTCTTTCTGCACAAAACCAGGGTTTGTATTTGTACAGCCATCTATAGAGTGGTTCATTAATCATCGGTAAAGTGTAGGGTTTCGCAAATGTAATATACACAAAACCTACAGCCAGCTGGACTTCTGGGTCTCTAATAGGACAATGACATGCCAAAAATACTTTGCCATTACAACCTGACACTACATTTTCTGTAGAACAGAGAAGACTCATGAATACATTCAAGAGAAGTCAATAGCTTGTACAGCTATAGAGAATTATTTAATTAAAACTGGAAGCTTTCGAGGAAGCCATAAAAATGAGGTTAATATGTCAGACTAATAAATTCTATATAATTAAGCTCCCCAAATATAGAAATTTCAGAATATGATGCTAAACATATCACAGTAGGGACATTAATTTATTTAATCTTAACATTGTTGCATTGTCTCCATGAACTTCCATTGGTGTCACAATAAGATTATTATGACAGCACCATTAAGCCCCATTCAGATGAATGGGGAATTAGTGTCATGATGGAAAGAGCTGCAGCTAAGAGCTGCTGTCTATGATCAGTAGTTATTTTCAAAAATTCAGATATTTAGCTGTTACAATAATTATATTTTCTCTTTAGATATGTATATAGTGCAATGAAGAAACCTGGGTTTTCAAGGCACGGTGAAAATCAACACAGCAAAATATAAAACATGCAGCTATATAAGTTGTTCCACAAAGTCTTCACCATTCCAGCTCCATTTGTAATAATTTTCCTGATGTGTATAATGCCTCCACTGAACAGATATATTGCTAGACTGTAGGACTGTCAGTCGATACCTTGTATGTTGTCAAGAATCTCTGTTTAGTCTGTTGTCCACCCTTTCCTTTCCCAGAGGACAGATAATAAAAGACTTTTCGTCAATCACAGCAGCCACAGTGAGGGTGAGATGGAGATCATACCAATGACAAGTACAGCAACTTTAATGACTTAGAGTACTCTGAGCTCCATCTCTGATACTTGTCCACCCTTGTTCACCTTCCATCCTTAGTTCCCTGTGCAGCACCTCTCCACCTGCCTTTCCACGTGCTGCTGAACCGCTTTGAGAGAGCACTTCTGCCACAAGCACTCATCTGGCATCAAAAGCATTATCACTACTTTTCTTAAATCTTAACGGGTTCAATAATGAGTTTAGGATTTGAAACGCTTTAAACAGGTTTTCTCTCATATATTAAGCATTGAGGTCTCTGCAGATTTGTAAAGAAACATATTTAGATTTATGTTTATATATTTCACATATATTCTTCTATTTAATAGAAAATGAAAATATTGTATGTATGATATCGAAAAGAAAGTTGAGAGATCTTTACGTAAAGATACATGTCTTAAACATATCTATCCATATCGAAAAGATAATTCTCCATGCTTTCCAGGGCAGATTTAGGTTAGTATGCATGGTTCAGGACGATAGTAAAAGACTAAGGATATTTAATATTTTAAGCTCTAGGTTGGGGGTGTTAGAGAGTGGTTGTTTTGAAATCCGTGTTCGGTTATGGTTAATATTATAAGTAACTATTTGAGTGAGATCACAACCTTATGGATTTTTAGTGGCATTGAAGCGAAATGGTTGTTTTTCTTATAATGAAGATTTCAACTTTTAAATTAAATAGTTGGAAACACTCGCTCCTTGTTTAACAGTTCCCATTCTGCCCTAAAGCATTTGGATGTTAGAATAGCACAGTAAAGTGGCAATACGTAGTTTCATGGTAAAACCTTTTTCTCCTCGTGCTATGCCCCGTCACTCATCACCCATACATATCCTTTCTCACACAGTCCAACCTGCTACAGTATTTCTGCGTCCTGCACTTCAAATAGTTCAGATTGCTGAAACTTGGGAGGTCAATTCATTCATTCCTGATGTTTCCTTTGGGCATGTTAATGGCTGCTGTGCTCTTAGGAGAAAACCAGTAACGTGAGACTTACGGTCTTATTCCCGGGCCTTTGGGAACAACGGCTCTTCTGTGCAAATGGAAAGTAAGCACCTGTTGTAAACAAATTAAATACTGTTTTTAAAAATACAAATATTATTATCTGCCAAAATTATGCCAATCAAAAGGAACCAGTTGGTGGTAGAAAGTACAATACAAGATATGTCCTAAATAGGTATACTGTGCATCTCTCGTGTAAGTGTTCTTTGATGAAAAGGCAGTTTGTTGGGGATACCTAGATTGAATTTCTTGTAGGGCAGCTGCTTTAAAAGATATAAGATATTTCTCTCAGCCACCTGTTTCCTTTTATTGTGTTAGCATTTGAGTTTGTTGGGCCAGCCCATGTGAAGAGATAAGGCAGAGCTGCTGTATTTAGTTTATAAGGGCATACTTGTTCATGCTTTTAAACATTAGTGGAAGGACTTCAGCAGAATAACCCCATGTGAATTGGACGACGCAGCTGCTTTTATTATGAACTTCAGTTAGTTGTGGTTTTGTGTCTTGGCACACCGCTATGTCTTTTCTTTTTTTACTTGCCTTGCCATAAGAAAAGACTTAAACTAATTTTATCTTTTCAAACAGCTGCAGATCTGGAGAGGGGAAAAAAATTCCAGACTTTGCAGTAGAGAAGTATTCACCAATGGCCTTCAAACGAGGACCATGTCTTATCAGTGCTCATGCCATGTGTGGTCCTTTACACCAAAACAGCCTTTCTCTTCTGATTTGATATATTTTGCCTCTCAGACTGCCTTGGTGAATCCTCATCTAAGGTCTATCATAAGAGCAAAGCAAATGCTCAGTGTGGGAGGGATGGGTTTGGGTCAGTATGTGAGTGGTTGTGACTCTGCTTAGTGAACCTCACAGGATGCACAGCGGAAAGCCATGACAAAGGAGTTCAAAATGTTGCACAAATACCTGTATAGCTGCAAAGAGAAATTATTTTATTTTTGATAAAGCATGCTTGGAAATGTTGAGTAATACCCTCAGATTATGATACAGAGAAGCAATTAAACCATATTTCCTTCTTTGTAAGAATATTGAGATACATTACTGGTGAAGTGTTCTAAGGCAAGAGAATTGCTGAGAGAAAAATAATATTGAGAATCCAGTGAAAACAGTCCTGTCATGTGCATCAGAGATTCAGTATACAGAAAGAAGATTAAATGTTAACTATTTGTTCAAGTATCATTGCCATTAATTTCCCAAAACCAAAAAAATCTTGAAAATTGGGCATTTAAAAATATGAAAGTTGTAGCATGATTGCAGTCATTTTTATAAGGATACCTGATCTCTGCTCATTGGCATTGTTGATGTCTTCTGACTGAATTCATGTTCATTATCTTAAAAAAATCCCCCCCCCAAAATAACAAACACAAAAAAATAATGTTTTTATCAAACTATTTTTAATGGTTTAAAAATCCCAATGCACTTCACTCTGCTGCTTGTGATTCTTGATAAAATCATCAAACACAGCCAGTTTGATGCTATTTTTTTGTTTACAGTATTGTTGTGTTGTTTTGGTTAACAGAATGAAAAACAGCACAGTTAGACTACAAGTAAAAATGTTTTATTCTTAGTTTGTTTCATCAATAAAAGCTGACATTTTTGCAAGAAAGATGTTATACTATTGGAATTAACTCTTAGTCAATTGTAAATAATTGTATTATATTGGTATGTTATCATGAAGATTAGAAATCACTTCCTACAGAATCATGTTCTTGCTTTCTCAGCACTGTTTCAATTGAAAGGAATTTGAATGAAGTGCATCTCATTACTAACATAAAGTAGATGGAGCTTGAATAATTTTTATCTTTATTTTCCATAGATAGCTATTCCATTTCTTATCCTATCCATCCAAATTTTATAAAATAAATTGTTTTAATCCATTTTTTTGAGAGAAGCAATGAATTTGTTTTTCCAGAAGTAATACATCTGAATATATTGTAATATGCATAAAAATCTGTTAACACAGTTATTTATACAAAAAGTGTAGCTGCCTTACCTTTGATTTAATTTACATACTTTATTTGCCTTCTGACAAGTTCTTCCCTTGCCTTTTTTTATTTATGTGCCAAAAATATGTCTTTTCAGATAAGTCAACTAAAACTTTAATGTATTGTATATTTTAAAACTACATAAAATGTTTTATGCATTCGCTAGTTTTTTCCCACAAGCATTTGTTAAAGGTGATGCTATATCAAGATTAGACATGTTTTACCACTGATAACAGCATAATGACATTGTATTTCTTAAATATTATGAGCAAATAGATGTGTTCTATTTTAAAGCCTAAGCTGACATTTAGGTTGAATTATCAAGCATTAAAGAAAAAAAAAAAGAAAGGAAAAAAAAAATCTTTATTACTCGAAGGTTGAAACTTTGTCAGCCTTCGTGTTTTAAATATAAGAATTCAGGTCCACACCCTGAGAAAGAATTTGATGCATTTACTTTAAGTATGTGAAAGATGTGAGCAACATAATTATTTTTCCATTCAAATGTGGAAAACAATAAAAGTTTCCCATATGTAGTTCATAGGCTGTAACTCACATCACTCAGCACTAAAGCAATAAGCAATAGAGTGTTGATACAAAGAGCTCCAACTCTGGAAATATCAGCTTAACCCTTGCTGGTCTTTCTCTGCACTTTGCTACTGTAAACATGGTTTGAATTTACATAAGCCACCATTCATATTCTTGTGAGTTCATAATATAAATAATGCAGAAAATCTCATTCACTTGCCTAAATTATGCTAGTCATTACAGATGATTCATGTAAGTATTAATCTCTTGGATGTGGCAGAAAACTAGGGAGGAGAAACTACCTATCATATCATTTGCAGTTAAGAACCTGCTGCATATCTCTAAGCTTTACTTGAAATGCTTACAGTAATTGGGTGTGCATCTTTTCACTCTCCTGCAATCCAAGTGGCAATATGGGCTTCTCTGCGATTTCCCTGTGCTAGAAAATAAAATTTGTGGAATTATGCTAAAGTAACAATGTGCCTGGGGCCAGGATGGTGTCCTGCTGCATCACGGTAGCATGCAAGCTTGAGGGAAACATCTACAAATCTCTTTATTTGTTGTATAAGGGTTGTGTGATGAGGGGATGGACTGGGCAAGCAAATGCTTAAATATTTTTCTCCTAAGAATATTTTAGTGTAAATTGCTTTTATATCTCTAAAGACCAGGCCTGAAAATGTTGGATATCTCTTACCTTGGAAAAACTTGGCACAACAGAGATTCAAATGCTGTAAGGATTAGTTTTATAACTGTGGTTTTGGTGAGAAATGCACCAAGACGTAGGTCATTGACAGGTTTCTATACGTCTCCACAACTTTGGCTTTCTCCTTCATCTGCTTCACATGCGTGATCTTCCTCTGAGGTTCTGAACCTTTTCACCTTCCAGGAAAAAAAGGGCTAAGGGCAAATTACAGGGTTCAAACAGTTGGACTTTATATAAATATGGGTTGGAGCTGTAACCTTGCTGGTCGTACCTGTGAGCAAACTCATGCACGATGTTCTCCAGGACAGGGCAACTGGTGACTGATAGAAGAAATCAGCCGTCAAAACCACTGATGCAGTTTGTATTTTGATGATGCTCTAATCTCTTGCAATCTTGGTGTTTGTGCCTGTACTTAGTTCTCTGTCTTTCTTGAGTTGAGGCAGTCCTTGGCAGGGAGCAGGCTCTGCTGCACGATGGCCAGGCTCCAAAGGGCACAGGGTACAGGATAAGAGAAGCAGCGAGGCACAGCGGGGAGCAAACACGTAATTGGGCATTTCTCTGTAAAGCTCAGAAAAGTAGAGAAAGACTCACACTAGAAAATATATTGCAGTCATTAGTCACATATATTAGGAGTTGGACATTTATACCTGATGTTCATTAATAGTTGATGGACATATATAATACATTGCTGGATAATTATATTTAAAATATTCTCTTTTTTTTTTTTTTGAAAGGCAGTAGTGCCGTAGAAGCATTGTTTTTGCTAATAGCAGATGTAAACTATACAATCCAAAAATCAGTCTTTGATCCCACTTCTTGTGCAGCGGTTTTATAATACTGACCCTCCTGCCATATTCCAGCCTCTGCATTAGCTCAGGAGTATGCCAGGTTCTAGTTAGAAGACGACGGAACACGAAGGTGGGGATTATAGTAAAAAGACATGTCATTCATGCTGCTATGAACACCATTGTGAAGAATCAGACGTGTAAGATAGGTAGTTTCTGTTTTTTTTTGCCATTGCTTACAGAAAAAGCTGATAACATGCCCATTGTCACAAAAGACCTTCAGGAATGGCATGTTCATAGGAACTGTGCTACTGGACAGATAGGATGGAGTTTTTCAGATAGATACCAGTCTTATGTTTAAAAATTCACATCTCAAATATCTTGAGTATTTGAATACTTTGTGTCTCAAATTTCAAAGCAGAGTAAAGACATCGATTGTAGTTGTTATTTGAGACAATTCATAATATTTTCTTGCATTTTCTTGTGACACTGTGTTCAGACTTGGTTTTGAAAGCCTTAAAGTTTATTTGCGAGAGCTTTTAGCTTAATTTTATGGATTATATGGTATTCTTCACTATGAAGTTTTAAAAGATACAAAAGAAAAAACCTTGCTCAAATGTAGAAGTTATTTTTGCAGTAACGTATGTCATGATTTTTAAACATTCAGGCCTTTAAACTTTTTTTTTATAGTGTATGTTCTTGCCAATCCCAGCACAGTTCTACAAAGTAAAATATTTGGCAGTGAATTCATATTAACAGATGGAACAAGAAATTAACACGTTTTTGCTTCGCTAATTCACAGTTCTTTTAATACGCTAATTCTAAATCACCTGTTCTGACTTTGACAGGCTACAGACACCTGTTTGGGGTAATATTCCACAGCTAATTATTACATGAGAAACTCGGTTTCCAACAAAAGGGTTTCTGTGTGAAATTGTCATAGTTAACAAATTAGTAATACCAACTTCATACAAAAATAGCTTGCAGTTTTAATTTACATGTACTTAACCTTGCCTGAAGAGCTAGAAGCAGTGGGTTTCGTGGGGGGCAGCCTCTCCCCCAGCACACCGACGAGCTGGTGCCTCCGTCCATTACCCATCGGAGTTGTAAAGTTCCCAATGTAAGTCCTGGTCCTCGTAGCTGAGTCAGTGATACCAGACTGTGAGGAGTACAGTGCTGCTCACCAAAAACCAAGAGAAGAGGGCAAGAAGTTTCTTCTAAGGAGAAAGCTTGGAGTAATTTCCAGCTCACTGGGGTTGGTGCAGTTTAGAGTCAGAGTAAGGAAAAAAGTGTCTTTTTTTTTTTTAAATGATAGCCCTGCTGCAACATAAAGATGTTACAGTGCTGTTACATGTTGAATTTTTGCTGTTTACTTCTATAAATCAGATACAGCAGTTCAGAACTGAGCTTCGTTGTAGGAGGTAATGTTTAAATATTGCCCCAAAAGCTGGCAGTGGATAATTTAATCCTGTATCATTGAATGTATGAGCTTTTTTTTTTAACATATCTGTGCCTGTAAGAAAAAAAAATACATGTTTTGTAGTTGCATTTTTAGAAGTTTCTTACAGTTCTGTCATAATGAGTCATCATGTTCATATGGGGAAGGGGGGAAGGGAGGAGAAGAGAAGCTATTCCATCTCACTGCTCTTCTCTGCTCTTTCACTCTTGACATAGAAGAGATGATACAGCCCTCATCCTCTGTCCCAGCTGTGCACCAGCGTGGGGCCAGGCAGAGTCTGCAGCAGTAACAACTTTATGATAATGGTAAAAAACCCAAATCTGGCATGGGAATGAGGGGATAAGCAAGGTTGCTCAGTGCACTAGGACAAGAAAAAATGTTCAATATGTGAGAGAAAGCGCAGAGATAGGCTGGACACAGGCGTGTCTTACCACAAACAACAGCTTACAAAGCAGCACTGGTACTACCAGGAACTCTTTATGCTCTTTCTCATCACCTTTAAGTCTTAAAACACAAGAATAGTCTAAGTCTTTGCTCATCTTGCTTTGAACCTTCCTTAATTCATCTCCAATTGTTTAATCAGGAGCTTATTGATGGTAATGATGTTTTATTGCTGAACTGTAAGATATAAATGATTTGATGAATCTCTTTCCTTTGTTCTCTTTTCTTTTGATTCTTCCTTTCTTTTCTTCTGTCTTTTCCCCACCTTTACACCTACTCCTCCTCTTTTTATAATGTTCAACTATCTTGTCAGATAAGTTATTGCAAGCTGTGATACAAATCACACAGCCTTAAAATCATCATAGCTATGATAAGCCTAATGAAAATAATACAGTTCATAGGGAAAATTGAAAATTGATCATGGTTAGTAATCTTTGCTTAGGTGTGCTCTCTCCAGGGATTTGAGGCAGCAAGAGTTTCTTGCTGGTGGCTTCAGATATATGGGCTATTCATTGCTGTTCCTGAGCACCTGGAGACTTGGGAGTGGCACTGTATTTTGCTGCCAACCTAAGCTGACTGGAGTCTTCTTTACTTTTCCTGTTCCCCGAGGAGAATAAGTAGAATCTATCCCAAATTTTTTGGTGTTTGTCCCCGTGTCTGCTTTATAGCTTTCATCAGGAATATAAATATATATGATGGTTGGTTAAGTCAGGGAATGTTAAACAATCCTGGAGAAACATTGTACAGATTTACCAGTTATTCCGATGTTATTCTGCAAGTACTTATAATAAAGGGAATGTAAATGGTCCATGATGGCTCCGTCTGCTGAGTGAAATTAAGTTCATTTGCTCTTACTGCATTAGTTCTTGTTCTTTAAAAAAATTGGTTAAAATGAGGCTGCCTGGCACCTGGTGTGAGCACAGACTTTGTGATCACGTAACTCCCCTAATTAGAGATAGTAATTTTATATTTAAATAGTTTTACAGGTATAACTCTCAGTACAAATGTCATATAATGATTAAAAACCCCTTTAGTGATAGCTTTAGGAGTGTAACAACTCTTATAAGTATGCAGACTCTAAAGTCTCAGACTCAGTGCTGCATACTGTTTGCATGGCTTTTACAAAAAATTATGTTAAATTATCCATTTGTATTAATTTTCCACAGCTTGTCAGATAGAGGAGGTAGAATATCTACCATGCAATTTCCTTTCTGCTTTCTGTAGGACAAAAATTATTCTAAATACTGTATCTCTCTGTGAACTAAAATACCCCACTAATTTTTAAGTGAAGTATAAGGTAGTCCTTCCTACCACCAAAACTATACTTAGGGTCTGCAGAAGACGGGTAGAGTGAAGGCTGGCACCTGCACTGGGGGGAGCTTTTCGTTTTTGACTGTATTTGCATGAATACTATTATATTGCTAATGTCTGTGTCCTTAAATGACTCTTACTTAGTGTATGACAGTAGTTTTCAGTTGTAGTTTCTGCATGCTGCTTCGTAAGACTTTGTTATTGCTTTAATCAGTTTCATTACACCTCGGTGTCTAGATCCTCTCCTTGTCAAAATATCATAGTAAGGCATTAACCATGGAATGATGATATGAATCTTAAGGCAGTAGGATCTGGCATTGATGCCGAGGGATTTCTGGTCTTCCACTTGTGTACTCACATGTTCCCGTCTTTTTCTCTTGGTTATTTATGTCTGACTTAAGCAGAACTCCATCCTGTTAAAACCATGTTAAGAGAATGTGCCTCTTTGGTTTACTATGGATTTCTTAAGAATCAAAATCAGCCCATTTTGTCTGTTCTTGCTTTTCTGACCCTGGAAAGCGACAGGACACGAACCAGGGGAAAATAAGTACCAATGAGCAGCACCACATGAGCGATGCCTTTGCCCACTGTGGCTGGGAAAGAGCTACTGAGTTGGTTGTTATACGCAGTGATTGATCCCCTCTCTTCATCGACGGTTACATGATAGATAAGGGAAACAGTCAAGTCTGGAAGATGCTATTTTGTACTCCTATTAACTGGAGGATTTTCAGCAGATGTCTTGATAGTTGGAAATCAGCAATAGTATGTGGATTTATTTGTATGCCATCTGAACCATTTGACTTGCCAGATGCATGTTGTTTAATAGCCTTTTGTACATAATTTTCAGAAGATAGTTCAGTAAGATTTTCTTTTATTGTATGAAATAACCCATTTTGTGGATAGCATTTCCTATTGTTAGAATGTGTGCTGAAGAGACTAATCGGGTACAGTCATTGCAGAGAAAAAGAGAATATGCAAAATGCTAGCCCATGCGTTGAGAAGCACAATAGAAACTTGTGATGAAGTCATCCTTTATATCTTTTTTGAACATCACACATTTTTCTGTTTTTTGGATGTCTTTCGGTTGGCAGTGATCTTTTGTTTAGGTACTTAAAAGCCACTTTACTGCTTCAGTGTTTAGATTGTTTCAGTCATTCCTATCTTGTTACTGTCAACATTATCATACACTAATATGGTTTAAATTATTTGCAGACATTTCAGTCCTCTACCTTAATGTGAAGATTGTTTCAGCTTTCTGTTGTTCTTGTATTAAAGCATATCTGAAAAGATAAATGAAATCTCAGTTCTTAGGCTGACTTATATCATACAGTCCCTGCCAATCACTGTATGATTCGATGAACGTGAAATACAAGTACGCATTGATTAGTCACTAAGAACAAGTTTGTTTTATTGATTTTTACTTTGATTATCCCTCAATACCTCAATGATATACATAAATACCTCTGGTCATTTGGCTATGTGTATACTTAAAATACAACACTGCTGTATTTACTGTACAACATGAATGGTGATTCATTCAAAATGATTCACTGATTTCAGTGGTAATTCCTATCGTGATGTATTAGATTCTGGGAATGAGTCTTTGTACAGCAGAGATAGTGAGCAGCAAGGAAAAGAGCCTGAAAGTTGTCAAATTAGGCTCGTATTAAGATTTTATAAAATTTAATTTGTTGATCAATTAACATCGAATACTATGACAGGACTATTATGATGCACAAAGGTATTAATCAGAGTCCATGGAAAAGAGTGGCCAAATAAGGATCAAGAAGTTCATTCAGGTTTTTGGAAAAGCTGCTACGGAGTTAGATGTAAGTTACAAAAAAATCATTTCAAGGGGGACAAGAATATCAAACTGAAGGTGCCTCATTGCTCCAGTTATCCGAGAAAACTGCTGTCTACCAGCGATAAAGGTCCCATTTGAATCTAGATGCGGGAATGCGTAGGACGTACATTCAGCAACTCCAGCCACCAGATGGTAGACTCTGCTTACTGGTTAAGTCAGCTCTAGTGTCTGGTCACCAGTTGGCAGAAACAGCAGTAGACAAATTACATCACCTTAGAATCACAAAGCACAGTATCGCTCCTGTATTTTGATACAAGTATAACCTTTCTTTCGAATTTCTGTTAAAACACAAAAACCAGCCGAATCCCTGTCAATATTACACAGCATCTATAAATATTCTCGGATGTAGACCGAGAAGGAAAGTATATTTTTATTAGGCTGTTTATTATGTGAGTGGAATTAGCAAGAGACAGTTGGTGTAGAAAATTAATGAACTAGAGTTTCATGGCTGGAATTTACTCCAACCTGCCTTATGTTACCAGTAAAATTTGTTTGGGGAACCTCAACATACTCTTTAGGAGATATTTGTCCATTTTGCCAAATGATCACACAACCGAGCACATTCTAATGGCATTCTCTGTTATATTTTAAATTTTCTTTTCATTGTGTAGAAACAAAATGCAGTGATAGAACACAAATGTTTGCATTTATAGAAGACATTTTTGTCAAAGCCTATGAATCATTTGCATGTGTGGGAGATACATATATATGGCTTAGAGTCATACCAAATATTTTAAAAGAGCCAATGAGGACTAATTGGACAAAATTTCAATGATTTTGTGCCTAGTAAGGTATGAACTGTAAAAGACAGCTGAAAGCATTGGGCTTTGCAAAGAGAATGAAAACCATCTGTCAGAAATACTTTCCACAGATTATACTCAGTCCAGCTATTAATTAAGTGATTTTGCATTACTACTTTGAACTGAGCAGATCCTTCATTACTGGGAGCAAACCAGAGGTATGCATTTGACCTTCCATGTCAAAGAAAGATGGTTGTATACCATCTCCTAAGAGTGAAAGAAAGAAAGAAACAGAAGGGTCATCCCCTATGCATGGATATACCTACTCTATCTCAAAAGCAAAGTTGTAGTGTTGCAACTGTGATGAGTTTTACTTTACAACTTCTGAGGTAGCAAACTTTCACATGTGATCCTCAGGTGTGTACTGTCACCTCCAGTGCCGTGAGAACTGGTGGGGACAGAAGCTGATGTAGTTCAGAGGTACCTGAGAGAAATGTTACTGTGAACCACAGCCATCCTGCTTGACTTTGCCAGCGGGTTTTCGGCCGAGTGTCTGACACACCAGTTGCCAAGAGACTGATCCAAGTCACATTTAAATGAATGGGACTTTTCTATTGCTTTTGGTAGGCTTTAGTTCTGGCCTCATTTTCTGCAGTGCCACTAGCCTGAGTGCCATCCTCACTTGTAGTGCATTGCAGTGAGACTGTCCTCTGGGCTCCTGGTGGACCTTTGTAGGTGGAAGATGGAGAATGAACCGATGATAGAAAACCAGGGACAATTTCTTGCTCTTTATTCTTTTTCATAGTAATGGATGGGCCATCTCTAATTTCCCACTGTTGTCCACGTCTGATTGTAAATGAAGGTTTGTCACAGCATTGATACTCATTCACCCGTTGACATTGTGCGTTATGTAGCAATATGCTCCTCTCTGCTCTCATTCTCCCTTTCTCTGAGGCAGATGAAGTGATGAGCAGCAGTTTTCATGGTAAACTATGTAATAAAGGCATTCCAGTTTCCTAGGAGAAATACTCCTTAATTATTATAATGGACTGAGAATATTTGCAATTAACAGGTTCAGTGGAAGGCAAGCATCCTTATATATCTTTGCTGATGCTATTTAGTTCTGGTCTTTCAGCATCCCATTGTACCTCATGCAGTCCTGTGCAATTTTGTCTTCCAGTTCATTGAACAAATGAGTTCTGTCCTAGGGCCAGCATCTGAAAGTACCAAGTGCAGATCTCTCGAGTAGGCCCCTGACTCAGAGGAATAAAATACCAAGATTCACCTAATCTTCTTTGGCATGAAAAATTCAGCTGGACATCTCATAAGAAAATGCCTCTTATGACCTCTGGTAGTTTCTTCTCATGTCAGACTACTGCATAAAAGTCCATCTTGTAATAAGTTACTCTTTCTCATTTTTATTCTGACTATTCCAGGAAGCATTGTCAGGAGCTGTACAAAATCAAATGAGTGACTTGTTCAAAGCTAATTGAAATTTCTCAGACCTATTAAAAAATCTGTTCTGGATTTAGTTAAGTTTTTTGCTGAATCCATATTTTTCAGCTTTAAACTTATGAAACAGAATGTCTGAAACTTGAGTTATAATCAACAGTTGCAGTATGGAGTGTGCAAGGGGATGCCTTATCGCCACAATGCTATGAACCATGCAGCTGAGTTGTTACGTAGGGAAAGCAGACTGAGAGTTGTACGTGGTCATTGCAGATTAATTTTTTCCAAGACTAATCAGGGAACTACGTAATAATGTGGAGAAATTAAACCAGTTTTACTTGCGTTAGCTGACATTCTGGAGGCAGCAGAAAAGAACCCAAAATTTCAACATAAGACCTCTTCTTATAGTGATCTCTCTTCATACATCTTTGCACCTAATGGCAAGCTCTACTGCTTTGTACCACAAGCCTTTAATGTTAATGAAAGCACACAGGGACTTGAAGTTAAATATGTGTGGGCAAGTTCCCTTACACACAGTAACTTCAGATATTTGGTTGCTTTTTTTGTAGAATATCTGTATATATCACTGTACCCTGGAAGACTGTTAAAAGAGTTTGTTATGTGATCTACCTATAGTAAACAATTCATTTAAGTAAATTTGATGCTAGCTGAAACATTTACAGTTTTCAAAACCACAACAGTGCCAAGAAAATGAGGGTGATTGAGATGACATATCAAACTGAGAAAAGACAACAAACAAACGTAAATAATGATTGGTTAATCTGGGGTATTTTTTCCTGTTTTCTTTTGTAATTCCAAATACATATACATAAGATACATTTATAAATGGGAATGCCTGTTTCAATTCTCCTTTTAGAGTGTGTACCAATACATTGTATAAACATGAGTTTTTGAAGCCATTTAGTGCTCCACTGAAGTAGCAGGGCATTAGGTTCTCATTCATTCATCTGAAAACAATTAGGAGAAAATGCCACTTATCTTAAATAGTATTTGTCAGATTTTCTTCATCAAACTTGGCAAATACATATCTTCTGACATTTTGATGTATAATCATCAGTATAGGGTAAACCTAAGTGACTGGGCTTTGGCCCGTGAATAGCTTTTGTTGCTGTGTGACATTAAAATGCGTTGGGTTTTTTTTTAAGATATAATGAATATTCAAAATTAGAGTTATTCTCCATTGTACCCACAGTAGGTCAAGTGTCATAAGATCAAGAGAATGCTTAGTATGCAATCTAGATGTTTTATAAATGTTTCTGAATTGAATTTTTTGCACAGTATATGCTTTGGAATTTCTGTCAATGAGCAATGTAAGTTAAGTGTCAATTTTCATTTGGATGGACAACTAGTTAAAACGGAGATATTTTAATTGTCTTTACAGATTCCTTGCATTCACAGGTAGTAATAGGCATTCATGCTTTTTTTTTCCCTGAAAACTTCCTTTGAACTTACTTCCTACAGTATTACAATTTTTCCGTCCCCCATCTTTATGTGCCGCGCAGTTCATTCATCAATAAGACATTCAGTGCTACCATCTGAGGAAATGCATCCTTTCGTTAAGTGACGATGCTACATGGGACATCATTTGGATTGTTTTTTGTAAGTTTTTAACATTCAAAATTTAGGGTATTTTGCTAGCATCTCTATAGTGACTTCTTTAAAAGAGATCTAGGAGATGAGTTTGTAGTATTGCCCTGCAATGATTTCAGTATCTAAAAAATATTTTCTGTAGTCATAGATTCCTCTTTCAACCATTTGCCTGTGATTTGCTTAGACTACCTGTGGAGATGTGGATCTGGGTTATGATTCACCTGTTCAGCTACTTTTAGTCTTCAAACAAATACCTTAATATCCCAAGTCATAAGTAGAACTATGTAAATTAAAACTAAATGGAAAGATGGATGTAAATTATTTGATTTAGTCTCCTTTTCTGTAGGGGAAAAAAAGTATGGATTGAAGTAAAAAGAACAGAGGTGGAACAGAGGAAATGGCAAGACTGTAGTTATAGCTGAGGGAGGAGGTGGAGTTGGTTGTTTTAACAATTGTTTTCCATGTATGCATGGAGTTAGTCTCACGTTGTCTGTTTTCACTTTCCTTTTCCCTTTGTTGTATCCTGGAGGGACTGGGAGGGAAGTTTCCATTAGCAGCTAAGTTTGAAAAGTCTTTCTGGGCACATGGAGAATCAGGACAGAGGTGTTTTCTGAGGGTGTGAAATAGTTGGTGTCCTGCAGGTCAGCGTGGGTCACGCATGCCCTAAGTAAGTCTGTCTAGTAGGTCCGGGGAACGCCAGATTTACCTTGTCTGTGCAGGAGGATTACAGTACACACGTGCAATAGACCTTGTGCTCCTGAAAAATGCAAAAATGGTTCACTGCCTGCTCAGAATAACCAGTCTACATAGCCATGGTAGACCCAAAGTTTTCTTGTGACTCCGAGATCCTCAAATTGCCTGCAGGAGAAGGGCTTCTACGAGTCCCCAACCAACCAGAAATTCTTGCTGATGGCATGTGAACTGTGGGATAAATGTTGAAACAGAGCATCCATTGATTTTCACTCCTTCCCCAAGATCTCTCCAGTCAGCTGAGCCTTGTGCTTGAGGATCTTTTGCTCTTCAGGTGTGACATTGCAACCCTCTCCCCAAGGCAACCTTCCTTCTAGTGGCTCTCACCCAGTTCTTGTAGGGAACACAGTTAGAAAAGACTGTGTTCAGCGCAAATTTTGTTTTATTAAGGATGATTACCCAGAATAACACAACCTTCAGGGTTTAGAGGACTGTTTGTCTGATTTAACTCACACCGTGGCTATTTCATTGCAAATCTATCTAAAATTGGTGACTGTAAGAGAGGCTACCCGTGTTTAGGATTATTGTAGATAAGTTTTGTGAGAAGTAGGCATTTTTCGTATGTCCCCACATAAGGATACAGAGCTCCTCTGAGAAAAGGTAAGCATGGATGAGCATAGTAATGGAGAGAGGTAAAGTTTCAAAGACCCGATTCTACTCTCCTGACTCATTTGAAACAAGCAGTGAACTCAACAGCATCTTTGTTTTAATAAAGGCTACAATAATAATGAGAGCTCCAGATTTTCTAAAAAATAAGAAGTCTAATCTGGAGTCTGACCTCAGGTCTAAATTGTGATTCTAATGTTAATCATTATGAGACATAGCTTCACACCTCATAAATCCAGTCAGCCTGTTTCTACTATCCAGTGCAATATTTAAATAAAAAGCACTTTCACAAAGACATGCATCACTATAGATTCCCTTTTTGCACTTTTTCAAATTATGTTGCTGCTTTATACAAACCACCTTTCATAAGCTGCCTGCCAGAAAGCTCTAAAAATAATAGCACAGACGCTTGCAACAACAAATTGGCTACCTCACTTTCAGTGAATCGAATGTTCAAATGAAAAGGTTTTTGCTTCCAAGTATTTGAGGCATACCTTGAATATGTTACCAGGCTCAGATGTACTGGTTATAAAAATAAAAAGGAAGATAAAGAAGTTGTTTACATTCATTGTGATTTCCATTTTTTAAAATAAGATGTATTGAAATGAAGGGTGAAAAGAGACAGTTTGACATGGTTAGTAATTGCCCATAGATGCAGCTTAAAAAAATGTCTGTGGTTGTTTTTATCTTGAAACTGTACTTTCTATATCATCTGTATGGATGCATGCCCATGTGTACATGCACTTGTGTTGCCTGTCTCGCATTTGAAGGCTTGGGGTTCATCCCACGTCCAGAAATGAGCAAAAAGTGGTGTGGAAAGAGCAGAGCTCATCTGTGCAGATCTGGGCAAGGACAGAGTTCCTACCTGGCTGCTTCCCCTTAGCTGGAGTGCCTCTAATAGGATCAGTGCATCACCAGGTTTCTACGATTTGCACATAACACTAACTGCTTTCTTTTCTTTGTGGCTGAGAAGGAATGGTTCCTTCTTTGTCATGTTTTCAAAGCTAGAATAAATTTTGGGAAGTTGAGGTATTTGAGGAAATTTTGTAATCTCTGCTTATGTGGCCCTATACATACTGCTTGTGCGAACAAGTATTACCACCAAGGTCAGTGAAAATATTTGTGAATATTCTCACGGATGCAAATGTTATCCACTCTTGTCTGTAATGAATACAAAAAATCCCCCAAGAACACCTCTTCATTGTATTACTTTTGTTTTTTTGTCCAAACCTACGAGAACACCTAAATACACACATTTTTTTTTTTTACTCATGGTTACTACATCCAGTTATCAAATGCCTTCAAGTGGGCTATGATGACATACTTATGTATTCATGAGATCATTTTTCATAAACTGTTCACGTATGGTGTCTGCAAGCCACACAGCCTGCTTTCCTCTGGGAACTAGAAAAAAGAACAGCTGAGAAGTGAGCAAAACTATACCAGCTTTTTTTAAACATCCGTTTCTAAAACTGAGTTTTTATAGTCTCGCCCAAACTTCCTGGGACAAGTTCTTGGCGCTCTTCTTATCATAAGTGATAAAATGCAAATGTCAAACATTATTAGTTCTGTAGCATAAGTACTAATTTTTGGTTTCACTGAGCAGTTTATATAGGAAAATCTGGAATGTTTCCAGTCATCTTCACTATCATTTAGTCCTTAAAACCCAGAACAGACATTTAAACTGAAAAACATTATATCTTGTGTGCAGATGCACACGCAGCACCATCAGAAGATGAATAGTTGTAGTCTTGAACTGGCGTCGCTATCAAATAGACTCTGTATAATTAAATAAGAAAGCATTTTAACAAAGAATTACATCTTGGGCACTCCTCTGTGAGTAAAGGAGTGAGCTGCAGAAGAAGGAGAAAAGTCCACAAATGATTAGCAGTTGATTTTCATGAGACATTTCCAACACCTCTAATTTGATTTCTTTCTTTTCTTTAATGAATACTTTTCTCAGTGATGTTGTTTGTTCTTTAAGATACCTCCCAGCATCATTTTTAATGTCATTACAATATGCAGGCTCTGCAGTTTGGCGAACTTAAAATACCAAACAGCTCGTAAAAAACTGTGGCTCTTATGGCACTACAGATAGCAGCTTCTGTATTAGATTTGTACTACTTTAATGCTGCCTTTTCTATATCTCAAGGCTGTTTCATGCAAATATTTAAGCTTAGGTATTCTCACAAACAAGCAGCCATAACATTTGAGTAACTTTGTTTTAAAAGAAAGACTTTTGAACATGCAGGAAATATTAGTACATCAAACAAAGTGAAAGACAAGGTAGTTTAACTTGTTGGTTTGTTTGCTGAAACTCTAAAGTAAATATACTGTAGCTAAAAGTGTTCCATTTTTATCTGCCTGCTGCAGTAATGGCTGTGTTACTTCAGGGCTTACACTTCAATAATTGATCAGGGTTTGTATAGCACCGGCTAAGAGCAAAAATAAGAGCGTTGCTTTGAACAAACTGCTGCAATGTTATAGCATTAGGCACAGAAACAAGATTCTGGAAATATAGATATATAAAAAACAGGAAAAAGATGGATAAGTTGGAGTGGTAAATACTGCTTCAGGCTAGAAAGTAATGAGAATTTTTCCATAGAGAGTTTTGACCTGCTATTCAAAAATTGTTTCTTGTCTTAATAAATCCTAAAAGTGTAATTTACTTGCAAAAGGGAAAGAACAAAGGCACCAAAATTCTTTTGATAACAACACTTGTTAAGGTTGATAAGTTAGGTTTCAAATGTGTGAAGAAAAATGTGTGACAGTTTGTTTTAAGGTGACAACCTAAGTGTTCAGATACTTCCATCTTGTGCTGTTTATAAAGCAGTACACTAGTAAATGCTTTACACATGTATATTAGAAGTGGAAACAATAGATAACGTATCTTCCCATCAAATTTTGCAAAAGCTTTAGTATCTGTTTATAAATTTACAAAATCATCGGTATGATTTATCTATTAAATTAAGGTTATTTTGGAACATGATCAGTAAAATCTAAAACATATGTGTTAATATTTCTTTCTTTTTGGCAATAAATTATTTTGAGCCTTCATTTTGAAAATATTTTCTATGGGTTTCAAGTTTTTATATTGTCTTCTGTAGACTCAAATTTACTATTAAATAAAAGAAACATAGCATATTTACTATGCTGATAAAAATTAGTGTTGAATTGACAAAGTGTGAGAAATTCTCAACAAAAGATGAAAATGCCATCTTTAATCTGTTCTTCACAGAGCAGGTTCCTCCCAAGTGGATAATTCTGAATAGCATACGTATCATAATGTCTTTTAACTTTATGGATTTGTCAAATATTTTAAATTTTATGGCTAAATGATAAGAAATTTAATTTATATACAATTCAGCATGGTTACCTCAAAGTAAGTGTGCACCACCGTACACAAAGGAAACCAGGGATGA
This sequence comes from Nyctibius grandis, assembly GCF_013368605.1. Lineage (NCBI taxonomy): Eukaryota > Metazoa > Chordata > Aves > Nyctibiiformes > Nyctibiidae > Nyctibius > Nyctibius grandis. The sequence goes on from NC_090666.1 coordinate 39,261,600, forward strand.
AACTGTATTTGAGGACACTTCATATTCAACTACCTGATATCGCAGTTGAAGTCTGTAGGTTATTTTCAAATGTACTCATGAACAAATATTACTGTGTTTGATTACTACAGCAACCTAAAGCTTCTCAAAGAACAGAAAAAAGAACTTGATAGTTACAGCCTTCTCCTCCCTTCATATATAGAGCAGTAAATGAAAAAGTATTAACTGGTTTCCAAACAGTGTAGGCAGGGTTGCATGACATATGGTAGTTTGTTGTTGCTGAGTACTTCACAACATTACATGGATGTCGGTCTCAAATACATGACATTTTTATATCAGAAAAGAAGAGTATACTTGATGAATCTCTCACTGTCTGACCATGGTAATTCCTAGGTATCACATCTCATTATTAATATTTTCAGACAGCGGTGCTTTCTGCTGAAGTCACTTGTGTGCTAAAAACAAAGCACAAAACCAAACAAAACCTTCTCTAGTGTTGTTTTGAAGTGACGCCACTTCAGTGGCATTTAACAAAAAACCTGCTCAGATGGCAGAGAAGTTGCTCCAGCGGAATTTGATAACAAGCCAATTGCATGGTATTAAGCCACATTCCTATTGAGAATTTGTATTGACAATGTATTGCTTCTAGTAAGAAATATTACTTGAAAAAGTAATGAGAAAAATATTATGTTAATGTTCAAATTGTAATTAACTTCACCTTCTGCCATTTTAATCCAACTGTATTCATTCTTTTTTCTCCATGTCCATCTAAGGAAGCATAAAGTCTAGAAATTTTCATGATTTAAAAGTTAGAATTCCTATAAAACCCTGCAAATGGATTCCTGCTCTGGAGAGCCATAGTGTATCTTGTCATATCTGTCACTGTGGGACTCCTAAGTGTGATGGCACTCCCGGGTTGTGTATATGACTATAAATAATTAACAGTTCCTATGGAAATCCATGTTTGACTCAACTATGGCTCTAAAACTACTTGAAGTTTGAGATATTTGAGGTTAAGATCTTGTTTTGTCCCATTTCTATTCCTATTTCAAGTTCTCTGACAATATCAGGACTAAAATTAAGATGAACAGAGGAAACAATATTGCTCATTTTCCGGAAAGGAAGGCTTGGTATTTGGAGAACCAAAATGAGATTTCGCTTGCAGCAAATTGGGAATGCAGTCTTGGTGGGCAAGTGGTCCCTGACAGACAACCCCAGCTCCACTCCTGTCCCTGGAGCTCAGCTGAGCCACCACTGGCATGTCCAGAAGTTATAACAGCAGCAGGTTTACATCGTAATGCCAGAATCTTGTCCTTTGAGAAAAGGAAATTTCAGTATTTGCAGGCAAGAGCAAAGCTTGGAAATGTAAACAGATCTAATAACCTGTGTCTGACATCATGCTGCCTCTGTTAATAGGTAGCCTCAGAAGAGAAAAAAGAGCCATCACTAGAGCCAGAGAGAGCAGTCTTGTGGCACGGCCAGAGCAGGGGTGATTTTAGTGCTCTGTCTGGGATGCAAAGAGAGAGAGAGATTGGGCCTTTTGGTAGGGAGCAAGACTATGTTAGGTTGTAACAGATGAAGGACCTGATTTCTTCCAGAAATCATCCCTCATCTGCTAAAAATGGTGTATTAGACCTAGGAGTTCTGCAGGTATGAGGTGCTCCATCTCCTTTTGAAATTGTTCCGAACAATGTGAAAAGTGAAAGGGTAATAATGTTGCGATTAAATCATTCTTAATAGGTGTCTAAATTGCTTACTATTGAGCACTGGAAGGGATAAATTGGTGGCATCTTTTAAGACTGCTTTCTCACCTTCTTTGTGCATTTGGGCAAACATTGTTTTATGCATTAATGTTGGTTTCACATTTTCTAAATTCTTTCCTCAAGCACAAACACTTGTCTTGAAAAATAAAAGTGGTTTATCCTCTTCATTGCAAAAGAAAATCCAAAAATTGTTCTAGGTTGCAACTCCTCTGAATTTGAGCTGTGGATGCTATCCTGAGTGAAGATTCACTGTTTACAATTGTTATTATCAGACCCTCCTCAAGGCTGTACTATTGTGTTAGGCTGTAATAGGTTTTCGAGTAACTTTTTTTTCTTTTAAACAATATAACATTTAAGAACTACATACAAATCAGATATTGTGCTTGAGCGTTTTCGACATATTACACTATATTTTGCCTCTGAGGCCAGCCTTCTCCTAGAAAACAAAGAAATAAAACTTTTGATTTTGTGTAGAAAGAGGTTAAACAAAGGAATGTCCAGCAATTGGGCTATATGTTTTCAACCTGCTCTTAAAAGGAAATATAAGACTAAAATTCACTAATAACCCTGCAAATGTCCATAACACACATTCTTTGCTATGATCCATCAATATTGTAAAGCACAAGGAGCAGGTGGCAAATGTTGTAAATGGTGAGTAATGTTTTTAAGTGGACTGCCTTAGAATGATGTGCAATAAGCTATCAATTAAAAAAGGTAACCTGATCAATTGATGGTCCTCTCCAACCGTTGCAGTAGCTATCAAAGCCAAATTTTGTTGCATAGGGGAAAGCCTTTTGTCATAGCAACGCATTCACACAAGTAATAGTTGCATGCATAACATAGGAAATAAAACCAAACAAAATGTCTGTTATTACTATGTGGTTTTTATCCAATAGAAACAGATAAAATATGCCAGGCACTTCCACGATACACATCTAGAGCCCAGGGACTTTCTTTGCCCTGAGTAATTGCCATCTGAAGAGAGCTATATATGTAAAGGAAGACAAAGGAGAAATGTGTACAATTAAAGACATCAGTCTTCTTAGCTGTGTACTTTTGCTGTTTTGTTTTTTAAATCCTTTATTCTGTGGATGAATGTAAAGTTTAGGGAAAGGATGCAGGGAAGCTTATTAACAGAAAGAGAAGGACATAGAACATGCGGGAGAAGAGAAAGGCTTAAGGGAGGGACGGCTGAAAAGGAAAGGGGGAGCAGGAAGAGTGCTTTCATACAGCCTCTCAGCCATACCACAGAGTAACCCATGGAAGTGATTCATACACACAGTTGTATACTCTTATAGTTCACCAGTAAGAGATGTTTTCTGGTGTGTAAATATTGAAGATTTTTTTTTCTTTTTTTTCTTTTTTTTTTTTTTCCCCTAACCTAATTAACACTGCCAGGACTAAGAGTGGACGTATATGTAGAAGTAAGATAAGAGGGAAGAGCTGGGAATGGCTGCCTGCATATATGAGTGGAGAACTTGAAAGGGTGATGGGAAAATTGGTTCTGGCTCTTCTGGATGTGGAGGGAGACTGCGTAAGCAGGAGAAATCTGTATGGTGTGTTGATATAGCGTCTATGGGTTTGGGGTTTTTACTATAATAAAAGCTGTAGAAAATAAGACAAAACACCTAGTATTTTAAAATGTCGTTTTGGTTTGAATAAGGCATTCAGAAGTCAGGAAATATCAGAACTACATGAATTTATATAGGCTCTGCACACACATGTATCGTGATAGAGCCTTCAGTGATGAGATCGTACTCTGCCGCTTTCAGAGAAGTCTTAGATCTTTCACTGCACAGAAAATAGTCCTTGGAATAAATCAGGGACTTGACTATTTCTTGTACATTCTGAAAGTGTGCAAGGAATTAGTAAGGGAACTGCATGAAAAAATAAGATGAGATGTGGAAAGGAGAGACAAGTCAGGCCTCTCTCACAGGGCTCACATCAACTCTTCCCATCCCCAGTTCCTGCTTTTGTGTTTACAGAATACCGCTGCTGATGTGCTCTTCATTTGCTGGAGGTCTGACCCCAGGAAGCCACAGCACACCCTCTAACTGAAATCAGTGGGGGTCTGTGTCTGACTCAATAAAGTACCATCCAACACTATTCTGAAAAAAATTCAGCTTCTAAGTTTCTTAGATGCACCAAATTAATAGATAGTTCTGAACTTAATCTCTTTGTTCCTGGAATTTCCCATTGTGGAGATTTCAACTGAGAGAATGACACCCTCTCATTTCTAATGGGTCTTGTGAAACGAATTAAGAATGAGAACACTCAAGTCCTATTCTGTGAATGCTGCAGAAAAATATACAAATACCTTTGTAATATAGAGTAGAACCTAAACACTGTGCTATAATTAAGGAGAGAATAGTAGAGATAAAATGAAACACTGGATATTTTTTGCATCAAACCAACTGTGCTGTGCTCTGAATGAGGCAGGAGCCTATGGAAAATGTGTGCATGTGGTCATGTGATGAAAGATCACCGGAATATATACATGTGTGTGGGGAATGGATAATGATCACAGTCATTACGCAAACTTTAAAATAATTTTCTTTCCAAAATTCATAATGCTTGTAGTAGTTTCATATATGTCTATAACATGTGTGATACTTTATGTAGTGTTTAATATTACTTGTACATGTATGCCTGAGTAGTCTGTGGTGAGAGCTCTTCCCATTTTTATAAAAATCTCTTTAGCCTTTGTCTCTTCTAAAGGGGTTGTTTTGAGGATGTTTTTGGAGGACAAATGTGTCAGGCACCTCTACATTTGCATCCGTGCACTTGTTTAGCAGACACATTAAAAACTAATGCAAAGTGTAGCAGGAACTATTTTCAAACAACCATCAAAGGCACTGTTCACATTACTGGTTCTTACCTTCATTTTGCACAAGAGCAACTATATCCATTTATCTGCTGTGGTGTAAATTCCACAGCAATCTTAAATTTAAAAAGGCCTTGCACTTAGATATGAAAGATTATCAATCCATATTTGGCATAAGAGGGGCAGTAACGTGAAATTCTGTTGCCTCTGTATTTTGAAAATTTTGGGGCTTAGCACCAAAAATAACCTGTTCTGCACCGAGTATTGTTTTCCTTTGCTGTTTCTTTATTTCTTTCTCCCCCCTCATCCTCCCCCCCAGGCTGGTCTTCTCTCTTTATTTGTATAAATAATTGAGGATGCAATTATTTATGGCTGCACATAAGGATTCTAGATGTCTAACTATCTGTGCCCACAGATCAGATAGTTTGTTATCTATATCACTATTTGCACCTGCAAGTCATTGTGCTTGGAAATTATCTCCTCATCTAATTGTGTGCACAAACAGAGGTTGAATTAGAGCTGCTTTAAAAAGAAAGCCCCTTCTGTAGAGTGCACACATACATTACATCCATGATTCGAACATTTTTGTCTTTGATAGCATAATTCTTAGATTCATAAAATACCTGCGGCTGTTTAAAATGCTTTGGTCTGAACACCTTCTCTATTTGTTCAGGTCCACGTGTAGGAGCTGGTAAAAAGTGGTTGGGTGTAAGCACTGAGTAGCCCTTCACGTCTTGGTGCTGGATTGGATCACGCGTGCGATGTGCAGGTTGAGTATTTGGTACCATTGTGCTGCTTTTGAGGAAAGCAACACAAAGGCTGAACGAGACCCTCTTAAAATTGAGCGCATTCATTACGTGAGACACTTCTTTGAGCAGAAAGCAAGCATTGACTGGTCCCAGCATTTCCTCTTGCTTAAACTTCATCCCTCTATCTTGGGCATTTTCCTTCTGAATCATAATTGTGCAATCTGTTTCCCATTTTAGCATAAAAATCTTCTACAAATGGAGCAGGCTAACTTTAAACAAGCTGCTTTTTTCATGAATCAGGTTGTAAAGTTCACTGCCATAGAGAAGGCATGTCCTTGTAAAATTCTGCATTAAAAAAAAAAAAAAAGGTTATCTGAAGATGGATGGTATGATATGTCAGGCTTACAATTACATTTTTCTGTAAACATAAAAGGGTTAGAAAAACTGGTCTCAACTGTTCAAAATACTTTTGAATAGCCAACAAGAAATGATGTTTACCATTTCACGAACGCTACGGATACTTTATTGTCTGAGTGGCTTCCATGCACTCCAATAAATTTAAATTGGATATTTGCTGTCCAAATTGACAGTGGGTGATTAAGCCAAAAATAAGAGCATTCGCCTTTAAATTTTAGCTGTGGCATCGTGTTATATTCCCAACATTATGTTACGTTGCATCAAGGCAGTCACTACAGACCAAAATTTTGATGGATATGAAGCAGATCAAAAGGGTATAGTGATTTTGAAGTCAGTGACAATAGATGCTTCAATATTTGTACATTTCTACTAAAGAGACTTGCATTATTTTGTCAGTTTGTTTCATTTTCGGGGTATTGAGAAATGATATTCATTCTTTGATATAACCTTTAAATTGTACAATTTAGGAAAACTGACTGAAAAAGATAAATTAAATGGGTAGAAATATTTTCAAATCAAAGAACAACTGACATATATAAAAATGATGTATGTTTCTTACATAGTCCACAGGGAGAATTCTGCAGGCTTGCTATGATCTCTACAATTCGCCTCCGGGCAAACGAGGCTTTGGGATATTCTGTTATCCCTTTGGTCTGTTTATCATGGAAACTGATGTACAAATCGAAGGTTCTTTTGGACCTTTCCTAGATCCGCTAAGGATGAACTTATCACCTGTCCTCACCTTCAACGAAGTGCTTTGGGGAAGGTTCAGTGACCAATAATCAATTATTATTGAGAAGCAATCAATTGCTAATCTCCATAATTATGCACATCTAAACACTATGAACAAGAAAGAGAAACAAAGCTGCACTCCAAGCATTGCCTTGTTAGCAGTATTTTGTTAACACAGGCTCTAAAAAAAGCTGCCGCAGCTGGTAGCACAAATGTGTTTCCAGTATTCAGGCCATCAACGTGATTCGTCGCTAAATGTATAGAATCAGCTTCTTGCTAAAAACTACAATTACAGGTGATATACAGATTGAAATCACAGGGCTGGTTTGTCGAAGAAAATTGTCCTAATGATGGGTTTTCGGATCGGGAATGCAGCTCTTTTCTTCCTCTGTGATGGGTACTGAAGGCAGCTGCACCTGCCTCTGTGCTGTATTCTGCCGCACTTAATGATATCTGATGATATCATTAGGCAAAGTGTTCATAAACAGATGTTGAGCCTGTGCCTAAATGCTGTCAGATGAGCGGTTGCTGGCCTGAAACAGTATTATTTATATAGAACATTTACGTTTGTTATGTTAATAACCCCACTATTAGCTCTCTGGATGTTGCGATAGGAATGTAAATGTAGTTAATATGAATAACAACCTCTTTACTCTTTGTGCTGCAGTTGAGTATAACTTTTAGGCTTTTAGAGAGAAACAAAGATCCCCCCACCAAGTCCTTTTGACTTCATGATTTTTTTTGGCACCATTCGAAATTCTGATCAGCAGATAAATGGTAAGAATCTGTAGGACAGATGTTAAAGACTGGAATTTGTTTCTCTTAACACTTCATGTTTTCAAGAAATTCTAGTATTTATGTGTTTTCTGGTAGTTCCCGGACCCAGTTCATTACCCTAATATGTCAGAGTTTTGATTGTAGACACTAAATTGACAAACACTCATTAAAAATAAAAATAAAAAGTACTATAGCAACTAGAATTATGATCTGTATTTCTAAAGATTATCTTCTCTGATTGTTTAATTTATTTCACAACAATACCTAAATATTGGGGAGACCACTCACTATTCATCTTTTTTGTTTAGTGTTTCAGTCTGGTGTTATTCTAGCAGTGCTTGAAATACTGCTTTACAATTGCTGAGGGTTTGTTTAGCCAAAGTTGTATTTTATACCTCATAGTTAATTCATGTAGAGTAAGTTATGTAAATTTTGACAGTCATCAAAATGTGCAGTGTTTCTCTAAAATACAGCTTACTAGCGGTAGCTCTGTTATAAAAATATCATTGGTGCCTTTATAATTTCATTTCGTATTTTAACTCTTTCTGAATATGATTTGGGAGTAGAGGTGCATGTTGCAAATGGGGTTTTCTTGTTTGTTTCAATAGCAGATGATGACGATATTTCTGTTTTTACATGTATAAAGTATTATTAACTGATGTGTTGCTATAACCATGCTTTGGAACTACAGTAAACTGTTATCTTCATTGTGTGTATTAATGCTTTTGTAGTCCTCCATGTGGATGAAAATGTTAAAGATATCAATGTCAGAGCATGCCTGTAGCATAAGGAAAGATATTATTTTTTTTTTTCCCCTGTGAAATCCCATGTGGTTTTGTTCACTTACCCCTATAATTTGTAGTGCTCTCCTATGTTTGTATGTCTCCTCAGATGAGTAGCCTGCTTCATATTACATTGTAATGTGCATTTAGGGGGCAAGTAAATGTTTGGTGTCTCTTATAAGAAGAAAAGAGATAGGAAGTCCCAGTGTTTGACTATCCAAGAGGACAATGAAAGGGCCAACTAGACCCCTGGAAGGGAATTTAAAGGCACCCTATTAAGGGAATTGGCTGCTTGGGAGGAGAAAGAGGATGTCTGAGGAGGAATACAAGAAAAAAACGTAAGAATTTAGGAACTGTTCTTGAAGAAGAAACCCGTAGCCTTTCTCAGGTAGTATGCCAGGTAGGAACCCAAATGCCTCCAGTGGCATTTAACCATCCATGTTTCCCTCTGAGGTGGAAACAAAACCCTGGTAACGGAAACATTTCAAAGCCTTAGCACAAGGGGAATTTGAGTGAGGGAAGGTTTATGATTTTGTCCTCTTGTTTTTTGTTCTCCAGAGAAGTAGGCAGAGAAATGCTAAAAACTTGTTTGTTGTGAGTGTTGGGTCTCAGCTGCACTTGAAGGAATTAAGGTACAATTGTAAGGAGAACGGGAGAGGTTGTGAGATGGACAAAGCAGTTAGGTGCTGTTTGGTGTTTTTTTAGGTGAAAGCTTCCTTGGCCCAATGCATAAAGCTTTGACCCTCTATGCATTCATTAAGTTTATTTTTGTCAGGTTGGTAATGAGGACCATGGAGCTTGTCTTAAGACATGTTTTTGCTTTTGGGACCTGAAGTGTGTGCATATATCTAAAAGGAAAGAATATTTCTATAGCTCCATTTGGCCCCATCTACTGTTGTTCTTGTACATATTCTATTGTAATCAGTGGGAATCAAGTGAATATTAAAGCTAAAGAATCACATCAGGAAAGAAAGATAAATTTTGTATAATAGACCCATTACAATTTGTGAATAATCAGCCTTTCAAGAAGAGACTTTAGAAAGCACAAAGCAGATTCATTGCTATTTCCCCTTAAATATTTATTATATGTTGTATTATTAGGTTATCTGATATTAGAAAAGAATAAAGAAAAATGGCAAAACAGGATATTAAAATTCTTAGTTTTTATCTCCTTTCTTTTACTGAATGTTATTTATAGATAGATCTGAAAGAGAGAGAAAATGTAGACGTCATTGGGCTCTAAACAATTTAAAAATCTCGAATTGGATCTGAACTTTGTTGCGTCAGCCCGATTGCAAATAAAAAACAGGAATCAGTAAACCATTTTGTGTAGAATTGGTTTAATTGTGCTAAAATTCAAGGGGATTTGCTTGCTATGAAGAGGTACATTTTTAGACAGACCTCCAGTGTCTGATGGCCTGAAGGAAAGCTGTCTAACTGAAGAAAGAAAAGTGTAATGCTGGCGTACGTTAGTGGTGATGTTAACATATCACGCTATCAGTTCATGTTGTGATGAGAACTGTTATAAGTGCTTGGCAGAAATCACAGGTTACATCACAAAACATGTAAGACCAGAAAGGTCATCATTTTAGTTATCAATAATATACACTGCTCTGAATTTTACTTTTGCAGCCTTCAGACGCCCCCCCAAGTATGAGGATATTTCTGGGTTTATTTTTTGTTTAGTTCTTTCTTCGTACTATACTGGTTATTGCATTGCACTATTTATAATATCCGTGGACAGTATGGGATTTCTTTGTTTCACATATCATCGCTGGTTCCTACAAAAGGTGACATAACTTGCTCTATTTCTCAATAAATGTTTGTTCTGTTTTTGTTTGCCTCAGTGTTGGCATTTGGTAACTTTAGGTGTCTAAAATAAAACCTATCAAATATCTTCAGTACCTTGGGCCAAATTCTATGATTTCACCCTGATCAAAAAAACAGAGCAGGTCCACTTAATCCAATCCATCAAGGAAATCCACTGGTATAGTAAGTGAAAGACAGACAGCCTTCTTTCATTAAAAACAATGAGGGCTTTGTCATTGGGCTCCGATGGTTTTGCTGTATATTAGCAAGAATTCAGTTAGTCAAACTTCAACTGATGTACCTGTGGCAACAGCAGTTTGCCACAGAAAGCGATATTTTGAGAAGACAGTGCTAAGCTGAAGACAGAAAGGACAATGGTGACTCCCACCTGAATGAGCCCAATTTTAATCTTCTCCTTCCACTTAACGAGCCATGAATTGCAAGAGTCTCATTTTATAAATGCTGTCATTTTACACGTAGGAACGCCATTACAATCCTTACTTCAGTAGGTAAGGATTTAACCCCAGTAAATAGGAATAAAGTTAATTCTGAAATGAAATCCGCTCAGAAATTAAAAGTGCCTGGGTCTCCACACAATACAAATTACTTTGCAGTCAGTGAAGACAGAAAATCTGGTAACCAGCCAGAGGAGGCCGTAGCCTCTTTAGTTCAGTGTTGGACTTACTGTTAGGAAGAATTCATGTAAAAAAGCTAGAGGATAAGAAATACTGTTTCCTGTTACTTTTTTAGTTTACTGTCTATCTTCAACTTTCTAGGAAAGGAGTAGGCAGCGCTATTTGTGTGTTGTGCACCAGTTGCACAAATATTTTTCTTTATCGTGGCCTGTGTAGGAAAGCTGAGCCTCATGCAGCAAAGCTAGAGGTAGTAAAAAAAAGGGGGGGTGTGGGGAGAGTTAGAGTATACATTTCTCTGTAAGGTCATCAGAACTCAGTTCTGCAAAGCCTGTTTGTGCTTCCATAGTAGCAATGTGATGGCAGGCTCCTGCAAGGTGGGGTGGGTGTTGGAGTGCTGAGCGAGCAAACTGCTACCTGGCTGTGGCATGGTTATGGGAAGAATTGCAACAAAAAATGGGTGTAATAGACTTATGCAGGGCCTGAAATAAAAAACATCTTTTCATAGCACTGCTTCTGCTGGAAATCATGGGCACGTCCTTGCTGCTCTGTGTAGCTCTTGGAAGCCTCTGATGGACTATCTGTGTTTAAAGATCCATGTGTTTCAGGGCTTGCAGGGCTCATTCTGCAATATTTCAGTGCATTTTCTTTCTGCGGCCTTTACAGTTAAGTAGAGGAACTTCATTTTTGGCTAAACTAGTTAACGCACAGTAAAATACCCTTTTCTCTAGGTGTTGATTGTTGTGCAGATCAACGTTACAACCCACTACCTGAGTGTTTCTGGGTTGTTCATGAAGATAAAACTAGGCTAAAGGTGAACAGAAAAATGTAGTCTTCAAGAAAAATACACAAAGCCAGCCTACTTAGATCTGAGTTTCTAAGAAAGCAATGACAAGTCAAACTCGTGGAGTTCAGTGAGCACCAATGATGTAGGTCACTTTCGGTTCCTGACTTGTGTTCATGTTTCTTCTCAGCTCTTGCATTTTATTCCAGTGCTTCCCAAAGCTGTGACGACATTGACACGGGAAGGTCACTCTAATGAGTTAATGACTGTGCCTCAGGTTTTCCAACTAAAATGTAGAATTTCCAAGGACTCTGTGTGCTTATGTGAATATGTACACATGCACTTTATCAGAAGTTAACTGAATATTATATATCCATATTTTGATGTCAAACTTCAGCACTGAAAAATATTCACTGCACAGAAGAAGTAATAACATTTTTCAAGGTCATAAGATATTCCTACTTTCATCTCCTTTGCTTTCTCTTAATTTATTTTGAAATGCCATGTTTTATTCAAATAGGAGATTCTACCGTAAACTTGGATGCCATATGTACAGTTTTTAAAAAGCTCTCTGCTTCTAATTGATTTCTACAATATTTTATGATAATAAATTTTTGTAGGTGTGGGAGGAGAGGATTTCAGACAGGTAGACACTAATAAATTCTCCACCACCTCTTTCTGAGTTGAAAACTTACTTCTGTCTCTGTTTTGTTCAGATTTTGTGGTCTAATATTAAAGTAGGCCTTTAAATAGGATGACTTCAGAAAAATATTTGAAAACACTAGGTGAATCATTATTTTCTGTTGTGAACAGAGTGGGTTTTTTTACTTACAATATTAAAATGTAGGCCCATCAGCGGATGGTATGTGGCATTTACTCAGATCTTTTGAGCGCGTACAGCTGGTCATGTCTGATAATGGCGTACTTAGCAAAAAAGAGATCTTTAGCAAGGTAAACTAAGGTAGACTATGGTGTTTTCGTATTTAAACATCCTCAGTGTCTTCTCAATTTTAGGTAATACAAGGAATAAGTAAAAATCTGGAGTTTCTATTTTTGATTAAACTGTCATCAAGACAATATCTTGTCATTATTTCATACTTTCTAATTTTCCGTGAAACAAATGATGCAGGATGTAGCTGTCACATTATTGTTATAAAACAGAGAAAGATCATTTGAGCACCAGGATTTACGTACCAAATCAGTGGACCAATTTCTCTGTATCTCGCTTCCGGAGAAGGCAGTTTGTTTGGGTACCAGCAGAAAGAGACTGCAGAGCAGAAGGCCCACGTGGAGTCAGTCAGCAATTTCACTCCTCTTTTGCCTCTCTTTAGTTCACTGTAAAGGTGCAGTCCAAATTATTAACGATACTGGCAAGCAAAAGACTGAAGGAGTTCTTAGCCTACAACTCTCCTGTATTAGTTTTATCTTTTCCATAAACGTTTTTTTATTCATCGAGATCTAAATTCCTGATCTCTTATACTTGAATATTTTGCAGACAATATTTTCGACAACTCCCAGCAATTCTACTCTTATCAACATTAGGTTCATTCACCACTGAGAATATATAAATAAGAGATTTGATCTTCTTCACTGTTTTTTGTCAGGTTTTTTTTTGTGAGGGGAGGGGGTTGTTTGTTTGGCCTTTTAGGATAATTTTGAAGAGGAGATATGTAGGCTCATGGGTTTCGTTTAACAGTAAGGGAGGATTGATAGCTAAATGCAGATGCTTAAGTTGTACAGACATAATTTTCAGCAAGTAGTTCTCGATCCTTGTGTGTTGCAACTAATCTCTATAATTAATGAAAGTGAAATTATAGACAATGAATTAGTAACTATTGATATAAGGCAATAGATCGTGGGCTTTTGCTTACTAAAAGTCTGCCGTCTTTAAAAGATGGTTATGTGAGTAATAACATTGAAATATATTTCTTTACTGCTTTAGAAATAGGAAAACCAGACAACTGCAGTAGATTAAAGATGGCAAATGAAGTTCTGTGTGGTTAAACTGAAGTGATGTACCCATCTGTCTCGTCAGTATTTCCCTCAAACAAAAATAACTGGTTTGTCTGACCTGCTGGAGAATATGTCAACCCATTTAAAGTCCTCCAGGCCTGATTGCTTAGCCACGTCCCACCAGAAGTTATACTTCTCTGTAGTTCAAAACAAAGAAAATTCAATAAAATTCTGAATTCCTGTATGCTAAAAGGTAGAGCTGGAGGGTGAGCCAGCTCTGTGCGAGATAGTCAGAGCGTTAGACTCGCCACCTCCCCTGAGCCCTTGGTTCGTCTTTACCCTCCTACAACACACGAGAAACAGCACAGAATGCAGAGCAGCGAGAAATTGCCGTCCCCAAAATGTACTAGCAACGTGATAATGTTGGCAATATGAGCTATATCATCAGCTGATGTAAATCAACGTAGCTGTAAAAGAATTTATAAACCTTTATAGCAGTTGAAGACCCAGCCAACGATTCAGGAAAGAAAACCCTCAGCTTTTCTGTAGACATCGGGAAAACTAGAGAGGCACTCTAGGTGGGAAATGAGAAACTTGGTGCCCAGGAATAAAGGAGTAATACCAGGTAGACCAGCAAAGAAAACAGGGCTCCACTGGCTCAGTAATCCTTGAATCTTATGGCACTAGTTTAATGAGATCTCTTCATCTTGAAATTAAAGTACAAGGAGTTTTTTTACAGAGAACAGTATGCAATAACAAAATATTAAATGATAAACACAGATTGCTTAAAATCAGATGGGCCATTTTAAGAAAAAGCATTTTAGCTCATCATGATATGTAGCACCTTATTTAAATTAGGAGGTGTTAATTCTTAGCTTGAATAATATATTAATATAATATGTAAAGTGAATGGCATTGTTAATCACAGTCGCGCCTGGAACGACTTTGCTTCTGTGCACTGAATGTTAATTTTGCAAAACATTAATTTCAAAGATTTTGCAGCAGTGCTTTTGTAATTAAATATTAATGTCACATGTTATTGCAGTAGCATGTTTATGAAAGCCGGCAACACTTCAAGTCAACTCATTTGTTTTTATATTTATTCTTGTACATCTGCAATCCCTTCCATTTCACAATTTCAAAGTGAAGGCCATTTTGAATAGTCAATATGTGAACATTTTTCATTGTAAGCGTTTTTTAACATCCAACAGGGTAAATATTTAATGTTGTGTTTTTAGCTGGTATAATTTTTCAGAAAATTGGCTATAACTTTTAACAACTCAAAGGTACCTAAACTGTCTACATTTTTGGCGCAAGTGATCTGAAAATAATATAGCAATAAACATGATGAAGCTGTGAAAAAATACTTAAAAAATTAGAAGCTTTTTTCCGAAAGTTTGACTTCCAGAAGTTGTTATTTCACAGCCAAGTGTATTCTATTGTCATTTTATTACCTGCGGTGTTGTGACTTTGTATTCACTTGAATCATTTCAGTAAGTAGGGGATTGACTTTCAAATAACTTTTCTAAGTCATGTGTTTGCATTTGTGCTGGAGAATTCATGTATGCAGTATATTGCTTAATGATTGTTGTTCAATATTTTAAAATAAACATTTTCTGTTTGTGCCCTAAGCCACTTCCCGCGCGCTGGGAGGATTCGGGCTCAAAACATGTTCTATTAGGGCCAAATTGTAAGGGCGACTAAGTTTGTCAGCTGCTTTTGTTGAAGTGTATACAGTATAGATGAGCCTGTATTGGTTTGCCCAGGTCTGTTTTGACCAATTTACTGTATCTTACGATCTTGCCTGTGGCTCTTCAAACCTGTGAATTACATCAGTTTAAAAAGAAAGTCATTTCCATTTCAGCATGTTGGCAAAAAGAAATTTGTTCTAGGTACCGTATTTTAAACCTTTCTTACTCCCCCCGTTCTCCTTTAGTATAGATCCCCACCACACAGCAAAGCAATTTGGCAGAACAAATTGTAAATTATAAAATGTTATTTATTCTATCACAAAATATATGAACAATCAAGATGCATTGTTTAGTTATAGGCACATTTAATAGTTAAAAATTATATCTGCACCTGATGTTGCATGTTAACAGCTAATACCATTTGACAGTGATGAAATTAAAGGATGAAGAAGAGATACAAACTACATTTTACAAGCATGATGGGTCTCCAACAATGCCATTTAAATATTATTTGTCACTATTTAAAATGAACCTTTCCCCTTTAAGCTATGCCATTATGCTCATTTGTCCTGTCACCACTGACAGGCTCTATGACTCACACACAAAAATGGTCATTAGGTACTGCATCTTCATCTTATTTAAAAAAATAGAAAGCATTCTGATGCCTCTAAAAGCCTGTAATTATTTTCATCCGAGGAGATAGTGTTGCTTGGAAGGTAATTTAATAACCTTTTGCATGTACCTGGGGAATGCCTCTCTGGGGAACCAAGGTGCCGACATGCCATTCAGTCGTCAAAACATGACCTTTAATGGTTGCTTGGAGAGAAGTTAGCCTGGAACGTTGTACACAGCGCGATGCTAATTCTGCTCTCTAATGTATGCAAAATTTAGTTCTTGAGCAATGATCTTTGTAAGATGAATTAATATAGGTGCTGCTCCAGGAAACAAAAGAAATTGCAGTTGTGAAAGCTTTTTCCCCACCATGATCTTTTGCTACATCATTTTGAAGGAGCGCCTGAGCTGTCTGATTTTTTTAGGAGACACCACTAGCAACAACAAAACTGTACCTGGCAACATTTCCCAGAATTTGTGGGTTTAATTCCTGTTTTGGTGAGAGATGCCCGGTATCTCTCGCAGGGAAACCGGGACGGTGGGCTGCGTGATAGCTGTGTAGGTTTACATTAGACTGTGATGGCTGAACAATAAAATAGTGTAAATATAAACTATGAGAAAGTAAAATGACAGCTTGTAGGAAAACGAATATACGTTGTGAGTGGCTTTGAAAAATTACTAATGCAGTTATGGGGTTAAAGCAGAAAGCGTTGATTTTCCTGTGGCAATAACATATGCCAGGCACCTACAGGATATAGTAAATGAGGCACAGACTATGTCCTGTGACATCAAGGTCCAGAAACTCTTTATTTTGGTACACTGATATTAGATCCCACCCTGGTTAGAAATGCTGGGATTTCAACTCGTACCCCTGACATGCCATCCGTCAATTTATTAGCACGCTGGTGCAGTAAGCCACTGAACGGGCTATATCAATTCGTTTAGGTTTTTTTTTTCCCCTTCTTCCCTTTAAAACGTCTGTAATCCTCAGCTCTGCTCTCTCAACCGGTCAACATTAAAGATTTATGTTGCGCTTTTTTTTTTTCATTGCCACACCTGAATATGGATTACTTAAATGGGCTGTAAATAATTCATATATGGGAATAAGTTTCCATTACTGACCAATGTTGTAATTTAATATACTCTATTATGGGTTATACAATTTTAGATTGTTTTCTGTGTGCATTCAGCAGTCGGGCAGACAACAGTTTAAGTTAAAAGGGCAAGATGTTTGTTCAGCTTATTTTCATGTTCAGTGCTGTACTGGAGGAAGTAAAATGCTAGTTTTAACAGCATTCTTTGTAGCAAAAATAAAAAATCTTAACCTGAATCAGCATAAAGAAACTGAATGAGTAAAAGGGAGGGGGGGGGGGGCGTATTAATCTAGATTTATATTCACCAAGCAGATGTCAGGTTTTAATGTAAAATACAAACATATTTTTCAGTAACACAAAACGTATCCCCCTCTCAATATGTGTGGGTTTTTTTTTTTTTTCCCTTCCCTTAATCAGTACTATTGCCTGTCACATGTGGTACTTGATAATTCTGTCAAAAGTACCTATAATAGAAGAGAACATATTTAGTAAGAACTTTTTGAATAAGGTTACGAGCTACAAATAGAAATGCTCCAAAATGTTAGAGAGCATCATATTTTTAAAAACTGTCCATGTTCAAGTGTTTACACTTAAAGGAGATTTAAACAATTTAAGATTAAGTTGACTACAGTAAAAAAAATTAATAATAGATTAATACATGAAAATCTATGAAGTCACATAAGATAATGATTTAAAAAGGAATAATTTAAAAAGATGAATTAAAAAGTAGAATCAGAAAAGAAGGCCAACATAAACTAGGGAAAAACATGCTGTGAATAAAGTCTGTTAGATCTTGAAATAGGAGAACTGCTAAATAATGCATAGTTTTATTTTTCTATAATTTGCATAAACCTTAAGAGAGTATTTATTTGTGTAAAACTTGATGTATCGAGTAAGGAGAATGAAAAAAATGGCATTCATTTTGTTTTCATTTTGGTATTTAGGAAAAATATTCTGTTACATATGGACTACTTAGACCTAATCATCTGACTGAATGTGATGTGTTTCTTGAGCCAGGTTGGAAAGGGCTGGCTTGAGAACAGTGCCCTGGTCTTGCTGCAGGCTATGCAGGTTGGCCCAAACTCTGCTGGGGAGCAGATGGTGAGCCAATGCTTGTAGTCACACTTACCTTCCTTGCTAAATCCATAATCCCTCGCTGGACACGCAGCCAAGGCAGGCTTTGGAGGCAGAAAGGAGGTTACAATCTGGACTTGGGTATTGACTGCCAGAACTGAGAAAACAGCTCAGAAATTTCAAATGCTTAACAAGTTATCTGTCTTGTCCCTAAGCCAGTGCAGCATTTTTAAAAGTAATTAAGACATGATTGAAAATGTGTGTGCCATCTAAATACAAAAATCTTCAAAAATAATCAAAACCAATAATTAAAAGCCACATTTAATAGACTAGTTAGTAAAAAGAGACTTATTTAAACTGAACTTGTTTTTCTTTTCATTGCACGACACTGTTGAATTTTTTTAAAGGACGTTTATATTCAGGGCTGGGAGAGAAAAATATTTTTTCTGAGCAAGCCACTGAATGAAACTGGATTTGTTAAAGTATGCATTTATATGGAATTTTTGCTAACAGTGTGACGATGATCAATTTAATTAATTATTTAATTAACTTCATACTGAGTGAATATTAGCCATATTATTGTATATTAAAAGGTATCTATATGAGATGATGAGCACAATGTTCATGCACTGAAAAAATAACAGTTGCTTATAATAATCACAGCATGACTAGCCTTTCTAAATATTTAATCTATTTTAAATCAAGACAGTGATCCTCAAAAATCTATAATTTCAAATAATATTTAGTAAACAGCCAAATTGTGGTCAACTGCAGTAAAGGGTATGCCATCTGTTTAATGTAAATATCTGGGAAAAGGGAATGTCATGTACAAAAGATTACAGAAATATAGAGAATACACACAAACCTCACTCTGTGTGTGTGTGTTTGTGTATGTGGTGTATAACATTTAATTTATTTTTGCCCAAAGCATAAACGTGGACTTGGTCCTACAAGGTGAACCTTTGCACCAAGATGCAACAAAGTATTTAACCACGGACTTAATTTAAAGCACATGCATCACTGTATTAAATTTTGAGAGATTAAGCTCTTGCTAAGCATTTTATTAATAAAATAAAATATATCTCATAAATCGTTTATAGGTTCTATGAAAGTTATCTATCATACCATTTAAAGATGTAAAGTAATTTTAAAAGGGAATAGTTAATTACATAATTTATTTTAGTCAGAACACAGTTAAAGTTATATTCTGATTAAGCATAAAGACATGCTTAATTTATGTAAACACCGTACCCTTAACTCTGACCATTGGCCTCTTGGGATTTTCAATATATTTGTTTCTTTGTCCAAAAACCTGTATTATTCTAAAGGATGTTGCTATTTGGAAACACCAGTTAACAGATTAACCAAGTGACAGTTAAAATCACTTATATTTGAAAACATTATTTATTTGTAAAGAATAATAGAGAAATATATAGCATTGCTCATTTGCAGTATATTAGAAGTGTATATGTCCATTCCTTTCTGTCAGAGACCAATCACTGTGTGCCAGTAATGGGTGCATACATAATGTTAACTTAATTGAAATTCCTTCTGAAAGATTTGTGCATATGAAATTGCACTGATACAGAATAAGGTTTATTTTTAGGTTAGAATTAGGACTACTCTGTTGAATAAGACAACATTGTATATTTTATATTGAATAAGAGTAAAGGACCGGATTCTCAGCTGTTGTAAATTGCTATAATATATGTTTTCTGTGAGATTTATGAATGTCCTTAATATTAATTTCCTTGCCTTTAAGCACTTAGGTTTGTTAGTGATGCGATAAACAATGGCATTATTTTCACTTAGCTCCTTAACTGATTTATGAAATTAAGTACTTTGGGCTTTGGAATTTTGTAAGTTGTCCTTTTTCCAGGGCCAGAGGGGCTGGGGATCTGAGGGGCCACAACCAAGCCTTGTGTGTGCTTCTTAAGGTTTTTTTTTTTTTTTCCTTTTAATGCATGAGAAAAGAATGAAATTAGGTTATTAAATGTGATGAACAAAAAGAAAATTTTATTCCTTCCTTGCCCTATTGGTGTGAATAATTAAATTTAAATTAATAGGATTATTTGCAAGAGTAAGAGGGGTGTGGTTTGGACTTCAGGTTCACTCAGGTTGTTGATGATAAATTTGCTTGTCTGTTGTTGGGACTTTTCCGATATCTATCATAGCTAATTTTGCTAGTACCTGATTTGATTGCAAAGACAGTGGATTAGTTCCTTTAAATGGCTCCCTATCTTTAATTTATCTCTGCCCTTGTGCATTCAGGTAGTTCCCCTTCATCCACAGGGAACCGCTCATAAGCACGGGGCCAAAATTTGGCCCTGGGTTTTGATGCGATTGTTGCTTTCAAAGCAGGCTTTTAGGTATTTTCTAATAAAGATTTTCTCTTTACATACAGCAGTCTTCAGAGCCCCGTGTGTCCAGAGCATTGTCAAATTATAGGCAATCACCTATTCTACAGTGATTTAATTTCCTTCAGTGTGTCTTTTTCATCCCCTGGGAAATGTGCAGTACGCCTATTTCTGCTGTGTTGCCCCCAGCTTGCTTTGTGAACAGTGAGGCAAAGAATTCATTTTTATTTCTTTTTTTTATCAGCGTCTACCTCTGCTGTCAATAAATTACCCATGCCATCTCTTAGAGGACCTTCTGTCTTCCTCGCTGACCTCTTGGACTATATGTTCTTGAAAAATGTCTTTTTATTTATCTTTATCATCTCGTGCAATCTTCCTTTCATTCTCCACCTTTGCTTTTCTTATCATTTTTTTACACTCTCAACTTCATCCTGTAATCTTTCCATTCCCCTCTGTATCTGATATTACATACCTCGCACACCTCCCTTGATCATTCTGCACGTCCTTGTTCAGACTAATTGGCCTTTTTAACTGCTGGTATATTTGCTGCTGGATGGACAGCACACACGCGCTTGTTGAGATTTGATTTATGTTTGGAAGATTTTGAACTCGCCATCCGCTTCCTTTGCTTGCATTTTCTTTGGCTCAGTTTTTTTCTTTTAATATTTCCAATGGCAGGAGTGAATTTATTTTATGTCACTAATTTTACTAATCCTAGACAAATACAAGTGCTCTACTTAGTGTTTTCAGATTTCATGTCTTTCTTAATATGCCCTGTTTTCTTACTCAGAAATGAAATTCAAAGGCTAATTCTTCCTTCACTTGTAAGATGGCAAAAGGAAAATTGTGCCCGTTGTTCTCTTTGACAGAGAAAGCCGTAGGGACCATATTTCTTTTTGAAACCCCTTTTTTTTCAGATATCCCCTGTTACTTGGCAATGGGCAGTGCTGGAGATGCTGGGGGTGCTCTGCATCCCCAACCTCTGTACCAAGGCTGTTATTGCTCCTGTTAGACCTCTCCTCTGTAGCATGGCCCTGCTATGAGAGACTCTGCATGACAGTGGCTCCGGGGTTCCTTCAGAGATTTCAGTGTTTGGAAAAAAGAGCATGACTAGATCAGGAAAAGTAAACTTTGAGAAGAAAAACGGCCTGACAGACATATCTTAGACTGCTCATGTTACATTGATACGGCAGTATCTGTGCTAGAGGGATTTTTAGTCAAAAATCCAAGTTATTTAAAATTACCTGTGCTCCTGTAAATGGCCCCCAGATTCTCTTTGTGTTGCTGTGATGGTTTGCAGGTTCCCATTGCTGCTGTATCTTGCACAAGGTTTCCGTAGAGGAGTAGTGGCAGGGCATTCCTGTGGTGGCTACCTGAGCTCGGGTTTAGCCAATGCTTTCATGTTGCTCCTTTCTTTTTTTCTTGGTTTAAAGGAAAAACACTGTGATTATTTCAAGTGCTTCCAGGAAAAAAAGCAAACAGGGAAGGTTAATATATTTGTTGTCTTCTCCATGTTTTTGGGAACATAGGCTTAGTGCCATTTACTTCAGAATTACAGAATCAATCAGGTTGGAAGAGACCTCAGGGATCATCGAGTCCAACCATTGACCTGACACCACCATGTCTACTAGACCATGGTACTAAGTGCCATGTCCAGTCTTTTCTTAAACACCTCCAGAGATGGTGACTCCACCACCTCTCTGGCCAGCCCATTCCAATGTCTAATAACCCTTTCTGAAAAGAAATGCTTCCTAATGTCCAACCTGAACCTCCCCTGGCGAAGCTTGAGGCTGTGTCCTCTTGTCCTATCTCTAGTTGCCTGGGAGATGTTCAGGAAACCAAGAATTACTATGAAAGTTTTCAGTTCCTCTTTTTGGCAGTATTTTTACTTCAGCTTCAAAACAGAATTAGGTTGTCCATTTCTTTTTAATTCCCACGTTTCTTGTATTCACCAATAGTCATTGAAAGGTTTCTGATGTCTCAGTGCTCCTAGTAACCAGGGATTAGTAGAAAGTATCTACCTGAATCCCAAATTCTTTCATGTCTTCTCTCCATGGATAAAAATAATTTCTCTGTGATACTTTCAGAATCCCTTGTTGCATAAATTAAAAAAGTTGAAAGGTTAAAATTGACTTGGTGCCAAGTTATTGCATTAGACAGCAGATTCCATTTACTTATTTATCTGTTATTTTTATGTTTTTAAACATTTTGGCATGATTTCCATATTGTGATTCTTGCATGCTGCACATTCAGATTGTCAGCCTTTGATTCCCCCCAAGGAGATGTAGAAGAGGTCTCATTTCAGACTTGGAAGTTTTTATATTATTGGGGTTTTTTTTGTAAAAGGCTAGGGGAAAGTTTAGGAAGAATTTTTAAGTTTGATTGACAAAGTGAATTCCTAAAAGTGATGTATCAGTACAGGACTCAATAAGCCAGGACACATGCTACTAACAGAGAAGAAATGGTTTTATATATTATTCACCAATCTCCAGGGTTTCTATGCCAGTCAGAGTTGGCTTACTTCCCATATATATTATTAAATGTTTTACAGTTCAGCATGCACACAAAAGGAGTAAATGATGTGATACATACAGTTTAACCTACATATGGAATAACTTAAAACTAAACCATTCAAAGGTTTATCACAGAGTATGGATTATACAAACCAATAAGGCATACATAGATAGGGAAATAGTACAGCGTGTTGTGGATCTCTTCTCAGCATTTGACCAGCTAGGTGCCTCCATTCCTAACGTCTTTATTTTATTTTTTTTTTAAGCAAAATCATTAGTATAACCAAGCTAAGTAGAAGATAATGTAGGTATTTATTAGTAAAATTGTTTGCATGGTTGAACCACTGCCAAGCAGAGTCGGGGA
Source organism: Nyctibius grandis (assembly GCF_013368605.1). NCBI lineage: Eukaryota > Metazoa > Chordata > Aves > Nyctibiiformes > Nyctibiidae > Nyctibius > Nyctibius grandis. Next base: position 39,284,506 of record NC_090666.1, read on the forward strand.
AGAATCACAGAATCAATCAAGTTGGAAGAGCCCTCTGGGATCATCAAGTCCAACCATTGCCCTGACACCACCATGTCAACTAGACCATGGCACTAAGTGCCACATCCAGTCTTTTCTTAAACACCTCCAGAGATGGTGACTCCACCACCTCCCTGGGCAGTCCATTCTAATGTCTAATGACCCTTGCTGAGAAGAAATTCTTCCTAATGTCCAACCTGAACCTCCCCTGGCCAAGCTTGAGGCTGTGTCCTCTTGTCCTATCTCTAGTTGTCTGGGAGAAGAGGCCAACTCCCACTCCACTACAACCTCCCTTCAGGTAGTTGTAGCCTGCAATAAGGTCACCTCTGAGCCTCCTCTTCTCCAGGCTAAACACCCCCAGCTCCCTCAGCCGTTCCTCGTAGGTCAGACCCTCCAGACCCTTCACCAGCTTGGTCGCCCTCCTCTGGACTCACTCCAACACCTCAACAACAAACCCCAAATGTAGTAAGGGTGTGCCTTGGTGAATGTGTGATTCCTTTTGGAAAATCAGAATAATAGAATGCAAAACTGAAGGTAGTGATAATGTACAGGGTGTCCCTGTTATTTCGCTGATTTACCTACTGAAATAACTGATGTGTTACTGGTTAGAGGTTGGAGCAGTCCAGCAGATTGTCCTGGATAATCCCACGCTTCACGCAAATAACACACCTGCTTTGTTACTCTGATACCCCTTGTATTTTTCACCATCCAGTGGGATTCAGGGTCATCTCTAAATTAGTGCATCCTTTAGTGGATAACCTGCTCAGTGTCTGGCATCTGTGGATTCAGGGACAGCAAACCTGATGCAATTTTTTGTATGTATTAGGTCAGGATTACTTAAATTCAGTATAGTCCTAATTTAAGTAATGTTTGCAATCTCATGCTAGCAGCTTTGGAGAAGAACACCGCATTGTTGTTGGACTCGATGATCTTAAAGGTCCTTTCCAACCAAAATGATTCTATGATTGCGTCATCATTTATATTATTTCTGCTTCCTGGATGCTAAGAAAAAAATATAGGAAACAGTTCTGCAAGTCAATATGCATTATACATTTTAAATGTTCTTTAATGTGGACACCTTTCTGCATTACAATGCAAGGGAAAAAAATCTGAGATTTTAAGTTAGAAAGATATTTTTAACATTTTGTCACTAAAAACTATTTTTTTGCTCAGCCACTGAAAGGTAGCATTTTATTAAAAGTTTTAAGTCAAAACCAGAGTTACGTACAGAAGGGGATACTGAGGAAAAAGTAATTAATTAATTGATGTAGTTAATAGCTACGATCTCATCCTATTTCTCCAGATTCTGATTATCGCAGTGTGATACAAAATGACACGCTTCAGTTAAATCAGTGAGGTGAGCCAAAAGCTAAAAGAAGCTATATTAGCACATTTACTTTGGCTATTTTTACAAGGTTTTCTTCTTCACTGAAACTAAGAATTTAAAATATTTTTAAGTTTCTTGCATGACTTCTGAGTTTAACCAATGATATCATTAAATTACAATTTAATTTCTGTGTGTATGATCACAAGTCCTTTGTTGGTTGAGTAGCTGTATATTCTGAAGACTGAGGTTCATATTTGTCATGTACCTGTTCCTTACAGGAGCTATCCTGATGCTTGTGTTTTAAGAGTGTAGAAACTAATTCCATCCTACATTTCGGTCACTTTGGTTCCCCAATAACCGACCATGATCCCAGTCCAGCAGCTACTCACAGATTCAATAGAAGATAAGTTAGGAATCCTGTTAATTTAATTGGTATTACCATTGGCTAAAATTATGTTTATGATCTTTGTTAGATCCTTTAGGATCTATAGCCTGTAATTGATTCAAAAAACTTGCTTTTTTTATCATCTTTTTTTTCGGCAATCAAAATAAATACAGAGTTTACAGCAAGGTTAGTAGACCTTGGCTTTAATCAGAGTCCCAAGGGGAAGAATATACATGAACAACTAGACTCTTTCATATCCAGATAAGATCCTTTCCATTCCTTTCTCAATTACAACACTGGCCTTATAAGATAGGCCCTTAAAATGTCCTCTTTTTAATTTCCTTCTCTGAGTCCTTTAATTAAATTAGACAATCCTGTTTCATTAGGCTAGAAAGAAGTTGTGAATACTTGGAGCTTTGCAGCAACAAGGAGGTAAACATGCAAAGTCTTGCTATTAGCATTGAATAAACTCGTCATCTGTGTGAAAGTTGTCCATGAATAAGGTTATTAGGAAACAATACTAATATAACCATAACTGAAGGTACAAATGTTGTCATTTAAACTATTTATTTCCAAGTTCAGTTCATTCTGGAATGTTTCCTGGCAATACTGAATTACAGCAACATGTCTTTGTAATTTGCTTGATCCATCTTCTTGATAGCTGCTCCTTTAGCAGCTTCATGAAAATGTCTGTCCCTTGACTCAAGATTTTCATGTAAGTTATTGATTTTGATTTGTATATTTGTATATACATTTAAAGTACTTTTCTCTAGATCTCAGAGATTTGGAATGAAATCCTGTAGCTTATCCAAACAAGAATTTCATATGCAGAAATGAAACATGAGATTCCATCTACGTTCCTATAAGTTTTAGCTTCTTGGCTAAAAACATACATCCTGTTTGATAAGGGTACAACTGGAATGTGACGATGACACAACTCTTATTAGAAATCTGATGCAAGGCAAATGTCTGAACCAATTAATAAAGGTCGGTCTTAAACAGAGATTTCCAAGGACCAGTTCTTCTCTGCAGTCACTTTTACTTGCTAAACCATCAACAGATGAGTATCCAGTCATATCTTCATCTCATTCAAGAAACAAATGCCGAATCCACTTGCAGTCAAGTGGATTAATATAATCACTAGCATCATCAGACTACTTTACTTAATTCACCAACATCTACTTGTTGTTACTGAAACTGAGTGGTGGTTCTAATTTCTGCTCCTAGATGTTCTGGGAAAAGCTTTAAAATAAGGTGAAAATACTGTATTTTTATTGTATGTTCTTTATTGTATATCCCAATTGCTACAGTGATACGGTGCTGAAACCTACAGGAGGTATGTAGTACCTTAGGAATACAAATAGGGGATAGGTTAGATTTGGCTGAAAAATAATATGTATCCAGGTGCCAAAATCATTAGTTTTGAATAATGCTGAAAGGCAGAATTCTGTGACCAGTGGTGCTTCATGGTTCCTGCTGCCAAGAGTGCAGTAGCTGTGATCTGGCTGTGTCACAGGTCCTGCTTTGGTGTGTGGCAAGATACAGTACAGTACCATTTCTGTCACGTTCATATCATGGCAAAGGGTATGTTTGATGCTTGGTCTTTGCCCAGGTGACCTAGATTAAGTCAGACAATAAGAGACTTGGATCAAGAAAAGTCTGAGCAGCAGCTTTATGGACTGTGCTTTTGTCTGAGGGTTTCTCTAAAACATCTTGGTCAAACACACACGCTTCATGATGTTGGTGGGTGAGCAGCTCTAACCATTGTCCTCCAGACTAGGAGGAAAAAACCCTAAAAGTAAAATGGAAACAACCAATTTTTACTGTGACATTACTATGACTTTATAGCCTTCTTTTTGTCCTACTCTGCTATAGAGGAAGAAAACTAGTATTGCAAACATTGATGCCGATATTTATGTGTAGCTTGAAAGTACAGTACATAAAGAGGCTTTGTGTTACACAGGCTGCAAAGGTGGGAAGAAACTTCGCATGTCTTGATGGATTCCTTACAGAACTAATAACTTTATTCAGATTTTATAAAGAACAAGCTAAAAAGGCATAATAAAGAAGCATTCACAAATAAAATGCTGTATTGATTTTAATCAAAGGAATTTTCTTCTATAATTTAAAAATGTAGTTTGGTATCTGTTCAGTGACTATTTTGTTTTACCAAAAAATATTTTGTGATTATTATAGACAGTTATCTCACTAATGATTCCTACCTAACACTACTTGCGTTCTTCAGGCAATCTGAAATGGAATTTAAAGAAAAAAGAAAAAAAAACACCTGTGTGTCTGTATCAGTATTCCCAGAAAAACATTTCTTTTGTAACATGAAACAAAGGGGTGTAAGCTCTTAAATATGTTAAAAAGTTTCAAGGTCCTTTCACTCCTAGTTATGAAAAACAAAAGAACAGACAGTAGCATGCCAAGGGGAAAGCAGGAGTGAAGGCCAGTAACACAAAAGACAGATTTTGTTTGCAGACTTGAGCTGAAAAAATGATTATGAAACCCTAACTCACGATGCATAAAAAAACCAGCATGACCTAGAAATAAGCATCACAGAGATACGACACTTAGGTGTTACTTAAACTGCAAGACACAATAAGGCTGGAAGATCCATACGTAGCATGTGTAGAGGAGCACAAGACAGACCCAGGAGCCTTTCTCTGCTTTTAGCATAGCTTGATCATATGGCAGAAGGACTATTAGTACTAAAATAAATTACATTTATGTTTAAAGAATTAACTTTTTTTAAAAAAATGTAGCTTTTTACCCAGTATTATGGACTATATTGTAGCAAAGCCAAGTGACTTAAGTCCCTCTTTGATCTCTTTGTCATTTCATGCAGAAGTATTTGTAATCAAATTCCTGTAATCAAGGAAATAAGGGTGTCACGCACTGCATGCCCTTCTGAGGATCTCATGGACAAAAGGAGTTTAGGAGGAAATCAGGAGAATACCAAGAAAGAGAGGTGTAGCTGCAATGTTCCGGGTAGAGGGGGTGACACCTTTATGCTTTATTTACCTGCCATTATGTGAAGGGAGTTTGTTCTTGTTCAACCCCTCTGAATGGTCGTGGCTAACTAACTTTATTGCAGTTTTCAACAGAATGAGAGCAAATACACTAGTAAGATAGGCAGCTGTCTTTGCCCTCTCTGAGTGGACCCAGAACTTAGATATTGTAGAAACAATAACATGTTCTCTCATTATAACAGTAGTTTAAGAGAAGTCTGAATGCATTTTCTGCAGACTTCCTCCCCCCTGTGTTTCTTTGTCCTTATTTCATTGGCCACTTACTTGTTACTGTTAATTTGTCCTAATACTTATTTTTCTACGTATAGTTACTTTCTCATCTGGCTCCCATTCTTATGCCATTCAGTGGTTACTTGTGTGGCAAACGAGCAAACAACTTTGCAGTTGTTTCTGGGGTTAATGTGGAAAAATAAATCTCAAGTAATGCCAGTGTGGATTTACTTCTCATTCTTAATGGCATCAGCAGATGTTTGAGGAATCTTAGACTTCCTGAGTGCCTCCATTGTGCAGCTGGCACCGCTTGGCTAGGTCTTGGTGGTGGGGGACATATGTGTTGTATACTTACACTTTGATTTACGGACCCTTCTGACTCTGGACGGGGATTGTTCTCACCCTTCTCACACACAGTCCTTGCTGCATCCCACTGTATCAGGTTTATTGCTTTTGCCATTCCTTCTTCTGCCTCTCATGCCAGCACCTTGAGAGGGTTTCAGTTTCAGTAAAACTCTCAACACCTCTCTCTGTTGCTTGAGAACTTTTCCTCAAGTATCGAGCATCTCGGGCACATGGGAATGAGCATATTTAACATTTTCAATGGGTATGCCGAAGATCCTGAGATGAAACTTCCAACCTTCTCGTAGTAATATGGATAATACTGTGGGATTATTTGCTCTTTCATCTATAGTGGTGTGAACCATCTCTTTTGACACTGGCAACCCAAACCACATCCTCAGTCATGACAGAAATTGCTGAATATAAAATTAATATTCAGAAAACATGCAGTATGTTACAGTCAACTTTTAATGCACTTTATCAGATGAAACAAAGGGCGTGAGGAGCAAGTGTTATGTGATGACTTAGCACTTGACTGCCCATCACAAATGCCTTGTGGTTTCTGCTGGGACATAGAGACTAGTTTGTGAATCTTTGAGGTATTTTGATCTTCATGACAAGTCCTTTGTCTCATGATACTTGGGATAGAAAACATCTTAGTACTTCACTTTTTCTTCACAGGGAAATCACTCACTAATATCTGCTTTAGATGCTGACTGCTTTAGACATTGGTAGGTTGTTTTTGTTTGGATTTTTTTTAGGAGTAGCCCTTAGTGGCACTAAATTTAACAACTAACAACAGCATGTGCCTCACACTTGATACTTCAGGCTATGGTGACAGCTTTTAGCAATTTGGAAAATCCCAAAGGACCCAAAGTGGCACTGACTGCTGTCTTCTTTGTTTGCATTTACTTTTTTGCTTTGTCAATTTGTTCTGTGGTTGCAAAAGTAAAATAAGAGATCCAGATTTAACCAAAATAAATTAGTCATACCTCCCTCCCGTTCTTTAAAATAACCTCCCCAGCAATAAGCCCATTAGCTGATAACAATCTTTAAAAAAAAGTGTTTGAAATTTTAAAATGAGAAGGAAAAAAAGGAAGATATAGATATGCAGCACTGTTTGGAAGAAATGACTATAGTAACACAGTCACTCAGGGTTATTTTTCCTCTTTTTTTAACTTATAGTGCTCAAGGCACCCTCCAAGGGCCTTGAGAGGGTGGTGTGATGCTCTTCTCACACATGCTCTTCAACAGCCCTTTTACTGCTATCAATCATTGAAAAATATTTTTTGCGATTCAGTCTAATGCTTGGAGGGAGCTGCAGAGACAGAAAAGGCTATTGGCACTTGCAAAATATCAAACTGAGTACTAGTGGGAAAGCTCAAAAGATAATGGATAGGCATGGATAGTTTTTTTCATATTTCTCTACACACACACACAAAAGCAGACAAAACGCAATGTGAGATAGGTGCAACAAACTTTTTCCGTTCTCTATGTTTTCCTGTTAAGGTATCTACTGTAACCAGGATTTGTAAACAGTTAAAGGTAAAACCAGTTAAAGGGTAAAGACCAAAGCGTGTGCATCTTGAACCATCCTGTACACTGACCATAAAGTAATTGGCCAAGGCAAGGTGTGCACTGAAAGTCTGTGAAAGAAAGTTGGGAGAATTTTTCTGAAACTTTGATTGGGGTGAAGAGATTTTTTTACTACCTAAAATATGGTTCAATGACCAAAAGTCATTTCAAAGCCCTTCCTATTCCGCATTATCTTAATTATCTACTTACAGAATTCATCATCCTGTGACTGCAAAGTTAAATTTGAAGTTAAATTTAAACAATTTTTTTTAAATTTTTATGTAGAGGTTTGAGAAACCCTGTTGACTTTCTTCTTCAGTTTTTTCATTTTTTCCTATGTAGTTGCATACAATTATCCAGAATATGACATTGCTTGTTTTTTCTTCCTGCGGGCCATGATGTACCCATTAAGGGATGCTGAGAAAATCATTCCTTTTCTCTCTCGTGTACAGAGACTGTAGTGAGGAGAGGTCTTCTTAACCTGTGCATGGGCTGTTTGAGTCCTTCTATGCTCTCTTTTCTCTTTCTCTTCTTACTACTCCCTTTACCGTTTAAATGTAGTGATAATACAGGTCTCAGGAGGTTGCAACTTGAAATAAGCTGTCTCTGATACTGCCAGCTAGGGAGATGAGGAAAGTAATAGTATAATACACTGAAGCCGGTGGGGGAAGTCAAACACAAAGTGTTGGTTCATCTCCAGGAAGTGGGAGACTGTGCAAGGAGGATATTGAGGACTAGAACACCCTGGGCTGGATGCCTTGGGTGACAGCTTCCAAGCAGAGGGAGCTGCCAAATGTAGGAGGTGAGGATGTTATGTGCATAATCTCTCCTCTTCCTTAGCAGCTATGCACTTTTCTGCCCTAGAGCTGGAAGAATTGGTTTTTCCTTTCTGCTGCAAGCAGACCTTTGCAAGTAGATAAATCTACTAGAACACTAAAAAAAAAAAAAAAGAAAAAAAAGGGAAAAAAAAAAGCAACCAACAAACACATGCAAATGGACTAAGTTAGAATTGCATATCCCATCTGCTTCGTTCATTTTTAGAATAAGGTTTTCATACCTTGTACTTCTCTTTTTTCATTAGATGAAATAGCACTGCATTGTTGGCCACCTCAGTACCAGAGACAAACTAAATAACTATCATGAGCATATGGAAAGTAAAATTTAAGGAAACAAACCTAGTTCTTCCAGAAATATCTTTTGTCTGTCTAAGAAACAGAAGAACTACTCCTAACCTGCTTCTTCAATGTAAGAAATTGTTTGGTTTACTGGCCATTACCCCTATGTCACTACAGGTCTAGAAACCCTGTGACCATGAATAGACACACTAGCACTCATCTAATATGACTCAGTACCCTGCTTCAGCAATGGAAGACCCTAAAGGTACAGCTGTAGGAAACAATTAGTAATTATTTAACTGAAGGAGGAACACATTTACTGAAAATGACCTGGGAGTACCAGTTGATGTAGGTTAAATAGGAGCTCATGGTGTGCTCCTGCTGAGAAATCAGCACACCACACAATGAGTTGTTGGGAGGAAGATGGGAGGTTATCATCCCCCCCTGCACAGGATGGTGAGGTCACTCTGGGTGTGTGCTGCCCACGTTGGGCCCCTAGGTCAAGTGGTACATGGATAAATGGGAGAAGGTTCAGAAGAGGCAATTGGGTGCCTAGGGCACAAGCCCTGGAAGAAGAGGTGGAGGGCAATGGGCTTGAACAGTCTGATAAGGAGAAAACTAAGAGCATTTTCAAAGAAGACAGACCAATGCCTTTTTCAGTAACGGCAGATTGGGCAGTTGCCAGAAATTACACCTTGGGAGGCTCAGATTGGACATTAGGAAAAATATTTCAGTAAGAGTATAGTACAACATCAGAGCAGGGGCCTCGAGTGGTTGCAGAGTCTCCACCCTTGGCAGTTTTCATGACTTGGCTAGCTAAAACCACAGGTGATTCTGATCTAGCATTGGCAATACTTCTACTTTAAGTGAGAGATTGGACAAGACCACTTCCAGTCTTCCCTTATGAATAACATTTCTGTGGTTTTCTATTAATTTCTGGAACGTTTACAATAGGTGTTTTTCTGATATACAAGGAGAATATGTCTCTGGTTAATGCACTTTATAGTTGTCAGGTATCCTACATACCCTTACAATGTCATTTGATTGTGAGTTTCTTAATTTTTTGTCCTAAAATATTGTAGGGGAGGGGGAGAATAGAGTTCAGTTATTAATTTATACATAAAAAATTGTTGTTTGAGCCATTGGGATTCAATTTTGGTAATCAATTCTCCGCAAATAAAATAAATTTACCATTTTTCAGATTGTGTTGGCCACAGTCAGATGTAGCTGGTTTAGTTTTTGCAAACCACCAATCATCTTTTACTACATGTTAATAATTTAACACACTTTGTATGTATTATTTTGGACAAAATGAAGTTTTACTTGAAATTCCTTAAGACATATATTTGTCACTGGGAAGGATCACATCTCGATTTTTTTTTTAATTAGAACATAAATTGCATCCTTACCGGGTAAAATCTGGTGAAGACATTAAGAAAAGTGGCAAAAGAAATCGGTGATGGGAGTGGTTGTCCTCTGTACTCCACAAAAGGCTGGTGTATCAAGTCAAAGCACATTTTAGGTGAATAAAATGTGCAGGTGGGGCAATAAGAACCACTGAATACAAGGGGGGTGTAATCTTTATATGCTCTAGGTATGCACTGGAAAGAGCAAGAGCAGATTACAGATTGGGATTTAGATTATAAATTTAAGCATCAAACAGTTTAGTGAATTTTCTTATATAAATGCGACCAATTTCTTAATGAACTTATCAGTAATCAAAATATGTCTTTGGAGTTTTGAATAAGGGTATATGTACTTTCTACAACATATTTTTCAAGCAAGGGTTTGGAATGTCTGGTTACTACAAATTATCCATATGTATGTAGGATTTGTGTCAGTGCTTCTTATGCCACTGGAGAATGGATTTCCACTGAGTTTTCCCCTGTGGAAATCGTGAGTCTGAACTCCAGTATTATTTTTATTTTGAGATAAAATTAACTGTGTTCTTCAAAACTATGGTGTGCTCAAACATCAGCAGCAGACTTCAGAAACACCTTATTGTTCTTTTAATTATGACAGCCAGAGCCAATTAATGCAGCAGGCTTACTCAACTAATCAAACAAACCAGTTTTGGCTTGGGGAGTATAAAGGTCTTTATGCAAATATTGATTTACATATCTATATCTATATCTTACATACATGCAGAGATTTTCACTGGGTATCTCTATTAATAGCAATAAATTTTTTGTGAGAAAAAAATTAATTGGTGGAATTTGGAGACCCTGTATTTATCTTGACAGTGTAACAGGGTCGTAGTGCTTTGGACTGTGTAAGCGTACACTTTCTGTCTGCTTGTTCATTGGGACACTTTGATGTTGCTGCTAAGCCAGAATCTTGTTCATAGGCCAGTTTATGTCTTAGTGTAAAAAGAAATGGTTTCCTTAAAACACACATGTTGTAGTTCGCTTTATCAGTGAGGAGATAAGTTGCTCTTAAGCTGCTTTTCAGACTTTTAAAAAGTTTCTATGGAACCACGGACCTCCAAGTACGTAGGTGGTGCAACATCAGTGTTTTGATAGGAGGCATCTTTAAAGCTAAGTAAGGTGGAATTCATTGTATTCAGATTTTAATTTCTTTTCTTTTTGTGTATGAAAATTATAAATTAATGCAGGTAATTTTTTTTCTGTGGAGTTCTATTTTAATTCTGGCCCAAGAAAATTATATGAGATGACACAGAAAAGAAGTCAGTAATAATCAACTCTCCAGTTACTTTTCCCTGTGCAACTGATAGGATGAAACAGAGTGAAAGGAAGCACAATATTCTGAATTTTTTCATACACAAGAGCAACATTTGCGTTGCTGATGCAGTTAAGTAAACTCAAGGACTATTACACAAGAGCTACCACAGGATCTGTGATTTTCTATTTTATATTCTGTTTTTAGGTCAGGTACACCAAGATAAATAGTGTCAGGAAATTATCTTCTCTTCCTTAACTGTAGTAGACTCAGCTAAGTAACTGTCATGAGTATCAATGGAAATCATGGCTTTAATTCACTGCGTATCTCAAGGAAAGCAGGTGTCTTCTGATAGCCCGTGTATTGTCATCTGTCCAGTGCCTGAAAGGTAAATGAGATTTTGCTTGTTCAGACATCCATAGTAACCAAGAATCCAAGAAATTCAGGAGATTTAGCTGCTGGAAGGGGATTCACATTGGAAAACTACCAAGAGAAACCAAAGGGAGAGCAGATTTCATAAAGTGGTAATGCTGTGATAATTTTTCTACCTTTCTTTCTCTGATTTTAAGTCTATTTTACTTCTGACTGAAAGTCTTCATCTTTTGATTACAATGAAACAATAACCTGGTTTCCATTGGAAAAGTGTCAATATTGTGAAATGATTACTGCAATCTTAATGGAGAGTCTAAGGGGATGAATTAACCCCTCGATCCTGATGTTGATTTCTCTAGGTCAGAATTTAGACCTATTTGTAGTGCTTTGAGGGTGAAGCCTTTGTCTTTTCTATGCTTGCTTGGCAAACAAATGGAAGATACTATCCTGGAAGGTTCACATTCTAGGACGTTTTAAAAAAAGACATTGTGGTTTTGTCAAACTTCAGTAAAAGACTTGCCTTTTTCCTCTTGCTTTTTCAAACGTGGAAGTGTGGCACATCCCTTTCCCAAAAACAAGATGCCGTGTCTGTTTTTCTCCATCGCATCTTTCTTCACAAATCATGCTAACTGCACCGTTAGAGCTTCTGCTTAATTGTTCTTTTTAGATAAGCACATTTTACTGTATCTGAGTGCATTACTAACAAGCCACAGGTCTGCACCAGATGGGCAGGTGAAAAAGTGATTATGAGGTGTGTGATGATGGTTCTGTATCCATAATACATTCATCCCAAGGTTCGCTCGCGCATCTGTTATGTATGTTGTTTTTCTTTTTTACCGGAACCCTTAGAGATATTTAAGCAGGTGATTCTCTACAACTAAAAGACGATAAAAGAGAAAAAAAGTGAACAAGGGGTCTTTAAGGTGGCACCGCAAAGACAGTGAGACGTGCGTATTACTGGTATATGCCCCTCAGTAGCTCATATAAGATTCAGATGAATATAACAGTGTAATCATTTTCATTAGCAGGTTTTGGATTGATACTTGCTTGCATATTAATGCTGATTACCGAGTCTTGAATTTATCAGGGTGTAGCTGAACTAGCTGGTGCCATATCGAGGAAGGAGTGAGGTGGGAAGCACGACCTTGCTTTCTCTCTAGTTTGCAAAAAGATTCGGAGGGCTGGCAAGCCCAGACCCGATCCAGGTGTTTGAATTCCCCAAATATTCATCTGTGCCTAAACTTTCAAATGCCATGTGTCTGGAGAGGGCATTTTAGTGCAATGCTTCACTCCTCAAAGCAGGCATAGCTCAAGTTTTTAAAGAGAAAAAAAAATAATTTATTTTTAAGGTGTTTTTAATTAAGTCATTGCTGATAAGCAGCTTCATGTAAGGCTTTTTTATTTCCCTGCCTCAGTTATTCATTTGTTTTTATAAAATAACTTTGCAGAAGCTTTAGTGGTGCCTTTGTTTAGTACCAATTACAGAAAGGATTTCATGCAATTGAGATGTTTTCATTTAAAAACATGGAGATTACACATGCAAATTCTTTGCTGAAAATGAGGAAAGCAGTAAGGTATCCTTGGTTAACTTTTTAGTTATTTAAAAGTAGCTTGTTGGAGATTGAATATTTCTATGTTTCACTAGAGCTTTTAAATATAAAAGAGATATGAGACTATATCTGACACCATCAGGCATATTATATTAAAATTTATGAACAACTTCATCAAAAACCACTTTCCTTCTCCTGCATGGAGACAGATTTGTTCTGACATAAACGTTACATGGCTGGTTGCAGCCTCAGATTAATGCGAAGACCCTGGCGATTCCTTTTAGACGTTATTTTATGAAATAATACCTGTCAGCTGCTGCCTGATCCCAGAAAAGGGGGCAGGTTTTCCAGGTCATCCTGCCATCTGTCAGCTAAAGCTCATCTGTCCCTCCACATTACCACCTGATCTGTGCTAACAGGCCTCACAGGGAGCCCCGCTTCATTGGCCCGGTGGGAGCCCGGCAAAGAGACTGTGCGAGGACATCACCTGTGATTCCCAGATTTAATTATCACTGAAGTGATGAAGATGTGCACGCAGATTGAAATGCTTTTGAATAAATGCATGGCTCCAGATAGCATTTTTTTTTCCTTTTATCCCTTTCCTTTTTTCCCTTTCCTTTTTTCCCTTTCCTTTTTTCCCTTTCCTTTTTTCCCTTTCCTTTTTTCCCTTTCCTTTTTTCCCCTTTCCTTTTTCCCCTTTCCTTTTTCCCCTTTCCTTTGTTTTTTCTTTTCTTTTTTGTTTCTTTTTTTTTTCTTTTTTTCTTTCCTTTCTTTATTCTTTCCTTCCCCCTCCGCTTCCATTTTTTCCTTTTCTTTTTTCTTTTTCTTTTTCCCTTTTCTTTTTCCTCCTTTTTTTCCCCTTACCTCCTCCCAGTTTTCTTCGCCACTTCCAACAAAACCCTTGTCTGGGTTTTCCGACAGGCATTGTATAAAACATGTGTGCGTGCACACGCACATGCATATATGTAAAACCTGAATTACAGTGTTTAATAATCAAATTAAATGTAAATGTTGCTGGAATCGTCAGACATTCACTCTCAGGAAAAAAATTACCTCTGTTTTGTGCTCGGCCTTTCACTGCAAACACGATTATTTTCTGAAAAGGCTCCTTGTTATCAAATTCTAAAGCTGTATTGATTGTTGCTAGATGGGAAAATCAGGTTGCATTGTAATTCCAGCTTGTTACCTCTGGTGCAAGGCGCAGCCTGCGTCGGCAGGTACCTGGGGTGCCCTGCCGAGAGGTAATGGTGGGGTTCGCAGGGGTTGGCCCGGCTGCGGAGGGGCAGGAGGGAAGGAGGGCACGGAAACCCTCCGGATACGCCGGCGACCGCAGGCACCTCACTCCCTCCCTCAATCAATAACGCAGCACAAAAGTTATTACAGGTCTGGGCCTTTTTGACTTCAAAGCTGCTTAGGCAGTATGTGGCATTAATTCCCTCCTGTACAAAAATGTAGTTGATAATCACCAGGCTGAGGGGAGGATTTAGGACTAGAACAGCAGATTTCCTCACAGATTACAGCCTAAAACCTAGTTCCTTGGGATAAATCGGGATAATTAACTGTAGTGAAATACGTTACCCTTGTTGATTCGTACCCATGCGGTACTTGTGTTGGGTACGGCTGCGGAGAAACATTCCTGCCGTTACGCCACCCCACAGCTTCCAGCGTGGAGGTGCAATCCTTAACGTATATATCTTTCTAACGCTGGTGACGGGGACTTGTCAGGAGATAATTTAGGCAGCGGTGGCCGCTAACTGAGACCCTGGAAGAGTTGGTGCAAAGATCCGCAGTCAGAGCTCAGGCCTGCAAGGCACCACGTGCTTTATTTATATCTTACCCCGCCGCTGACTGCAGTTTTGGGTCAACTCATTTAATTCAGAGCTAACCCCTCTGTCGCCGCATGCTGATGGGGACTGCGCTGAGCACCGCTGCTCCACGGAGGAGCTGCTCACCCCTCTAGCACCGGGGTCCCTCGAATTAAGGAATTACATCACACTGGTAGCGTTCGTGATAGGACTTTGTTTGAATTTCATCAAAGGAGTGAGGCATCTAAGCGGTGAGATGTGCAGCTCCCCAAAGGGTGGTGACACCCCTGTCTTTCCCTAGTGACTTGACCGTGGCCCCACATGGCATCACACCCCAGCCTTACACCTCTGCCTCCATTTCCCCCATGTAGGTGGGTAACAGTTATGCTTGTATAGATGTGCAAAAGCTTAGCTAGATTTTTAACACAGCCTTTACTAAGAAGAAAAACATTTCCAGCCTGAAATTCAGAGTTACTGTCAAAAAGAGACAGTTTCTTTCCCTCTCCTCACGATGGGCTTTGTAACCACAGCTTTTCATTGCTGCAGTTCGGGAGGTTGCCTGCTATTCTCTGAAGGATGGTGTAGACATTTGTGAGGCTGCCATTTTTGTTCTAATCCTAAAGTAAAGTTCACATACCACCACAGCAAATGCACTGCCCAGATCTCCAGATGTCCTTGTGTCAAGCAGACAGCAGACACGACATCCAATTAATGTGTTTTTGTTATAATGATTATTTTGTATTTTAATGATCTCTATTGAAAAACAAGTGGTTTATTTACAAACTTTTCATTTTAAAATTAATTACTTCAAAAGCAAACTGAAAACCAGTTTATTGCATGCAACTAAATGAGTATAGAAAAATATAGGAATAGAAAATATTACGATATGCTTTTAATGTGGAAATTTCAAAAGAAAAAGTTTTACTAGTGGCCAGTATAAATACAGAAGAACTGGTTTTAGGTGTACCATGAATAAAGCCTAGTTTAAAAACAGTATGTCCAATGGTCGTCTTTGCTCACATCTCAAAACTGCTGTACTTCATTTTCCCTTCGTACAAACCAAATAACAGAATATTAAGAGTCATTTGAGGTCATAATTACAGTTCTTTGACATCTGCCTTTTTTCTGTTAGCCACGGCTACCAGATGTCCATGTCATGGGAACTGAAAATTATTAGTCTAATCATATTTTTAATAAAAAGTAACAGAAATTGTATATTTTAAAGCTGCTGAGTGTAAGCTTGCCAGGCTAGAAGAGATTGCAGGGCTGCTTCCCTTTATTTTTATACTTGTCTGACGTTTTTATGTTATTGTTTGCTTTATTGGTGCAGTGCTCTGTTTTTCTGTCCTGTCCATTTCTCAGCCAGTCCGACCCTATTGGCAGAATGAATTGAGTTATGTATTTTCGTTAAACTGATACCTGCCTGTATTTCAGTCTGCTGTGACTACGCTGCTTGTTCCTTTACCTTTATATTGATCAGCTTTATTTTATAGGGTCACTATACTAAAAGCACTGTTGTTTTCAATTGTCTTTATTTCTGCTTGCGTGCTGCTCTGTTCTTGCCCTATTGATTTGACTTCTTATACATTGCTTTGCTTCTATTATGTTAGCACCCATTCACCAGCTTAATGATCATGGCACTATATGGAGTACAGTATATTGCTTTGTTAAATCATTTCCATCATATTAATTTCTACTTATATGTAGTACTGACCTATTTTTACTGTGCTGCTTCCAAAATTGTCTTCGTTTATCCAAAGCTGGCTGTCCTCCATTGCTATAAGCATCCCTAGTTTCTGTAGCTCTACTTTTCATGGTGTTTTTTTTTGTTTCCCCTTCTCTCATGTCCCTCAGATTCTTTTTTTTTACTCTTTTTTTTTCCCTGTACTTTTCCTATGCTCTAATACTTATGAAGATGCTTAACTTTAGTGTTATGAGATAATCTCCTGTTTAAATGTACGTGCTCAACTTTTCTTCTTTCTCTTTGCCCTTGTACCTGGGAATGATGGCGTCTTGATCTAAGACCTTCTTTCATTTTTTGTTCTTAAGGCTTTGTAATTCCTCCTTTGGATGTCATTATTGGCACAGGCTGAGAAACCTGGATACTGGGGCTCTGTGTTGTTATACCTTGTTGTGTATGTTATGCATTATGTCATGTCATTAGAATATGTCACTGCTTCGTTCGTCTTGGGGAGGATGGAGAGGAGTTGTGTATGAAGAGGTCTACAGTAAATCTGGTTTTTGGCCATGGGAAGGGAAGGGAGAAAAAGGGAGACTTTCAAAGGGAGATGGAGATGCAGAAATCCTAAGACCACCTCTCTTCTCTTGGGAGCAGAGGGTGCCTGGGAAGGGACTGAGGATGCAGCACAGTGCCTGAAACCACATCTTCTGCTGAACATTTGGTGGCAGCAGGAATTAAATTGCTCTTAACTTTATTTGGAAATGGTGTCTTCAGCACTGTTAACAGGAATATGAAGAGCAGATTTTATGGACAGAGTTTTAGATGTGATCCACCCTTTAGTAAAATGTCTTTGTGATTAATTTTTTTTTCTTGCTTTTATTTCTGTCTCAACATTTTTTTTGTCAATCAGAAATCATAGCCACATTTGAATGGTGAAAAGCTGAACTTTAATCAATACTAAGAGCTTGTATTTATTTGGAGATCAGACTTTCCTCACATATTTCCAAGCAAAGCCTGCTGATTGCCTACACTGAGCTATAGGTATCATTCTGACTCAAGACTGTGGTTATTTAACTCTTTGTATGGCCTGATGGGTTCCACTCCCACCTCGCTTCCCCCAGGGAGTAACATAGTATTATCCTGGTATTATAATACCTTGCTTTTCCAAGCCAAGTTTGAGTCACAGCTGAGTAGGGCAAAACCTACTCTGCGATTACAGTGGATAGCCTGACTGACAGTGTGGAAATTCAGGATGTGCACAACCTACTTAGTTTGTATTTCATGATGTGGAAAGAAAATCTGGATTGCTGATTTTTTTTTTTTTTTCCTGGTTCATAAAAATGCAAAATAGCAAATCTAATAAGTTACGTTTTATGTGTAGTTTGGCCATGAAACAAACTTTTCTGAAATATGTAATGAAAAGTGACATCACACTCATCACTATCCTGCTTTAAATTTAAACTACTCTGCCTTGCATAATCAATTACTTACAGAAAATTGTAAAGCCCTTAAAATTCTGAAATGGTTTCTGGCATTTAATTATATAAGATTTTTGACCTGGCTAGGCAGATAATGTTAACACAGCTTTAATACTAAACAAGACTGAACATGTGTGTGCTTGACTTTTATTAAACTCCTACTGA
Organism: Nyctibius grandis; assembly: GCF_013368605.1. Classification (NCBI taxonomy): domain Eukaryota; kingdom Metazoa; phylum Chordata; class Aves; order Nyctibiiformes; family Nyctibiidae; genus Nyctibius; species Nyctibius grandis. The sequence goes on from NC_090666.1 coordinate 39,302,243, forward strand.
AGAAACAGATTAATTGGAGGCTGAATCATTGGTGAACAGGCGTTAAAGACAGAAGGACCTTCTCACATTTTGTTCTGTTACCCAGGCTTATGCCATCTCAGGTTGGCAAGGAGATCCCAACTGTAGTGTTTTGAAATGCAACTGAAAGAAATTTTAGAATAACAGGTGCAAAAAAAAAACCCACCCACCAAAAAAAAAACCCCTCTCCACACAAAAAAAAAGGAAAAAAGAGAAGTGAGCCATTTTCAAAATGCTGATCTGATTCCTTCCTCTTCTCTCTTGCCAAATGACCACCTGACATCTCACTGACACAGGTATTGCCCAGAGAGGTTTTCATTAGTGATGTTAAAAGTGTAAATGGGATCATGGGAACCGGCATCTGTCGCGATGATTTCCTACATGATTATTACTTCTCCCCCTGCCTTAGAACAATTTTCAAGAAGATGTGTACAAGCTGTGATTAAACCACTTCAGATTAAGCTCAAAGTAAATTGAAAAAGTCCTTCTTAAAGCTCTCATTTAACAGTGCTTTACATCCATCTGTAAAATCAGAGCTTTGCTCGCGAGCACCCTCGGAATAGCCCGCTTCCCACAAGGTAGCAGAGGTTAAAAATAAAATAGCAAGAAATCCGTGGCAAAGCACATGTGAGATTAACGGGGTGAAAGTACTGGAGTGGAGAGCTGTTTTCTTCTGACTGAGCTCCTCTTTCTGTCGCACAACCCCCAGTCTGGAAATCTTAACACTGACACTTTTGTACAGATCGGTTTGTTAGCGAATTCAGATTTTAATTCAGCACTCTCACTTGATTATTACTGACATTTCTTTTTTGTAATACCAGGAGAGAGAGAACGTGCATAAACAGATTTTTTTTGCGTGAGCTAGGTGGTGGGCAATTTTGACATCAGATGCTGAAACGCGAGAGAAATGTGCTTGCTTCCAAGGTGTATTTGTGGAATTAAAAAAGATGTGATCTGGGGGATTCAGCTGTGCTCTTCGGTAGCTCCAGGTGGAAGCTGCCGATTTCTGGGTGTTTGAGAGAAGCGGGAGACTCTCCCGGCTTTATTTGGTTCTTGTGTGAAAGAGGGAGTAATGAAAGTACTTTGACAATTACCCATTGAGCTTTTCACTTCATTCAAATCCGTAACGCAGTGCTGAAGTTGGTGGGTGGGTGTGCAAGGGAAAAGCAAAAAAACAAAACCACGTACTATAAAAGCAGTCTAAACGTTTGCACAGTCCCCTGCAAAGCGAAATCTCCACATTTATTAGAGTTCTACGTTTTAAAATCATCTATTCCTTTATCTTCATTGCTCCTGAACATTAAAGATACTAGTAAAAATTAACCTCTCATGTAAATCACTTGGAGTTAAACACATCATATGGCTTAATTTATGAAATGATTTGGTCTATTATGAATGTTTATTTTACCCTTACAATCCAAAATTGTAGAAATTAAATACCATAATGAAATCGTGAGCTAAATTGCATTCTCTTACAGGTTTATATGTGAACTTATGGTTATTATTGTGCAGCAATAGCAAAAAATATTTGGGGAATTATTATTACAGCTGTTTCCAGGATTAAGGGTAAAATACCCTCTTTTTAATGCATTAGTTATTAGTTCATTACAACTGTCATTCTACAGGTAAAAAACACCAAACCTTAAATTGAAAGTGCTTGGAAATTTAAAAAAAATATTAAAAGGGATGTATTAAAAACAAGGTTCTTTTCTAATGTTATAGCTCAGCATATTTTCTGTCTTTCTAAATATAATTTATGAACTCATTTTAAGTCACATTAAGTCCCTGAGCTGGATTACAAAAATTTAATATAAAATACAATACATGTACAGGCAGTTTAAAAAAGGTATCTCAATGACTATATAGCATAACTTTCTTAATATTTGCCTTGGAACAGCTGATTTCTAATTTTATTTTTTTTTTTTAGTGCAGTAGAGCTAAACCACAATAGCTGAAAAGTGAACTTTTTTGTATTTCAACATTCCCAGCCTGGTAAAACTGTTCCGCTTGCTCCATGATATTATAAATATCAAGATTAGTTTCTTCTAAAATTACCAGTGCCAGCTGCATTCGGTTTCCCATGTTCTATAGTATTTTGTTACCAATGTTCTCAGTTTAGTGAGAGGGTTTTAAAAATCAAATTAGTCACAAAAATCTTCAATATGAAAATCTGTTTATAAGTTCCCCATATATTGTAGATATTGTACATAAATCCATTTGCCTTGCTCAGTCAAGTACTCCCACTAATATCCCTCTTCTCCCAGCCTTTTAGCCCAATATGCTCCTACATTAACAATAACCATTTTCATTTTATCTCTGGTACTCAGCACCTACAATTTAGATAACTGACAATCATTAAATTGCCTACAGCAGTGGCTGCTATATGTCTGCATATATATTTTGCAGACATGTAGGCATAAATATACACCCATACCCTCTCTTTTTAAAAAAAATTCTGCCATACTGTATTTTGACCTCAGCAGTACAGCATCTATATTATGCATATTCTTAAGAATCTCATTGAATCGTGAACTCTGCACCAGAAAGTAGCAATTTCTGCACTCCTGAAGTCCTTACAAAATCTTGCCTTGAACCTGTGTGTATTTAAGTTCTTCAGCTGACATCATTGCAGTCTGGGAATATGACATACGGCCACTAATCCAGGATTAATTGAGCACTTATGTGCAGTACAAAACATTCTTTATATATTGACAAATATTTCTAAAAAATGGATTGGTATTTTTGCTGTTAATTGTTTCATTACTGACCTTTACCTCTGTAGACATATGCAGTTTTCGGTTTTTTGGGTGAGACTTTCAAAATATTTTTTTTTTAAGTGTCCAATGCTCAGTGTTAGCAGTGACATTTTTGCAGTCTATTCAGAAGCATACATTTCAGTCTTTTGTATCTCATTTCTTTCTATTTATTTAAAACAACTTAGCATGGAAAATCTTGCAGATTTAAGTGACAGTGATGATGTACAATATGCATAAAATGAGCCCGTCCCTACCCATGGTGTGTATTGCTAGGGACTCCATTGCAATATTTACAGTTAAACTAAACTTTTTCAAATGAAGCAAAATTGCATTTGTTTTGCAGATTTGCTCATCATTAAATGTGAAACATTTCACATTTGTCTTTTTGAGTAATTGGCTTTTAAAAATGATAAGGTGCTCTGAACACTTGTTATGTGGATAGGTCTGACGTTGTATCCCAGAAATCCATATGCCATACAGACAGAACAGAAGAAAGATATTCACAAGCATGTCACAGATTGGACTGAAGCAAGCCAAAAACCAAAGTGCCATGGCATTAACAATAGCACCAGATTTACTGTCACGATTGCAATCTGTGCTGTATCATAGACAGAAGGAGAACTTTTGATAGGTAACACCTCAGTGTTTTTTAAATCTTTTTGGCAAATTATCATTTTCATTATATTTTTGCCTGCCATATAATATTATTATAATGGTATTAAGTCACACACACACACACACATGCACACGCACAAAGTTTATTAGCCCTCAACAAAAGGGCTGATTTATGTTCTGTTCTAACTATTCCACAACAAAAATAAGGTATTTTACTAAAGATTAACACACGTTTTAAGGCGAATCATCCACAGAAGTAGCAGGGATTATTCAAACATGCATTAAGTTAATAAAACCTTAGTTAATAAAGTCTTAGTTAATAAAATCTCAGCTAATAAAGTTAATAAGGTACAGAGAGAAACCATGTGCACCATGTAAAGCTCGACAGCTCAGAAGTTTCCAAAGTTTGAAGACAGTCAAGACACAGGATTAGGGGGAAATATTTTTCCTGGGGTTCAGTCACAACTGACTGCACTTTCCCATTGCAAGCATGTAGACGTTTCTTTTTGACCATAAAATCATACATTTTCTTCTAGTGTAAAAAAAGCTGCATAAAGCAGATTTGGTAATACCATAATTCATGTTGAGCTCTGATAAGTGCTGAAAAAGATTTACAAACTCACAGCTTGACACTGAGCCCACATGTTGGGTAGAGTGGAGAAAAAGCTCTAGAAATACTACATAGAGCTTCCTGGCAGCGAACAGAGAAACATCAGTCAATTGTTTTTCTTAATTGAAAGCCACCTTGGGACCTTGTTGAAAATAACGTATCTGCCTATCTTTTCTGCTGTTTAAATTACCTGGCTGGAGGAGTTGTCCTGGGGCCATTCACAATAAGCTTTTTAGTGAAACAAAAACACTGAAATTCTCACTTTATATGAATTATAGATTTGAAACACACTTCACGTAGGTAGGAAATGAGAATCGCGAGCGCAGGCAAGCCTACCTAAACACGAGTCCGGGTGTTGCTATCGTCTTTGCACTGGAAAGTACTTTTTTTTTTTAATATATACTTTTTGAGCATCCTCTTCTGCAAGTCTTCATCGCAGATATCGCCCTTGTCTGAAATCTTTGGGACTACTTGTGTGACAAACGGTTGCTTGCATAATTTTAGCTCACTACGTTGTACTTAAAACTGTATTGGCAGCGCAGTTGGTGCTTGAAGTTCTTCGAAATGTTTCAAAGTTTACAGTGGTGCTGCTGCTGTGTTTTGCACTCGCTGCCATAAAATATCATGTTGCCACAAAATGTTGTGGGAGCTTCATTTCAATACCATGAGCTGTGCTCTCCTGCCTGGAGTCTGGTGAAAATCAGGAATTACTTAAAATTTTGATTGAAACAGAGCAGTAAATTTTCACCAACTTTCTTTTTTTCCCCCCAGTTTCAGAAGGTTTGGCTAAGCATATGCTGGTTTAGGTTCACTCTGGCTTGAGTGTAGCAGCTAAACATATCTCCAGTCTCCACTCGTACTGATGCAGACATCACTGAAGATGAATCATTACTAGCAGCAGCTCTATTCCCACTTTCCTGGACTTATCCTCCAATACCACTGCCACTGCTAAAGAGCTGCAGAGTGGTTTATGTAGGTAGGAAACACATGTAAAGGGTTTAAAGACATAAAAGGTGAATCATTTTTGATAGTGATGATGTTGCCATGAGTGGCAGCACTTGCTTTTACCTGCTTCTCCCCTGCCAGGTGTGAAGGTATGTGCAGGTATTTGATATTTGCTCCCAGATTTGGGGCTGTTGTTATTTACCACTCTGGGAAGGGTAAAGTGAGATAATCCTTGGATAAACCTAATTGCAACTTTCCCTACCTGCTTGCAGTAGCTTTACTGTCTCTCTGATCTTCACTAGCAGAGTCAATAATTTGTTTGAACAAGTTTTCCATCTAATCATTAACACACTTAAAGCCTATAATGAGCTCTGTATACATGCAAATGAATCTTTTTTAAGTGCTTGTGTAGATTTAAGGGCATTATTTCCATGTAAAATGGAAATCAGAGCTTTTTCTCACGTAAATGCTACAGTCCTTAATAAGGAATGGATCTGTAGTGACTTTCTAAGTTTATTGGAATTTACAGTACTTTTGTCCTTACATACTGTATTTGGGATCTTTTCAAAGAAGAGAAATAATGCTTTTAAACCTGTATCAAATCAAATGCCTTAGAAGATTTTCCTCAACCCCTCTCATCTTCTTACAGTAGTCAGTGAATGAACTGTTTCAATTCAAAATGAAAGGCATTTATAAACAGATTTTTTTTTTTTCAACTTTATCAGGCACTGCTCAACTCCCATTGTATTGCTGTAATGATACTTCAAGATAAATAAAGAAATTCCTGGCTATAACAATGTAAATAAATAGAAAGGCAATAAGATTAAAATGGGTACCATTCACGCTCTGTACGACAGCTCGGAGGACTCTAGCACAAGAGTAACCAGCTCGGTGAAAAACCCAAAACTGTGATTGCTATTTAACACTGCAGCTTTTCACAGTAGCTCAGCACAAAGTTATTTAGCACAGGTGTTTCTGTAAGTCTGATACATTGGGAAAATTCGCAAGGTTCTCCGTCTCTCTTGCTCCGTGTCGGCTGTGAAGTTGGTCCCGTGATGCAGTAAACGGGTTTCTAGTAGGAAACAGAGAATATAGGCAAATGAGCAAGTTCAAGGAACTGATCTAGATTCATTTTTCTTGATTGCTAATTCTTGTAACGCATGACAGTAGTGAGGTGAACGACCTGTCATCGAGCAAAAGCAGTGAAAAATGGGAATGAGTTACCATTCAGATTTAAGCGTGAAACTGAGCTCCTGTTCTCTCCTTCGATAAAAGCAGCTTTCCTGAATAATACGGACATCGGTGCTCTTTCTTTGTTGAGTGAGAGTTTTGATAAATATTCACCTTTTTTAGCATTTCTCACTAGTTTATTTAGATGTGATGTATTTCTGTGCTGTACACCACAATGTTTCAGCCTATGTGTGTTTGCATTTCAATAAGAGGTGAAATGGTATAATTGAATTTCTAAACACCTAAAACTCCCAGCAATTATTTTTTCTTTTAATTCTCAAGTTCTGTCAGTATCTAATTTATGGTTTAATTCTTTGTAAGGTCACCTTCTAAGTGAGTGACTTCTAGTTAATCTTGGACATTATGAGCTTGGCTGTGATAGAGAATCAGTTCATCTGTTCTCAGAAACAGTGAGTTATGGGGACTGTTGGCAATTGAAGACCCAGAGTTTAGCTGAAAACTAGGTATAATTTCTAACATAGTTACTATTTTTCTCTCATTTTTTCCAAGGTGATCTGGCTGTGTTTTGACTAGTATAACCAAAGGTTAAAGAAAAAAAAATCATATTTCTTTTCTGATACTGTGTTCTTCAAGTAGGTAGGTAAGGTTACCAGTTTGGGTTTGCTTCTAACAGTGAAGGAACCGATAGGCAGTGGTCTTTGGTGATGGTGGGTTTGGGTTTTTCCCCCTCTAATTCCTTAATAAGCTATTCTCTTCTCTCAGCTGGGATAGAAGGTATAGCTTGTTTTTGCTGTTACGCTTATAAGTGATAGATAACTTTGTTGCTTGTGGTTCTGCTGTTAATTTACATTCATCTCTTACTGACTGTCACTAACATATCTTTTGTTCCCTGAAATATTCACTCTGTGAATAAATATGACTTTTCTGCTATTTTTGCTCTGATTTGCTTATTTCAGTCTTGTGACTAAAAAAAGCACAAGTACTCATATTCTGGAAGTTGCTTATTGCTTAATGAAGTACCTTGCTGAATCAGGGCTACTGTGTTTCAGCAGATGAAAGAAAAGTACCTGAGAAGCTGTACCGCCAGGGTCTGCTTTGAATGTTTTTCTTTTAACCACATTTTAGACTTATTTGCAAAAAGTGGATCATGGTTTTGCAAAACAAATAAAAGCTTCTGGTCTTATTCTTGAAAGTGTTGGGAAATGTTAACGTAATTGGTTCTGTTTATAGTTCAAACCCACTTACATGTGTCTGCTCATAGACATGAGTAAGAGACAGTCAGTCAGCTCTTCCAGCTCTGGTCTGATGATTAAATGCCTCCAATCACTGCAAAGTAACTTCTCAGTTTTCTTTGTCAGACTCAAGAATCTGATAATTATTTTAATTATTTTAGTAGAAGGAGAACTGTGCAAGGATTAGGTCATGGATGAGATTGTAATACAGGGTAACAAAACACTTTCAGAAACTTAAATCTGAAATTCCAGTTTCCTTAAGACATGCCATTTTGCCTCACAATTTAAAGTGTATGTTACTGATTAGATGTCGCTTTTGAGTCGTCTTGTGCCATTGAGTTCGATGAGAGTGATAGCACACCTGGTATCTCTAACAACATGGTGGGAAAGGCAGGGATCATAAGGGTCAGGGGTCTGTGGGGAGATGCTCTGGTAACAGCCCTTCTGTAGCTGGACTTTGTGTTGCTGGATAAGCACGAGTCTCCTGGTACATCCACAGTGCTTGAATTAATATGCAATGATGATGTGTTTGGACAAGGAGGCTGTAATGGGTTTTAAAACACTATTTATTTCCCTGTCATGTGTACTGTACATTTATTAGTGACAAGAGTGGAGCAACAGTCATGGTGTTGCAGGGCTCCATATAGATATGGTCTTACAATTATGGTATGGAGGACTCAAAACCCAAATACTCAGCCGTTTCTGTGCCTGATAATTTTGTATATTTTTAGCTTCTCTTATATTTAGATCCCTAAGTTCCTGTAAGAGCTGTCACCCCAAACCTGCATTTGGCTATACTGCACCATCCCAAAGCTTGCAACAGAAAAGAATATCAGCCTTTCAGACACAGCATATTTAGAAAAGAGAGAGTCTGCCAAATTCCCAAAAACCACTTCCCAATTCCCCTCACGAATAGCACCCCTCACGAATTTCACCCGATTACCGCTAGCTGACTAAATTCAGCCAGTGTAAGAAATTCACAGCGTTCTGAGCTATATTCTCCTTTCCTAGAAAAGCTCCCCTTAGACACCTATTGTGAAAAGATAATTTGATATTTTGGTTATGTGTTATTTTTAAATAACATTTTGAGTAACCTTCTGTCATGACTATGCTACTACATAGAGTAGCTGATAAATTTAAAGGCCAATGCATTTCCAGTGCTGTCAGTGCAGTTCCAGAATGTCTAAAGAAAAATCCCAGGATCCTCCAACACTCGAATACTGGTTTGAAACTATCACGAGAATTTGGAGACATACAAAGTTCCATTTTTTTTAGATTAAAAGAATTTCTAATTTCAAAAATTAGAAGATATTATTCTTTGAATGAAACACTATCTCCATACCATCTATACTGTGATGCTGCTTATAATATAAAATAACTTCATTCCCAAATGAAAAAAGCCCACAACTGTGTAAGGAAGGTTCATAGTCTATTAGCCTTTTAGGAACTGTATTTGAAATATCCATGTTCTCTACTCAGTTAAGAAGTCTATGTATGGTGTCACCCATGCAAGTTTTCTAACAAGGTTGTGACTCCTTAGAAAAGAGAGTTCAGCTACGTGACAAAATGTATTCATCTTCGTCCTAAATCTCAACAGCATCATTTCTATTAAAAAACTAAATATTTTTTTAAATGTATTAGTAAAGATTAAATGGAAATCTTTTCAGTTGCTGTAGTTGGAAATGTTTGTTTTCTTAAAGGGATATAATAGTCTTCTTGAAAACATTTTTAGTCCGGTTTAGCTTCTTCTAGTACTTACCTACAAATAAAGGTGGCAAGAGGCAAAGCAAAGACGTTATGCATTGTTTGCTCCCTGCATGCAAGGGAGTATGATAACCATCATGTTTTTCTTGCCTGCAACACTTAGGAACTTGACACAGCTGGCAGACTATATGTTCTGATCACGGACCAAATTTGATGGTTTACATTGTTATTGAACAATAGCTGGCATGATCATGTAGCAGCAGGATATGACACTTACTGTTCAGTAGACCTGTTTTTATAGAAAGGGACCTCCTGCCTCCTTGCCCCAGGCCACCAAACCCTCTACTGAAGGGAGGGTGTTTTGGATCTCTAGCTGTAGGAGAGTTCTTGTGTTGTTGTATTGGCTTTTGGCAAGCTAATAAAACAATGTAAACAGCTCTTTTGGAAAATGACCACATGTTCTACACGCTCAGTACACAGAGATGTTCTGAGTCACAAAAAAAAAAGAAAAAAAAGAAAAAAGAAAAAGAGAGCACCCAAAAGAAAAGAAAATAGTAAATATAACAATGAAAAATCCCATTCAGTAGTGCTGTTTCGTCTCTATGAGATGCTTTGTTCAACAGCGGGTATCAATCCCCACAAGTAACATCTGCTATCAGAGGATTTGCAGGTACACCTTTGTTCACTGCTAACCGAATGTGTGTCGGTATTATAATTCAGCAGATTTCTGCTTTTCACTCAAACCAGGATTAGCATTGACTTGGGCTGGAGGGCATTCAAGCTGCTGTTCTTCTTTTAGCTATATTTCTCTGTAAACATCTAATTGTTTCAAAAAAAGAGATGTACAGTAGGCAAAAACCTGAATTCAATGCAAATAAGTCTGTGCAGCTCTAAAGTTAACAGGTGTTCTCATTAGTGTAAGTAGACAAGGAACGATTCTTGAATGTTTTATAAACACTTATAATCATGGCCAAATACGTTTCTGTAAGTATAAAGATACTTATAGCAACATCTCTTTTTTCTTATTGTGCAATCTCAGCACTTATTAATAGGAGACATGTGTCAGTAAATGAAATACTAAAAGCCAGTACCGGCTTCTGCCTGCAAATAATGTAGCTGTAAAATGCTCTGCTACTGATGAATAAATTTCTGGCTAAAATAAGAGTCAATGAAATGAAATCTTTACACATAGCACATATATATTTTAAATATATTTCTTTGCTTGTACTGAAAGTAGAGCATTCATTCTCCCTTTGATTTTTTTTTTGTTTGTTACAAGGACTTATCATGTTGAGTCTCACTCACATATATCATAAAGTGTTATAACACGCATATAAAATTGGACAGGAGGGCCATTCATCACTAGGTATTGTCCAGCTGGTAAAACTAAGAAAGACAGAACTTCTCTAAGAAACCATTGCCAATATCTCTGTGTGTGGCTGTGTAATATATGACTTCAGATTGCAAAGGCAATAACAGTAAAATATTACCCCAAGGAGAAAAGTAGCTTGCAGTAGGTATTCATACATTGCCTTTAGTCTTCATCTGTGGACAAAATGTGCAATTGTCTATTCCCCTACTTCCCTCTATGCACAGACATGACTGAGTTGTGTCTTAATTATTATCTCTTGCTTCTCTGCTCTGAGCCAGATTTGGAGGTACTCCTTTCTCACTTCCCAAGTCTGGTGACTTCTGTCTTCCCTGACTTTGGCTTAATGACTGGCAGAAGTCCTCCCGCCCCGCTCCCATGGCAGGGACAGCACATCCATGGGGCTGGAGCAGAGGGTAGTACAGGGAGGGGGTACATGGGAGGCTGCATGCAGGTGTCTGACATCCAGGATGGTCATCTTCTGCTTGTCTCATATTTTCCTTTTTTGCTTTTTGCTCTCTGAAGGAAAACCCTCTTTTTCAGAGGCCAATCCAAGTAGCCCAGCTGTGAGCCCAGCTCACACAGGGTATAATACCAGCGTAGCAGATCAGCAGGAAATACTTCTCCCAGTACGTGCCTTGGATGCTTAGCAGAAAGTACTTGCTCTTCCTTACCTTCCCCTTTGATTAAACAGCATGTGCTTTATTTTCACACATCTCCAATGGAAGGAAGAAGTAAGACCTGTACTGAGGGGTGAAGAAGGGAGAATGACAAGCTGTTCCTTGAAATCTGTGAAAGCATCCCAGAACCCCTGGCAGAGCACTGGACCCTTCCCCCTCCAGGGAGGCTCTGTGGACTCTCCAGCCTGACCCCCTCTTCAAATCCAAGGATGAGTTTTGGTCTCTTAGGGCCTAATCAGCTTTATTCGTGACCTCCTATTTATTCAATATCTTCCTTACAAGCAGTATAAATCAGTTCTTCTGCAACTGAGATTCTTCACAGCCAGGAAGGAAAGCAAAATATTTGCTTTATAATGCAGAGAGAAGACCTGATTCTCTCCTTGCTAGTATTAATGTAATTGAACAGAAACTGGTATATATATTATGAGTTCATTGCACAACAGAATGGAAACATTAGGCTCAAAGATTTTTTTCTTCCTCTTAACTGTCCCAGAGTTCATTATTTTGTTACTAAATTATGTTGAAGGACTCAGTCCTAGGAATTTACCAGGAAAAAATTATTTTATATAAAAATTTGTTCTTTCTTGGAAGTTTGACCCCAGACTTCAGGCTGTTGAATCCGCTTTGGAGCCGTTGATGTGAATACCCCAAACATTAGGTTAATTCCATTAACAAGCAACTTATGTATGTGAGCAGGTTGCTTTGATACGATGATCCCGCAAAGGTTCCCAGAGAATGGCTGTGCAAATCAGTCGTACCACAAGGCAATACAATTGAAGATATATCTTATAAACATCTGGCAGCAATTGGTCTTACAATTGCTAATAGTGCAGAAGTTGTGAAAACACAGGATCTGTTTGTTGCCTCTTTGCAATGCTTGGTTTTCACAGTAATTTTTACAGAGTCAGAAGAAACAGGGTAATTATAACATAAGGTTCAACATCTTTAGATATGTAGAACATTTTCTGTTGCTTAAAACAAATATTCCCATAGAAAGTATAAAACATTTTTCTGACTTGCAAAGTTTTTGCAGTCTATCATTTAAATTACTTAAATAAAGGGAGCTTTACTACTCCCAAAAGCTGAGAATATAACACCCGCCATGCATATTAGCTTGATCTTTTTGACAGACCAGAAAAGTGTTTGTGTGTGCCAATTAAAACAAAAATGGATCCCCAGTGGCTTGTTCCTTGCACAACTTCTGAAGACTGCTATCATTGTATGCTGGGGTAACCCTGGATAAGGCGGCTATCCAAAGTAAACAAACTTTTCAAAACTTTCGTGACAGATGGGGGTTACAAATGCATTTTAATAAGAGAGTTGCCAAAGCAACTTTTTTGCAATCAGCATATATTTACTTAACATCTAGCAACATTGGGAACACAAGGCAGATACTTTCTCACAAAATTTTTTAACAAATACCCTTTTTTTGAAAGATTGGTTGAAGACCTTTTCTTTCAAGCTGATATTTCCCCACCACTTCAATGTTAACTTTGCTCGACATCCAAAGGACTGCGAGATTGGTAAAGACAGACTGTAACATGAGACAGACAATCTGCTTGATAATGAAATTTCTTTGGTAGTCATAAACATCTTAGAGTCCTTTAAGTAATTTAACTATCAGCATAACCATGACTACCTCTGTTTGATAGGCTGAATCATATAATGGATATGTGATGCAGTATGGATATAATGCAGCTCGATACTGATCCTTTTGTTTTCTTTTATTTGTGTTTCTTGAATATTAGACTCTCAGCTCACGACAGTACAGCACAGAGAGATATTACATTTATCCTTTCTGCTGCTCACTCATTCAGCGTAAACATGGCCAAGAGACTGGATTATCTGTGAGAAAGAATTTAAGATCAACTTCCAGAAATGCAGTTAGACTTTTGACTTGTTTTTAAAAACTTACATATCTCTGTCCCTGTTTAATTCAAATCCAGTTAATTAAACCACTAAGGAGCATAGTGTCTCCCAACTTTAATTAATTCTACTTCTATCCTGGGTGTGGACACATGAATATCTATGTTTTATGTATTTATTCTCAAGCTATATTATTCTCAAGCTATATTATATTCTAATGATATTATTTTTTTTTTTTTAAGAATATTTAGGAAGAGAGACAAAATTCCTACTCTTCTTTCTTTTTTTTTTTCCTTTGTTTCTGACTCTCTTCACACCTTTCCTTTCCCAGTCCTGGTGGCTGCCATGCAGATGGAGAGTGATGTGTCCTGTGTTACACGGGCTGGGTGGCTAGATCCCAACCTGCAAAAATATCTCAGGAAAATAGAGGGAAAAGCCTAGATTCCTCTTCATTAGGGGTAATCAGGATGATTAACATGATTAGAAAAAAACACTATTGTGAGAGAGCAAGGTGAGATGAAGGGAGCAGTGGGAAGGGGGAAGAGTGTTAAATTTTGAGCTAGAAATGTTCCAGCGACTCACGTTTCCTTTTTTCCTACATATATCAAGGGCAGGAATCCCAATGCACAGCACAACAAGAGGAACACATTTTATTGAATTTCTGCACACAGAGGTATCTGTCAATCCAAGTTTAAATCACTTAGTGTTCACCACAAGCTGTGGGAGTCCCAGGTGACATCAAAATCTAGGTTTTCGGCACTGGATTCTGCACTGGATTAACGTCTGGTGGGGTTTCCACAGTCCAGAAGTGTTCAATAATCCAATGCTGAACCATTGAGGTGGGTTATATGAAGCTTTACCCCAATGGTCCAGCATTTTTTCCGATGTCCCACATTCAGAGGGAGTTGAACAATGGCTTGTTTCAGTATTTGGCTGAAATAAGAACTCTGTGGTGGTTTCTTGGTGGCCATACGTGAGCTATACGTGAGACATACGCTTCCCGAGCTGTTCGCTCTCTTCCCTTTTGCTGCTGGGTAGAGGCTGTGAAGGGTTTTTTGCTGCATTTCTTCTTTCCCGTAGGATTCTTCACTTCCTGTATTAAAGTTTGTTCTTGGCATTGTCTGAAAATAGTTCGTCACTGCAAATAATAGTTATAGCCACCAGAGATGCATAAGTACGCTTTGAAGTGAGTGAATCAATAATACAGTTTTGTATTTTTGTTTTTCTGTGTGAATTTATCACCCTTTTCCATATCTCCATGGAGTACCTGTCAGTAGGATTGCTAAAATCGTCTCCATCCCTGTTCTGCAGCTAAAATAAATGTAAGAAACAAGTGTATCTATAGAAATGTATGTTGGCAGAGAACTAGAGGGATACCATGGAGGAGACTTTTTTCTTATTTTCACAGCAGTGCAGTAGTCCCCAGACCAAAGTTTGCAGGAAGACTATAGACAAAAGCCCCTGGGCTTATCCCATGGCACTTTTCTGGCTTTTATCTCGTTTCCCATTGATGGAAATACCATTGAGGTACTATGAAAGGGAAGAGTCTCTGAGACATGTTCTGAGAGGTGATCCAGGTCATCTGTAAAGGTTTGGAAGTCCCAGAGGAAAGTAGCCATGAATGGCACAGTAGCATGTCCCAGAGCACAACCCAGCACAAGAGAAATACATGATTTGTAGGATTTTTAAGAACTACTGATCCTGGGTAGGTTCCTAGGTGTATTTGTGTATTATATAATGGTAATGGTATTAATTAGATATAGTGTCCTGTATTTTCTGGAGCTATACAGGCATCTTTTTTTTTTAATAACATAGGATCTTGTTGAACACAACCTTGGTGCATCATTACGGTGACATACAAAAGAAGCTCACCCCTCCATTTGCAGCTTTATAAGGTGACAAGAGAAATCCTTAATAAGCCACAAGTAGAATATCATAAAAAGTGTTTCACACCTGCCCCCCTCCTTCCCACACTTTGTTGGCAGCCCAGCAGTGCATTGAATTTAGCACACACTTACCTGCGGTGAGCCGATATTTTCAGAGGATCAATGCTTACCAGCAGGACTGTGCTACACTTCATTGTAAAACTACCATGTGAGAGGATTCAGCCTTTGAAGTGATTTTTCCAAGGTACTATAGCAAGAAAGAGAGAATTCAGGCGTCCTGGCTCCTCTGTAAGCAACCTGAAGGGCGCACCCTTTGCAAATAAGAGGGTTAATGTCAGTTGTCGTTACTTGTGGGTATTTATTGCCGACAAGGGCATCATAATTCTGCCTGCTAAAGTAATGCTAATTCCAGACTGTAGCCTTTGCAAATATGATGGCAAAGACAGAGAGAGATTTCACGAAATATTTAAATAAGTGAAGTACCTGGCACAATGGGGACTGGCAACTCTATCTAGAGCACTTCATTTTATTTTTCCAGATTTGTCTTTAATATTTTTCTCCAGTCCCTCTGTTATTTCAGCAGTGCCTGATACAGGGATGGTGTGTTAGCATGCTTTAATATTGAACAATTTATGCTTGTTGTTAGTTATACATCATTTAGGGCTGTGATCATAAATTGTTCAATCACAAGGTTTAGTCAAAGCTAGCATTCTTTACTGATGTCTTTTCCCAAGGGTGTTGAAAATTCGATTGTTCAAAGTGCAAATATGGTTTAACAATCCCTTCCAAGAACCATTTATCAGAAATCCTAAGGAGGTAATATATAAAAGTGGGATAGGAAACCTGCACATTAAATGGGATTTACCAGCCAAAGCTTTTGGAACTGCTTTCCTGTGAATGACTGGAATGGAGCAGAACAAAGTCAATTACTGACTGTAATTAAGGAGTGGATGCATTTAAACTGTAGAGAGCAGTAGCAGTCTTCTTGAAACTGTCTAGTTACTCTGAAGATTAGTCTAAGGAAAGAAAGAAAAGGACTTGAACTATATCTTACAGAAAGTATATTTTCAATGAATTCTCTTCCCTCCATTCTATGATCTGTTTTTACAGATTTGCTCATAAAACACTGATGATATATGATTATCAAAACAACACTTTCAGACAGAGAAACTTTCAACATGTATTTTGCTTTGGTCTCGTTAGCAATGGAGCATCTCTTTTGCATATCATACAGTGCAAATGTTTATGCAGTGCTGAATACTTGGGTTTTAATAAAACCTGAATTTACTGAACAGAGGGCTGAACTATGTTGTGTCCTTTTTAAGCCTTCAAAGTACAGTAAATCTAATTATATATGTTGCTCTTACTTTGAAAATGCTATTCCATTTTATAATTTTAATAATGATTTGTTTATACTGGGAGAGAGGCATTAGATTGAATTGTTGCCTGTGTTTAGTCTAATTCATATCTGCATGTATACATTAATAAATTGTGACATAATATAGTACAATTTGAACCCAAACCTTGCCATAGGAGCTGGGCACAGAACTGAAGGTCAGCTCTTTCAACAACTCACCTTAAGTTGAATTTTGACCTTTTTTTTCTTACTTTTGATAAAGGGAGTGATGAGTGTGTGATTGATGTTATGGCTGTGGACTAATAAGGGAATTAAAATCTCCCTGATAAATGACTCCCCCATGCGCACGGGGAACAATGAGGGGGTGGCTAGAGGTCTGCTCCTGACGGGTGCGGACGGGACGGGATGAACATCTGCAGCCGGGCAGCCCCCGAGCCCACGCCGGGGGACCATTCCCACATTCTCCGCAGCGCTCTCACAGGATGTCTCTGCTGGAGCTGCGCTGATGGGATTTTCCTTAGTGCTGATGACTTTGGAAACCTTCCTTACAGGCATTTCCTCAATAATGGGAGGGTTGTAGAACAATTAATAAGCCATTAAACTGTTTTGTCTTTTTTTTCCTCCCCCCAATATTATCTCAGTTTTAAGAAAGATGCAGGGAGTACCCAGGCTGGTGAGGATCTGCTGTTTCTTTTATGCTTTAGGAAAAACTCTTGACACGGGGCAGATGCAGTGAAACAGTAGCACTTTGGGTTGATGTATTTACATAAATAAGCTGTGCCAGGTCTTAATGGCTTCACTCTGCTTTTCCTCACGCTTTGGTCAGAGAGAAATCTCTGTTGTCCACTGTGTTCATCTGTTCCCAGAGAAAGACCTGAGAAGGTTTTGGTCCTTACCACAAAAAGAATTCTAATGTGCAGACTAAATCTGCATCCCCAAACCACTGAAACCCGAGT
Source organism: Nyctibius grandis (assembly GCF_013368605.1). NCBI lineage: Eukaryota > Metazoa > Chordata > Aves > Nyctibiiformes > Nyctibiidae > Nyctibius > Nyctibius grandis. The sequence continues at coordinate 39,319,428 of NC_090666.1, forward strand.
GTGCAATGCCCACATGCGGATGCTACCGAGTTTTTCACAAGCGACAGTTTAGCAACATAAAAAATACTTTTTTTTTTAAAAAAAAAGCTTTGGTTTCCGAGCCAGCAGGAGCTGTGCTGGTTTAGAGCATGGGCAGGATGAGCTCCTTTCCCTTGCAAAACATGGTGGAGATGTAACCCTCCATTCACTTGTCTGCAAACACAGTGAAACAGCATTATCAGGGGATTGAATATTCTTTTGATAAATACTCCCAGTGAGAGGGTCAAAAATGTAAATCGACTTCTATACAGACAAACTGGGGATTTTTTTCATGATAAATGGGCTCCTAATTACACTGCTATAGCCATCTTTGATGGTAATTTTTTTTCTATGTGAAAAAGAGTGACATTATTAATTTTACCAAAATGCTTGGAAGTGGACTCTGGAATCACAGGTATATAATAAAAGTGTAAATTTGAGAATGGAGGTACTAGATATAAAAATAATAATACCAAAATAGAAATGGAAACTGAAAATAACAGGAATTGGTTCTCATATTACATTAATTTCTTTTCAGGGTGCTTTGATTTACATTTGAACTGTGTCTTGTAACACTGAGTTTCATGGCTTTTGTTAACTTTTGTCACATTCCTGTTATTTTTGCACTATTTGTGTTCTGTGGTTGCATTGCTGAGACAATCTCTCGTTGTGACATATTCAAAACAGTTTTCAGACAGAGGTTCAAAACTCCTCAGTACCTCAGCACTCCAGGAGATAATTCTTGGTACAAAGGAAAAGCATTTGGGTGCATAGGAGAGAAAAATAGAAGAAAATCATCTGTCTGGTGTGTGCTTTACTTACCTGTCTGTGCCCATGCCCTCCCCAGATCACGACAGTGTCAGGAAATGAGTTCCTCCTCCAGTCGGATATCGACTTTCTCATATTGGATTGGTTCCACGCTATCAAAAATGCAATTGACAGATTGGTATGTATTTGTTTTGGCTGTTACCTTTATTAATTAAGATGTAGCAATTTCAACTTCATTTGCTTAGGCATCTCTACAGGTTTTAGGCAGTCAGCAGCTAGCTAGACATTCCTTTCTCTGAAGGATGTAAAAATATGTATGCAAATCTACTAAAAAATGTCAGATAAACAAGGGTGTTGAACAAAAATGTCATTTGATTCTTGCCTCGAAATGGAACGCTACATTTATTTCTCTGAACTAACAAGGACGCTGGTTTGCTCAGGGTTGTAAAAGCACACAAGCACTTAATAACTAATGAATTTTTGCATTTTCTGTTTATGCAGCCTACACTATATAATCTTCAATAGAACTATTAATACATTTGAGCCTTTTATGAATATTTCTATTACTTATTCACAAGAATAACACTAGCAAATAATATTCCTTTGTAACTGATTGCTGTTATTCTCCCAGGAAAGCTGGGGGTTTTCTACTAGAAGTAAGCAGGGCTGCATTTTATTAAAACAGTTTTTAATTACCAAACCAGATTCAGCTGTAGCTTTTTCTTTCTTTTTTGCCACTCTCAGTACAAATTCCAAACATCTTCCTCCTGTCCCTCCCTGATCCAAGAACATATTTTTTTTAGAGGGCACTGACTTTCCTTGTTCACTGCAGGATTTGGTGAGAGAAAAATATCCCCATTTCTTGCATTTTTTCAGAGGTTTTGCTGCAATGGAATTGGCAGAGCGGGCAGAGGCGACCTCTTTGAAAGGGTTAATCTGAACACGGCTACTGTTCCTTAAAGAGCTACAAACATTATATTACCCTGAGGCTATAATCAGCCAAGGAAAGTTTGATCTGATGATGTATGTCTTCATATTGTGAATTTCATTGGGCGTGTGAGGATATTGATATCCTGCCGAAGATTTTGGGGTGGAGTTTTCCGTGGAGATTCAGAACACTTTTTTTTTTTTAGCATGTTATTCAACTAAACATCTAATAAATTTTATTATTTTTTTAGCACAACTAAGGTAATATTGTGGCTTCAGTAGCTCTGAACGCGCAGCGAACCACAGCAGCAGTGGCTGGTGGGGCACAACGTGTAAAGGGTTTGGGTGCTGGAGGGCAGGGTTTGTCCCGGCGAAGGTTGGCCTTTGCTGTGTGCGCAGGACAGGATGCCACCCCGGAGCACTCGGGGACTATTTCAGATGTGCCGTTTATTTCAGTTTTAAAACTTTGAGTGTTTAAAGCATCGCAGCTTTCCAGGCCATGAGGATGGCTAAATCTCACCTGACCAAATGCCATGGGAAGAGACGTGTGATTAGCCAAAATATCATCTCGGCTTTTATTTTCTTTTTTCTTTTTTTTCTCTGTTAATGGTCCCTAATTGTCACTTTATAGGCCAGTGAATTAGAGCAATAGAAAAGTCGCCCATCGCTCTTTCCTAAGCTTAGACCAGCAGAATTCAACCCTGGATTTCTAAAGATGTTTGAAACAATTGTGTTTGCAAGAGTATTTACTGTAACTATCTAAACCAGAAAAGCAGTTTAAACAACCTTCCTCTTTGCAAGCATTTGGAAGAAGCCTGCAATGTGGAAATAATTTTGGTCTCTGAAGCCTGAAGAAGTAGGCCTTTTGTTTTCCTCACTTAAATGGGAATTTATCTCAGAAATTAACATCAGTCTGTCAGGGCCATAAAAGCTCTGCCATATGACAAATTTTGCATTACACTTTCCTTAAATTATATACTCACTACATCACTTGCTGTGTGTGTGTCTGTTAGCTTCTGATTCTGTACTGGCGTTCTGTAATCTCTTGCTTCATTCTTACAAGTAATAATTTTATTAAAAGCATGCACACACATATATATATATATATTTTCTTTTCCCAGCCAAAAGAACGGAGTTGTACCTCGAGAAATTTGGAGTTCAAACTCAGAAGATCCTCCAGTATCGAATTACTGAATAGATTAGACACCGAATCCAAAGAACCGAAGCCTGAACACAGAAAATCTTTAAGTAAGGCTTCTTTCTTTTCTGATGTTTTTTCTTTTTATTCTTTCCTTTTTAAATAACTATGCCATTACAGGGTAAGATAATTTTTATTACGTACAGAATGTGAGGAAGATCACTGAGAATTTTAAAGCTGAATGTGTTCTGTGCTGATATACATAACTTGCATTTAAGTAAAGACAGTTACTGGCTCCACACTTTTAAAGGGTGACATTCTCTCCTAAGCAAAATAAATTTGTTTAGGAGCAAAGACATTTATTCAAGCCATTTATTTTTTAAAAATAAGCAACATGAGTCCTGTGCTAATGGTCTATTGCAGTTGCTTTGTTTCCATTTTAGTAAAATACCTCAAATTGCCAGAGTAATTTTGTCTGTTGTATGTTTATACACTGAATTGCTGAAAGACCTGACATATCCTCCGTAGCCGGCAATCAGTGGTGTATCTATAATTTTATAGAAGGCAAACTCCAGGGATCAAGGTTGATTTTTGTCAGTGTGATTAGAAAAGAAAGGGATCTAAAACTAGTCAGGGTGTGCCTTACTCCACTGAGACTTTCCTTTCCCAGTTTGTGCCGAGACGCTCATGGTATCGTGGGCAGTAGACGCAGGAGCTGGTGGTGCCCCTGAATCACTCACTCAGCATTTTTTTAATTTCACCCTCTCTCTTGAATCTTTATTTTTCTTCTCTGTTTGGCAGGAGATTCACATAGTGCTTCTAATGTAAGCGCCGTGACAGCTTTAGACTCGCGTGCTTGTACGAGGGACCTATAGGTACCAAAGTGCTATGTAGGAATTTGCCTGCACGCATTTCAGTGCAGGATCAAAGCCTTAGATGTTAAGAAAACAGTTGCATTAAAAACCCCCAACATAGCTATTTTTAATGATAATTATTCACACAATCATAAATATATGCACACATGCGTGCGTGCGTACACACACAAATACAGAGAGTCATTAAATAGTCTCTTTCTGCAGACCAAAGCTTTTTGTTGTTGTTTTCCTATTATCTTGGAGATTTGGGGTTTTTTTAAGGTTTTTCTTTCTGCTACAAAATATAAAGTAGCTGAATGTAGCTTGTGAAAAATTGTCCCAATATCTTTGTACTGTGTATTACATTGCATTTCTCAGAGGAAGAAAAATAAGACTGAGAGCATGGTAAGTTTTGAGGGCCTGATTCTGCTCTTATTGTAGCTAACAGCAAAATACCCATAAACTGTCTCAGAACTCGGGGATTTTTTATTTATTTATTTAGACTTCTCACATATCTTTAAATGATAATTCGTCAGACAAAACAGAAAAAGTGAATATGAGCAGTGACAGAGACTTAGTCTACGTTTCTTTTCAAACCTTAGAGAATCCTGAATAACCCCTGTTTTGTTAAAGGCTATTTAAACTGTTAAAAAATGTGGAAATATCTGCTGTGAATCGAAGCTTGCATTTAAATACTGTAGATTGGATTGCTTCTAAAATATGTATTCAGAACTTTTTTTTGGCCCCTTGAGATCAAGCAATTATGTGGAATTAGAAAAATCATATTATTCACTTACTTATTAGTAGTCTAAGCACAAACTGTATTGTCAGTTTTCTGCCTTTGGCTTTCTGTGCCCTTAATGTTCACACAAGTATCGTAGCCAGAATTATCGGCAGCTAGAGCCAAAATTGCTTTAAAAAGGCATGAGAACTGGTAATGACACATTGTTAGCAGTTAACAGGTGGTCGTTTCATTGTCCAGTTTGACTGCAGAGCACAGAGAAGATATGTGCAATATCTGCAAGTGTGTTTATAAAGTTCTTACAAAGTTGAACAATTTTATAATTTTATAGTGCTCTTATATTTTTGACTGCTGCCAATGCCAAATCCAAACAAAGGACAATTTTAAAGATGGCTTAAAACTCCTCCAGTTTAACATGGAAGATGAGCAACTGATGTGTTAGCAGGCCACCCCCCACCCCCGATTATCCTTAATGAAACTTTCAGACAATTCAGACTCATTTGTATTTACCTTCTCTATATTTTAAGGGCTGCAAAAAAGGTCCAGTTTTAGACTTGGAACTGCTGTGTCATCAGGGTTTTTTAACAGCACAAATACATAAAGGACAGGTATATTCCAATCGAAGTATTCCAGTAATTTACTCTTTAATTTAAAACTGGGGAGACTGCCCCTAGAGACTTAGTAGCAGGAATTTGGTTTTTATGTTTAATCCTAATTGCTTCTGCTTACACTACAAGGACAAATGGTAATTCTCTGTTATGCTTTTTGAGCTGTAGACACTGATTTCATTGAAAATTGGGCTCAAACTGCCAGGCTCAATTTCCAAAGTTCACAGAGTGTCCGACTTCTTGGTCACGCAGCTTTTCAGTGGCTTCTCATCCAGTTTGGATTCAACTCATGTTCTAATTGAAGTTTTCTTGAGCTAAGAAGAAACCAAGGATGGCCTTGGGGAACATTACCAAAATATGTAAAACCATGATCCTGCTCTCAAATACATGGAAAGAAATTACTCTTTATTTTATGATGCCAGCTATTTCACTGATGTAGTTTATGCAGCTAATGCTGGGTCAGAAGGAACACGTTTTTCACCCTAGCAACCTCCCCCATTAGAAGATGTATACATCTGGTGCAAGGAAATTGCCTTGCAGCACCACTCCTTTTTATGCAAATAACTGTTATTCTAAACCAATAATTTTTAAAATTAGTGGCAGACTTTATAAGTTCCAAGTAGTTTCCTTATCATTCAGACTGTAGATTTTTAGTTTTTTCTCCTAAGGTTGCCAAAAAAACTCCTAATTAGTACCAATTATAATTGGGTCTTCTGGTAGGTGGTCTGCCACGTTAATTTTATACCACATGAAACCAGGCACCTGGGCTAGACTGAAAATAGAGATGCTGTCATGGCACATGGGAGGTAGGGAAAGGATCTGTGCATTGCAAGGTTCCCAGAAATTGTTCATCTCTCCAAAAACCAAGAGACCTTACTGTCTGTACAGACTGCAGGAGTTGTCAGGACAGGCACGTTGTAGGCAATGAAGCCAAGTCCACGCTCTCCGCTAAGCTCAGCGTTGCTTTTTCTGTCCTTGGTCACTTTGTGGCTTACATTTTGGCCATCATCTGGGAATATTGTCACTCAGGAGTGACCTCTTGTGGAAGACCCTGGGCTGGAGTCGCTATCGATTGTCGGAGGGGATCAATTCCTCCTTCTACTCCCCCTTTTCCGGATGGAAACAAACGGCTTCGCAGTAGGAAGAGTGCCCTTTGGCTACCGTATCAATCTGAGGGCTGCTCTTGTCAAAATGCACAATCACAAGCTTGATAATGCAATCCATTCCCAAAGCACTATATTTCCAACCTGTTCTCCATCATTTCCTTATGGCGTCACATTTACTCAGTTCATCACATTCTTATTAATATTTTAGGTTTCCTTGAAAGTGATGGAATTCTATTTTTATTACAAAAGCAACAAGAATAAATACTAATTGTTGTCAGTTATTTCCTTATGTAGTGGGAACAGTAATCTGTTCCTCAGCTTTAGGTTGCCAAAGCAAAATAATTAAATATTTTAGACATTTAAAAAATCTGTGATATTAGATAAATGCAATTTGATCTCCTTGTTTGCCACATAAAAGCTGGAACTGCCTGAATTGATAAGATTGAATTGCATTATTTTTATTGTTTTTACTTGCATATTTTTCTTATCTTCAAGAACACTTTACTTAAAACCCAGTGATTAGTCATGCAGCCCTGTGACGATGGATCCTGGAAAATCTCCTCCATATTTGAATTGTAGCTTGTGGAGCCACAACTATAGCATTAAGATTTTAAAAAAAATATTATATATATATGAAAAGGAAAGTCTTAATAGGCTGCCCAGTATTATTGCTATTCATGATCACTTTAATATCTCAATAAGAGTAGTCGGGGATCAGAGCGTCATCGTGCCAGACACAATGCGACACCCAAGTAAGACAATTCCAGCTCTCAGCCTGAATAAGGACAAGTTGCAACAGGTGGAAAAAGCGGACAAAAAGCAGGGGGTGGAAGGAAAAGCTGGCAGCCAAGCCGACATGTCATGCATATTAAACAGCAGGCTTGGGATTCCTTTCCACCCTTCGTTAGGATTGGGGTCTTAGCCCTGGCACCCTGGCCACCGGCCAACTCAAATAATGATGTTTTGCTTACCTAAACTCCTCTTGCACTTTCAACAGGGAGCCAGGGGTCTTTTTAGTCCCAAAGGGCGATGCGTCGCTCTGTACTGCTACAGCCCTCTCTTGCTTCCCCAGGGAACGGCCGCAGGGCAGTGTCCGGGGACATGCCTCCTCGCATCTTTTTAATCAAGAAAAAAAATAATAACCCCTGGATCATAATTTTGATTTGCCTTCAGAGGTATTTGCTACAAAGTCATCTGGGCTCTGAAATCTGCTTTTGTTTCTGAAAAGATACAGTTTAAGGCAGGCACCCTGTCCCTAGTATTTAGCCAAGGACTCTGTGTGTGTTTTAAAATTGCCCAAAGTTGCTTTTCTCATTTCACTCACTTCTGGTTACTTCAGAAGGCTAAATTTTGAAACTCGAAGCATGGCATGTAAATGTTCCTAAGTAATTACTAAAACACCCAGAATCATCTCTGAATGCAGTTTGTTAGATAATTAAGACTGTACAATGTGTGTGGGGGGGAAAAAACAGCAGCAGAAACCCATTTTTGTCTCTCAGTGGACGTGATGGAAGAACTGGAGAAGTCAATGAAGCTTTAACCCTTTCTGGCTCTGCATGGTGCTTGCTTCTTCCCTGGCTAAAGCTTCTTCCAAGGGCTTGCTCGGGGATTTAAAGTTTGTCCCCGCACACAACTGGATTTTTCTGTGGCAAACACTGGGTTGCTGAAGCTGGTGTTTCTCTGCAGAGGGAAGGGATGGTTACCAGGGCACAAACACACATATTTGCACGGCTTCAGCTGTGTAACAGCAGGAGAAAAAAAAAGCAAGAAACTTATTTTGTTGAAAGCATCATTTGGCGTTCCTAGAAAAAGGCCACCTAATTACAGGCAGTGCTGAGAGAGGAGCTTGTGTGATTTTTCTCTCTTCCTTTCTAACATGTGAAGAGGATGGTAGGTTGGGAGACCATATCTTGGGATGTAGTGAGAGGTTTTACTAGCTCAGCCAAACTTGTCGAGGGCCGGATTCTGCGGTAGCTGATGGAGTCCTTCACCCACCTAGGGTTGCTTCTGTGATAAGCGGGCTAATCAGAGTGGCAGAAGTGGGAAATCACTCAATTTCTTTGTTAGCTCTGATGAAGTCTGAATTCTTTCCCCTTCTCAGCCCATTTAATTTAGTTAGATGTGAAGTTCAAAGCCAAATAGGTGCTATTTAGAGAGTATTATTACATTACAATGTTAGCATTATGTATAGGACAGTTCTATTACTTTTAATAAAACCAAGAAATATAGACCAGTAATGTATATTACTGCAGCACCACCAATGACAACAATTAAAACAGAAACCAAATGAAAACTATATGCAAATATGCAGTTTCCTACTGCAATGTTAGTTTTGTCACTCTGCAGCTCGTATGTTTGTGGCATTTATTGGTATTGCATCAACAGGAGTGCAGTCAGCTTCACACACTGAGAAAAGCCCACAAAAAGAAAATGCAACGTGCTGTTTGTGGAGGGTGAGAGCATTCATGTGGACTATAGGGACTAAACTTATTTTTTGACATGTTTTTACACGTTTCTCTGCAACATTCACTATAGGTATGCTCGTTTCTTAAAGCTTAGGAAAATACTGATTCAGCAACAAAGAAGTAATAATATTGGCATTTTGGAAAGAAAACATGCTAAATTCAGAAACAAATTGTATCCCTTCCACTGATAACAGGAGATTATGTTGCACCCAACACCACAACTGGCTGTGACTGAGCCTCAAAAAAACCCTGATTCTTCCTGAATTTGAATATCTTGTTTCCATCAATTATAATATAATGTTTCCTTAATTCTTTGTGTTATTTCTACTTTACTTTCCAAAAATCCTTCCAGAGTTTACTATTTGGGTTGAAAAAGCATATTTTTAAATTGGGCATAACCTACTTCCATATAAACGTTTGGCAGGGAAATCAGTGCATGTTCACTTAATTCATTTTTATTGAACCAAGTCCAGATTTTTAGTCAGGAAAAAGTTAGATATTAATCATATCTGAGCAGGATCATTAAATTTTCCTTTACCTAGTAGAACAGCAGGGTCATTATAGAACCATGAGAAGTTAGCTCACTTATTAATCTTTACAATTACATAAAAGTGATCATTTTTATAGTACTTAAGAGTAGCTCTTACCCATTACGTGAAGAGTATGTGGGAATATTACAATATAATATAATGTATTATTATTGATGTGACCTGTGACTCATTGGGCTGCTCACTGACACACAACTCTCTGGAAAAGTTATCTGTTTGAGCTTGGATAATCTTTAATTGTTTCATATTCCTTGTGCTCATTTATGGGGCATACTAGTAAATAGAGAGCTAGTCACTGAGTTATTAATTACCCCATTATTACTTAATTATCACTATTGCATACTTCATTTTTATGGAGAATTATATCACAAAAGAAGGCATTTTATACTGCCCACCGTAGTTAAGTATGAATGACAGTGATAGCTAATGTAAGATTGAGTTAGTTAAAGAAAATCAATCAGAAATCCTCACTATAGATTATTATCCGGTTTCTTCTGCCTTTTCCAGCAAACGCTTCTCATCTTTGACTTTGAAACCCAACAGTTTAAACCGGGTTCTTGTTTCAGTGGACTAATCCCCTTTCATAAATCATGTTCAAGTGCTGAAATAATTTGCACATCATTTAAAGAGTATTTGCTTTGAAACATTCACCTCAAGCCCTTTTGTATATCCTTTCTCTCTAAAGATTTGTAGTATTTGTTTTGTTCTCTGAGGTATAAAAGACCTGGGCAAACTTTATTCCTGTTGTTTCAAGATTAGTGAAATAAAATGCATATTTATTCAACTGGGACCGAAAGGAGCTTTAGTAAAGGCGATCATACATGCAACCCATGGGAATGTTACAATACAAAATGTCTGCCTTAAAAACTCTTTAGATTTGTTCAAAACACTATTAAAGGACTTAAGTTTAAAGAAAAAAGTGTTACAAATTCATATTTCTTCTTTGTTTCAAAGAAGAGAGAGATGCCATATATTTCTTAACAAAAAAATCTTCTACATGTGCACTCAAGATAAATTTGATACGGAGGCAAGTAGAGACTGGATAGTCACAATTACTTTAAGTTTTTTCCTACTGAACTACACATACTGATGTATTGTTTAAGAAAACTACCTTTTGGAAAAATGTGTAACAGTCATGTCAAACAGGCACTTGCTTCAGATGAAGCAATCACAAAGAAATCATGAGCGTTTTAGGTATTATTGGAGTCAAGCAGTTGTGCCCCTTCCATGTACTAAAAGTGAGGTGGACTCCTGTGATACAAGGAAAAGATGTTTACTCTAACTCTATCACTTTTCATCCCAGCTATCCAACATGGCTTGCACTGGTTTGGTGCAGTCTCTTAATTCCTTACTAAGTAGATCTTTGTTTACCTTAGGAAATAAAGCTAAATTTTTGGGTATATTGTGGAATATGTCACGATTTTTATAGTTTGAAGCAATAGACAATGAAGAGAGTTACACCTGTTTGACTCTCCATCACCTGCATTGTCAGTACATCTCCATTTTTTTATATCTCCATATTTTGCCTCCACAGGGAAAGAATATAGGCTGACAACTGGTAACACCTAAATACATGCAGGCATTGTCACTGCAACGGGAAATATTTTAGACTGCTGCCTTTGGAGAGAGGTCAGAATTACAGCAAATGAGAGGGACTTGCTGAGCTTTGTTCTTTGGGAAGGAAGAGCAGCCCAGCTTTCCATCACTCCTGTGAACCTAATTCTGAAGCCTCTTGTGGTAATTATTGAAATGACTACACTGATTGCAAGTTTGGAGCCAGAAAAAATGATTCTCACACTATATTGTATTCTGAGGTTTCACTACTATTTATAACTAATCCAGATGCAATCCTCCTGGTACTTTGGGAGGAATGTGACAGAAATAAGGAGGTTTTTAGGTTATAAAAGTCTAAATTAAGCTCAATTAGAGAGACTGAAAATCAGGCTCTAGATAGGAATACTTACTGCCCAGACTTACTTTTTTTCCCCTTTGCGAAATCATTTAAATGTTTGTACCTTCCAGGCTGGAGGATGTATTTCATTTAAATTATGACCTCCAATCCCAAATATTTAAAGGCCAACTTAATAGATGAAAACATGGTACTGTCTCCTGGACAGGATATATTAATGCTTTAAAAAGGAATGTGCTTCGTAGCGTCTCTTATTTTTCCACCAGCCACCTGCTGACATGCCAGATAAACAGATCTTGCCTCTGACAGCCAAAGGGTGGAATACCACTGAAGGGTTAAATGCTGTGTTGTTTCTCAATTAAGTAAAAGGTTCCAACTAGCTGGCTTTAAATATTGATGCTGAAGAGAACACTATGACATGTGAGCAGCTCCCCTCACCACCAAGGATATTCGGCTCCATTTAATTAATTCCATTGGCCATTGTCTTAAGCGTGCCCAGGATTCACCCAAGAGGAATTCACTTGCATTACTGTTATTGAAAAGTGTAACATAGCATTATCTGCCTCAGACAGACTTTTTGTAACATTGAATCAATTCCCCAGTTCTTGAAAACAACTACCTCATTTGATTCCTTTCATAATTAATGAAATTCAGTAGTAATGCTTTTGCCCCTCAGCTCATGCAGGAAGTATGTTCCAAAACTTCACTTTTCAAGCTGAAAGCATTCTAATTTTCAGCCTAAATGGACTTCTGGTATGAATGTGTTCTTGTGTCAGCATTTAGCTAGCTCTTTATTTTCAGCACTTCTTGTTCTGTCTCAGGTGTACCATCCCAAAGAGAGTTACAGACAGCAGTCTTACTCCTTCTCCTAGTTGGTTTGGTAGACTAAGCCAGCCAAGATTTGTAGCTGTCTTTCCTATGACAGGCTGCTGCTCTTTTTCCCTATCATCTCAAATAGCCCTTTTCTGAATCTGCCCCAGTTTCAGTTGATATTTCTTGCACATGGATATTCAAGACAAGGTCTTCTCAGAACCATGGGAAGTGGAATTCACTCTTCCATATGGAAATGGCTCTCCTGATACAGTCTAGGGATTGTATTTATCTGTTTCATGGCCACTTCTTTTAGAGATAAAAAATAAACAAACAGAACATGTAGATCCTGCTGTCCTTTAATCTTTTGCAACCAATGCATTCTCCATGAAAAACAAAGAGTAAGCCTGCCTTAAGCCTTTTTATAGCATATAAAATCTGTTCCTACATGTGATACCATTTTTTAATTAATTTTTAAGGTGTTCAATTTATACAGAGATGTAACATTCTTATAAAACTGAGACTCTTTTCGAACAACACATTTAAAATAAATGAAATTAAAACAATCTAAAATATGCCTGTGCTATTACACTTAAAAAAAAAACTTTGGAGAGAAAAAGGCTTGTAATCATGAAATTAATGAAGACACCTTGTCCAGAACACACAAATAGTATAAAAAGCATGCAGATATGAAGCCCTGCTAGAGAGAATATGTCTCTGAATGTAAATCTTTATAGGTCATATATGTTGCTATCACATAGTGATAGTACATTTTATAATCGCTTTTGCTGAAGAAGGTTATACTCCAGTCCAAGGACCCAGAGCCAGAAGAGAAGGTGGTCAGATGCAGGGAGGTCAGAAAAGGAGAGCAGCCAGATGCAGGTTTGATCATTTGCCATTTAGCAGGTTTTGAGGTACAAAAATATAAATCAGAACAAGCTAACCTTTAGCTTGGTGAGTATCTGTAATAAAAGACTTCATGCAAGGTGCAGGAACATGTGGGTTGAGTCCACATTGCTTAGTGATCACCCTTTCTAGGAGAGACTGGCTGTGTCCTAATCAGATAAAGCTTTTCCTCAGATCTCTGGTACCTTGTGATGCCTGGTGTTGTTAATGTGTGTGTCTGATATAAGTTGATGGTTATATGCATCCCACCAGCCTGGTGTTTTCGAAATATTATGTTGAATGTGCCTGATATGTAGATATGTACTATTATGCTTGAAGGTAAAACGCCTTCTGGGATAAGAGTTAATGGGCAGAGTATGGCAAAGGCAAAGAAACTTGGTGCTGTCTTGTCCATAATGTCTTTTGGGAGGAGTCTCTGGAGTAAACTGGCTCCTGAACAGCACCCAGGTTTTCTCTTGGGAAGAGATAGGTGGAAGGACTAGAAAGGTGACTAGAAATTAAGTAGCGCAGGTGATAATCTCAACTTCTTTCTTTGACTGTCTTCTATCTGAGTTGTAGATACATTCACTTAAATCAAAATCTTTGTCTCATTGCTATGGTTTCCAAGATTTTTGTGTGAAAGCATATATATAGTATCTTTCTTGTCCATGTAAAGTTAATTATTTTAGGGTGCTATAATGCTCCTACCTTCCTTTCTTCATATGAAGGTATTTCAGTTGACGTGTTTGAATGAAAATCAAAAGATAGTACTAAAAATTAGTGAAGAAATCATGAAACTACTGCAATAACTGAATTGTTACACAATGTTATCTGAAGATCTTTGAGTGTGATGGATCAAGGGTAGTACTGATATTAAGGCACAATTACAAACAGTGGAATACTTGATTTATTGTTGCAACTTGGCTCTTAAGGTAAGTTACACATCAGTCATTTCTGAACTGAAAGTTTAGGTCTTGCTTTAAAAATCTTTTGCTAGGTTTCAGATTTGGAGTGTCTGATAGTTTGAATTTGGGGTTCAATTATAAGAAAAGTAAATTTTTCTGTTAATTGCCCACGTGGCTTGAGGGATGGAGACAGAAGACATGGTGAGGGACAGGCTTAAGAGGAGAGGAGTCAAGGTGGTGACATGGGAAAAGGAAAGAAATTGAAAGGATCCTGAGGCACCATTGGTTTGCTGCATCATTTTTCGGGATTTTGCTTTCCTTTGAGGTATTGTAGCAGATCTTTTCTGCTGCATAAGAAACAGTGCCAGGTAAGACACAGCAGTGGTCTTATCTCATCTGGTACACTTTTTTAAAAATCATTTCTATTTGGTGAATGAGAGGATGGAGAGGATCCATTAGAGTTTTACTTTCTGTTATTAACAACCCACAATGAAAATGTTCTTTGAAAACATCTTTTGGTTTGCAGGTTTTAGTCCAGAAAACTAAGTTAGCAGAATTCACCTTTTCCAAACAATTGCTTACTTGGAATTCATCTGTAGCTGTCCCTGCTCAAGTTACAGGTCATTCATAGCAATAAAGCTTTCTAATTCTGTGACAGAATATTCATAATGTCTTTAAAATACTCGGCTAGATAATGGTCCCCAGGATCTGGACAGCAAGACTTCAAAAGGCAGAGTCCTCTGATCTCCAATTTCCTTATTCTCTCTAAGCTTGGATGGTTTCAACTATCAAGCATAGATTAAGTTTTATTGGTTGATAGCCTAATTGCATTTGTATTATCTTTCCCCTTAATATTATTTTCTTTTCTCTGTATTGGATTTCATCCAAATGTTACTACTTCCATGAAGCAGTTGTCTGAAAATGTTTTGCAGTTGCTTTGATGCTTAACTGCTTGACACGTGAATGTTGCAATAAGGTGCTGTTTCCTGATAGTAGTCTTCCTTCTGTAAGGAAAAGTTTCCACAATCTTCTGTGCTTTGCTTATATTTGATAGAGCTCTTTGGTTGAGGTTTTTCATGGACAAGATAAGGTTTGGTTAAACATCTGAACTTTTGAATGTTTATCTGAACTAGATTCGACCTCTAAATTTGTCCATCATTAGTTATTTTGCTTTTCTTTTTAGAGACTAAATTATGCTATTAAATATGTTCTAAAGTAGGTTAAGTCCCTGTGCAGTTTGTCAGCTGGAACATTAATTTTAAAGCTAAAACAGTCTTCTATTGTATCCTTTTAACATTTTGTCTGAGTTTCAACCATGGCTGGTCAAACATAGGGTCAGTGCACCCAGGCAAACCCCACATGTAGTTGATTGAAGTGTCTCAAAGTTGTTGTGATGACTGGCCTGATTTTATTTCAGGAAAAGAACATGATATACCATAATTATTTGCCTGCTCAGGCAACTTGTTCCAGTGCAGCTGTTCTGGAGACTGTCTCTCTGAAGGTCTCCCCCTCCAAGCCCCTACCCAAGGGTCAAGTGGACTTGTGTTCCCAGATACCTGCTGCAGCAAACCTGTTGTGCTAGCAGTGTAGGACATGCTCATTTCTAGGTCTCAGTTACTCATGCCTTCAGCTGACCACGTCTGTGTCTCCTCTTTGGGCTCATGTCTTAACTGTACCAACCCAGACAGGTAAGCAGTCAAATTTACAACATAACCTATTATAAGATAATACTTGGCTAAACATAGCAGCAGCTTCATTCTGGGCTTTCTTTTCCTCCTGTAAGTACTGTCTCAGCCCAAGAAAGAGGCTGGCCCATAGCATATCTCACAAGGCACCTTCTCCCACTAACAGCCTCCATAGGGCAGGCTCACACAAAAGCTGTAGCCTCCATTTGGTCTGCCTCATGTTTTTATGTTTATTTTAGGCAGAACCTAAAGTGCCTTTAGTGGAAGTCTTTCTGTGTCCTCACAGTGCAACTCTGACACTACTTTGTAAGCAAAGAGCTGTAACTCCTGAAAAGTTTGAAAATCAATTGTGTTTTAACAAATAAGAATAATTTCTATAGAAATATAAAATGAAGTTGATGGCAGGAAAGGTCACTTTGCCTAAGGTTTCGTTCGCAGGGCCACGAAGATGATTAAGGGAGTGGAACATCTCCCTTATGAGGAGAGGCTGAGGGAGCTGGGTCTCTTTAGCTTAGAGAAGAGGAGACTGAGGGGTGACCTCATTAATGTTTATAAATATGTAAAGGGCAAGTGTCATGAGGATGGAGCCAGGCTCTTCTCATTGACATCCCTTGACAGGACAAGGGGCAATGGGTGCAAGCTGGAACACAGGAGGTTGCACATAAATATGAGGAAAAACTTCTTTACGGTGAGGGTGACCGAACACTGGAACAGGCTGCCCAGAGAGGTTGTGGAGTCTCCTTCTCTGGAGACATTCAAAACCCGCCTGGACGCGTTCCTGTGTGATATGGTCTAGGCAATCCTGCTCCGACAGGGGGATTGGACTAGATGATCTTTCGAGGTCCCTTCCAATCCCTAACATTCTGTGATTCTGTGATTCTGTGATTCTGTAAGGTTTATATTTATGAGAATATGGATATTGAAGATTCTTACCAGAACTTTCACTGAAGGTAGGAATTAAGAAAGGATTCTTAAATCCATTGGCTTATTCTTTTTTAAAATGAGCTCATGGGTGATCTTTTGTTCAGTTATACATACTCAAATGGTTTAATTGAGGTAGAGGTAATTTGATAGAGTTGACATATAAACAGAGTACAGCAAATGGATTTCAGGTCTTTGGCTAGATGTTTTTTGATTACTTTAAAGATAATGGGTGTGCCTTTCTCCTTTATAAAATATCACATCTACATTCACTGGACAGTACTAAACTTGCTGTATTAAAAGAGAAAAATATACTGGAACCCGTGGTTTGAAATAACAAATATACAGATGAACGTCACTACTGTTTCTCACTGGCGATAAACAATTTTAACATGCTGGTTTTCATAACTTAAACACTAAAAATTAATTTTATCCTTTATTGTATGAGAAGCACTAGAAGTTCATCATGGGTCAAAAAATATAAGGCTATGAATATAATTGGAGGCTGAGTGCAATAGAAATGTAATTAAATTTTAAAATAATTTACTTTTTAAATTTAGAAGTACAAAATATAATTGATAGGAGTCTCAATAGAAAGAAAATTCTTTGGTACAATATTCTTTCTGGAAAGGTCCCATAAGATCAGATCTGAATAAAAGATTCAATAAGGTATCCACGCACATGTCTAAATTTAAATATATGAATCATTTGTATGACTCTTAACAAAGGTAATATAAATACAGCAATGTAAGTCTCTCTTGTTCTCTACAGATAATTAGTTTGTTTTCCAAAGCATAAGGCAGAATTATGTAAGTTTTGAAATTAAAAATGCACACGTGGCTGGCAGTAGCCAGCCACTCAGAAGGGTTTTCTTTTGGCATAACAGTCTATCTGGTGCTCCTGGTAGAAAAAGGAACTGTATAATTTTCTTGTCCTTTCGTCTGCACAGTTTAGTGTAAGTGATGTCCATTCATATTATTTGCAAAAGGTTGAAAAGGTTTTTTTTAAGCCTAACTCAGTCAGGAGGTAAGCATAAAGACTTGAAAGTTATTTATATATATTCCACAACAGAAGAAAACAAACAGAACTACTTATTCTAAAAAACCTTGAGTACATTACTTGTTGTAAATTACTTGTTCAATTTGATCTGCAAATAGTCTTTAGTTCCTTGCTCTGTCTTCCTTAAACTTTAATTGCATGTTTGTTTTCTTTTGGGAAGTCTGCTTAAATAGTATTCTTATATTATATACGTGAACTTCAAAAGTCATTAATTCAAATATTGCCATTGGTTTCCTCTATAACTATCATATTTTATACGAGTGGGATGAGACTGTATGGCTGAAAACACTGGAACAGAGCAGCTCTGAGTCACCCAGGTAGGAAAGCGCAGGGTCACTCTTCAACTCCTATGGGTTAGACCGTCCAAATTATGGAGTATTTTCCTGGCAATTTTAGCCACCCCTCTCTAAAGGCGAGAAGTACACCAAATGCAAAAAGCATCTCCATCATTGCTCCTGCCTTTTGCCCCTATTCCTCCATAATTAGATCACTCTTTAAGTGAAATTTTATAGAAAGTGGCTACTGAAAGAGGCTCGAGAGCAAATGAGTCCCCAGTGATCTGTGCTCGTACAAACGTGCCCTCCTCAGTGCAAGAGGGATAAAGAACTGCAGCTACTTCTTGCAAAGAGACCATGTCAAGAGTTCTGATCCCTGGCATGGGCTCGGAGAGACCAGTTTCCCCTTCCCAAGCATGCTGTAGTCTTCCTCTTCCTAGAGCCTGAATAGCCTGAATTTGTGTACTACAGCAGATTTCTTCCAAGTCCCACATGTTTTACATTAGATGAACATAAACTGGTCATACTGTATGAATAAACCAAACTCATTGATTTCTGGCATTGTGGTTTTTATATTCTAGTTAAGTGTGTATAATAGCATTTCTAATATTGTGACAATACCAAAAAAATTGTGGAAAGAAAGGCTTGGCGTGTCCTGGTGATCTAATCCAGTCCCTCCTGTCACAAGGTACCGTGTTCTGTGTCCCCTTTCATAAATCTGTTAAGCTTCATCTTAAATTCTTTTAGTTTTATTTGCCACCACGACTTCTTTGAAAGGGTGTTTTAGAACTTCGTATTATGGCCAGTTTATACTCATTTATTCTTGTGCCAGCATTGTTCTTCAGTTTAAACAGCTCTTCTCCCTCCCTGCTGTCCTCTTCTCATCTCCTGCTCCTTTTCCCACCCCCACCAGCAAATTCGTAGAGAACAATCACAGCCTTTCTCAACCATTTTCGAGGTGGCCAAACATGCCGAGCTCCCCGTCTGCTTTTGAAAGCTCAGCAGCCCATTCTGGTACTGCTCACAGCCGCTGCCTCCACCTTTCCTGGCATGAATTCCCACCTCAAACACATGAGTGTCCAAGGTTGCACACTCCTAAGAGATATTTTGTATTAGTCCTCTCTGACCATGCATTGGGTGGTATTAGGTCTCATCTGGTTTCTCCAGCTTCCAGTCTCAAAGTTGCTACTGTTTTCTCTGATATCCTGATTCTTGTCTGAACTGATGGTGCTTCCCAGCCTTGAATCACCACAAGTATTTTTTTAGTGCTCCTACTTTTTCTGTTGAAGTCATTAATCAAAACACAAAGATCGGTTCCAAGAATATTTAAGGGCTTGCACTGGTAACTTTCCTTCAATACAGTAGTTCTCCTTTCAACAAAGCTCATTTTAATACCTTACTCAGTCACTTCACAGTTATTGTTTTAGTTCGCTCCATCTTCTCTAGTTTAACTAATCATTTCCCATTTGGCATCATATCAAATACACAACTGAAGTCCAGATATATTTGGTCTATTGCATTTTCCTTTTCTAAAAGAAAACCCATTTATGTTATTAAAGACAGATATCAGGTTAGTTTGGTATGATCTTCCTTTATAAATCCAATACACACTCAGAAATATTGCTTTACTTTTCTAAATATTTATGGCACAAATACCACTAAGAAAAGCTGTGTGGGAAGTCGCAGTTTGTTTCACAATGTAAGCGTGTAGTGATATTTAACACACTATTCATTTATTTCCATTTATTATTAGTGGGGGACAAAATTTTTAAAAAGGTTATATGCATCAGAGCACGATGCAAAATATGAATTATATAGTCATTTTATCGAATCTTTACTGCTAATGCACACAAATTTCACAAAGTGTAATGACACTACTGAGCACTTAAGTTGTTAGGCTGTCATATTACAGAAAAATTATTTGTGCTATGTAATCACTGTTTTCTTTTTCCTATTGTTTATTTCTAAGCTTGCTTCATAAACATTTGTAAATGCAGATATATTTGCTGTGGCAAATATCTGGTTTAAGACCATAAACCCAAAGGACTTCAAGTTCTTCTCTGCTCATGCAAGCAAAATCTTCCCAGCATGTCCTGGCCAGCGATACCCATCCTGTCACCTGATGCCACCGCAGTTCTTGTATCTATGCTCTGTAGTCCTAAAACCTGTAATTTTAAAGCTTATCATAAACACAGGGATTAGGGGTAATGCCTGATTCCTGCGTTTTCCCCACCGATCATTTGTATGATGCCTTTAAGCAGACCATGTGTCTGCCTCTCATTTTACACTTTCACAGAAAAGATATAGTAATTATAGTGTGGGGATAACTCATGAGACTGCCCAGGAGTCTAAGGGATAAAACAGGATGACTGACAAAAGTCTTTAGCTCAATAAAGTAGGTGAAGTGAATTCCTTACCCTTAGTGAGCAGGCTTTATTGACTTCATCTCAGAGCGCATCACAAAGGGAAGGAAGGAGGCAGGGGTTTGGTTTTGGCACTCTCAAAATTTCGGTGCTGATTGAAAACCTGACCGTTTATACAGGTGATAATGAATGTTGTTCCTTCCTTAAAAGACTGGCAGTAGTTTCACATCTGCTGCAGGCCAAAAAACTCTGAAAAAGTGTTGAATTCTGAGCTCCAATGCAATCCAATAAAACTTAAAGTAATGAGTCATTATATATTCTTAAATTACAGTGTCTCCTGGAGTGTAGGCATAGTCATATGCCTCTGCATGTTAAGATATATTTCTTCAGGAGGATGAGATATTCAGCAATTAAGCATTCCCATTACTTGGAATTAATTAATTAACTAATTAATTCCTTTAAATTAATATTTTCACACATATGTGATAGCTCTGCTGTTAGAATGACCCTTTCATTATCCAAAGTCATAGAGACATACTTCTACCTCCCCTTTTGCCATCTCAGCTTTGTTTCAGTCCTGCAAGATGCTGCTGAGGACTCTGGATATAAGTTGCTAAAGCATTTAAGAAAATTATTAGTTTAAGACATCAGAGATCACAATTAAGTCCATGGATCTGTCCATATGTATTTTAAGAAAGTTACAGCTAGGATTTTGTTCAAGGTATTCTGTATTTTGAATAGTCAAAGAATTATTAAACCTCAGTTTATGGGTGTTATCGTTATACTACAAGTCATCACTATTTCTGAGAACTTCCTGAAATTTGAAGTCCTCAAGAGTATTAAAAAAATATCACATGGTCCAGGCTGGTTGTGGGTTTTTTCCTGCAGAACCAGGCTAATGGAAGAGAAGGTACTAATGTAAAGCTATTTGAATTTCTTAATGCCTTATCCACTGCCACTGCTGCTCTTCATTCTGTATGAGTCTTTCTATCCAAATGAATCACATACAACAATTTTGGGTGTTGTAATAAACAGATAGGCACCATAATAATGTATTTCAGTTAGGAAGAGGCACTTGGAAGAAATTGGTTTTGCTATACACATGATGTGAGACAATCAATAGTGCTTTAGTCTGACAAGCACTGTCAATATCCATTGTCACAGTTCAGAAAGTCATTAATGGATAGTTCTTCAAAAACCAATGCTTTCAGCACGTTAGAAGTGTTCAGATATACTGTACCTGGCAGGAATTAATCATAGGTAAACCCTTGGGATTATGTATAAATGTTTTGTAAATTAAGAGTGAAACAAAAGGCGTTGGAAGGAATGTGAGATCACATTGTATGGAGTTACAAAATCTTGCCAATAAAATATGGAGCTGTTTAGAACATATTAAAACATTTTACTTTCTGAATCGTTCAGGCTCTGCCCAGAACATCACACCCAGGAAAAACAGTCTGCTAGAATATATTGTCTAGCTACATGACTAAATTCACAGAAAGTAATCACATGAAAATTTTGATCCTTACCGTGAAAAAGTTAGAGCCCTGCCTGGTTCTTTTAGTTGCAGCCATGCCGAAATCCTGGATGAAGGCTTTTGTAACTTCACCTTGCAAATATGTTAGCCACTGCTTAATCTGGTTTAAATTATAATATGTTTACTCTCATTACATCATATATACAATTTAGTGCATTAAATTATAGCAAGCAATTCTTCATCTATACATCTCAAAACTTTCACTGATTCTGATGGCGCTATTTCTGCAGAACTGTGTGATCTGGAGGTAATGCATTAATTATTTCCTTCCACCTGTCTTCTTGTGTAAAAGCTCTTGTACAGACTTTATTTTGTGGTTTTGCATGATACTCCTGTTTTTTTATACGTTATTAGAAATGTTAAGGCTAGAGTTGTGGCATTGAATAAGCATTCAGGGGATTATACAGGCCCAAAAAAAGACAGGTCAGTTTTTACTTTGTGCGGTTTTTTTTGCAGAGAATTAAGTCTATAGTTATCCATCCTAATTCAGCTGATGTTATTACAGTGCTATCCAACATTAAGGGCCAAAGATGTGTTCTTTCTTTTATGCCTAATGATGTGTTTATACTATTTTCTTTTTGTGCCCAGTCTCTATTACACTTCCCTCATGTGATAAGCTGTTGTGACTTAATATAGCTTAATTCTAGGGCAAATTATCTGAGGAAAAGGTCTTGCCATTTTTTCATGTGTCCATTAATACCTTTCCCACCTGTGGAATAAATAGGAGACCTAATGAAGTGAGCAAAGTCATCAGAAATGCTTTTCTAGATCTGAGGGTCCAACTTTATTTCCAGCCAAATGTGAAAGTCAGCCCATATTCAGGTTATGTTTTTGCTGCTGGATTGAAGTGTCCTCGCAGCCACTTGCACTAGCACAAGAAATTTAACATAATATTGACCTCTCTTGGATTTCCCTCTACGTATACTGTAAAAGGCCCTGGCCCAACAAGACCAAGCATGTGTTTCTTTTTTCTGTCTCAGAAGCTCTTGGTGCAATATAAGAAATAATTGAAGAGTCTGTGCAAAGGGAGGGGAATTATCCTCTGTTCTGTCTTGGTTTTGAAGCATTTATGTGGATACATCAGTGTGAGTAACTTCAGAAAATGAAGATACAAGTTTATTCAGTACAATGAATCAAATAGCACACCTATGCAATTTATGCCAGGGAACACACAGTGGAACAAGCAGTAGAATTTATTTCCTATTATTTTATACTTAGATCTTTAAATGTCCTATTTTACTTCTACGTGGAACTGTTTTCCACTTTTTTTATGTTGTTTGACATTTGCCAGCTCTCTTCTGGCCAAATCCAGAACCTGAAATTTAAAAAGGAAGGTATTCCAAAAAATATTTATTGTGGCTCTTGAGTCTTATAACTACTTTTTTTTTTTTTTTTTTTTCCTCTTGGAAGTAGCATTTGGACCTCTTTGTATTTCCAAATTTAATAGCAAAGTCATTTTAATGTGGGGACATCGCGAGAAGAATGGTTTGGCAAGAGAAAGCATATTTCTAAATGAGATCTCAACAAGAATATTTCTGGCTGAGCTTGGGTTTGGAACATGTTATCTAAACCCCTGAATTTCTGGGAGGCTTGGAGTTTCCCTCTGGTGACTCACACACGTTTAATAGAATAAAATAAGAAATTAATCAAAGCTAGCTTTGCTGATGTTTTTAGCTGTGCGGTATACAATTCAACATAGAACATACAAAAGAATCCATGACAATAATTATTCCTACCTCTAGATGTAGTTTTAACACCATAATTGCTGTTTCAGGTATAAAACTTCCAGCTGGGTTAATGCATCTTTCTAAACAGAGGGATCTTTACCCTGCTGTCAAGTCATAGATCCCCTATCCTACCACTCACAGTAAGACCACGTTAACTTCAGTTAAAATATCTTAACAAATCTGGTGTATACTTAGAGCTAAGCATGTAGTTCGAGCGGGTGTAAAACAGTTCAGAGTCCTGCAGAATGGGAACTGTGGCAGCCATCTTAAGTGACTTAAGAGATGTTTTCACTCCTGCATCATTTGCACTGGGAAACTTCACTGTAAGTCACAAAAAAAGCAAACCTAGATATGAATCGCTATGGACAGAATGACCCTAAGCAACAAGAAACTCCCCAAACTAAATACAATTCACTTCACTGTTTCGAAGTACCATTAAGATGCAGAATTAGAAACATCCATTTGTTGTTCTTTTTATAGCACGGCCAAGTGACTTGGAATTTTAGCTTGTCCCTGCCAACGATTGCTCAATTTCGAACAAAAAGTCCTCCACTATAATGTTAAAAAAGCACCAACCATCAATTGAATGCTAATCTTTATATTCTATGATACATCACTCCAAGAATGCTACCATTAAAAAAATGTGAATTCTATTTTTCATAAGTGATGGATTATTGTACCAAGCTGTGTATTTTCCAGTAAAGTGTCCTTTTATTTGTCCTGTGTGATTACTAGTTTGTGGAAGTATGTGTGGGGTCATTTTAGTGCTGTGGGAAAATGGAGCACTCTTCTGTTAAAATCAGTAGTGAAATCAGAAGCAAAGTATGCTCTGATCATCATAGGCATGTGTTTAAATATTGCTTTCCTTAATTGGCTATGTTCTATTTACTTAAAATGAACAATTTGGCAAGATTTTCTCCCTTGACAACAGCAAAGCGTAAACCATTTTATAAGTTTGGCTGTTAAAATCAGATTTGTAATGTAAACCACAATATTCCAGGGTTGTTGCTGTTGCTTAAGTAGTTATTTTAGCTTGCCACTATTTTATAATTGTACACCTTTAAATATTCTGGTGCTGTTTGTAACTTATGCAAAGCTTCTTGCTAAAAAATAGCCTAATAATATTGATGATAATTTTCTTTTTGCTCTCTTTTTTCCCTTGGTTTCCCTATATGAAGATCATTGCATTACAGGGGACACTCAATCTGGATGGGGAGATTAGGGAGCATCTCCGTAACTGCAGCTAAACTATCCAGGGTACCATTTAGAAATACTGTCGGAGGGACAATGGACCAATTTCTGCAAGTTCAATTTGGGGAGAATATTGTGTTTTGGTGGATTGATTGATTGATTGACTGACTGATTGATTGATCGATTGTTTTTCAAGAGATGATGGAAATCTATTCTTTCCTCAAAAAGCAGAAGCCACCTCTCTCTCAGCTGGAGGTCCTCGCCAAGGAAGGCCGTACAGCTCTGGCTGCCCTATTTTCCTGCTCAGCATTTGGGGGAATGGGCAGGGTGAGAGAGCCTAGGACACAGGATAAGGGTTATTCAAGGCTGGTGAGGCTCAGATTATTTGTTAGAAAATTTTATAAATCTGCCTGTTCAGGGAAACCTTTGGAGAAGGTCTTCCTATGGCATCAGTGCTGCTTCTGGAGCATCTAGCCTTGAATGCTGAGTTTCTCCTTCGTACTAATACTGTCTATTTTGATAGCTGTGATGGTGCCCTGTAAGCACCTCAGCAGAGAAAAAGTGAAATTTATGCCTTTGAAACTTCCTCCAGGGGATTTTCTGCAGCTGGGTTCTATGTCTTTTTGACACAGAGCAGGAATAAATTGAGCTCAAAATGTTTCTCAGTTTGGTAAATGCCTAAATATAATAAAATATAATAATTAGGATGGGAATACTTTTCTTTCCATAAATTAATGCATCTTGCACACATTTCATGGCAGGCAGCCATGTTTTCTATAACTACGCTAAATATATATATAACGCTTAATCCATCTTGGCAAGAGAATTCAGTCCTTCACTAGTGGTGTAACCATCCATCCTTTCTCATAACAAGTAGTATATAGTTAATAGTGCATAGCACACTTCGAGTCCAGAGTTTTAGTTGAAAAATCATCCATGTGAAACTTGTGGGATTCGTGAACATTTCATGACTAAACTGGTCACCATCCAAATACTTATGGGCAATAAATAATACAACTCTGAATAACCAGCACAAAAGTATTAATCAGACGTTTTGTACTATCCAACCAGCTACACTGCTGACCTAACGCATGATTTTACTAGGGTGGCTATGGCCATTGTTTTCTAAGGATATTTGAGCAAACTGCTATCAGTTCAAAAATATAATTTCTCTGAAGCTTTTTCTTTTGATTTCCTTTAGTTTTCAGACTGAACTACAGTGCCTCTGATACAAATGACAGAAACCGAGTTAAAAGCAGATTAAAGAAGTTCATCTCCCGAAGACCCTCCTTGAAAACGTTGCAAGAAAAGGGACTTATTAAAGGTGTGTTCGGTCTTAGATACTTTTTTTGGAGGAAAGAGTAAAAATTCACAAATGAGTTTTTCATTCTCAGTTAAATGAATAAGTGCATTGGACAAATACTCCTTAGATATGGTTTTGTTGCTGTATCGCACAAAATTTACACTGCTGAACTGTAAAGAAAAAAATCCACGTATGGTTACATCGATCTCTGTGCTATCTGATTACTGCTTCAATTTTTCTGTTTTGGTGTGCACGCAGTAGAAGCCCCTCCACTTCTCACAGGCACTCACCATGCACATTGCAAATCAGCATGTTGCACAACTCCATTTCTTTTTCAGAAAAGAATATTGATATAGTTTTGTATTTTAGAATCCGAAATAGGAACTTCAGTTGCTGTGCAGATTAATTTGTTTTCTAGGGTAGGCTGGAATAGTTTCTGCTCTCTTATCTCATTATTTTTCTAACTCACCAACAAAATACTTTTTTAACAATTTAAAATATGTGACAGTGAATAATAAATGCTTTGAATCTGTGACTTTTTCCTGCTCCAATTTCTTGCTAAGTTGGTCAGCCATCACTTTCACATATCCTTAAAAAATTGTTTCTTTGATAAAATGTGTTTGTTAGTTTATGCAAGGAGTAAGCGTTTGGCTAAGAAGCTGGTAGTTAACTTGAAGGCAGTAGCATTCTGACCACTAATAATCAAGCAAAGCCATGTTTCTAAATATTGTCTGAAATAATGCTTTAAAAATTTACACACTCCCAAATTATTATGTGTGAAACCCACAACTGCACATGCAAATTGACTAGAAAGAGGCATTTTGCCAGCAGCCCCTGTCAGTCTCTGGAGTGTGAGTTTTCCAGTGGTGTGTCAAAAATGACAAGGGGTGTTGCAAGTGTGTATTAAACTTGTCTGTCCTGAGCCAAGAGATTGACCCCAGCCAGCAAAAGCTAAAGCAGCCACAAGAGTTAAACACCAGCTGGGCCCATGTCTGAAGAGGAGGAGAAGATTTTATGAATTAAGTTCTTATGTTTTAGATGCATGCAGAAATGTTCAGTGCAGTGTCGCTTACTGCAAGGAAATCTTCGTTATATGAAATCATTATGTGCCTTAGTGATGGGCTTCTGCTTCTAACTGCCACAGACACTTTAAAAAAATGTCATTTATACATAAATATGTGCGTGAGAGGTGTGCACACTCACACACCATACTTTTAGGATCTGTCCTTTCACATTGATACTATCTGATTTCAATACATTAGAGGGGTTTGCCTCTTTGAAGTACTCAGTGGGTTGAGGATGGGATCTGAATGCATGATATTAGTTTGTTTCAGTTATTACAGTAATAGAGGAGTGATTTATAGTCTTTTAATTTCTGGATTTAAGGGGGTTTTTTTTAGTTTAATAAAGTGTGGCTGATGAATCTCCTGCGGTGTTACATAGGGATCAGATGTGATCCCTACTAACAAATACAGATTCATTAGCATAACTCAAATCCATCCTCTAATATATCTCTCTAGGAAAGCCAGATGCATTTGGTTTTGGCTACCGTTGCATTATGCTCTTGATTCATAAACATAGCTTGGTTCTACCTGGGATACTCTTCCACGGATAACGAAGATGCACCATTTGTGACACAGTAATTTGGAATTGGTACCCGGCACGGTTTTATTACCAAACTAATGTCACCATGAAGAAAACATGTTAGTTATCTACCATGAAGTTTCATTAGGATTAGGTTTTGGCCATGCAAATGAAGCAGGGTTCGTTAGCACGGCTTAATTCCAATCTACAGTAAGTCTATGTGAAATGCTTATTTGATAAGGTTCCTTCATTGTCTTCACCAGAGTTTATCCCTTAATCTGTTAAAATGTTATGAAAATGCAGTTGCACTGCTTATACAGAGACCACTTTTAAACGTTAATTTTTAGACTCACATTAGAATATTTTTAAATCATAAAATGCAACAATCCAGACTAAAAATGAAAAGCTTGCCAAATTTTGTATTATAAGATGTATCTATTTATTTTTCTAAAGGTGACTTAAATGGTTGCAGAAACCTCTCAAAACTATTTATTTGCTCGCTTCTTAAGGGAAAAAAATGTTAACCAATTTTTACAAGAAAAAAATTCTTCCAGCTCTGAGAACATGCATACTAACTTTTATCCCATAGGGAAATACTTCTGTCAGAACTGTAAATCCCTTAAAATAGGGGCTCATAATAAAAGTGTGTCTAAAGCCTTGCAGGACATCTTGGTACCAAATTTCTGACAAAGGGCTGTTTTGTGTGCCAGTGAAGAACTGACATAAATATCTGTGAAGCGTGTGGTGTTAATTACTCCAATGCAGTGGCACTGTAGGTGCTGTGAAAACCTTCACTTTTCATCAAGTGCTATTCATATTTGCCAGGAGCACTATAAAGCTCTCAAATCTATATTGATTTTTTACATTGTATGTCACGTTGGAACCAAAACTCCAATAAATTTAACACGTAAATTATAGTAATGAGTAAATACATTTTAAGGTGGTAAGTTCACTTAAACACAGTTCTGTGCTCTGTTAGTCACTGTTGTGTACACACTTGGCCAGAAGACTCGACACATTTCTCCGCATTAACCAAATTTGGGAATACAGGCTTCAAAATTAAATAGCAGTTTGATCTCCTGGGGTACTTTGTTCTGCCAACACTGTTATCAGAAAATCTAGAAATTATGTGATTGTCATTTAACTCTTAACAAAACTTTGTTTATGTAGGATGTAGCAAATATCCATGTAGTAAATAAAGTAGGTAATTAACAGATGAGAACAATAAGAAGTAGGAGGATAATAATCAGACAAGGGAATGTAGCAGACCAAAGTGTGAATGTTAGTTGCATATTGATCTGAAAATGAGGACTCGCCAACGCTTTACATGACAAAAAGTTATTTTTGTCATCGCTGTCCCATTTGCTTTCTAGTCCTTTGCGTAAAAGAAGCCAGGATGGGAACAGCACATTGGCTCCATTCATTGTGATGGGCTGGTGACGGGTTTTTCATGCTCCAGCGAGAGCTCTAATGAGGATCATCACTCCTTCTCTTTCCGTCCCACTCATGCTTGCACAAAATATCTTTAGTCTAGAAGCATTTTGAGTAGTTTTCGAGATGTGTAATACAGTAATTTTGCATAGTATGTATGTGTCTGTATGCACACTTGTGTTCATATACATCCACACACGCACGCAAACCTAGAGACAGTAAATAAGAGACGTTCCACGTCTGCCATTGTAACTGTTATTTTGAGAATAACTGTGTTTAAATTTATATGCTAGGGCAGGGGTCCTCAGTTCCTTGGGATTGAAATATTCTCAGAATTTACAGAATCTGCACTAATATGCTAGAAAAATAATATATAAATCTTCTCTTTTAAAACTACTTTATAGTCTATAATTGAACTTTGATCTTTATGTTTGAGCTTTGTCATGATTTAATATTACCCAAAATGAATTGCCAACCTTCAACTTGATATTGGCCTGCTAACTCCCTGATTTCTGAGCCTTTCTAGTCCATAAAAAAAAAAATACTTCTGTGAAACTGTGATTTTAAAGCTATGGTGGTTGTGTTGGTAATAGACTATCACAAAAAACACTTCCAGTAAATGGTAAAAAAGCATGAGTAGCAATTTAGCATAAATGACATTGTGGGAAATGAGGAAAATGCAGTTATGCAGCTGGCAAGAAATTAATCTATTTTTTTGGGGGGGTGGATTCTTTTTTTCCCAAAAGCTAGACACCGAAGGATCTTCACTGAAATTATTTCATAAGTTAAGTTAAGGCAAAACCCAAAACAGCATAAAAATTGGAATGGTTACAACTCTCTCAAGATGAAAATAAAAGCCACTCAATTGCTAGTGAAAGGAACTAGCTGTGATTTGGCTTGATAGCCTATAGAACAAGGCCCAGCATATGTTGGTGGTTGTGCAGATAGCAGCGCAGGGAACACCAACCAGTTTATTTCCAGACAAGGAAAAAGTCTTTATTATCTCATATGTCTCAATGGACCTTGGAGTAGTTCAATGTAATGAGTGTAATGCTCATGAGAGGTCCAAAAGGGTAGTTTAAGACCTACCTTTGGTGTGTTCTCTAATTCTTCTGGGTTATGCAGGAATTTAGCAAGTGATCTGGTGCCCATAATAACTTAGGGAAAGTTAGGAAATGTTTCGTTTGACTTGCAGAGACAGTGGGTCACAAGGCTATTTCTTTCTTTAACCACTACATGGAGTTTTGGAAGTATTTTCCCCAAATCCCGTGTATGGCCAAACACTAGACAAAGTGATTTTTGCCTTTGACACTATGGTCAGTAATAATTCAGATCATTTAAAAATATTTCATTTTTGACGACCTGTTTTGAGGAGTACAGCAGACTCGCTCTCTTTGAATACAAATGAGCTCTTGTCCCCAGTAAAACATCACCATTTCTTAAAAGAGACCAGGGTCTGCAGTACTCTTTATTTTCCCTTTTTCTGAGAAAGTGAAACAAATCTGGTAGTTCATATGCCACTTAATAGTAACTGTTCACAAATGTAATTTTTTTTTTAATTGATGACCACCACAGATCAACGATATATAGTAAATCTCCAAGTTAAAAGGACTGGCAAGATTCCCAGCTAGCATAAATCAGGGGAGCTCCATTGACAACCTCGCTGACTTCAGTCAGCTGAGGACCTGGCCCACTTATTGTAAAAGCATCGTGGCATTATTTGGAGCCCCAGTCTGGGACCAGCATCATTTTAATGTCTGACTTAATATGTCTGACTCTACAGATTGAGCAGCTAGAAGAAGTCACCTTTCAGAACATGGCCCTTTCCAACCACATCCCTTCCCACTCCAAAAAATTCACTGCTGTGGTGCCTACTGTTCCGTCCCTCTCTGGACATTCCTCTCTTATTTTGCCTTTTTGTTTTCTTTCCCCATTTTCCCTCCCAAATTCAAACAGATACGAAGAAAACAAACAACGTAGATGTTGATAGAAAGCTCTGGTAGTCCAGCAGTTCAAATCCAGATGTAATAGAGTTAACTCTGCTCCTGGAAGGCACTGGATTACATAGATATAATTCAAGTTTCTAAAAACTTGGGCATTACACCATTATACCTTCTCCTCGCATGTCAGAATTTGAGCTTCTCCCTGAGAAATAGGAATATTAGCCATGTCCTTCCCTGTTTTTTTAATAAAAAACACTGAAGTGTGAGTTCCTTCCAAGCGTGGCCACATCTCATCCATGTACACCAAAAACAGTTAAACAATGACATTCTCAGTGAGGATGTGGCTTTAGAGATTTTGTTTTAATTGTTTCTTTTCCAGAAGTATTGTCTCCCGTAGACAAGATTTCTGCAGCTCAGAATTAGCGGCTTTGCTGCAGCCTGCAAGAACTACTCAAAAAAAAGAAGCTCTGTCAGGCTCAGGGAAAACTTGAAGCTCACCAGAACGAGCAATTCATTGCAGCTGTAATCATCATTTTATATTATACAACTTGCGAATGTCCATTCCCTCCTCTTCTGGTGTCTTGTTATATATCCATGTGCAAAGCTGTCACACACCCCAGCATCTTAAACAGAAAGTTTAATGCGCAGATATCAGGGGTGTGTAATGTAAACCATACCACCAAACATATCATGAATATATTGCTCTTCTTAAAAATGCTTGTTGGTTTTTCATACTACAGTATTGACTAACTGTCTGTGTTTGATGTATGGTTTACCAGCCTGATGTAGACTTATGGTTAGAGCTTAACTTGTTAGTTCTGCTTTTGCAGCCAATTCAGAATAACTACAGATGCCCCGAGATATTAAAATTGACTGCTCAAATGGACTCAGTGTGGGAGTTTCATTGGTTTTAAATTGATAACAGCTGAAAGAGTGAATGATTAAAGCTGTATATGGGCATAGTATGCAGCTCCTTTGTACAAGCCCTTGTGAACAGAATCCACTGTATGGGAATTGCTTTTGTTCTAATAAAAGATATTTCTGAACAATTGTTAGCTTAGATTTTTGAATGATGAAACAAGAGCATTTCAGGAGCCTATAGAGGAAATAATTCCTGAGAAACTGGAATAACTCTGAGAAGATAAAGTGGATTTCTATTCAGAGGGGAGCATTTAAAGTTAAGTAGCATTCCATAAGGTGGTAATTGTGTCTATTTCCCAGGCATTTGAGTTAAATAAGCTGGATAAGAAACATAAACTGTCATAACAGGAGATTAGGAGTGTTGTGTACATCTTTTTTTTTTTCAAGTCATAAAAAATGAAATTTTGAAGGGCTTTATCACAAATAAATCAAACAAAGGCTTTTTTGCTTCTTTTATCCATTTGGGAGCAGTTCTTAGTTTTTGAAAAAATGTTCTGGATAGTTTCCTCTTAAACTAGTTTTAAAAAATACATACACACCTATAAAAGAATAAGAAAATAATATTTTAATCTTGGTTACACATAAACCTAGTTTTAAAAAGTTAGTAATTTGCCATTCCTATAATTCGTTGTTTTCAAAATACTGCAGAAACAACTCTTAGCTGAGTTTTCCTCAACTATCCCTGTGACCTCTAAGGTGTAAATATGGCAGTGTAACTACCGCCATTCCCATGTTTACGTACAGAAACAGATCCAGCAAAAAATCAATTGACTAGAGAGAGTCACAGAGTTTGCGGTTCAGAAGTACCCAGAATTCAGAGTATTTGGATGACTCACGAGATCATGTACTTAGAAATACTCATGAATTTCTAGAAGGGGGAAAAAAAAATCCAAAGCAGTTGAGTGTTGTTTTACCATAGTCTCTTTTGATGCCCAGCAACTGTTAGTTCTGATTTGCTTCAATTTGCTTCCATTCAAGACAAAAATCCTGAGTGCCTATTTTCTAAAGAAGAGGTGTTTTAAAGCTTAACTGCAGGATACAGAATGTGACTATATCCATATGCTGAAAAGTATATAAAATGAGGTTAAACATTTTGCTGAAGATACAGAATCTGTACCCAGAAAAGAAGTAACGGACCAGGTGAGAATTGCAAAAGAGTTTCCAGCCTTTTGAAAATTTCCTCCCAGGAATACCAAGTATTTTGCATTCATAATGGGGATTGAAAAAATAACTGCAAAATAATCCTGGAAGTTGGTTATAAAGTGCTTATAATAGAGAAGAGAATCTGCTGAACAACCATGCATTCATTTTGTTTCAATTCTTCATGTATTGCCATCTAAACACAGTGCAGATCTTTGCCTGTTTTGCTTCTGAAATTGTTTACAAGTGTCTTTGTCCACCATTAAGATACAGTTTTACTTCTTTTTAACATAATTTACATTGGAGACAGTTCCATATTATGCAAAGAATTTGACAGGTCTTTGCTAGAATTTTAAAAAACAATTAAGATGTCAAAAGAGGAAGTGCTAGTACATTTTAATCATAAATCTCTGTATATATAATTACCACTGAAGGCAGCTATAAATGTTTTATGAAGAAAATGTAACCAGACTGTGCTTTGTCAGAAACATAACCCCAAAACATGTAACAGACTGTTCGCTAATGCTTAACGCCGCACATCACACAACCTTCTTCAGTGTAGTTCTGTGAACCCAGTCCTCCATTCCTTCTGCAGCCGAAACTCCAGCTAGCTTAAATTCAGGCTTTGATGTACTCTACCAGAATGCAGATCACATGCATTGAGAGGTGGTAGAATAAACTCCCCTGATACATATCAAGAAGTCCAAACCATCCCATGCACCTCACCTTGTTTCGCTGATTGTTCCCTGCTCTGGGCTATTAGGAAAGAAAAGGCAATAGAGCTGCTTTTGAAACCTAAGCTTAGTAAGAAGTGGTAGTGATTAACGATAGGAAAGGGAAGGTCGTTGCAAAGCAGAAAATAAAACAGGTTTTGTCTGTCAGTGAGAAAAAGGTGCGCTGCTTGGAGGAAGAAGCACTCAAACTGATTGTGGTGGAAGATTGTGGGACTGCCTACGGAGGAAATATCCAGTGCCATGGGAGCTGTAGAGGACAGCAGGAGCTCCTGCTGTTCTGCCAGTGAGCGTCATTGTTGGATTTGCTCTGCAGAGACCGAGCTTGTGCTAGCACCCCTCAGCCTATACAAACATTTTCGAAGCTTGTACGCCAAGTTCCAAAATATAGTACTCTGAGAAATGCTATATGGAGACTGTCTCGTTGGATAAATGATGATAGTACACTCCTATTGTTTGAGCATTTAACTGGCTCTTATTGAGTAGTTTCTCTCATCTGTTTGATTAATTTTGATCCTAGCTGACAATGTGCCCATTACTGATTGCTCTTTTCATAATTTCTCAAACATATAGAGTAGAAATGAGGTGGAGGAAGCTAATTAGTAATCTGAAGAGTTTAACTTGCTTAGACAAATATGTTTTATAGTCAACATTCAAAGTTGATCAAAACTTTTAAATCATAAAAAGGCAGTATTACCTAGTTAAATGCTTATTCAACATTAAAACAACGCAAATCACAAATTAAAATTGGTGTAAGATATGCAGTCCTCATCAAAAGACATCTAGTACATTCTGGTTTTTATACCGGTAGTTTGATGACAAAAAACCTCCTGTAAAGACAAGATGAAATTGTACTAAATCTTAATGATGCAAAGTAATGGAGCCCTGGCATTCCTATGGTGCTCTATGGAAAGAGTGAAACTCCATATGCGTGGAAGAGACAGGCTACCTGACAATATGAGTTTCAAGGTTGGACCATCGGTTAATATCATGCAGGATTTGGGATTCAACAAGATGTGGAGCTGTGTCTCTAGAATGGCTTTCGCTTTTTTACAGCAGGTCCAAGCAAACTCCAGACCTCCAAGCCTTAGAAAGGTCAAGGGCTAAATGGCAACTGAAACTTGAGACCAGAGGAAGTATCTGAGTGATATGGGCAGCAGGTATCGAGAGGTTTGGTTCTGTGGCAGAAGTTAACAGCCACTAGGACTCAGAAAGGATTTCTTTCCAACATTGTCTGTCCATCTTTGAAAGCTGAGGTTTTAATTAATATATAAGCTCAGAAGAGAGAAAAATCCCACTACTAATAATATGCCTTAATGTATTTTCTTCTTTTTTTTCCAAATGTAGATCAAATTTTTGGTTCCCATTTGCACTTGGTTTGTGAGCATGAGAAATCTACAGTTCCCCAGTTTGTAAGACTGTGTATAAACGCTGTTGAAAAAAGAGGTGAGTACCTTAATATTTAACACTATTTTTTTTCTCTATTAGTAATCAGAACTTTTACCTTGTAACTCTGCTTCAATTGCCAGGGTAGGCAGGCAGTTCAATTTATAATACAGTTATGAATTGAACTATATCACATTCTGTATCTTCATTTTCTTTATATGATAAGACACTAATAGAATCCATTCATGCTGATTATTCCTTATATTTTGTTTGACATCTTGTTGTTTTAGTCTTTCTCGGGGCAAGCAAATGCTAAACATCAATAAAATGTCAGTAACTTTCATTCTGAAGTCTCTGGTGAGCATAATGCCAATACTTTTTCCTAAGTCCTGAATTGTATTCAACCAAAATAAATGTTATTCTAGTGTGACTGTATTTTTTTTAATGTGTGCAGGTGTCTAATTTTTACAGTTATTTTTAAAAGCCATAATATTGTAAGAATATTGGAATGAGTATTCATCCTCATTAAAAGTTTTGATTAATTTAATAAGAAGGATTTTCATGGTATAAAAAGATGTGCTTAACACCGTTGTCTGCCTTCCTTTCTTCAGAGTGTATCTTCTCTTATTGAAGGTCATTTTCTTTGGAAGGTGCGTGCAGTAGATGCAGAATCTTAAAATGTATTGTATAAAAATGTGAGGCTTCATCACCATCTGTTACAAATTTACAACTTGTTCCAGGGATCTGGGGAAACATATATCTTGCAAAAGATAGAAAATTTATTTTCAGAATAAGGCTGAGTGAACCCATTGTCACTGCCATATACTGGAGTCTCAGAACAAGAGAACCAATGAAAAATAAAGATGCTTAGACCGTTAACCACAAAGGAGAAAGCTATTTTAATTCCATCATTGTTACCTGGTTTTATAGTGAAAGGTGCAATAAAACTACCCTGGAGTTTCAAACTTTGGGAAATTCATACTTTAATTATATAGCAAAGAGAGCACTGGGATATTATTACTCCCGGAATGATTGGCAGGAAGTCAGAGACTAACAAACTGGAGATAGCTCGGTAGGGGGAGATAGTAGCATTGGTTTTTTGGAGGAAGGCTGGAGGCTGGATAAAGAAAGAGACAAAGAAAGGGGACAAATGTGTGAAGTGACTGTTAATAGAGGAGGAATTGCGAGGAGGAATTCAGAACATGAGAAGGAAAGGCAGAGATTAGATTATAAAAATGCCACGCCATGCAGAACATGTCTAATTGACTGCTTGGTTACGACCTTAGTACAGGTTCTCCAAAAGATGCACTAGATATTTCATAGATGTTTTGTGATATCTGACCACTCCTCCAGCAGAAGTGAGGCTAGAGGTCTCCGCACTGCTGAACTGTAATAGAAAAATCCAAGAAACCTAATTAGATGTTTATTGTCTGTGTGATTATCAGGGAAATGTTCACAGAAAAAAATGAAAATATCATTGTTTCTTCAGAGGAGTTCATCGTTCATAGTATTGCCTTATTGTTTTTGTGTTTTCTTCCTACTTGCTGTGACTTCGAGAAGTCTACCCCTTTTAGTTAGCTTAGTATGTAAATAAAAGCTAATCCTATGGCATGAGATAAAAATTTCATTTTATCAGTGTATTTATGAGTTTATATTTGATATACATTTTTTCTATTATTATTTTCTTGGATTAAGATGCTTGCATTTACATTCTATTTACTCAAAGTGTTGTTTTTACTAAGTTCTGGCATAAACTATCTCAGGACAGCAGTAATTTATGTGAAGCTAAGTCCAATGTTTATGCAAGCTTCTGATGACATTTTATACCGGGGTTGGTATTAGGAAGCAGTATGTGGAGGTGCCAAGTCTCCCGGCATGGCTGAGACTCAACAGATCTGAAGCCCTCCTCTTAATGGCCAGATATGCCTCCAGCCAAGATACTCAACTGCAGAGTCATGGGAAATACTTATGTACCAATTATGGGAAAGGCACATTTAATGAAAACTGTATGTTTACTTTCATAGTCTTAGTAAGATGGCCTAGATACTCAGTACAGCTGGCATATTGGCTGTTGTAGAAAAGCTTTTTTTCCTATTTAGAAAATATATCATCTACATACTGTAACTGTACCAAAATGTTACTTGCGTGCTTCGTTTAAGATAAAGGATTATTAGGAAAAAAGCCTTTAGGAGACTAACCCTAAATGCAACTTACAAAACATTCATACTTTGCTGAACGGTTGTGTTCTTATTTATCAGCTCATGGTTTTAATTATTATTTACCTATTGATTTTCTACATATTTTTCTGATTTTTAGAACATTATCACTGTGCATAGAAAGTAAGTTTAGCAGTGATCTGAATAAACCCTATTAATTAGTACATTTTCCTGTGTAAATGAGGTTACATACAATAGCCAACTGTAGTAATATTCTCCCACAGATTAAAAATGTAGAGGGTGTCATTAACTGTTGGCAAGATTTCCTGTTTAGGTACACTATTTTTAAATTAATATCTACATTGAAATCAAAGGAATTATTCTGAAATTATTTTGCTGCAGCTTAGATCAGATTTGGGTCACTTGCCCCTAGGCTACTGTTCGCTTATTCACCATTTCAGGACAGGGGTGCTTTATAAGGTCTGGTCTAAAAATTCTCACACCATAATGCATATTTTTCTATCTGACAAGGATTCACTTGTCCAAGAGTGAATTCCATGTTTTCAACCTTTTTTTTTGGTATTTTTAGTTATTGAAATAGGACTGGGAAGCAGAAAGTCTTTCTACATTTACTCAGCCATATTGCAGAGCTGGTAGTGGAGTCTAACAGTCAATAAAAATGCACCCATTCTTGTAAACTTGCAAGGCAATTGTCACATTTAATTTTTTTTTAAAGCAAGCTCAGTTTTTTTCTTCATTCTTCCTGTATTATTTATTCATTTGTAATTTTTTTACAAACTTCTAGTCCTGAGTATCTAGCTATACAGACCTGTGCCACTGAAGTCAATAGTATCCAGGCAAAAAGTGTTGCACCTACATTAGATACTCTTGGTATCTAATGCAATATCCTAAATGGAAAAAAAATCCCACGTATATGATGTGACCTTCTGAGGTTAAAAGAATAATTCCGTACCATGCAACGACCAGACTGAAGAAATACAGAGGCTAGTCTAAGATTTCTAGCATTTCTTCACTTCCTACTTTTTCAGGGACTTAGAGGGAAAGTTTTCCATGGAACGGTGTACTCCTTGTTTTTTTTGTGTAGTCTTTTATTTCGCCATCAATTTCTACCTTGGATATACCTCAGGCTTTTCTGGAGCTATCTGTTGACTTACCTTTTTCAATCTGTATTCCACACTTTTTCTTCTCCCCAGAAAGTGTCTGCTAAGTAGCCCCGACCTTGAGCTGTGTGGTGCAGCAAGGAAAGCCTGGGACAATCCTCCCAGCGTACTATAACTCACATGCTCTGCACTTCTGCCAAGGGTGGGGTCCATTGCAAGATTTCTGGTGTTTCTAGGCCAGATATTATTTCC
Source organism: Nyctibius grandis (assembly GCF_013368605.1). Lineage (NCBI taxonomy): Eukaryota > Metazoa > Chordata > Aves > Nyctibiiformes > Nyctibiidae > Nyctibius > Nyctibius grandis. The sequence continues at coordinate 39,357,837 of NC_090666.1, forward strand.
AGTCATGTCTTGAGTTGCCCATTTATTTTGTTATCCACGACCCTTTAAAAGTCCTGGCTGTTTTTTTGCATTTTTTTTTTTAAATATGTGAAAGGCATGAGTAGAACGCTTTAAAAAAATAAAAATATCAGTCTGTATTGTACCTAAACAAAATGCCATCCAGTACTTCTCATAGTAACGTTTTATCGTGTGAAAACAGTCTGATACTAAATTCTTTTCTAGGGATGATCATTTGTCTGTGTGTCTAATGACATAGTAAATGAACACCCTGAACAAGTCAGTATCCTAAACCTATTGAGGGTATCCAGTGTAGTGTAGGTTTTGTAAAGAAATACAGTACTAATGCTCCAGGGAAATATAATTTAACTTTCATCTCTCTTTTGAAATGTCCTTCATTTTCTCCCTCCATTCCCAAATCCAAGTTAGTCTTCTCAAATCAGCCTAAATGACTTGAAAAATGACACTGCAGGCAGCAAAGCTGATGATTACAGGTACCGTTTCCATTCTAAACTGGACATTGCAGACATTGTTTTCTGTTGCTTTTCTTGGAGCACAGGATGCTCTGACAGGAATGATACACAAAATTACATATTTGATTCAATGCCTAAAAGCCACCCTGGGATCCATAACCTTGCTTAAAGATTTAAGAAAGACCTTTAGTCCAGTTCTGAGAAGGTTCTTAGCTTAGAAAACTTTATCTTTCAACTTTACTTCTTAGCAGCTGTTATGTTTTTTTGCAGTCGTTTGTTTGACAGGATCCAGTTATAGGTTCCGATGTCTGTTTAAAGAAACAGGGAGGTTGTTGGCTTTAAAATTCCCTTACTGCTTGTGTGTTCAACATTTTCCCAGGCTTTTCTACATAGTTTGCCAAGACAAGGGACTGACCTTTTGTAGCAAACACTTTTTCATTTCTAAATGCTCACTTTGATTTTTGTCCCATTTTATGCTCATTCCAAACTGTTTACAACCCACTAAAAATGACTGTGAATTATATGTTTGTGTAATGGATTCCTTTTGTGGTCGGAGTGGAATGTTTACTTTGAACAATTAGTTATCTTTGGGCAGATTATAGTGACCTGAAAAAAGAAAGGCTAAAATTATTATAGTACCTTAACTATTTCCTTTTGTTATCTTCTCTGTTTGTTCAATGTATTATTTAATGGGTTTCATTGCTCTGAGCCCCAGTGAACAAATCATGTTAAATAAGAGCAGCGACAAAAAATCCCTGAGTGTAAGGCTCTTGGTTTGGGGGGCTGATCTGCTGCGGTAGGACCAAGCATGCTAGGGAGACTTCAGAAGTGACCATTAGGCTGGGTGTGCAATTTTAAGAAGAAACGGTTTTGAGAGAAGTTTTAAGCGCTTGCTCTCTGATAATCAAACTTCTTAAAGGTGTCCAAAGTCTGACACCCCAAAACACCTAAAAACAAGGCTCAGTTTGGCTTTAATGCCCGTGTAGCTGTGATTTGATTACGCATAATATCATTGCAGAAATGCACACACACAAAGCCTCATACGCAGAATATTCAGTGTTTAAGGAAGAAAATGCCTTTATGGGCAAAGATAAAGTACCTTAAGGGAGGTAGTAAAGAAATACAGTCATCCTGATGAAGAGAAATGAAGATAAAAATGGTGTTTTAAACTACCTCACCTCCCAAATGCCATGCTGCCCTGTGACAGAAGGTTGTGTCCCTTTCATCAGTTTTATCTCTTAATCTAAAAGCTAAAGTGCAGCTAAAAGCACTTTAAAACCTATTTATAAAAAAAAAAAAAAAGAAAAAGAAAGTGATATTTCATTACCTTCTAAATCATATACCGCTTAAAAGGTAGTCAGTATTCTGGTAGGAAGTTTACATAGAGGAGAGTTCACTTATCTTAAGGAGTTAAGCAAAGAGGAAATGAGTTTTAAAAATATAAAGTATTGTGAATGTATTTATATAGCTAGGAAAAAATGAGTTCTTAAAACAGCTTAATGCTATCTCATTTTCTAAGGGAAGAAAACACTGCAGAAAGAATTGGAAAAAAAAAATCCCAAACACCTCCTAAAGCTGATGACTCCCATGCTGGGATCGCTAACCTTGGTATGATGTAGCTAATAGATTATAGGAGCACAGTGAAGATGGCAGATGACATGAGGTCTGTGCAGCCAAGATATGCATTAATAGCCACTATATACAACCTCTAGCAACTTATATCCCTATATGTACTGTAATCCTCCGTATTATTAGACTTTTGTTCAGCAACTTGCTCCTCCAGGGTGTATTTAGCTTAAGCAATAATTTTTTATGTATTTGGTTCTCGAAAATGCTTCAGTCCCATTCCTGAGGACCTGAAGAAGGCGGTTGGAAAGTACAGGGTAGTTTTGCCAGAGTATACTCACCACCATCTTTGGGCTTCCATTAAACGTACAGTGTTCCTGGGCTACTTCCCAGCACGACCAGAGCAAACCCATCAGCCAGTGGCATAAAGGATTTGTTCTGGCAAGGTTTCCTTGAGAAGGGAAACCTCAGGAGACCAACCTATCCTGTGATCAGGGCAGTTTTATACTTCTGTCTGAGTGTAAGATTATTCTCCAACAGCACTTGGCCCCTGAATAACCACTGAAATGTATTTTATTTGTGTTTTCTCTCTGTCGTATCTTTTAGCATATTTCTATCCTTAGAGCAAGAAGCTTCATGAATAGCAGTTTGTTTCCTACTCACTCATTCACTGATTTTCAATACTTATTCTCCTCTGGAAAGGCATTTTCTAAACCTTTTTCCTTCTCCCAGGCCTACACATGCTTCCTTGCTTACTCTGATATAATTTTACATACTGTTTCCAGTGGCTTTAGAATTCAGTACCCTGAAAGTACAGAGATCATATTGCTCCACCAAATGATCTGAGCTCCCAGTTCTGCTAATTTTGTACTGTTCATTCTTTCCCACTTTGGGATAATCTATTATGCTTGGATCCAGGCACGCACTAAAAGCTAATACTTCCATGAAGAATGTGCAATTTGTACTGTTTAGTTTGTGATGAGATTCCTGTAGTCTTTTATGATTCGATCTTGTTCCAAGGAGGCTTCTGCTCCCAACTTTTATATGCACTGAATTTGAAAAAAAAAAAAAAAAGAAACAAAACAAACTGATAGGAAAAAAAAATTACACACATACAAAAATATCCAGCAGTTCAGCAGATAAAGCCTTTTCCAGGGAATTCTCGTGGGCTGAAGAAAACTGTTTCTGAGGGCATTGAACTATGTTTACTTTAAAGTGGCCAACAAGCATAAACTTAAACGTACAGATGAATGCAATATAAAACAAGAAAGTTCTGAGAAAAGCCCTTACAAGTTTGTGATTTAGAATGTTTTGGGCTTTTCTTTTTTTTTTTTTTTTTTTAATTCTTCTTTTGAGTAGAAATTAAGAGCGGTTGAATTTAGTGCAAACATATTGGCAAGCTTTCCTCAACCACTTCTGTCTTCAGGCTCAGGCAATCCCGCTATAGCCACCTTTCTTAGAGTAAGAGCCAGTTAATAGCGTTGTGCAAGGTCCAAGACAGAATTGGCTCTGAAGGGTATTCACTCTGGGGCCTCTGTGTCTGCTAGAAAGCCACATTCTAAGTTAGAAAAAATATCAAGAAGTGTCAACAGGAAACATCACAGAAGGGCATAGAAGACAAATTAGAGAGAAGGAGACAACAGCAGGGGAAAAAAAAAAAGGCGAAAAAGCCTTGCAATGACAATACACAAAAGAGAGAATAAATATATGTTCAAAAAATTTGAAAGCAGAGATGGTAAGCTAGTTGGAAGAAGAGAAAGCCATAAAAAAGACAGGCATTTGAACCAGTTGCCATCTTTGTCATAGTTACCTGATACCTGTTTCATTGATTAATCTGTTCCAGGGAAATGTATCCATTTCTATGAAAAAAAAGGGGGATTTGTATTTTAAGCCTTGCCAGTAACAACAAGGAGACACTCGGTGTGCACCAGAGTAACATTTACAATGCCTGGGCCAAATTCATGCCTTGTGTAATTTTATTGCTTTTACTGGAATTACACCAGAGATGAGTTTGGCCTTTTGCCTTTTTCTAGCATTGTATAATATATCTATTAGGGAACATGTAGAAGGAAACAGGGCATTTTGTCTTCAGAATTTTCCATAAAATCTTTTTCAATGGGCTTAATAAATAAAATAAACCACTTAACCTGTGAAATAAAAAAGAATCAAACAACATTTTCTCGATATTAAAATAATGTTAATATACCTTGTAAATCAAGTAGTTGACATTTGTACATGCTGAAACAAAAAGTCTAGAGAAATGTAAAGCCAGCTGACTGTCTCTGGTGCTTACTCTGTGCCAAAGAGAAAATGAAGGTCTTTACACACCCCCTGGTCAGAGTCAAATTCAGGGAAGCTCACACATGAGGGTATCCACCTCCTAGCCATGAAAAAGATAAAAAGATAGACACGAAAATCCTCTCTTTTCCTCCTGAATAAACCGAGCATGTGAGGCACTGTGCCCTAGTACAGTACACATGCCATCATGGACAAGGAGCTGGCAGTGTTTCCGCTGCAAACCCCATTTAGTCAGACTCTGCAGTTCAGCCATTGATAGAACACTTTGGGCTAACACTTGACAAAATAAGTCTTGGCCTAGAGGAGATGTTCATACAAAAAAAAAAAAAAGTTAAGTCCATTAAGTTCTTTTAGGGGGGAAAAAAAAAGAGGTAGTTGTAGTTTCAGATTCTTTCAACATCCCTATTGCTTAAAAACACAGTTATGGTTTTTAAATAAAATTATGAAGGCATAATTCCATAATGTAGACTAATTGCTTTTCCTGTGGAAAAAAAGATACTACAACTACACTATATTTTTTTTCAAAAAAGTTCTACAGTAATAAAAGAAAACAGATAAAAAAAAGTTTTGCTGTGTGTACGCCACACTATGGGGTCAGTTTAAAAAAAGTCTCCTTTTTTCTGCCTGCAATTCAAGAGAGCAAATAACTGCAGTTGTATTTTATTACTTCAATTATTTGCTGTAGCAGCTTGTGTTACATCAATGTTTTAACCATATAATATAGCAGTCTAATGGGATTGATACCTAAGTGAGAGAAATTGCACCAACAGAAAGCTTCAGGAGCAAAGCAGAGGGCAAAGTAAGAGGGCAGCTTAAAAAGGAGGCTTTATGTTAAAGCTTTCACTTCTTTAAGAGAAGAGTTTTTAGCTCATTTTACTCCCCTGAATTTATGAAATCGATATTGTTAGCAGTCTAGTAACTGAACTGTCCCTAAATTGGCTACTGCATGATAAACCCCCATGGAATTAACAAGTCTTTTACAGATCTCCAGTTGTATATTCACTTAACAGATTGTTTTATTATAATCAGGATCCTCACGGATCATGGATGTAATTATACAGCAAACCAACTTCTTTTTGTCTTCAACCGGACAAACAATGCTCCCTGGTTTGGGAAGAATGACATATATGTAAATGAGAGCAAAATGTGGCCATTTTGTTTCATAACACAACAGAACCATATCACTTGGATCCTGAGCAGCTCCAGCCAGCCAGATCCAGCTCTCTCTTCATGATTCCTTCATGCACCTTTTTTTTTGGTGTCAGAGATGATGCATTTCAAATAAATTTTCAGGAAACAGATGCTGCTATTAGAAACTACTTTCTCATGTGTATTCTACCTTGTAATGGACGTAGGTTCTTTCTTTCTGTAAGTCCTGCTTTACTGATACCAGCCTCTGTCCACTGAAACAGATGGAGGCTTCTCTTTAAGAACCTGAATAGATCTGTTTTGTGGTCAATGGTTGTTCCTTAGAGTTAAGGAATTGCTTCAGTGTTTTCTTGGATCCCTCTATTTAGATCAGAAATGTAAATATCCAGATTTTCTCGCTATATGTAAAAACAAAGAACAATAACTTGTTCAGTTGCACAGATTATGAGCCATTTACAGGTAATATTGAGGCTCTTAAAATCGCCATGGACCCCTCCAAACCAAGGGCAAGGTTATGGGTCTTTTCGGAGATGTCTTCATTCAGAAAACAAGAAAGTCCTCAAAAGACAGAAAGAGGCTATTCCACCCCTCATATCCCCATCTTCCCAGGAAAAATTTCCCCCAATATTTCAAACCATATGTTTAGATTTGTCAGTCCTGAAGTGACATGGTGTTACATGACATAACACACCAAACTAGCTGCCACCAAATGGCTTTCCTGTGCCAGCAGTAACCACACAATGGTGTTGGAGGTACCACAACTTTTTGTTTACTTAGAAATGAAATAATTTTGATGAGTGTATGGTATCAGTTAGCAAGTGTTGAGTTCTTTATGGTGATACTGCTCATGTTGACTTAAATGGAAAACGGATCAGCTCAGAAATCTTTAATAAGAAAAGTTTCTTAGTGTACTTGTAGTGATGCCCTGTGGAGCCACTAGAACTAAAAATCTGTCAGCATACTTGGTAGAAACTTTGTTTCATGGTTCTCTAACTCATATGATTGAGATTAAAGTGAACAAAATCTTGGCACATAGTTTGGCAGTCGAGAAGCATTCCTCTGTTTGTGTGTAGATGTGTGTGTGTGTGAGACAGAGAGAGGAGGAAATTTAGCAGCCACTCATTTGGTGTTAAATTATCAGGTGTTACATATTTTTAATAAACCTTAGTATGAAGATAAGATACATCCTCTTCTAAAGAAAACTGCTTTCACTTAGCCTATAAACTTAACTTTGAACAAGCTGAGCATATATTCTAACCACTGAAAACAAAATCTTGCAAATTCTCCAGCCCAGCCAGACTTTGAATTCAAACAGGAAGGTGGAAGATGCTGGAAGGGTGCTGTTTAGGCAGTCACGTTTTCCTGCTTTCCCACTGAAACAAAGGAGCTCACAAACTTTAAGCTTTACTTAATGCCCTGATCTATGAACTGCAGGACTATCCTCACAGTGGTGGCTTCTCTCCGGTCATGAGTAGCACTGATCAAGTGACGGAGCTTTTTGCACAGGAGCACTTCTACCATCACTGAGGAAAGACACAATCTTTTTAGATATTTTTCAAACAGTCATGATATATTGATGTTTGAAAAGTATCTGAATTTACTCACTAGAAATTGGTCATAATGGTTTCTTTTATTTTCTCTATTTCAGTTCCATTTTTGTATGCTGAGGTATCATTCATTAAAAACACAAAGAGCCCAGCTTCCAGTAAGAGTTTGTGTTAGAAACTTTGCAACTGTCTTGGATGTCTCTATAGTAAATGTCATTAATAATTACCAGAATTTTCACCAAAGAAAGAAATTAGATATGGAAAACACTGTATGCCAACTTCGCCTTTCCAAGCCTTCAGAAATACCAGAGAGTCTGTGTGAACCCTAGTAAAAGGGACTTACATCATTCCATGTCACAGTCAGCATTAATATACAAAGACAACGATTCAAATCAAAATTCTTCCCATACCTCCAAATTTAAAATAATTATCTTGCATGAAAATATCAAATGATACTCGTATTTATGCATTTGCTTAACCCAAAATTCAGCTAACAGATATCCAGTGCATTTTATTGCCAGCAACTATTTTTTTTCTTATCAGAAGTCAGTATTGTTCTGTATTTCTTGCATGTTTCAGTTATGTTTCAGTTATATTGTTTGTATTTCATTGTGATTCTTTTTTTTTTGCATAATTCAAAGTAGCAAGCAATTTATTCCATTTCAGACTACACTTAAACTTTTTTCTGGAGTTCCTGAGCAATTCATACACAAGTTTTGTGCTATTTTAATCTAGTATACCATGGTATGCATGTCAAACCATAAAATGAAAACTATGGAGTTGCTTCTGTCAAATTAATGAAGTATGTGCTAGTCTCTTAAGTTTTGATACTTATCACTCTTTGTAACCCAGTTCAGGATTTTTATGGTTTCTGTAGGTATCTTGACTACATTTTTTGCTGAATATTGGTTTGGTGTTGGTTCAGATTTTGCCCAAATTAAATGGAGGCAGAAAAAAAGCTTTTAAGTTACCTGAACCTGTTTGGGGACAGTAAATGTAGTGGGAATGACAGGAAAGATAACATATATAACTGCAGAGTCCTCCAGCTAAGATGGCAAAAAAAAAAAAAAGTAGAAAAATATCTAAGCACGATAGGTTTGTGTCATATTAAAACGAATGTTTCTGTTTTTTTCACATAGTACTGTTTAATGTCACTGTTTCGTAACACTAAATATACTAGAATAGATAGACTAGAGTTTTATCACACATAAGGTGTAAGAGCATTCAGTGGAATCCGATGATTTTAATCATTATTAGTTCTTTAAATGTGTGCAAAGTCCACTGAGAAAGATATTATGAAAGTAAAAGTTATCTACATATATACATATACACACACACCTTTGTATTATCCCATTTATATGTTAGATATGCAATGCCAAGAATTCAGTAAGTTGGTGTTAGATAGCCATATGTATACTTATCTTCCAAGAGAGCCTCTGAGTTTTCCACACAGGCATGGACTGTAACACCTAAAGGTGTCTGATAGTGTGCCTTAGACTAAAGAATCTAATTTTTAAATGTTTTCTCCCACTTAAAGATAAAAGGCAAACACAAAGATAGATGCCTACAATATGATATGAATAAGCAAAGACCGTTACCAACTGCACGTGAGAGCCCAAACTCCATTTTTAGAGCAGGGTTCTGCACATTCCTTCTATTAGAAATCCAGATCTGAGCTGATCTAATTTCTAGCTGTAAGAAACAGATCCAGCCTTCTGTGTTATGCAATGAAACAAGTACTATCAAGTGCCTTGCTGATGTTTCTTTAACCGTTGTTGAACTATAACAGTTAAACTCTGCGTTTGCATCCACTCCCCAGCAATGTACAACAGCTGTAGGAAATGCCCACAAATGGTTAGGTAGGACGCAAGATAGATAACCTTGAGACATCTAAGCTTGAACAGAGCATAGCTTCAGGCTGTCAAGTGAAAAATGGATCTGTTCTAGAGAAGAGTATTGGGCCTATCTGTACTCCTCAACTATCTCTAAAAAGCCAAGGAATGATGGAAGAAGCTGTCCTGTGACTTTCAATGTTCATCTTAAATATCCCTATTCCATCCTAAATTTCCTACCCTAGTCACTATCATTAAAAAAAATAAATAAATAAATCTTTTTGCCAAGCAAAGGCACTGCCGTCCAGAAAATACAAACTCCTTACCTATTTTGGCTGAAGATTATATGTGCCCCAATGTACAGTTCTTCCGCTTCCAACCGTTAAAAGTCCAACAAGCAGCAGTACTAGTCAGGATGGGGAGGTGACATTACTGAGGTCTAATTTAATCTCTCACTATTGTGAAAGACAGGAAAAGATTTGTCCCTACTGTGCACTAAATTCTCTTTAAAATCAGCATTGGGAGTAAAGGATGTTTGGAGAGTTCTATCTGTCCCTTAGCTTTTAACCACAGTTCCTACTGATGTCAGTGGACCTGACTGGAAGTCCTATATAGTCTTAAGAGGAGAGTTAGACCCCCCAAGTGCAATTTCCCTTAGTATTCTGATGTTGCTCAAGAAACACAGGCATGATGTTGGTGATGATGGATCCCCAAACGAAGCACAGTTTAACCAAAGTGGGAGGATTTAGCAAAATGCATAAATTTCTCGTATGCTACTGTCTGTAACAGGCAGATCTTCAGCCAGTTTAGTGAGCATAAGTTACAGCTGGCTTTTGCTGGAATAGTTTATGCTCTTGACCCTCCTCAGTTGTATAGCCAATAGGGAGCTGTCAGGCTACATGTGTTTTTAAACTTCTTTCAGCTAAATCAGAAATCCAAAAGCAAAATACAGCTCTCAGCAGTATCATGTGGAGTTGTGACACTCCCTGGAGGGCTCGGGGTCCATAAACCAATGAATGGATTACAATGAGGCATAAATGTAGTATTTTCATCCATGACAGATATAATCTCGAGCCTGTATTTTTCATGTTACTTAACTCTTTCAGAACGTAATGTGTGACACGAAATGTCTTATAATGCACATTGCAGTAAATATCAGTCAAGTGTGCTTTATTGCTGAGCTCTACATGTTTCCAGAAGTTAACAGGCACAGCTGGGATATAAGAAATGGCAATGTTGTATATATTTCTTGAACATACAAAATACCTTGGCTCTCTTCTCCCCCACCCTCCACATTACATCCCCAGCTGTTCTGATCGTCACACAGAGGATGAGTTTTTCCATCGTCAGCTTCTCTTAAAATGATAACCTTTATTCAGGCTTTCATCCTCCCCAAAATAAACTGCATTATCCACGTTGTCATCACATTCAAATTAGACTATCACAGCGTATATTGCGTGGCACAAAATAATAGAAATTGTGACTGGTGGAAGGTGGTAAACTGCCTGTTGGTAGCTGTAGAGAGTTGCTGGTGATGGACCATTCAGCTTTTGAAGATTCCTGATACTCCTGAAAGACCTTTTAGTCAAGCAGGGAAAAAAAGTATACTTGATAAAGTAGCAGAGAACCATAAGAAACCTATTTTATTTTAGATAAATTAAGGGTTGGTCAGAATGGACCTACTGACCCATATGTGAGAAGCAGCAACTGCAGCAAATGAGAGCGAATAGGAGTGGTGGAGGAGGTATTAAAAGAGAAAACAAACAAGCAGACAAAAAAATAAATAAACATTCACAAAATTAAATACTAATATGTTACAGAGAGAGAATGGCCAAACATTTGGTAATTTCAGATATTATGCAGTGTTGCATAAAGTAAGACAACGTTATTTCCTTTTAAGCTGTCATTCCATTTAAACCAGTAAGCTGATGTGTGTACTTGAGGTCTGTATTTGGTAGGGATTTTTCCCCTTTAACATAAACCTTGTTGATTTAAAAGTGAACAAAGATGAATCAGGTGGTAAATGTATTCATGTAATCATTTTCATTAATAAGCCGTTATAAATAATAGAGGGAAGGTTTTAAGTGTATAATTTTCTGTAGCACAATTGAGATTTTTCCACATCTTCAGCAGTAAGTTAATTAGAATCACCTGCATTTTCTTGGGCGGACACCAAATGGATTGCAAACAAAAACAGATTAAAATAGCTGTAGCTCATGGCATACAGATGACAAGATTCACAAAGAGGACAATCAGGCAATGAAAACCTCCTCTTTTTCAAACATTTTTAAAGGAAATTCAGCTCTTGTGAGTCGCTGTAAAAAGACGTTTGTAAGTGTTTCGCTGAAAGTCTAGAATGGCTTTGTTTCTGATCCCATGATGAGTGAAAGAAATGTTTAAGAAAGATCACTTTACAGAGAGATTCAGACTGAAATGTGATGACTGTGATTCAAGCCAAGCCAAAAATTACAGCTCAGAATTAAAGGGGATGGACGTGGCTTGGGAATCCATTTTCCCACATTCCTGAATCTCAATCATCCCAGCCAATGTTTAAAAGAAAATACAGTGGAAAGCAATGAGGTCACTTTGTTTAGCTGCAAGAAGTGGGACTATCAGAACGGCAAAAGTATATATTGGAGGTAACAGCAAAATTACAGTGAACACACCGCACGGGCGATGGTTTCATTCGAAACAAATAGCTTCAAAGCTAAGTTTTGTTTCTTGTTACAGAGAGCCTTCTGAGTAAGGCTTGTTCCTGGGGCTTTTAAACCATAAAATTCTTGAATGTCAAAGACAGTGCAACACAATAGAGACGAAGACGAAGGCATAGCAAGCTTGATTTAGGTATTAAACTGCAGCCCTGCATAGCAGTGAACTGTGTGTTAGCATAAATTGCCCTTGCTTTGTACTGCTGCTACCCTTATTTATTTGTATATAAATATCTAAGTGGAAATTCTACCATCAAGTGATATGAAACAGAATAAAGTATATCATCCATCATATTCACTTGTTACTTATTCTCAGCATGTAATGGTCATATTCAGTGTTGTAATTGCTTCCATTAAACAGTTTCTACAGGGTCTTGAAAACAATAAGATCTTAGTCAAGCTTTTCTCCTTTCATTGCATCTTGAAGTTATTACTGCAAGAAAAAATGAGATTCTCTTTTTTTATGTAGGAATGCCCCTCATCTTCTTGATATTATTGCAGTCAAATATAGAATTATTTCTTGTTAGCTAATTTCCTAGAGATTCACCAAACCTCATGTCAGACACCTCCTACAGACTAATTTCTTAGCTTGTTAAGAACTAGTAAAATTTCTCCTCTCCTTTCTTTCCCCCACTATCTCTGCCTTTACTAAATTCTGATGCAGTGTTTGATTTCTACTAATAACAGAATAAAGAAAATCTTGTTCACGCTACCTTGAGTTCGGGCTTGTCTGTCACGGATCCTGCAGCTGGGTAGTGCTGGTCGTGAGTCCAGTACCTGCAAATCATTTGAAAAGTACCGATGGAGAGGACATCTCTCCATCCTCTTTTTAATACAAAGCAACGAAGCATGTGTTTATGTTTCATTTTATTTGCTTCGATATCAGGTACAGTGCTCTCCTGGAGTTCCTATTTGCAGCGCATGAAGAGGTGCAATCTCTTCCCTGCTTCTGTTTTATATTCCTCTTTCTATAATTCAAGGGATCGCATTAGTCAGCTTTGCTATATCACTGAACGGAGAGATCATGTTCAGCTAATAACTTCAAATAACCCTCAAGTCCTTTGTAACCTGCATCCATAGTGTTGGAATTACCCTGTGTTTCTCCATATGAACACTTATTTTACCAGTCTGTGACCATTTAAGGTGGCAGTTCAGACCTTCTGTAACTTTACCTGTCCTTATAATTATTTAGTATCTCCCTGACTTTGTGTCACCTGCTTACTTTGCCAACAGAGACTTTTCTTCTCATTGTCCACATCTCTGATGAAGGTATTAGATGGCTCTGGACTGAGAGCTCCACTCTTGAGAGCTCTGCCAGTTATGACCTTATTAACTGATATCTCCCATTAATTACCACATTTTGAGGTCTGTCATTGAGCCAGATTTTAATCCGTGTAATATATGCCCTGTTAATTCCATAAGATGCAAGTGCTTTAATCAAAATGTCATGTGGTACTAAGTCAAAAGCCTCATGGAAAGCCAAACGTACTATTTCAACAATGTTGGCTTTAACAACCAGACCTGTCAAAAATCCAATCTTATCAAAAAGTGCAACAAGTTTGCTAGACAAGGCCTTGATTTCCATGAAACCATGCTGGTTGGAATTAATTATATTTTGCTATGAATTATTTGTTCATAGAGTCCTGAATTAATTATTTAGACTGTCTGGGACTGAGGTCAGTCTAGCCAGTCTCCAAGTGCATCCCTCTAACTACTTTTACAATATCAGAATAGCTCTTCTGCCACTCTTTCCAATCTTAGTAATTTCCAAGTATTTCTCTATATTTTATTTGCAAATGAGACACACATATATCATAAGCTACAATAAGTGAAAACTGATTTTTTTATGACAGTTATTATCTCTTTATTCTTCAGATTGACTTCTAATATCATCCACTGTCTGGTCTCCTAGGTTTGTTTATCGTTGTCTGTCTGGTAGAACTATCTAACATGACATTTGCATGGCACCCACTTCCACAGTAGATGAGTAAATTCTCTGGACTAGAGATGGGACCTGTTTTCATGTCAGATGTTAGCTGGGGTGTTGTTTTCAGCCTCACGAATGTAATCTTTTGATGGGAGGAGTACAAGAAGTGGGTAGCTCTGATGATCAGAAGAGAAGTATTTTCTAGCAGAGCAGAGGAAATCCCAGTGTCAGCCTCCAGACCCGCTCCAGGAGCTTTAGGGCATGCCTAACCCCACCCAACACCACACCAAAAAGCAGGATAGAGGTGTCAGCAACACTGAAAACCACACTGAGTGCAGATAGTCTTATGTTCAAAAGGAGCTGGTGCTCGTTTTAACCCGAGCTAGCCAATCTGTGTACTAAGTTTGTCGGCTCAAGTATCTTCTGCTCACACCACCTCTGCACCTCACATTTTACATCCATATGTCCCTTGTTTGCTGTTAATGCCTCTATGTTTTTTTTTTTTTTCCTCTGTGGTGTAACTCAAATCTGTTTCATTGTTCTCATCGTTTCCACCTCTGATTTCCATGGCATCAGTCAAAAACTTTTGTTTGCCTTCATAATCACCTGAAACTCCGAGTACCTTTTGTAACCTATCCAGACACAGTATTTTTAATGTCAAATTTTAATATGTCAGATTTATTCTTTGCTACTCTTCATAATTTTCCTTCTACTGGCAAACAAATATCGATCCTTTTGTGAAACTTTATTTTTGTTGTGCACTGTTTTGTGGTGTTTTTTTCATCAGACACATTATCTTGACATTGGTGTATTTGCTGCATTCACGCATTTCTGCTTCTTTAAATGACTTCATGCCTCACTTTTGTGCCCTGAGTAAACTTTTAAAAAATTGTTTATACATCAGATATTTATGGTAAGATGCATATGAAAACAGGAGGAAAGAATTATAGTTTTAGGGAGAACATACCCTGATAATGACCTCTTAAATATTTGTAAAGATAGCCCTGGGCATCTGAGCCCACAAAATAGTTTATAATACAACAGCTTGATTACATAATGATACTTTAGTTTTAAAACGTATGATCTTTCTGTTTATGGCAAGGCATAATAGGCTCCTTTGAAATACAATATTTTTGCCCTGAACATAACTGATTTTAAATGAAAGGACTAACTAAAGAATGTCTTTCTTCAAGTTTGTACTTCACTTTGTTGTTGAATCCAGCACGATGGTTTCTTTTACAAAACTCCTACCAGGCCTGGGGACCACACCTATTTCAGGATACATTAATTGTGGAAGTTTCATGGGTTTTTATGCAGGAAGTTACCTCGTACCATTTAAAATGGTATGTTTCAAATTCCAAATCTTGTTAAAAAACAGATAAATTTCTGTGTACCACCACCTCACTTCCCCCCAGGCACAGAGAATTTCTTTTTATATTCAGTTTGAAGATATTGTCAAATATAGATTAAGCTTAGGCAGAATGCAATGTGATTTGGGAGAGGGACTTGTTTGGTGCAACAGAAAAGAATTAGAATGTTTCATTCAAGGCAGTTCATAAAGCATCAGGACTACCTCAACCAATACCAAAGTCTAATATTTTAAAACATATGTTTGGATAAATATATCAGCTAAGCTCTAATTTTTTCCTGTGTTGTTCATGTTTCTCTGCAATACCTGATTCCAGTTCAAACTGCTACTGAAGCTGACACTGACCTGCATCCATGGTTATTACCATTTTGGCTAAAAGCAGGAGTGTGAGAAACGCTCTTAAACAAGTGTTCTTCTAACTTCTTCTGTGTAGTTATGCAGAGTGAAAATAACATTCATTACTGTTCGTGAATCTCAACCAAGCCTGAGTTCAGTTGCTTTTTAACTTTCTCATCAGGAGTACCTGTATGATTTTTTAAATTAAAATAGTTAAAATTTGTCTACAGTCTGGCAGCTAAACTGGTATATTCATGGGTAAGTCCTTTTCCTACATTTCTTATACCATTATGAAATTTAGGGTGGATATATTGAAGTCTTTATCATGCTTTTGGCTGTCATTTCTAATTTTGGGTCTATCCTGTTCTCAGGTTCCTCACTAAAACAAACAGAAACAAAGTTGGAGATTGGGATATAAAGCAAATAAAATATTTGTTGTCCTCTGGGGTAAAATCCAGTGATTCTTCCCTGATAAATCCCACTCTAAAACACAAGAAGCTCACTCTATAGTGAACAACATTTGGACTTTATTACAACGAATATTTTTTCTGAAACGTCCTTACCACTACACTTAAATGCCAGCACCAGATAGGAAACTCTGCAAGGCTTTTGTTTCATCTTGTTCCCTAAGTATTTATAGCCTGCCGTGAAGAAACACTGACAGCAGTGCAGTGATGTTTTTATTCTTGATAGAGGTGCCCTTAAAAGTGAACTTACTTTAAAAATTGTTCATAGGATCAGGATATTAGAACTATAAAGACATATTTATCTCTCTCTTTCTCTCTTTTTCTCTTCTGCGCCTAATTGGATTTCCAAAATAAGTTGTTAACAATCCAGCTAAGATAATGTGGTCATGAAAAGGATGTCCAAATCCACCAATTTGCATTGGTTTGGTTTGGCTTAAATTTCAAAGTTCTTGGAGCAGAAAGTTGATGGCACGTGAACACTATAATTGGCTTGATATTCTTGGATTTTTTTTTTTTTTTTCTCTCTGCCATATTGTATAGTGTCCAAATGAAATGTTAATCAGGCCTCGTTTCTGGACCAAAGTAAATTTATAACAATAATAATGCACTTGTATACTCCAGATCATTTTGCAAGATGTAATATCCTCCAATTTACAATGTAGTTTGTCATTTTCACTCCATTTGGATAATTTATGTAGGTTCCAAATTGATGCTATTAATGTGAGACTTAGCTATTTCACGCAAAGCGACATGTATTGCTTTCACTTCCACATATCCAAAAAGGTTAAGAACCAAGTTGAGTTAGATCCAAACAAAAGTTAACATTCTATTTTGGGGCTTGTTTGTTTGTTTGTTTGTTTTATTTTTCCTCTTTACTTTCTGGTTCAGACTTCAATTTGCATGATTCAATTCTTAATCTCTTACCACAAGAGTCCCACATTCCTATGCTGGGATTACTCTTGCTCTCTCACTCTCCCCTTACTAAAATAGAATGAGACTCTTCAGATTTAGGATAGAATTGCATTACTTAAACATTTTAGTAATTTCCATTTTCTCATATGTTATATATCCAGTAGATGGATAACTTCCAAGTGTTCTTGATTACCAAATCCTTTTTGATTTCTCTTAAATAAACTTTTTCTTTATCCCTCTGTAACCAAAGGAGATCTTCCTGAAATGAATCATCACTCTCAGTATTATGTTGCAGGTGTAGGGTAGAAAATTGTCTAATAAAAGACATAGATAACCAGTGTGCAATACAGAATTATTATTCATTTTAAAAACGGATTATTTAATGTAAACCAAATCAGCATGTTCCTAGCAGGATAAACATAAAATAAGAACTGTATTTGGTAGAGAGAGAAAAAAAACACTCAAGCAAACAAAATACTTTATTTTGTTTCAGCCTGCATCAAAAGGGAAAGTAAATCTTTTAAAAAGTTTCCAGATAAGTGAGGAATACCTCCAAGCAGTTGAGTCCACTGGCTATGGCACTCGACTGCCAAGGCTTGATGCAAGTATCTTTGAAATAAGGACTTGAACCTCGGCTCTTTCCTATTTAAGTGTTACTACAACTGGCCTTTTGGGCTTTTGGACTTGTTTTCACTCTTTCCTATAGTTTCATTTTTTCCTTTTTCTCCATCCTGAATCAGAAAAAGAGTTCCCCCTAGGTACATTGTCAGGAAATATTTCCTGAAAATTTTTGGTTCTGACAAATTAGCGTTTTCCAAGAGAAAGGCTTTCTCTGAAATTGCTTGCCAAAAGCTAATTAAAACTTGTGTTCCAAGTGATGAGTAGCCTTAAAAAACCCTGTTTTGTGTAGATTCTCTTAGCTTCTTATGTACTTGCAAGTTTTAAACATGAAATGACAATGTACAGTTTAGTGTTTTCAATTTTTGCACACGCAGATTTGGTCATTGTTGCACAATAGCTAATTCTCCCGGGAAAGGAGAGCTGTCCCTATGTGCTTTGAAATGCTACAGCTATGCAACCAGGGCTGGAAGTGCTATTTTAAACAGTCATATCAGCAGAGCTTGCTGTAGGAGATAATATGTCACAAAAGGGAGTATGACATCTAGTTTCACCTAGGAGATAAACCTTGAGTAGATATGCAGGGAGAAACAAGACTGTCAGGTTGTCCTTGAAAAGAATGGCCTATATTAATGAAGAAATGTACTCCAGGGCATATGCTATTTGGGATATTTAATTTCATCTTCAAACTTGTCTGATCTGCTATGAAGAATATAGTAGAGTAAGAGGAGTAGTGTGTAGTCTCACGCACGTCACGATTTCAGAGTGGGCACCTCACCGCTTTATTTTCAGAAAGGTCACAGCCTCAGAAATTCATGTCTGAAAAACCCAGGCCCCAGACGGAGAAGTTTCCCCAGCACTATTAATATAAACACCCCACGTTTAAGCAGGGCTTGCATAGCATCGAGTATACCCCACACAGCCCTTCTCTGTAAGCATGAGAGCTGATTCACTCTTCCTTTCCCGTCACACTCAAATACCCTTGCAGAACCATATTCTGCTGACAGAATTACAAGATAATTATAGTTGGGTATTTTGTATTCACTTAAGTTAATCTACCACTTTTATTTTTCATTGTTGTTTTAATCAGGCAGGAGGCACTTCAGTTGTTGTCAGGTGGATTATTTTTCAGTCGTTCACTACACTGCTCTTCTTCATACTTGTTAGGGTGCTTCTGGCTTCCTGACAGACGTACAAAGAAAAATACTTATATGATCTAAAATGAAATATGTGTTTCTCTTTCAGGTCTAGATGTTGATGGAATATACAGAGTTAGCGGCAATCTGGCAACAATACAGAAGTTACGATTTGTTGTCAATCAGGGTAAGTGATTCCTCCACCCTGGTAATGTTTTGTTTAGTACTTAACTGTCTCAGATGACAGTATTTCAGAATCTGCTATACATTAGTGGCATAGAATGATGAGCCATGTTTTGGAAAACAGAGGAAAGGGAAGGTAGAAGGATATTGCACAGAGGGAAATGTCAGCTAGGAGAGAGGAAAAACAAGAGAGTAAGCAGAGGAAAATAGTTAAACAGGAGACAAGAAATAAACAACAAAAAAGAAAAAACAAGAAAAAAAGAAAAAAGAAAAAAGAAGGAAATGGATACATGAAATAAGGTGACAAAAAACAAAGCGTATGTAGAAACCAAAGAATCAAAGTGATGGGAAAAAAAAAGATTAAAAGGAAAAATAGCAGATTGTTTGGATGTTGAAAGTTAAACAAAACCAAAAGCAGAACAGGGATCCAAAGGAAACCAGTGAAAGGAAAAAAGGTGCTGAAAAGAACTGAAAAGGAAATACTAAAAGTAGAGTACTGGCTCTGTCAAAGTCAGTGGAAGATTTACCACTGGTTTTGAACAGGCAAAGATTTGACCCCTGGAAATGAGAAGAGGAAAGATGAATATTTTGGGGACTTGAGAAGCAGAACTCGAACCAACCTGTACATATTTACTGAACATATTCCGACACATTCCACATATAATGAACATATTTCCACAAATACAAAAGAACAGTTTTCACAGTTGTGGCCTAAATGAATCTAATGTTGATCAATAGATACTGTTACAGGTGTGGAAGCCAATATTGGTAGCTAATTAGAATGCATGACAAATCCATTCATCTCTCCAAACAATTTATTATTCTTGGAAAAGACCAAACATCCCCACATTTAATAGCTTAGCAAATATCACTGATGACAGTGAACCTCCCGATACTACTTAACAAGAAAATGAAACGAAGCTTCTCAGAAAGTAGGAAAAATCACAAATCTTAAATTGTATTATAGACTTTATACACTTTTGAATTAATCAAATATGAATACGAAGCTGCTGGAACATTTTCTGCTACTTTTTATTAACTCTTTTAAAAGTTACCTGGAGACTATTACCAGAACTGCTACATATTGTGTACTGTATGTGTTTTTTGGAGATGATAGCTGTTGGAGAACAACTTCCTCAATTAGTTTTTTACTATAAATAAACTAAGACTTTTGGCTCAAAAATTCTCATTAAATTGAGAGATATGAGAGACATAAAAATATTCCCACCTTCAAGACTCCATTTACATCTCTAGGGATGGTTTCAGGGGAGCAGCAGATATTTGCCACCTCCTCAGCTGCTCCAGATCAGTCTTGTCTTCAGCTGAAACTGGAGGATGAACTCTGGTTTATGAGGAATCAGTACATATGCCAGTAAATTCAGGGAGACTGAATAAATCATCAGCCTCATGGTTTTGACTCATTACTTGGGTTCCCTTAGGTTTATAGTTGTTGAGTACTTGTGTGTCGATACTGTAATCTGCCTTGGCTTTCAAATGACTGTACACTATATTTTGTTTGGAGACAGAGAGACAAAACAAGGATTTTCTATCCTTCTTCACTGCCTAGGATCTTTGCTCAGGAAAAAGTGTGCCATAAAAATAATGTTCCTGTCTATCATGTCTCGTGGCATCCAAAGGTTAACGTACTTGAGGTTGATATTACTGCTCAAGTTTTCACCTAAAACAGATGGGCTGATACTGTAAAGCTAGACAGAAGTCTAAGCTGGCTTTTTGCAGCTCAGAGGTACCAGGCACCTTTTTCTTCTGATTTATACTACTGTGAAAAAAGGATATATAAAGGTGAAGTTAATAGTACGTTAAAGCCATTCTGACACTGGCTACTTAGGGGACGGGCAAGAAATCTGCCTGTTGAGTGAGCGACAGAAGCTGCAGGCAGGAAACCATCCATTGAGGCACAGTGTACCTGCAAAAAACACCGTGGGGAGACGAGGAGAATGGGATTTATTTATCGTGTGCTTGGGAGGGCAAGAGCGTCTCCACCTGATGTCCCCAAGGGCCTGTTGTTCCCTGTCAATTAGATGCTGAAAACAGTAGCAGTTTCAGACTGTTTCGTGAAGTCACAGAAGTTACTCGGAAAACCAGTATGTGCTCCCAACCTGCTTATTTACCAGTCCTCTAAAGCTCTGCAGTGGGGTGATGTTTAATAACGCGCTTGCCACGGATCACTTTTTCACTCGGTAATTATTGTGACCTCCTAGGTTCAATCCCTGTACCTTCATTTTTCTGTGGTTAACAGTGGGAAAGCATTATTTATATATATATGATTTTCCCATAGAGATTTTTTTTATTATAGTTAAAGTTTAATTTAATTATAATTGCAAACAATTGTTCTGAAAAATCCTATTTACATTGCAGAGATTGACTGTGCAATCAGTTCTTCTACAGGCCAAATACTTAATGGGCTCTTTCTTCCTGCTTGCTTTGCCATTGTGTTACACCTACATTTATAGGATATAAATAATATGTATCACATTGAAAATTAAATATCATAGAAGAGACTCTAGGCTGGCTGCCATATCAAAGTATTTTTTTATTAGAATAATCATTAATTAGAATATAGCAAAGCTTTATTTGGCTCCTTTTCCTATGCTGTTAATGTCATCTGCAGCATCAAAAACTAAATAAGAGAGAACTGGTGAATATGAAAGGAAAACAAACTAACAGTTGACAGCATCATTAAAGAAGAAATAAGAACAGTAAAAATCTAAAAAGATCCTTGAAATTCTAGATTTTTTGGGAGGAGGATGGATTTACAACAAAAAATCATGCCTTGTATCTTTTTAAATTCTCTGAATATACTTTGTGTTTCTTTCTCATTTCTTGAAGTAGGCAGCTCCTGAAGAGGGCTTTGACCTTGCCAACACGAGCGTCAGCAGAACAAACTACCTTATTTACTTTATCCCTTTCACAGAGTTTTCTTTTTCTATAAAAGTCTATTGATATCACACCTTTTTTGCTTCTGCGCAACAGGATTATCTTTTATCTATGATTTATTTTCCCATTAAGAGCTGAAAAGATCAGTTGATCATAAGGGGACCAGGCTATAACATCTCTCAGCACTTTTGAAACTCTAAGTCATCATTTTTCAAATCAGTGAATCAAGGCAGTCGAAGCTGTTTGGACCAAACTGACATCAGGAAATTTGTGCTTTTCTTAGTCTACAAGCACTGAAAGAATTTTGGGTTTAGAAACTAAGCTACCAGTCATTCAATGTTTCTGGCTGAGAACCTATAGTAAAGGCTTCTGTAATAGCCAGAGACATTAGGCAGAGATCTCCATTCCTATTATGCTTTCTGTATTATCGGTTAAGCCTAATAGTTGCAATCTTTAAAAACAAAACAAAAAAAAAAATTTTTGGCACTTGGAAATTCTTTAGGGATTTTATGAAAAATCTGGAGGACTTTGGCTGATTTTAAGCAAGTACCAGTAAGTTAAAGCCTTTACAGATATTATAAGGATGTTCTTTAAGTTCGCACCTGTAGGAAAATGGATAAGATTCTATAAATGGCTCTGTTAAGCCACGTAAAGTGTTCTAGCTGTTCCAGGATATGAGGATGTTACTAAAAAGATCAATTGTTTTGGCCCAAAGCCCCAGGGTGGGGCTGATTTGGGCCCTGGGCTCATGGGCAGGGGTGGGGCAACCACAGGTGGGGCTGCTCAGGGCCGTTAAGGCACCACTATATAAAAGTGGGGACAAGTGAGAGGTGCTTTTCAAAAGCAAGCTTCTGACCTGATTAAAAACTCCAACAGTGGGGCAAAAAGAGCTTGAGAAAGAAAAATTAAAAAAGGGAGGACTCTTCAACCTTAAGGGTGTTGGGATGTAAGTACAAGTGACTTTGTGGTGTGCTCCCTGCTCTGGTTGAACTTGTTGAGTTGATGCACAGTATGATGTAATGGGGTAAGGACCTTTGTGCTAAACTCTATGGGTTTCCTGCCCTGCTTGCATCTGCCTGTCCCAGCAAAACCTCAATTCCCCTCTGTGCTTGGAGACCAGAGATACCCGAGTGAGGAGGTGGAAGCTTGTTTCTTAATGCCTCCTATGAAAGGAAAGGCATTCAATTTCTGCAACTGTCAAACAAGCAATTTTCATGAGTACTAAATTAACTGAAAAAAATGGAGCTATAAGGGGTTCATAACACATTGCTGAAACACTAGGATTCTGTCCTAACGCATATATGTTCAGGGAAACTAACCATAGAAATAGAAATTTCAATACTTATCGGTTCATTCAGTAAGTGTTGGTTCATACATAATACAAGAGAGTTCCTAATTGTCTTCATAGCTGATGATTTGTTTGCAAAACGCTTGGTATTTGCTGTACAGATGACCTTTGCATCCTGTTATTTCATTTAGAATACCTTGTGCGTTAACTGCGAAAAACCACGTACCGTCCAAAGGTCAATTACTGTGTTTTTACGGCTTGGTTACTATACTTGTGTACCAAAGGGACGGGGGGGGGGGGGGGGGGGGAAATATGAATTTTTACAGAAGCTAAATATTAGCTTATTGCAGAGAGTTACATTTCTTATGGAACATGGAAAAGGACAGCCGAAGATATCCAAATTGATAACTACATAGGGGAAAAAAGGTGAATTTAATCTTACTCTGGCATTACCTAGAGTTAACAAAAACTATTTTGGCAAAATAATTAAAATATTTCTGTTGTTTCTTCTACAGAATATTCTGGAATATAATTCGGTTTCAGAAAAATCAAAAGTAAAATTTAAACCACAAATACGTGAACTGATGGTGAATATTTATTAACTAAATAATTTAATAATAAAGAAAATGCCTACTTGATTAATTGTTACAGAGTAAAAATTACAATAAAATTGTCTTGATCAGTGCTTTGCAGAAGCACCATTACTGTCTGTGCAGTTGTTTAACAAGGATTTAATTGGAAAGATAAGTGAATGCACATTTAAAAGTATTGTTAATTTGCTTTATAATCACCCCATCCTTCACAGTATTGACAGCACTAGGCACAAACCCCTTTCTCTTTTACAAGTATTATTTTCCATATGTGCACAATAAATTCTGAAGCAGTAATTGGAAATTTTATGGATTTCAACATACCTAGTGTTTTGAGTTTATAGGTGCTATATCCCCTCTCTAAAGGTAGATCATAGGTGGCATTGTAAGTAAAATCATTGCCTTTTCATTACCCATGGGCTGTTTTGGAGGTTGTGGTGTGGTAGCTTGTTAGTTTTCTGGGTTTTGTTTTTGGTGGTGTTTTTTCTTTCCTAAGGAATATCTAATTCCTATTTACTTTTCCCTTCCATTTAAAATACCAACAAAATCCTCATTGCAACATCATTTTTGATTTAATAAACAACAGCCGTCAAAACCAGTAATCTTCAATATGTTTATATTCCATCTGTACTTATATTTATTGTTCTAAAATGGCTTGGATTAATCTAATTGACAAGTAAGAACCCAGACCATATGAGCAGCTAAGGATGATACCTTTAACCAGCAGGATTCTTCAACCGTACTGACATGTTCTTTATCAATGAACTCTGAGAAAAGAGGAACAAATCTTGGGATTTATTTTTTTTTTTAATATTACTGATTATATGAACTTGCTGGGACCATATGTCTGAGCCTCGGCTATCAGGAACCAAAGTGGTTTCCCGGCTGGCTCTGCATCGGCAGGCAGAGCCCATGGAGCTGACACAAGACTGAAGCTGCCTTTGAAGCGGAGCTGCCAGGTCAACACAAATGGTCTGGGTGGTTTTGAAGCAAGCATTTAGAAGGAAAGAAAGAGGGGGGAGAAAAAAAGGGAGGAGGGAACTGGGGAAAAGAAAAGAAATAAAAGAGAGAAGCGGCTACTTTTCTCAGCTTTATTTCTTTAAAATAAGAAAAAAAGAAAAAAAATCCAACCAAAATTCCTTGTTCAAAAATACCCAAGTGTTTCCACTGACCCAATATATCCATTTCAAAGGCAGCCAGCAGCTCCAGTCCTGCCATTAACAAAGGCTCTGTGGGCAGAGGAGAGCAGGTCCTCTGGCAGTTGCCAACTTCCAGAGAGCAGCTACAAACACAAAGGTCCAACAAGGACCATCGTGGGCTTTATTTAAAGTTGCAGCAAGAATCACTGGAAAAAGAGGAAAAAAAAAAAAAAAGCGGGATTGGTTCTCTCTTGCAGTCACTTTCCTTTTTGTTTGTGGGTCTTTAATTTCTTGTGCATATGCATTAGTGAGATTTCCCATTGTATCCTGCCATCTCATACATTTTTAGATGTTTTAGGAGGTTACTGGTTGTATTTTCAGGCATATGTGAGTATGCTTAGAAACAAGTGAACGTGTCTTGGTTGGGGTCTAACCTTAGAGCCATCCTCCAGCCTTGGTGATGTTCTTTCTGTGATCAAGTATGGCCCAGACAGCAAAGACATCCTCACTTCTGCCAGCAGTTATTCGTGTAACCAGTCTCACTGGGAAACCAGTAGGAATGGTCCAAAGTTCATGTTGGAAATATCAGGCTCAAACTGGGTTACTTGCTAGCTGAGAACCAAAATGTCTTGAAAGTCTTGAGTCAAAAATAGTTTTTTCTTTCTTTTTCACACTTCCCAGGCAAGCATGGAAAATAAAATGGACTGAAGCAATTTTCAGAAATAATTATAAAACAGCTTGTTTCTGGGTTAAGACCTGCATATGCCAAGCTGTAGCCAAGATTTTTTTTTCTTTTTTAATTTTTCCCAAGCTTTAAAACTCTGACAACAGAATTCTTTAATTGAGTCCACAGTAGTTAGTGAATCAATTAATATGGGCATGTTACTCATGTGGGTTCTTCCCTTTTCACTCTATGTTTGAATGTCTATTTTAAGATACAGAGCATTTTTTTTTGTATTCAAAAGAAGGTGTGGTTTCCACATCTTACCCTTCTTTTTCCAGAGGGGAAGGGGGGAAGTATAGTAATCTGAACAGTGATTTGTAAATGTAAGTCAGGTGATGAAACTTGATGAAAATACTAATTTTTGCAACAAATGCTTTGAATTATTTTGTAAATAATGTGCATTATATACAAAAAAAAGGGGATGAAAGAAATAGAATATTAATGTATTTCCAAAATAACTTTCTTTGTTCTCAGTGTGAAGGGGGAAAGAAAAAGAGAGAAAGATAATCAGAATTCTTAGTTGCCCAGTCTGTACCTCTAGACACTGTACAATTTCTCTTACCAATGGTATTGTCATGTTTTTCTTTTCAACAGTGTGATGAATAAATCAGTAGAATGGGGCAGAAGAGGCAGTAAACTAGGTTAGTGTGGTCAGCCACAAACATACCATGGATTTTATGGCACGTATTGTATGATCAAGCATTTAAGACACGCCTTTTATTTCTTTTCTAACCACAGCACTATTTGCTTTACAATAGCTTTTTGCTTAGTAACACTTCAAGAAGTTGAAGAGCTTCTTGATAACCCCTCAAGGAGTGTTATTTAGACGCTGAGGAGGACTGTACTTTTGCACGCTGTAGCAAGGGCTTGCTTTTTTTTGGGATGCTCATCGTTGTCACGGGTGACTTTTTGTTTGGGTTTGTTGTTCTGATAGTAATGCCGCAGGAAATACCATTCCACAGCACTCCAAAATAACAAGGAAAGGAAATAATTTATTGAGTCATTTGGTAAAAGGATTAACAGGAAAACTTTCTAACTAGGATTTTTAACATGATGGAATAATCCCCAGAAGCTGGGGGTTGCCAGGCTTATTTATAGATAAACTGAACCAAGTGTCAAAGGTATTTTGCATGGGATGATCTTGAGCTGCAAGGAGATGGATACCCTGGAGAACTAAGCTGCATAGTTCCTACTTAAAGCTGGTCATGCTCAATATCTTACAAGATCATGGTGTGGCCTAATATTTGGGGTATTTTTCTCCCCTGTGGTCAGTATCTGTAATTCTGTGGTTTGTACATAGTGCTAGCTGACAAATAACTTGCAACAAGGTCTACAACAAGAAGGGTGATGTTTATGTGGATATATGTTACATAATATAATGCAGGGTGGCAAGCGATGAGAAGTTACCACACTGCAGAATTAGGCTTTATCATGGTATTTGTGGTCTTCTGTATATTGAGAACTGGGAAAACCATAAATGCTATGGTAGATGCAACTGTTGTGGGTAGAGAGTGATTTTGGTTGGGGGAGACTTTGGTAATGTGTTTAACTGTTGAACTTTATTGGTTATTTTAATGGGAGCTGAGTGCTGGGGGTGAAACTGGGACACCACTGAGGACCAAACCGGAAAACTTCCAAAAGAAAAGATTTGGGGGGGAAAAAAACAAAAAAAAAACAAACAAACAAAAAAAACCAAAAAACAAACAAACAAAAAAGTCTAAACTACTCTTCTGTGATCATTGGAAACTTTTGTTTTTATGAGGAAACCTATGTTCTTTTACTGGTGTTCTCATTTGTGGATAAAGTCCTTCTTAGAAATATATTCCTACTAAAAATATATTCATTTTCTTAAGAAATTTTCAAGTCACTCATACCATCATTTTCTATGGATTTAGACTTGAATCTTCCTATCCTTTTTTGTCTCTTTTTTTCTTTTTTTAAAAAATGTATTATTGTGTAATTCAGTGGAATTCTTTGCATGAGCAAATTATCATGATCCTGGAAAGTATCTTCCCTTAATACGTGTTTTGGACATTTTGGGCTTGATGCAGTTACTTAATAATTGGGATATAGTTCCACTTGAGAGGATGCTGAGTACCAGAGTGACCCTCACAAGACTGGTGGGTTTAGCAGAGGACAGTTATGCCCTTCGAGACTGGGTGCTAGAAGCGAGGTGAGATGTCTTAGAGCACTTAAGAAAAATTAGATGCCTGTATATAGGCAAATGAATAATTTTTCTTGACTACATCATTGGCTGTTTCCCTTAAAAAAAATCCCATCATATATATGTGTATTAAAAATATTACATATATTTAGTGGTAAAGACAATATCTTTTTTAAAGGAGCTTTAAGAAATCCTGATATAGAAGTGTTGATCCCACAGTCCTGAACAAATACATACTGAATACATAAATATAAAGAGACATTTCTTTCTCCTTCTCTTGCGCCTTAATTTGCACTTTATACTTAATATTGTAGGGATTATTAAACATATTAATTTAAACACTTAGAGAGGTAGTCACACTGTATTTTAATTTCAAAGTTATGCATGGTACCAGAGTCTTAGAAGTGAGAACGTAGCATAGCTCTCACTTGAGTTTTCAGCTCTCATCTGAATGTTAACACTATTCAGTCTGTGCTGTGCCTATTGTTCAGATCTCTTGAGATCAAAGGTCCTGTTTCCCAGCTCTACTGTAATAATCTGAGCCTAATCAAAACCCTTCATGTGGACAAACACCGCGGGGTGAGTTGTGAGAATGATGCCTTTTGAAATCAGTCTATGAATCTGTGGTTCTAATTTCAACGCATCGTGTCTTCTCCTTATGATTACTATTATTATTTATGCAACACAACTATGGTAAAATTTTGAAATAATCAGGATGTGGAGAATTGAATATAATGGAACAAGTATTTTATAATATGTTTTTCCTCCTACTTCACAAGCAGTGTCCACGATGCAGCCAAATCTGCTAGTTTATAATCCTTTTCTGTGTCCCTGTTGCATGCTCTTTTTGTCCCTATTACCAGCTGACATAATATGGGAGACTTGGCTCACCCATGAGTTGCAACCTGGGCTGACATTGGGATGTATATGGGCAGGACATATTTTGGGGTGACAGTAGCCTGGAGTTAAGCTATGTCAAAATCCTGACATAAACCTCAGCAGACTCTAAGCACAGCACTCCTCACCTCTCACAAGCTGAGTAAAGAGCGTAATAAGAGGCATCTTTAACCTGAAACCAGTTTTAAAACGAAGTTACTAAACTTTGACCACAATTGGGCTCATCTCACTTTTAAATGTCATGAACTGTAAAGACTGGACCAAGTGCACTGTTAGAAGGTGAAAAAAATCTCTTGAAAGAGAAAAAGATGTACTATTACTGGATTTTTAGTTGTTGTAGTATACCAAGGAGACATCCCTTCCCCCCCGCCCCCCAGTGTAATCAGATAATTAAAAAACAAACAAACAGGGATTTCAGAACACATTTCCATCAACCAACATTATGTGCTTATGATACAGAAGATTGAGAATGACTTAATTAAGTAGATAGGAGTAGTGAAGAGAAGATGGATGTGAGGAGGAGGAGATTACTTGCTCTTGGTGGAACTTTCTTTAGCTGATGTTGGATGCCTTTGTAGAGACAGAGCATCAAGCATCAGTGCAAAAAGAAAAGGAAAACACAGGAGAAAAATGGCTAGAAGATTATATTACTTTGCTAAAAGCTGTGTCTTACTGTAAGAAAAGTTAGCATTCGCTCAGTGTTTTGTTCAAGGAGAATGTGGGCATCAGCTGAGGAGACAGGATAACCAGTTTCAAAATAAGTAGTAGCCAGTGCTCAGAAAAACAGTATGCTACAGCATCTGAATAACTTTAGGCAAAGCTGCGTGGTACCTGACTTGAGATCTGTATGGGTGGGACAGAAGGGAATTGATCCTATTCAGAAAAAAAGGGTACAAGTGGCAGGGCAAACTAGAGATGTGAAACTACAGGAGAACATCTGGCCCAAAGAGTGATAACAAAAAGACACCCAAAACAGCTGAAAGAGCAATACCGAGGGCTTGTGGTATCATCAGCTGTCCTGCTGAATCTGGGGAAAGAAACTTTTGTTTTTCCCATGTTTAATGCTTTGCACAAATGAAGATGCTAAAGCAACTTAGAGATACGTATTTTTGAATCAGAGCCACTTGATAAAGCATTCAAACATAATGCAAATAATTGCAAACTGATGTACCCAGCAGTTTTTTAAAAAATGAATAAATAATTTAGCTTTACACATGGGCAATCCTTGCTAAAAATTGCAAATCAGAACTCTTCTGTTTGAATGTATTTTATTTTGTTAATGGATTCACTAATATGAAAGGCATCTAATTGTATAATGTATTATTACTCATTTTCTTTGGCATCCTATTAACTTTAAATAATTCTAATATTTAACATTTTATAACATGAACAACAAAGTTCTGTCTGCAGCAGAGGAAAAAACAGGCATTAATAATAAATTTTTCATAACTCTTTCTACTGTGTATGTTGTGATACGTATTTGAGCAGAAACATTGAAAGCTGAAGCGTAAGATAACAAAGCATGTTAGATGGCATTTTAAAAATATACATTGTAATCTACTATGGTCATGCAAATACAAGAGCTAGAATATAATTCAGTACAATTAACTTATTTTAAAACTGAGTCACATATAAATTGTGATAGGCTATAACTAAGTGCATTTACTAAATGTCTTTTCAGTGATAGCTGAACCGGAGTGTATAAAATGGTGATTAATGCCTGCTAATGGAAGTGGTCTCCACCACAAGTTGGGAGCACTGTGGTTGTGGCAGAGTAGAGTAACCACACACAGAAACACTGATAATCTCTAGCAAATCCCCAAGTTTTCCTGGGCTAGAAATAAGATGACAGGTCACGTTAGAAATTTTCTCCTTATGGCATTTATTTTTCTTTTGTTTTAGTAGGTCAGATCTTGTTCCCGTGTACTGTGGAAGTATTACGGGAATGAGCGATGTCTAAGCTGCTTAATAAATGCACACTTTCCCCACCCCAATCTGTTTTCTGGGGACAGCCAGGCTGGTGCTCTACGGCATCCTCTCGGCTGGGTGCTATTAATGTTAATAAAATACGCTTAGCACTTAACACTCGAGATCTCAAAAGAGCTTGCAAAGCAGCATCATTATCTTTACATTACGGGTACCCAACATGAAGGATAGGGAGAGTAAAAGATTTGCCCAAGTTTCCGCGGTAAATCAGTGACAGAGCCAGGAGCAGAGCCAAAACCTGTTGATTTATGGTCAGTCTCCTATGTAGTGTGCCATGCCACGTCAACAGACTCCATTTGCCAAGTCCCTGCTGTGTCCAGATACTGCAGACAAGGCTGCAGTTGCCCTCTGAAATGTGGATTTGGGGCTCAGAATAATGCAAAGCCTAATTAGATCTTCAAATGCATGTCTCCCCGTGACATCTCCAAGTGCAGGGCCACTTGTGCAATGGACAGCGGTGCAAAGATCCATGAATAAGCTGCTTTAAATTCCTCTGTGCTGGAGCTACAGAGCAAAGGGACCTAGTCCTTGAGGAGCCACAAGTACATTTTACATGTGAATGAGGTCCTGGGTTTCATTCCTGTGGTCGTGGGGACGCATCACCATGCATTGTGTTTTGCATGACTAAGCCTCATGGAGCTGCATGTTTGCACTGAGTATTTTCTAGTCGCTTTTGAAAATTACTACGTCAGGATAATATATGAGCAGATATGTATGTTGAAGGGCTTGTGCTAACATCTCTGTGAGATACCAAAATATTACTAGCTATATTTGGTAAGTAGGGGAATGAGGAACTGAGTAACACGCTTAAGGAAGTTTGTGATGATTCAGGAATACAAACCAAATCTCCTTGATTCAAATCCTTTGCCCTAGCCCCAGGGTCATCCTCTTCTCAGCTCCCTAGGAGGAACAATGCAGACCAAAAGCTACAAAGAACTAGCTGTCTTCCTGCTGCCATGGGTCACAGGAGCAAGCAGACAGCCCAGGGATGGTTTTGGTGAATGCACTCAGCCCTTGTAGGTGGGCATCCTTCCTTACAGGAACAAAATATCTTCAGATTCTCCCTTGCAGTTTTATGCCTCTGTTTACAGTAATTGTATCAGGTGTAATTATAATGTCAGTCAATTTCTTCAGTGTGTTTGCATGTGTGTCTGTGTTTAGAGAGATTGCCACTGATGGGTAAAGGTGTGTAGTAAATAGGGCAACAAGGAACTATTTATGTTAGACTAAAGGAAAAATGTAATGCCCCCCAGCCCTCTGATTGCCTTTCTGGGATGCCTGCAGGGCCATGTCCTGCCTGCTGAGAACCTCTGACTGAGCTGGAGTCCTCTAGTTTTCAGATTAAACATAATCCAAGGCACTGAGTTACCTACAAGGGGTATTTCCCCTCTGCCGAGCCTCCACACATGCCTGCGCTGGCCCGACTCCTCGTGGTACAGGCAGCATCGATCCTTAGCATTCGTTCTTCCCACTGGCCATCCAGTTTTACCCACCTGGTCCCGTTTGGCCAAGTCTGAACATACTGAAGTGCTTCCTGCAGTTCATCTACTCAGTTCACTGCAAAGGTGCTGCCATTCAGGCATCTGCTTACTTTCTTCCCACTACTGGACTACTCATTTGGGGTTCTGCCAGCAGAAGACAGGGCCATGTAATGCCGTGATTTAATATAAACACAAGTTGATGGCTGTTTGTCCTCTAACAGGCTTTCTGACTGCAGTCTCAGTGAATAGGTGTGTGTGTCTGAACTCAGCTTGGCTATTCCCAGCTCCACAAATGTGTGCATGTATCTGCATACAGCTTGCTGTTTTTTTTTTTTTTCCCCACCCTGCATCTAAATAGGCCCTAAAAATCTGAGCTATTCTTTCTCTTTCATCCTGATAAGTGATATCAGAGAGCTTTGAAAGACTTTAGGTTTGCAGTGAAGCTCCTACTGCTGTGTAATTTTGTGTGTCTGTGCTGTTGAAGAATTTAGGTCGAGCTTTGTATGAAAAAAGCTAATATAGGGGGGTCAACTTTATTTTACATCCCTGTACATTCAAAAGTCCCAGTTGGACAAGAAAGCAAGATAGCAAGAAACACAAACATGTGTTGGATTATTTCTTGTTAAGCAAATGTAGTACTGTGAAAGATTGACAGCACGGGAAACTGGACTCCTCCATTTATCCACACTTCATTTCTATCCATTTATCCACACTTCATTTCTAATATCTGGCTTCAACAGCAGATTGTAACCATAGAAAGGCTATAGACTCTGGGTGAAATGGCACTCCCTTTTGGATCCAGTTTTATAAAAGAAAACAATTATTCACAGAATGCATGTCTTTATTCTTTATTGCACATTTCAAAGTCTCCATGAATACTCATTTGCATATGACAGCTAATGCTGCATCTTGTATTGGCCAGTAAGAGGCATGATTGCACTAAATTGGAAGCAGCAGGCACAGGTTTTCTTTTAAGAATGGGGGTGGGGGTAGCCATCCACTCGTACTGTTCTCAAGTCTTCAGTCAACACGATTTTAGAACAGTTGCAAGTCTAGTTACTGGGATAATAAATCCCAAATTAACTGAATGTGCAGATTTCACTTCCATTAGGTTACACTCTTTAAACTGACATACCCTTCACTTTATCTTTTGTTAACAACCCCAACTTTTAAAACAATCGAGAAGTGGAGAATTGAAAATACTGAACTTGTACTTCAAGAGTGAAAAATGAGGACAGTAACATTCCCCAAACTGATATTATTATTTCTTTTTCCCCTCTTTCTTTTTGGATAAACCTAAATAAATACATTCGATCAGCCTGCGTAATTTTTCCAAATGATCTTGTTATGTGCATGACACACAGGATAGCAGGATCCCAGCAAAGCAGAGAGGCTGTTGCCTGCAAATCTTACAATAAAAATCCATGTACACAGCAACAACAGAAAACATTTATTTGGTAACACATTCCTATTCCCTTTTGAAATGCATGCAGTTTCGACTCAGAAGCACTGGAAGATATAGAGATAAATACCTCTATGGTTTCTATGTAATCCCTTTGAAAATTATCTGGAATATAATGGGGACAAAAGCAGCTCCTTGAAAACTACCCGAAACTCATTCTTTTCTTAAATGAAATCTCCCAGCAAAATAAGAGAGTGTAGGAACGAGCTGATTATAAAAGTGAGGAGATTAAGAAAAACACCTTGAAAAGGTTTACTATAGAAAACAGCGTATCATGGTTATTCATTTCAAAAAAGTTAAAATTGAAAGCTGCTTTTTTTTTTCTCCTATTACCCAACAGCTACGAGGCTTTCATACTTTTTGTTAGAAAGTCCTAAAATGCCATATGAATTGCAGCTAGAACATCAGAAAGTTTTTCATGCATGCAGTTTAACAACGAGATTACCTGCAGTACGTTTTTTTCCAGAAAAAAAACTACGTAAAACCATCGCATTCCAGTAACAGACAGGACTTACTTTGTAAGATGGATTTCAAAAGATCTGGAGGCTGCTGTTCCTTATAAAACTACGCCAAAGACTATTTAAGTGGCCAGTAATATAAACATTATGCTACTAACACTGAACAGTTTATCACATAAATATAATTGTCTTCTTTTAGAAGAATAATAAAAGCCGAATCCATATGTTAGACATTATTTAAAATTGTTTTCTGCAAGATGTATTAATCCCAGCGAAGAAGCAATTCTTCTGCTATAGGAGTATAACAGCAGTTTTATTTTATTACATTGTCATTGTTTAATTTGTTTGTTCCCAGTAGTAGTTTCACAGATTTTTATGAACTGTTACTTTTATGGAAAGTCAAGTTACAAATGATGGACGCTGTTTGCTTTCAGGAAAAGAAAGGTCATGAAGGTAGATAATGTATTTATTTATTTACTCACTGTACTCAACTTTTTAAAAAATCCTCCCAATTCTTAGCAGAAACTAAAATAACCTGTGGTTTTCAGACCCAGGAGGCACATATTTTGATATTGCTCCTCAGCAACACTGCTAGCTTTGCAGTCTATTCAAATTTGGGAGTAGAATTTAAAGCTCGGATAAACAGAGTTTGGTAGCAATGGCTGTGCAGAGCTTACAGTTTATCTTTACAGAAATGTGATCTTGCAGCTAAATGTCATTTTATGTATTTGTTTTTCTGAATTTGAGCTCAACACTTATTTGCTAAAAAACTCACGGTTCTACTTCGGACTAAGTTATTTTCCATCAATTAAAAAATAACTGTTTTTTTTTTCCTAGGTAATGTAAGGCTTAATTTTGAATTCTTCTGTTCTAGAATTTAAAATTATTAACTGTCATGTGTGAACCTGAACTCTAGATTACTCGTAGTGTAACTTAATGACAAGATGAGACTTTAAATAACTTTGAGACAAAAAGCAGCTCTCAAAAACTGACTGTTTAAGTGTAACACGGGAAAAGGGCTTAAGCTGCTGAAATATTTTGGGCATGTTCACATCTGTAAATGAAGCTGAAATATCTGGCCTATTTAAACATGAACAAATCTAAAACTATTTTCATTGCAAAAATTAATTATAGCAGCCCCACCAATAAAACAGTCTTTGTAAGGCACCTAAAAAGTAAATGCAAGAGGAAGTATATAATGCCAAGTATATTAAGTATTTGAATTATAATACAAATCAAAATCACAGTACAAGAAAAATTTAAAAATATGAATATTCCTTTTTGTTTCATAGTTAACTCATTGTTATCAAACATGCAAAATACAAGAGAGGCTTTCTGAACTCGGATACGTAACGATTGGTTATAAGAGCTCAAAGAAATTTTTCTGTGCTAGAAAATGCACATCGTCTGCCTTCTTTTAACCAGAGTCTTCATCAGCTGGCATATCCCCAAGTTTCTTATTTGCTGTCCATATCCCAATAGGAAGTACATTGCCACTGCTTGTTGGAATCACGATCAGATCCTACAAATAGTTATTTTCTGAATTATTTTTTTAATGGGTTGTGGTTTGAACATTGCTTTGACTGAAGTTAGTCACCAGCAAAGCTCAATCTCATGTTTGCTCTCTGCTGTACTGCTTTTAGTCTGCCCAGTTTTGATTAAGATATCTTTTACCTAAAGAAAAAAAAAACACTCAAACACCAAAACAAAACAGCAAAACACAGTTTTTCCTTTGTCCTTTTAATCCTGGTATACACTTTTCAAGCTGGATAATGTGATATGCATTAATACATATATATTTGTATAGACAAACAAGTCTGTGTTTAAATAGATGTTAACTCCGGATATCTGAGGCTTAACGTTGGCTCTCTCCATGGGGTCTTGTGTCAGTTCATCTCTTTGTGCCTCTGTTTCTCACTGCACCTTTTGTCTGCCTTAATTGCTTAGATTATAAACTTTTTCTCACTCTCGCTATGTGCTTTTATAATGCCTGACACAATGGGGCATGGATCTTATTAGGGCATCTTGTCACTGCTCTGTGGTTATAATAACCCAGATGGTGATACTATTAATAATAATAATAATAATAAAAGTATTAAACTACCACCACCAATAAAAAACAATAATAATCATCATTACCCTATTTTTTCCTAAGAAGTGTGTTCATAGCCCTGGTTGTGAAACCTTATTCCAAACTCTATAGAAAGTCAGAAAAAGTTTTAATCAATGAAGTTTTAAGGATGTATTTATTTATTTAGATTTTTATATTTTAAAAAAATCACATTTATGTGCTGCAGTCTTAGAACTAACAAGATGAGTTTCAACATGGCCATGCAAAATCTAACTCATTGTTTCACATTATCATATATATTGGCCTAGGCATATATGTGTGAGGTTTCTTGTTTGTTTTGGTTTTTTGCTGTCAAGGAAATTACAGCAACACGTTTCTATTTCCTTTGTCTGTGTGACAGAGTGGGATATGCTCAGGTCAAATGTTGAACTCCATTTTATATTATAAATACATTTTAGATTAGGGCATACTTTTTGCATATGTAAGCAAGATTATTAGGAGGTATTCCAGTCGCTCTTCAGCCTGAGAATAGTTGTTGACACTTCATTAAAGAATCTCTGGGATATTTTTAACCTACATCAGTTCAGTGACCCAGTTTATAACGCAACCTCGGTGGTGTAGGTGCAATTCAGGGGACAATGAAGTGCAGCCCAGCAAGTCAAAACGAGAGGGTAGGGCTGGGCAAGAGCGTTTTTAACAGGCATTGAGCACCAAAGGCAGCATCTTGTCGATCACTGTGCTGAAACCATCCGAACAACTGCCCGAGACTGTTAAATGTAATTGTCTCCTGATTAACCATCCCCTTCCTGAGGAACAATAGAGCCTACATGGGAACAGGGAGGGCAACTGGCAACCATGGTGGTGGAGCACAGGCAGAAAATAATACGGGCTGGGGCTGGAAAGGGTGTCTCTGGAGGGACTTGCCATCACTACATGTAGGAAAGTCATTTTTGGGGGCAAGAAAGCAGGAAGGCACTGGCCGGTCAGGTACACCATGAAGCCAGGGAGGAAGAGAAGCTGAGCAGGGCATGAGTACACCCAGGAGGTTTTGCAAGTCATCCTGACTCTGGTTCTTCTGAAGGGTAAAACAGTTAGGACATTCCTGTGCTAAGCTTGTATTTCGGTCCTGTCGGCCAGGTCTCACTGGGGAAGCCCTCACGGAGCCAGGGTTCATGTCCGGGAGCACCCTGGGAGAGGTGGGGGAGGCAGGGCTGGGGAAGAGCCAAAACCCAAGAGGAATGGTGGGACAGGAGCAATGGGAATGGGAGGGCATTGCAGAGATCACGATTTGAAAAATGAATAAGCTTGGCTCAAATTCATTTAACTTCAAGCACGAGCCTCAGATCTCCTCCCAATAGGCAGGTTGCTAGAGCAGAAGAAGCTGGATCCAAGAGTACCCGTTGGTAAAAAGGAGTGTGCTATATTTGAAACCTCTTCTGCCTCTGCTTGATCCACTGGTACGCTTTGCCTAGGAGGGAAAAAAACATATTTCACATGCATACTGCTGATTTACTCTCAGAAGGCCAGAGTTCAAATTTTATTCAAGTCAGATACCAAAACGGGATATTTCTCTTAATTTTGTGGACCCTTAATAACTTTCAAAACTGGACTTAATATTTCCTAAGTTTCCTAAGAGCAGAGTTTCTCAGGATATTCTCTGTACCTTCTTAGCCTGGCAGGAAATACCATGAGAACTATCATTCTTGTATTAATTTGGCATTTTTGCTTTAAAGCAGATTCTGTGAGTGGGAGAGGGAAGGTGGAATTTAGACACTTCAGAATTATTTGGCTCTGCATCTATTTATTCCACAAATAGATAATATTTCAGTGAAATCATTGAAATTTTACTTTTTTGAAACTCTCTTGCCTGTCTTTACCAACTTCCCTTTAAAAATAACCAACGGGCTTTAAAACAGATGTGATCCTGTGTGCTTTTCAATGTCGCCTTAATACTTCTGAGCTTCTCAAATTATGTTGAGGTCCTTGTACATACAGAAGGCACTGGATGTCAGCAAAGTAGTCCAGCATCTGGCAAGACCAATGTTTAGTTCTTTGTGATGCTGATGGGGTTCACAGTGACGGTGATGGGGTTCCTCCGCTCCCAAACCACTGTATCCACAGAGGGAAGGGGCTGGGGTTGAGAGATGAGATGGGATGAAGAAGGACTGTCCCATAAACTTCTCACAGCTCTCACACACCTGCCACATCTTCTGTCATACATATCCTTCCTCCTGTACTAGAAGTAAGTGAGCTCTTCACAGTCTGCCACATTCTGTGGGTTTAGACAAAATATGGAACCGATTCCCAAAGGTAGGATCCCTGATAAAATAAAATCACAGGAAACATTTAATATGAAGGAGAAACATCAGCAGTGATAGAAATGTGGGGATTTGTTTTTTTGTTTGGTTTGGGTATTTTTTTTTGTAGCTTCATAAATATCTATTCCCAAGGAAAATAATTCCCAAAGGCAAAACAGTAAGGCAGCTGATTCATTTGTCACAGTGTCAAGTTTGTTCCTGAACCAAAGGATTTCCCATGTACTTAGCAAGTGAGAGAAGTCTGATTAAGGCTAAGAATCTCTTGTTTAATTAAGCTTCTCTATACCCCTTGAGGGCAAGCACTGTCTTCATTTTACATATAGGTAAACTACACCGTAGAGAGGTAAGAGGTAATTCCTTTTCCCTGAGCAGAGCACACAAGCTAAGGACAAGGCATTTCAGCAGGTTCTGGAGGAAATCCTCCCCTTCTTCAGCTTTGTGGCATCAACAACTCCTAATGCACGTGATAGACCTGCAAATGCTATATTCACCTTCAGATTTTGGGTGCATGGTTGCTGTATGTGGACATGTCTGGGTCAGGACGGTGCACTCAGGCAGGAGATTTGGATCCCACCTGTATGTGTTTGGTATCGTTCTCCAGACTGTTTCCAGAGCTCACCTCAATCTGCTTTGGAGATGATCACAAATGAGCAGCTGGGACTGCACAGACTGTCAGCGGTGGAGCAGGGAGGAAATGCCCAAACCACCTTTGCTCTCCCTAGGAGAAATCTTCATTTTTCCTAATAGAATTAACAATCCCACTTGGGATTTCTAAGGGCATCTTTGAGGCCCTCACACTTTAAAGCTCTGCTTAGATGTAGGTTGTACGTTTACTTGCCAGGTACAAGCAGTAGAAAAAGTGTGTTCATGAGAAGAAATTTTTTTTTAAAGGTTATCAACCATGAACTACATTTTTCCAGAAGAAAGGTTGCCACCCTCAATCACACTACTTGGTGAAGTTGTGATGCTACCATTCAGCATGACGTTGTAAAGTAATGCTAGTGTGGTATTAGGTTATTGCAGAATATATGGTAAATGAGTGTGAGCTCCTCAGGTGCAAGGTCGCACCAAATCCAGTGGAAGATGTCACATTGCTATCTGCAAGTACAGTTATATCTCCTTTTTCTCTCGTGCTTAGTGTGACTTTAGCTACTACACAGAAATAAATTTTATTAGAAAACTTGCATAATACTGTATTGAAATTGTGATAAAATTATTGGAAGTATTTGACATTATCTTCTTTTTTTCTTTCTTTGATACCAATGTTTTTTTGTAGATTTCTTCTACAGACTGCACTAATTATTGTACCATATAATCCTGTGCCATCAAATAGACTAACACATTAGCTATTTTCTCTCTCTCAATCTCTTCATGCTTGCTTTCTCTGTGAGTCACATCAGTGACAGCAGTTAAGTAAATCAAAGTTTATAAGACTTGGGGAAAAATTGTCATATGCTACACACAAAACCAGCTACTGTATTTCAAAGTTTTGGTTGAAGTAACGATATCAAAGGATCTCTGTCATATGGGAATCTTTTTCTCTCACATTCCTGCACTATATACTACTAAAAGGCTTTAGTAAGTGAAGCACAGTAAACCCAAAGTGCCAGTTTACCACTGAAAAAAAAAAAAAATAGCAAGAGACAAACCAAAACCAAATGAATCCTTCCTGTGGATATGCCTCGTGTGTTTGTGTGTGTGTCAGTGTGTTTGTGCTTTGCTTTTTCTTCTGCCTTTCCAGCCACAATGTTGAAAAAGCAAAAAGTATTAGAGCAGAAATGCTCCAATTATTTTAAAGTTCTCTGATCAGCTCCCCATATCGGCAAAGAAAACATTTCAGACCTTTCTTACCAGTTGATTTCAGGTTGTTTCTTTTCTTTACATTTGCAGGGTGTTCTTTAAAGAGAAGCAGAGGAAAACCCTGTTGCTGTTTATTTTTTTGCATAAGTTTCAGAGAATTAAAGTCTTTGGCTTTACTCTTCAGGGCCAGACATTTTAATTTGGGGGAGCAGAGGATGGGTAATTTAAATTACTTTTTTTTTTTTCCCCCCAGAAGAAAATGCTCCTTCACAAATGGCCTTTGCTTTTCTCCTTAGTCAATAAATCATGGGAGGCCCCAACCTAGTAAACCTGCCTTGGTCTGATGCTTTATAAGCACTTTAGAGTAGTAATTAATCAACGTGCCACTCTTCAGCGCAGAACATAAGTAATAGGGAGCGAGGCAGGTAATGTTTTCTATAACAAGATAATGGCAGAGTGGTGCCCGCGCTGGAGGCTGCCTGCAGACCCGCCTTGACAGAGGCAGGCATCTTCCTGGGGTTTTCTTTTCACTCATAAAGTGCAAGATGACCAAAGCCTGGCCCTGGTGGCTAGTGCTCCTTCCATTCCCCTGTGGCATTTAACGGGGTGTTTAACAGCGGCAGTCCTCTGCCGTGGCGTGGGTTTGCTTTGCTTTGCTTTCACCAAAGCAAGGTCTAGAACAGTCTGCTCTGCTCCTCAAGAACCTCTGTTCTGCAGGGATGTACGCACACTGGGAAAGTTTGAAGAACACCTATATTGTTTTGTCTGTACACAAATACAAATTACCCAGGCTTGATTGAGGTATTCTTCTTCCTTGGTAGTGAATTTCTACCTATATGAGGAAAGAGCAGGAATACTTGAGAGTAATTGCTCCCACAAAGTGAGTAAATTTAGCCTTTAATTAGATCTCTTTCCTTTGTTTATTTGATATTTGTGTGTTTATTTTCTTGGTTGTAAGCAGACTACTTAAACGGTGAACTGCAGAGGAAAAATGCAAATATTTATGGAATAATTTACTGGAAACAGAATATATGTTCTATGCCAACCACTAGCCTCAGTCAGTAGGAATATTATCACCTTTTGGTATGTCTCCAGTAAAATTGCACCTCTTACCAATATCTGGTTTGATTTAATACTGGAAAAGGAATGCAAAGCTTTTAGGTTTCAACTATTCTTTATGGTGTATTTTCTCATGAAACAATACGAAGAAAGTAGCTCTTGACAAGTCACATTTTTCCACACAGTGATCTCTTGTTAGAGACCTGTGAGACTACTGTAATTTCCTTCCCATTACTTTCAATGAATTCCATGCACGTGAAAGAGAAAATGGATAGTGGAGCCCGAGTTCCTGTACTACCCACTGCGTAGGTACAGAAAGGAGGATGGAGACTTACCGTGGGATTCCTTACATTGCTTTTCTGCTATACATTAGCTTTAATCTTCCACTGAGCAAAATACAGGCATCAGTAACAAAAATAATGAGTTAGCCCTTTGGAGACTCTATGGAACGGGTCAGATTTACCTGTCGGTATCCTGATGTAAAACGGTGAGATCAGAGAAGTTACACCAATGTAAACCAGGTGTGCATATGCACATACATATATATGAAGAGACATGTATTTCCTTTCATTTAACAAACATGTATAATTCAGACCTTAACCTCTACCAAAATAAACCTTTGTTAACTTTAAGTTGCTGTTTCTATCAGGGTTTTTACTAGCACTGTCTCAGCAACTGTAGGTGAAGAAGATCTCTAGATAACCAACCTTATTGTCTGCACAAAACAACTCATAAGTCTGACCGTGCAAACACCGTGATATCCAAACACTGCAACTTCACAACAAACTTCTCTTCTGCTTAAAATATATGACCAACCACAATTCATGCATCCATTTTGTGCGAATCACATGCACGGTTTTAGCTCTGACCTAGAATGAATTAACTTCTATTCCCAAAACTATATATACAGTGTTAAGTTATCTGGGGTTAATTTGCTGGAAAAAGGATTAGAAGCAAGTTACATTTGTGTGTCTCTGAGAAATAAGGTTTTGTCTCGGTTGTTTATATGTAGGCATCAAAAGAGATCTGGAAGCAACAGGGTATGTGGAGGAAGAGGGAAAGGGTTACAGCCTCGAGTTTCCCGAGCAGTACAGCTTGCAGTTCTGCTGCGGAGAGGGTTCTCCATCTGGCAAGCCTCCTGGGATGCCAGACTGGAGCAACCAGTTTGCAGGAGCTGTACAGGGGGACACCTTCCCCAGCCGTCCGTCACCACAGCCAGCCCCATACTGGTGCCAGTACTCTTGCTTCTACCCATCAGCCTCCTACCAGTCTGCTCTGCTATGTGAACTGGTTGCACAGAGGGGCATGCATGCAGTGGTGGTGGTTGTTAAATCTGTTGAAAATGCAAGGATGTAGGGAGTACCCCAAGTAGCGTGGGTCGATGGATGACTGAGCCCGAGAAAAAACACGGGAGAACTAAAGCAACTGTCAGAGTAACAAAGGGAGTTCCTTGGGCTGCTCCTTGTGCAGGCTAAATTAGGTTATGGGAAATAAAGGAATGCGCTGTTTGTGTTTTAGTGAAACGTCTCTAAACTGTGCAAAATACGGAGAAGGCAGTTGCTGTGAATGTTTAGTAACAAGCCTTTCCCCCCTTCCACCCCACTTCCCAAGTAGAGTTTCCAGTGACATTAGCCATCAAGAAATGTGCTGAAAAATAGTTCTGCTTCAAGAAAGGGAACACTCCAGAAAACTCAGTTGCCTGTTCAGGAGTTGCTTGTTATACCTGGAGACGAAATTCTACCACACAGTGTAAAATAGCCCTCCTTTATGCCCAAATTGCAAAGGAGCCTTAACTATAGCATTTCTGATAATGCTTCCATAACGTGTGTGTGTGTGTGTTCTCTGAGGCATTCATTTGGCTGGCACATTGGAAAATGGTTAACACAGTGAATGTGGGGTGTCATTTTTGTAGTGGAGAATGTGTGCCAGAAGAATTCAACTGTAACCACTAAATATTTGCTTAAAAATAATTTTAACCATCTGGACTCCTTTTTTTCTTCTTATTCTTATTCTTCTCTTGAGGTGGGGTGAGAAGGGAGTATTTTAATAGGAATGATTTGTGGTTACAAAATGAATTTGGTTAATTTGGTTACCACCCCCATTTAAATGATGACTACAAATAGTCCCTAACATCTGAAGTTTTAAAGAACCAGCAGATTTTTCTCTCTTGAGCTTCAGAAGCTGGAAACGAACTTACAAAAGACAATAAATTGTTCTTGATGGAATAAATAGTTTGTGGGGTTTCTATTGTTCCTCTTGACAATACACTAACATGTGCTAATAGAGGAAGAATTGAAGAGCTTGC
This sequence comes from Nyctibius grandis, assembly GCF_013368605.1. Lineage (NCBI taxonomy): Eukaryota > Metazoa > Chordata > Aves > Nyctibiiformes > Nyctibiidae > Nyctibius > Nyctibius grandis. The sequence continues at coordinate 39,400,992 of NC_090666.1, forward strand.
GTAGCACAGGCTTTTCTGCCAGGCTAAATTTTTCCACTTTGGAGCGGGACTCAGGTTCCCCACTCGCAGGGCAGGGAGAACGCGGTGCTGGGATTCCCGCAAGCCAGCACCTGCTGCCCGCCCCGGCCGTGGGAGAGCTTTGGAGCTCGGCAGAAACGGCGTGGGCTTTGGAGGAAACCCGAGAGTAACCTGCAAACCTGTCTCTAGAAGAGCCTTAGCAGAGTTTATGTTTCAGGGATGGGATGCCTGAGATCGTTTTCCTTGGCCAGAATAAGGATGCTTGCTCAAAGCAGGGTTGGAATTAGTTTCCATGTCTCATACTTAAAAGGATTTTTTTGTGTGTGTCTTAAGAACATACACCTTGTTTTTTTAAATAGTCAGAGTCCAGTGACAGATTTTTTTGGTTCTGAATCCAGTGAAATATAGTTAAATATAGTTGGTAGATGTACATGTTCCTACCTTCTCTGTGTGTTGCCTTAGCATATTAAATGATTTTTTTATGGTGCCTGCTATAAATACATCTGTTAAAAGATTTCTATCATACTTTAAAATGCCTAAGTCTTAACAGCTACCTTTGTACACTAGCGATGCACTAGTAAATGTGCACAGGAGATAAAATAAACTCAGAGAAAATCGGTAAACTTGTAGCATTCTCACTTTAGTAGCTCTCGGAGATACTTTTCCTCTGTTTTCTCATACACTGCAGCACTGGTTTCATCCAACTCATTGTACATTAGGAACAATTTAGTATCATTTCATTTAAAATATGCAAGCTTTATATCGAGAGTAAATGTGTAGCCACAAGGTAAAATTAAAAAAATGTATTAGTCTCATCATTAAAAAAAGCCTTTAAAGTTTCCATTATCCATTATGTCAGGTAGCAAATATCTTCTCAATGTAACTCCAGACATTAAATCTGTCAAGAGGCATGCAGTAAAATAAATGTCTAGGATACCTTCATAAACAAAAATCTTATTTCCATAATTCATACAGCTGGCTGGCATTTATTGGCACGTCAGGTGCAATGGGGACATTTCAGGAACATTAACATGTACAGCATCATTTGTCAACAAAGCAACAATGTAAGCAAATCGTTCAGAACTCATACAGATTTACAGCTTTCTCTGCCAGCTGCTAATTACGGTGTGCTCTGCCTATTTGGTATGGTCTTTTTTATTGGAAAATGACAAAGGGGTTATGGTATCCCAGTTTGGAATATAGATGCGCTTTTAGTAATAATATGAGTGGTAATATGACTACACAGCCTGGAGTTTTGATCTAGTTGCACTAGTCTTATAATTGACCGGTTTTGATTGATGAAGGACAAAGAGAAATTCACAGTGATATTTACTTACTGATAGAAGTAACCTCTGCAAACAAAGAAATAATAAAATATCATAGAGCAAAAAAAGAAGTATCCCTGCTTTAATATTGTTTTTTTTCCTGCTCAACGTGACAGGGAAAATTCAATCCTCAATGAAAACCTGATCTGTTTATCGAGAAATGTTTAGCAAGCCCTACATGTTACAAACTGGCAAACACCCCTTGAACGTGGCTGAATCTGCTTTGATAAATAACAATTAAACTTTCAGCATTTTAAACAATGCAAAGGTTAAATAAAAGCTGACAATGCCATCTGTAAGGGCCAAAATACGTGCTAATTATCTGCTTTCAACATCCTCTGTGTCTGTCTGTCTGCATTTCTCTCCCTTTATTCGTTTGACTGTGTGTGTTTATGAATGTATGTGTTTTTGCAAGTTAATGACAGCAAGTCAGTTCTACTTTTTATTTTCAAGCTTTGGCCAGTTTGCATTTCAATCTCATAAAAATATAATTAGTAGAGCTTTATGCTTCAGATGTATAAATTAAATATGCTTTCATAATTATTATACCTGTTATTCAGCCAAAGGTAAGAGGATTCTATTAGCTAAGTACATATTTAGACACCTAATAAAATTCCTTATTCAGTTCTATTTCTTAGTTTCAGTTCATGAACAGTAACCACTATTCTGAGTTAAGATCTTGACCATTTAATTTTTAAGAAAAAAAGTAATTAGACCATATTATGGATTAATCCCTTGCCAATTTTCATTTTTTAAATCAAAGTAATTTTAGACTTGGGAACTACATAATTTTATGCAAAGACAGTATGTTTTGCCAACCTTATTAAAATCTTTAAAGACCACATTTTCTATAGGCTTCCAAAAATTATCCCACAAAAAATGTGTGGGTGCACCCATCTGCACACATGAATGGGCAGCTAGGAGCGTAATTATCCAGTTTTGCACGTGCAAATGTAGGTGTTTAGGCACAAATTAGCTGACCCTCAAATTCTGCTGGTGCATTATGCAAGCTGATTAATAATATTTCCTTAAATTCCACAATACAGGTTAAAATCCCCAAAGCTTTTTAGAGACAATAACTTTGTCTAAAATATCTGTGATTACTAAAGTAATTTTAAGTGTTACTGGTGCAACAATAAAATGAGGTATAGCTTAGTGCCAGTATTTGGGTGTTATTTTGGTTATAACAACTATATGATTCTTTCAATATAATAATCTCTATTGGCTCTGTCTCCGGCGCGATTACTGTCTGCCACTGCCTCTCCAGAAGTAAAATGCCCATGTTCCTGAAGGAAAAACTAGTGCATCAGGATTATAAAAAAATTGACCATCAATCTAAGTTTGTATGAGCAATCACAGCCGCTTCCGAACAGAAGTTATTTTGTATTAGAAGCAATTTACCCATCTGGAAGAACAAAGATATTTGCAAATGTTGAAGTGACTGACTTCTAGCAGATGCTTAAAGAAAGTTAAAAACTCAACCACTTCTGAGGTGCCTGGCCTCCATTTCAGATCTGGAAATGTAAAATATGTTGAAGGGCTCTTCTCAATGATGAGGAAGTTCACGGGCACCTTGGCTTTGTGCTCCCCACCTACTGATGCTCTCGTCCACCACCACCCCGGCAGGCTCGTTGCCCACACAGCTGCACAGCAGTTTTTTAGGAAAGGGGAGAAGTTGCAAAGCTTGTTGAATGAGACATGGAAATTAGTGGCTGCATTGCCTCGGCATTATTGCGTGACTATTCTGGGAGAGCAGGCTGTCTGGGAAGGGGTGAGCTATGAGGATGAACCTTGATAGGGGCTTTGTAGGGTGAAGGAAGAAGTCAGAAGTTAGAAGAAGGGATGAGAAATACGACGTTTGAGGGGATATGAGTTTCTTGGATGTGGGGCTAAATTGTGTCTTTGTGCTGCTATAGGGGTTTATGGATAATGAGGAAATAAATATTTAACAGAGAGCTTAAAAAAACAAAGGTTGATGACCCCTGGAATTCACAGTTACCCTCAATATGGTACCCAAATATGCCAACGCTACTGAAAGTCCTGATAGACCAAGCTCAGTTAATAGAAAACCAACTTTATACTGTAATTTAAGATTTTACTTTATTTGTGAAATTTTTCCATTTGTGTTCATGTCTTTTTACATTTGAAAAGGAAGTTTAGGCATTCCTTGATCCATAGAGATTGCTTTTCTTCCTGCTGTCTTTGATTCCACTTGCCTAATAATAATGGGCATTATCTTATATCCATATTTAATTTTATTATGTCACTAGTATTGCAAGAAAAGGATGTTCTTTTCAAACATTGTAATACATTTAGTATTTCACTAGTCATCAGTTAAATCAATTTTTCCCTTTATTGGATCTGAATTATAAATCAACTAGTCATTGTATGGGATACTGTATATGAATGTACAGTATATCATTATGATGTATCCTATAATAATGTCTCTTAGACATGAAAACTAAAGATGGTGGTTTAAAGTGCTGAGAGAGAAAAAATTGGAAACATCTGTTAGTAGGAACTAGAGAAGACTTTTCATTAAAGTTTGTCAAGTGTATTTGATAGGAAGAACACAGTGGGCCATATTCTGCCACCCCTTACATACATCCAGCCCAGTATCCAGCGTATTTTTTCTGTCTCATGTAGAAAAAACAGTATTATCGGAGACACTGAAAAGCCAGCTCTCTACTTTGGGTAAGGCATAGTACAGCAGCTCAAGAAATCTGGGATCTGGGGCAGAGTGAGGATTCACGATTTTTATGGAAAAAAGAGAGCAGTTTACAATACGGTCAGTGTCTTGGTCTTCGTCTGTGCAAGGGCAATGACAGCTGCGTTGCCTTTATGCTATGTCAGCAAGCTCGTGCAGGAGAAGTGATGTAGGACAATTTTGAGTAAAAACTCTTCTATTTCCACTTACCCACTACTTGCAAGAAGAGGAAGAATTAAAAATGAAAAAAAAGAAATTAGGAAGTCAAAGATAAGGTATTTGGAGGCATCCAGTTGGCAGAGTTCACCACCCAAGGTACTGTGGACAAGCTGGCAAAAGCAGAGGAAAGATGGCTAAAAACTTCCAGGGCTGTGTGTTTTAGCTTAATTGTACTGGAATCCATTTAAGCAGCCATAACTGTCTAATTAAGGAAGCTCAGCAAAGGACTTCTTACAAACACACAGTGCCAGCACTTTGTGGTGGTGTCCGCAGTAGGGATTTTGGCAGTGCCGAGCTGATGGGTCACTGCTCTATCTCTGCAAAACCCGCTCAGGCGTGGGTGCTCCCAGCACCACCTCGCAGCCTTGTCCTGGGGCTGCAGGAGCTACTGTGGGCACTGGGAAGAAAACACAACAGTTGCATGCTCATCTCATTTACATGTCATTTTTGCATGCTACCAAAGGCACGTATGTGTGCCTGCTTGTGTGTATTTGTCACTTTAGAACTACTTAGGCACAACATGAAGTACCTTCTGCACCCCTTGGAAGAGTACCACGAGCATGGCACGCAGCCTTTGCAGCTGGCCAGCTGCAGCACCGACCGCTCACACCTCCTCCCGGAGGTGTAACAGCTTAAAAGCCAATATCTCGCCTTGCCTTTGCAATCTTTCCCCTTTTATTCCTGCACTAAGAGGTCTCGGAGCCCCGTTGTTTCCATGATGATATTCAGAACTATAAAATCAGATATAGCAGTTGCAGGGCCCAGTGCGAATTATCCCCCGAGTCAATAGAAAACAGAATATTGCTTATTGATTTGGTCTAGCCTGTTGTGTAGTCGATGGAGAACAAACTAATACAAATAAAATGAATCAATTGGCAGCTGGCTGTGGGCCTCAGTGAGTCATGTGAAGTGGGTTTCTGATATCCTTTATCATCACGCACAGCCAGGGAAACAAGAGTGCTACTGTCTTCTGCCGGCGCAGAGAGTTACCTCAGGCTATTCTGAAAAATGCTTTTTTCTTATTTTTAGACCTGAATCAGCCCATGCTAGTAAGTGTATTCTTGTGAATACAGATCCCACTTTGTTGTAATGCCCATGGGAAGGCGGTAGTGTAACCTGTTTGGATGCAGCTGCAGACCACCTGTAGAGAAAGTCAAATTAGGGAGAGACCCCACTGTTCTTTGCATTAATGCTTTTTGTGTTGTGGCTTGACTCCCCTCTCCCTCCCCCTTCGATGTATCTTTCTCAACTGGGGAGATAGAGAGCACATTTTAAGACCTTCTGTCCCTTTAAGGCATCTTGTGATTGAAAGAAGATTTGAAAGACTGTAAAAACTCCCCAGTCACCAATGAGTGATGGTGTGCAAGGAGTCTTAACACTTTTAGGATGACTTTTCCTCCTGGTCTTCTTGCAGGATTGGGGGGTGTTGGGTTTGGGGAAGGTTGTTTCGTTCTGTGCTTAAAGGGCACATTTAAACCTCCCTCGAGTAATCTGCATGTTAGAGGCATCTTCTAAGTTTGGGATGAAAAAAGTGGTTGTCAAGAATTAAAGCCCTAACTTGCTGCACTTTTTGTTCCATTGTTTCTAAATAAAAGACGCTGTGAACAAAAGGGAACGGAACAACTCTAAGTGCAGTGCCTGCGTACCCTGCATATCCGCATGAAAACGGGTATGATCTCACCGAGGCCACTTAATGATCCTGGAATTCCGTTTACATACAGATTTGTCTGGGTTCAGGACAGAGGGATAGTTGGGCACACGAACCAACCGGTTTCAGGAGATTATGTGTCCTTGGTATGACAAGTAGTTTTAGTTAGTTCTCCTGTTATCTCAGTTGCAACTGCTTATCACTCCTGGTGCCTGTAGCTTCTCAGGGGATTAGGCTTTTATTCATTTACCAGGTAGTATTTTGTTGCATAATGATGCAATATTCTACCTTATGTCACATAAAAACTGCCTGTAATGAAAATTTCATGGAATTACTTCTTTTCACCCCGTTTCTTCACAGATGAATCCCACTGTTTTACTAATCGCTGACGTACTAGTTAACACAGGGAGAATTTGTAGATGGAGGTAATGTCATCAAGCCTTGCCTCATTTTAAATTCCTTCCTCTCGGTGGTGGTATCAACGTTCACTGCAAAGACACTGATGATACTGAATTTAATTGGTATTTATGCGTAGGGTCATGTGTACTCTCCAAGAAGTTTCTGTGTAACTTTTCCCTAATTGAAATTAGATTGAAGTGTTGCTGTGTACACTGCGACTTAATGGTGACAACGTTGAGCCAGCTTCGAAGCTCAGATGCATGGCACGCATCCCAAGAAATCTGCTATGATGCTCCCACATACATCTATGCATATTTTTATGGTACAAGAGACATAAGGTGTGGAAAAGGAGCAGTCTCTTTAAGGGGGATGTGGCAACCCTATCTGTCAGTCATCTTGCCTCTGCTGTTCTATTCCTTTTACAGCCATCCTGTCTTTCTGGTGTCTAAAACATCTTTACATACGTCTTTAATGTCTGCACAGCAATTAAAATCCATGGGAAGGTGAGATGCCATAAGAGCAACGGACCAGTAGCACTGGTCCTTTGTAGAAACGTTTTTTGTCTGATTTGGGGATGGATTGCTGGCTGATGAATGGCCATATTATATGCTAGATAGATAACGTAATATATGACCGACATGGTCTGCAAACCATTTTGGGAATCGATCTGAAGCTCACAGCTGCCCTGCAATGCGAGGGCCCAGTGCTGCCGTTGGCTATAATGAGATCTCACCGTGAAATACCTGCAGCACCGTATTTTGACTCCGTGCAAAGGGTAGACCAGAGCACCCTCTCCTCCGTAACGCATTTGTAGAGTGTGGAAAAGTAACTTCTCACTGGTAGAAATGTTTTGACTGGGAGCTTAATTTATAGCAGCTCATAGAATTGCAATGTGTAATAAGCAATGTCCTTGAACATTTTTCATGTGCCTCTAAGTGACTCTTTAAAAAGCATTGGTTTTCCTGTAAAAATCATTAAACTTTTTAAGGAAGAAGTAGTAGTCTATGTTAGTAATCATCACACTGCTTTAAATACTAGTGGATAATTAGTGATGTGAATAAATCAAATACATTTCAGGTATAATAGCAAAGTTGAGGAAAATGACCAAATATTAGCAAAGCTCCAAAATCCAACTACTTTGTGTTGCATGCTGTTTTAATGACTGCAATTTAAAAATGTGCATAATTCCAAAGAGATCACATGCTTCACATAATAAAAATTACTATGACATAAAATATATATTTTCTTAAAAAGTACTTGTAATATCAAAAGGACTGTGAAGTATTAGCCATTTAATACAAATTTATCTTTTCTTGCAGATGATTACATTTTCATTTTAATTGCTCACATTTCCCGTTCTGATCTTAATGTTTTATAGTAGGCAAGACATGCCACAAAGAAAAAAAAAAGATTTTTATTTGTTAGTTCACTGTCTTCAGAAGTCCTAATTTGGCCAATGTGTTCTGCTGCAAAGTCTTGGAATGCTGTCTTGCAGTTTCAAAAGTGATCTTATTTGGCTTCCCAGAAACTATTATGCCTGGAGGATGCCATGAGAACAAGGGCTGCCTTGTTAACAAGTAGAAAGCTCTCAAAAACAAGATAGGATCCTGATATAAATCATAATTTAGATGCACAGAGCTATGTTCACAACCACAGTAATGTAATTCATTTACATCTAGTTATTACTTATCTCCACCCGAACTACTAAGTTCAGGAATGCAGCTGCCTTGTGCCTTGTGACTCGTGGGGGTTAGGGAAGAATGACATCACCAAATTTAAGCACATTACCATGCTGACATAGTGGCACCTTGTTTTCCCTTCCGCAGATAGAGCGAGGATTGTGTGCTACCCCCCATTCTTCCAAAGAATACCTTTTTTCCCCTTTCAAGCAGCTGCTATATGAAGGGTTGCAAATGTCACTTCAACTAATGATGAATGATGCTTGACCCTTGGACCTGTTACTATGAATTTTATGCAATGCTAAATTAATATGAAAGATCTCTGCTAGAAGACTTCAGCTATTATGCATGCAGCATAAATGATATGTTAAACAATCCAAATTTTTTTCTCATAACCATGGTAAAATGCAGAGCTGCTTTAACGTTTTGATGTGTATTTCCACTTAAGATTAGTATCTTTTAGTTCTAAAAATATTTTTGGTAAGCAAATCAGTTTGCGAAAAACATTGTCAAAAGGGCAACTGGCCCACATGTCTTTGTTGTTCACGTTTGAATATAATTAATTATGTAAAGCAATAGTTAGTGGGAGCTTAACAATTAGTAGAATCTGTCAAATAGTCACACGGAAATTACTAACTAATTGAACTACTGGTCTTTTATTGTTTCAGGAAGCAGTACAGTGTGTCATTCTTTTATCTCATAAGTTCGTTATTATCACATATCCCATTTTTCGAGCAATATATGCTTCCTAGTAGACTAATACATAAATAACCCTCCCGGTAATATCACAGCGTGCAAAAGTGTTTGAAATAAAAACACCTGTTTTAATTAGTAGTCAGATTCGTGCAGTTAAAAAATGATAATCCGCTTGCAGTTATATGACATTTTTAAAGCTTTGAATTTCCATCTGTATCTTATATTATGATGTTTCAGGATTGTCGTGAGTTAATTATGTTAACTTCGGAAACATTGCTTGCATTTAGAATGAAAAACTTCAGCTTGAATAGCCAGGAAAGCAGATGCTATCTTTCTTGTCAACCGCTTTGTTGTGCGTTGCCTTGAAACTTTTTATAAGATTCTGTATCCAAACAGAAGTATAAATCTCCATTTATTTGAAATGTTACTCTAATCTAATCAATATTTTAATATATTTCTCGTGGGAGGGACCTGAATGTATCTCAAGGAAGCAAAGACATGAAAATCTCTTATTTTATGTTAAAATCCTCCTGTTATTACAAGTCCATTCACAAGATTAATTTGAAGAACAGGAAAAATACATGTAATATGAAGTTTAAAAATTTTTTTGAAGCATACCTTTTCTCTCCTGATATATATGCCTGTAAGTTTAGGTGAAATAAGAGGAACTGGAAGCATTACAATTAGAATGCACAATCCAGATAAACCCTGCAAAAGGGAAAGGTAGGTGCAAATATATCGTTCATGCGGCAAATCTGCATTAGGTCCTATCACAGAGCAAGTGAAAATGCAAAACGTGGATGCGTGCGTGAGATGGAGGAAAAGGTGTGATGTTAGAAACGATTTGGCGGGTGCACGAGACACCGCGTCTCCTCCTTCCACGTGAGGCTGCGAGGCGTGTGTGGGAAACGGGAAACATCACGCCACTGAGTCACCCGTATTTCATTACACCCCTCCTCTGCCAAGGAGGAACCATCAACGTTGCCAAGGGTGTTTACATGTGCCCGTGGGTATTTATGCATCTTCTGAGCCTCAGTAAGAGAAGGTATAGCTGTGCACGTGGAATTGCACATGGCAGGGTGGATGGAGTTATTTTTTCTAAGCCTTGAAATACCAACCTTTGGTTAAAAAGACCTCGGCAAGGTCTCAAATGTTCTGTGTACACAGCTCTCAATTCCACCGGTCATGCAATTACACGCATTTCATGAACACAAGTTTGATCATAAAATTAGGGCTTCCATATTTTTAAAAGCATCATATTCCTCAAACAAAAGCTACTTTCATTGTCTTAAAAATGCCAATGCTTGTACGCAGGTGCCGCGCAAGAGAAGCTAAATTGCACAGACTAACCCATGCCTGGGTCAGGACATATTTTGGTATCTAGTTCTCAGCTGGCATGGCTTCAGAGCGGGCGTAGCTCTGAAGTTGATGAATTTGTATGAAAAAAGTGCACTTATCAAGAATCTTCCCTATTTGGGGTAAAATGTGATTCTCAAAATGCATAAAAATATTTGAAAATTCATGTTATTATTAGCGCTATTATTATCAAAGGACATTTCGGTAACATTTGAAAGTCCTTCAGTGCACTTGAAGATATATTTGTTTTAGCAACTTATATAATCCCCTCCGGTTTAAAGTTTTGTTTTAAACACATACAATTATCATCTCATATGCCCTGATTCAGTAAGCACTTAGAAGCATTCCTATCTTTAACAGCATAGCTAGTCCTGCTAATATCCAGGGAATGGAATTAGAGCTTCAGATATTAGCAAAAAGTAATGCAAATGTGAATTAAGCAACATGGTTTTGAAGTAAGTTGACTGAGGACTTTTTATTTCTTAGACTAAACGCGAAAGTTTGACACACACAAAAAAAATCAAAGCAAGCATTACTGATATTAATAATTATTTTAAAAGTATATAAAGTTGAATATTTTAGGCTGGTAACTAGAAAGAATTAGGCAGTGAAATAACCTTCTAGTAAGGATAGTGGAGAAAAAACCTAACAGCTTTTAGGCAGAATCATCAGCAGAAATACAATATATATAATATATATATATAAAAATATGTACATAATATATATAATATATATAGACATATAGATATAGACATATATATATGGACATCTAGAATAAGAAGAGTATTATTGTTGTTTTTTAGCATGTAAGTCACATTAATTAAAATAGATGAAGGCACCTGCATTCTAGAATATGACTATTTTCAAGCTAATGAGTCATTTGGCTGTATCATTTTTATACTTGTACCTTTGCCTTTCCTAGTGTAACTTCCCGTACAGACAAGCTGACATCTAATGTGGATGTTTGCTCCTGAAAACTGTTACTGCCTCATGTCTGTGCAGGAACCTACGTGACACGAAGCAAAACTCTCTGCCCTGTATAGTGTCACACATCATATAGTTGATAACAACTTGTCATGTAAGGTAACAATTTTGGCCAAAATTTCATGAACTGAAGTAAGGGAGATGAAGCATGAATTATTCTTATGACCCAAACGCAGGCCTGGGTTCTCTGGCTCTTGTTTTTCAAGGCAACTCACTTTATTGCTAATAGAGAAAATAAGTAATGCCTAAAGGCAAGGTGCAAGTATTAAAGTGCTAGTTTGAAAGTATTTAACAAAACTGTCCTTTCTTTTTGAATAACTTGAGTAAAGTGTCTAAATGACCTCTTCCTAACCAGAAGAGAATATAGAGAAGAAATTAAGCTTTATTGGTAAATTAAAGCCCAAATCCCATGGCTGATGAGAGATATGGTCCGTTTGAAATAGTTACAGTTTCAGACTTTCTCTTCTACAATCAGCGGGTGGAGACCAACATAATCCAATTAATTGTAATTCCCTTTTGTGGCACTGGTACAGTGGTGAATGATATAGTAAGTCCATTGAAGTCTTATCTTTGGTCAGATAATCCAAATGGATTCATATTATGAAACAGCCCTTTGTAAAAGTTCTGATGAACAAAAGTGTTGTGACTTTAGTGAACCAAAAGATAAATTCTATACAAAATAAAATGTTTTGTCCTTGACATTTACAGAGCTTGCATATACCTGATTTCATGTAAGAATACTTCTTTCAGCTGGCTTATTTCAAAGAGCCCTTTCGTTAAAAAACCATGTATCCAGAATTTGGTCTCTGGACATCCTACAAACTGGTGTGTGAGAACGGAGATTTACACATATGAGTAAACTTTATTCTTGTCCCATTGGTTAAATAGTCCCATTAAAAAGAAGTGTGATTATAGATGTAAGGAATATAGGTATAATAGATTTTGAGAATCATTTGAACTTCTATTTTTCTAATAAAATAATAAACTAATATTTCATTGATAATCCTTATAACTGTAAACAAATCATATATCTATGTTCCTTTTCAGTACTGCAAGTGGACTAGGGGAATTGCTTAATTTTAGCTCAAGCTTTGATCTATTTACATTTGGAAGTCATTTACATAAAGGAAGTCATAATGATCTTTATTGTTTTGTTAATTATTTCCTTTGATTATTGACACTCAGTCACTGAGGCACAAGCTTATTGTTACTGGGGTCAGTCCCAATAATATATTTGGCTCTGTGCAATAAGTAAGGAGCGAGTGGTATTCTTGTTTTTTGAATTGTTTTCATTTGGTTTAACAATCACTGGAGACAGGACTCATTTAATGCATCAGCAGTCTGATCCAGTGTTACACATTTTGTATTTCTCCTTTCCTTTAAAGTTGCCCATAGCAAGCCCACGTTACAGCAGGAGTGTTTTCACTTGTAGCATGTTGAAATCTCGTATTTACTAAATGATACTGTGATACCATTTGTGGGAGACAACACACTAGAGCATATATTAAGGTCAGATCTTTTCAGAGTGTCTCAAAAATACTTTTTTTTTTTTTCCCTTTTTTTTCACCCCCCTTAAATTGTCTGGTTGAAATTCAATACAAAGAATTTTTTACCCTTTGGGGTACATTACACATGAAATAATTTATGACCCATGAATCACAAGAAGGCAGTGAATTAGGTTTCAGATAAGTCTGCCAAATATTACAAAAAATTGTGTACAGATTTTTGGACTATGAAAAGGCTTTTGACAAGAATGGAAATAGAAGCAGTGTTAGAAACAGCAAGAAGGGGAAAAACAGAAGAGCTATATGACAGAATCCTAAAGCACTCTGAGTTAGTAGTACAATTAAAAAGATAGGAATATGAACATATTTTTGAAGTATGGAAAAAAGACAGTCATTGTCCAATTCCTTTCTGTATTAGATCTTGAGAACCTTCAATTTATTTAAAATGTAGATTCGTGGATGTTGATACACACAATTCTGATAAAAGATCTTACTGTAAATGGGAAAAAAAGAAAGAAACCGCTAAAATTAGATTTCAGAGAATCTTACTGGAGAGCAATTACACAATAAAAAAATGTTAATAACAGTTTTGAAGTCGGGAGATATTTACCTTGACTAATATATGTATACACAACATACGACTAAGTGAGGAAGATCGAGTCAAAAGCAGAATTCAGAATGGACTTTGAATGGTAAAATGTACCATGAAAAGTAAGTTCCTGACCTAGGCAAGTATTTGATGTTTGTGTTCTGCAGTCTAGGGTATATGAAACAGAAATATTAACATCCACCTAGAAAATGGAATAAAATCCATTAACTGCCACAGAGAAATGAGAAAGTCATTAGTCTGCTTCAGAATAAAGAGGGAAGAATAAACAGAAAGAAAAAACAAAATAAAGTGTGCTTTAACTACCAGGAAGAAGCTGAAGTTACTTCTCAACAACTAAGTAGAGAGAATTAGATAGAGGACAGAATCTCACCACTGCAAGACAAATGTAGTTTTCACTCAGCATAACAATTTAATTTCTATGAGTTGCACAAAGTCTGCCAAGCCCCATCCTTGCGCTTGGGCAACCTTGGTGCTCTGAAACCGAGAAGCCTCCGCACTGTGGGAGGGTAGGAGCTGGGGGGAAATTCCTCCATGCTCTTTCCCTGTCCCTTTCTTTAAACCCTTGGGGGTATCTGAGTATTTCTTTGACCCTGAAGGAAGGAATAATTTGGCCCCGCAGGTGTCAGTTGCTCAGGCCTGCTCCTACTCTTTGGTGACAAGTCACCTCCGAGGGAGTCTCGTGGAAGTGCGTTGATCTGTAGACAGGTGGGCTGTTTCTTCTTCAGGAGCTTGCAGCTGCATTTTGAGGGGAAATAGTCTATATTTAAAATCACTCTTTTTCCCATACAGAATAGATGATTCAGCTAAATTTAATGAATTTTAAAAGTACTTGTAATTATAATCCTATTAAAGTAATTATTGCTTCAAATCACAATGATAGAACATGCTAAATCAAAACTAATATCGCTGCCATCTAATCCTGCAGCAGGTATAGGCAGCGAATGATATATGAGAGTATCTTAGTGATGATACCTGCGTCTGGCACCAAAAGGATTCTCCTTTCAATGCCACTGTACATTTTTATGCAGTTTCAAATAGCAGCCCATAGCATAGAAATTTCCCCGACGCCACGGCGTCGCTAGATGACCACTCTTCTAAACCTTTGAACTCCTCTGCATGTTTTCGTGATGTACCATTTCTGAACTTCCCGAATGTACTGGATCTCTTTCACAGAAACAATGAGATAGTTCATCCCGCTCTTACTCTGCGGACTTCTGTGGAATTATGCGAGGATGAATATGACCCAGTGTGCCCAAGTACAGAAATCTTTTCTTTTTCTGGCACAGATTGAGATTTAAGTTAGCAGTATTTGGTTGTTTCAGCATGCCCCCAGGTCAGCGAACTGTCATTTCAGAGGACTGGAATAAACAGCACTCTGGATGCACACAGAGATGTTCTGCTTTTTAGCTTAAGTTGCTCAGTAATTTGCGCCTGGGCTCCATGGAAATGGGCACTCCAATAATAAACAAATGCTCAGGCATTATAACATCATGGCTTAAATTTTCTGCTAAAAGGGCATGCCATGTTCCTCTAGCAGAGAGGGAGTAATGCATGCAAGCATTCTTTTGCTGACTATAGCCTTGATAATTCGTCAATGGTAGCGTTGGATGGATTCAGCAGAAGCTGCTTAGAAATATATTGTGTATAAAATGTAATTATTCGTTTACCTGACATTTTCTTTGATTTGTTTAAACGCTCTTGGAAGTGAGGGATGACGCACTGAGTGCAGGCGGGACAGTGGACCTCCCAAACCTAGCAAGGGAGAGAGAAGAAGAATTATTTAGCTGACAGAGAACTCTCAAAAATCTGGCTGAATGAGGAAAGTATTGCTTTGTATGAGTTGAGGCTTCTGCTGTACTATTTAATCGAAGTTCAAGGCATCGTGTGTGCTTTGTAGTGTCTATACAAAATGCAATATTAGGACAGGATTTACAGGCAGGGGAGGAAGCTAAGCATCATGTGCAGCATCACCGAGGGGTGAGCTCCTTGTCATATGATGAGCAAGAGCCTTCACCACCTCAGAGCATCCCATTGCTGTGTTGTCTCTGGACATCTCTGTGCTCTGTTACTGCTCTAAAGTGAGTGTGATCACTTTGAAAGAAGTTGTTTGTTTCGACACAGCAATGTTTTGCAATAGTTTTGAAATCCTGTCATTCCTGGGAGGGTAAGAAGGCTGCTGTGTCTTTGCAGAAGTGATCAGAGAAGCTGTGACTTGTAAAATGCAGGTACAGCTATCGAACACCTATACCTTTCAGTGTATAAATTAATATTTGTGCTGTCAGCCATGAGAATAACCCTCACAAAGGGATTTAATGGAGTGTGCTGATGCAAGTGAAGAACTTCTGCTTGATTCTGTTCTTTCTTTTCTTTCCTATTGAAGACCATGAATGACCAGCAACTTGTTTCTGAAGAATGCAACCATTAAAAAAAAAAAAAAAAAAGATGAGATGTCTTCAAGTTTGGGAAAGAAGAGGAATGACTCTGGACAGTTTGTTGTTTCCTAGCATGTGCAAGAGGAATTTTCTTTTCCTCTTTTAACCACAGGACTCTTTTGGAGCTCTCACTAGTAAACTGCCTATTGGGAAGAGCGAATCCAACAAGATTCCCAAGCTTTCAGTCAACTGGGAATGCATTGTACATGTCCAACTCTTCTGCAAAGATTTTGATGTGAGGGAAATTATATGCACTAGTGAACAGTGCTGTGCAGGACTTTGTCCAGGAGGGATCTCCCTCAGCATATGTGCTGGTCCCTGAGATGGAGACTCCAGTGCTCTGAGGTTTCACACACTGGAGCTGGGGGTTGGTTGAACCCTGAATGCCAGAGGTTTATAGGGGAGTGCAGAGGTGGCAGCTGCCATGTCCGAGTGCCCACCATGCCAGGCATTAACGTCCCAAGGCTGCCATGTGCAGCTGGCAGCAGGGAAATGATGAAAAAGGCAGCGATTTTAGCAAACGGATTTCAGTCTGAGACCCAGTAAGACACATCTCACCAAAGTCTTTAGAAAGTCTTTTGAGGGCACATCCTCCGTAGCAGACCAGGAGCTGCTAGCTGTGGTTGCAGGAAATTGCATTCCACGGGATTTGGGGTCATTCATGATACCACTTGCAGGAAGATGTAACACCCTAAGTGAAGTAGGACTTCTGAACGTGGTGCTGTGGGATTAATGGCAGCATGGGCAAAAGGCAGCATACAGCTGGGAAAACACTTGTATAAATTATCTTAAAAGAAAAATGAACAAGCAGTGCTCTCAGATAACTGCATTTTGCTCCCAGAGACTGGCCTACATACCAGGCAGGGCATGTGGTTAGAGGAACCACATCCATTTTCTTTCAAAACTGAGCTCTCTGTACTGCCTTGGTTGCTTTTCATATTTTCTTTTTTTTTTTTTTTTTTTGTCTTTAGCTGATCTTTCCATAGATTACTTTCTTCCTTTTTGGATAAGGATAACCTTATGATGGTATGCTTAATCCGAAGATGAACTCCTGTTTGGTTCTACTGCAGACATTGCAAGTGCCATTAAAAATGTGTATTGCTGAAAAGGCTGATTTACTAAGAATAATAACACAGTAAAGCACACATTCCCTTCACAAATGTATTGTATATCAATTTTTTTAACTAATAACCTTGACAGGTGCCCGCACTATTTTTTTTTTCCTTAATGTGGTCTTTATATTTTCAGGCCGAGTATTAGCATAAATTTTATGGGATTTTCTGGGCATACTTGTGTCTGTATCTAAGATATATGATATCAACTGGCAGTGATGGTTGAACTAATCAAATACTACTGACAAGTTAAAGCAAATTTTTAGGACTGTGAGATTTTGAGCATCTTCCCAGATACAGTATCTCCTGACTGAAAGCAGTCCTTGACTGTCAAGTTTAAATACCAGATTTGGGACTTAATCTTTATGTAAGCAAAACACCCCAATAAGAAATATGTCTGAGAAAAGCCAAAAAGTCAGGTCCTCCCCTTAAACCTAGCCTGAAATGCATGTGTGTGTTTGTTTATGGCCCTATCGCCATGGTATGTGAGAGATTCCAACCAGTGGGAACCAAGCGAGAGTCTTACACTGAATGGACTTCTATTTTCTTTTTAATTTTTTTTTGACTTGGCATTCGTTCCTTCTAGCAAACATTTTTAAAAACTCTCTTATTGCTAGAGGGAAAATTGACACCCTTTGCTTTCACGATGATACATTCCTAACACGTTTCCTTGAAGAGCTGGAAATGGTGCAAAAATCTGGTAAGATAAGTCTCTATAAAGCCTTAGAAGTCAAGCATTCCACTTTAGACATTTAAGACAAATGCATGGCAAAAACAAGTTGGGTTTTTTTTTAAGGTTTCTACTTAAAGTTCTGTGCCAAAGCTACAGTACTTATACATTTTCTAAATGTGTTTTAAGCAATAAGTTGTACAACATTTTTAGAACATGTGTTAAGCTATTTCTCTAAGAATGAAGCTCTTAACAAAACATAAGCACTCTGCATGAGATCTTAGCAGCAAAGTGCTTAAAAGATAAAGTAAGAATTGGTACCATGGGAAGAACACCAGCTGTAGAGCACACAGGTCCATTATGAGAAGTATGGTAGTGGGTAGGGAGAAAATGATTTAATCAGGAGTAAAACCAATTTTATTATAAGGGCACGCAGGGGGTGTGGCACCATAGTGAGAGGGACATTTCAAAATATCTGACAGATTTCAACAATGTGAAAACCCACCCTGTTCTTTAAAGTGACAGTAAACCCCATCAGGTCTCTCTTTTTGATGCTATTGTTAACAGTTGACTGTTTAAAGCTGGCCTGCTAAGATGCTGTCGATCTAGTTCAATAGTGTGTGGCAAAATAAAAGGCTAATTGTTGAAATACGATCAATCAAATATGATCTCAGAGTCTAAAGAAGATCCCCTCTGGTAACTCATTTGAGATCAAATCATTACTTTTATGATTGAGGTAATTCAATGGGAAAAAAAAAAATAAAGAAGCTTGAAACCAAAGAAGCAAGCAAGACAACCAAATGAAATGCACAAGCCTGCCTTTGTTCCAGCTTTGTCTCACGTTACTCCAAGTTAAGGAATTGGGTCCATTCCTTTATTTGTATACATTTGCTGAATCCAGAAATTTTTAAAAAAACATTTAATAACATTTATTAAATAAAAGTTGAAAGACAACTCCGTTTTGAATAAGATTTTCTGTCCAAAAGTAAACTCTATAGTGAGAAAACTATTGCTTTAAAGTACCAGGGATCTGGAGTTGTGGGTGTCCATGTGTCTCCAATAATTTTACCATTTTGTTTAACAACAGTTCAATAAAGAGGCTGCTCTTGAAGCCAGCTGAATTGCTAAACATGAAATTTCAGTGACATTTAGTAAAACATTTCAGGATTATGTTGCTTCAAATTAAATTTGTTCAGTAGTTTTCATGGCTGGCCCCCGATTCGCATTCAGACTGAAATTTTCTAAAAAAGAGAATCATAGCACGTGTGAAAAAAAAGCATGCTCCATTTTTGGAGTAGCAGAACTTGGAGAAAGTGTGTGTCATTTTAATTTGGACTAATAAGGATTTGCACTTTCCTAGAGTTTTATATGGCTTATGATCTCACTGTTTATTATATTCTAACAGTATCACACTACAAGAATTAAAAAGAAAAAAAAAACCCAAAGAAAAATAGAATAATCATCCAATCTTGTTTTATTTTTATTAGAAACTCTATTTTAGCATTTAGTTTCCTTTATATTTAAATTCCTTAGCTCAGTCAAGCTTCAAAAGAAAACATTTTTTTTTGTTTGCAAAACAGTTTTGTAAGCACTTGTGGTTTGTCTTTAGTGTGTTATCATTTTTGACAGCTTTGCATAGCCTAGGTAGGCCAACAGGGGTCTGTCTAATATTGTTGCTGGGCAAATCTTCCTCCCAGAGATGAAAACCAAACAAAATATTTTTGAAGCAGTAAGAAGGAATTAATATCCTTTCTCTCACAGTGCTCTATTCCTTGCTGACATTACATTCAGGCAAAAAAAGGAGAAAAGCGTTACCCATTATTCCCTTGTACATAGCAAGGCTAACACATGTAAAGCAATAACTCATTTTCTATTGCCATGTTTAGCATATGTCTCCTGTTGGCTCAGCAAGGCCTTTAGGCCGGTCCCTTGAGCCGGCCATCGTTGGCAACTCTTAGCCCCTCGGCCTCAAAACCAAATAGCTTTGAATCATGTTGAGCTGTGATGCTAATTTTCATACTGATGCATTATGGGAATAAATGTATCTGACATACTGTGTCAATGGTACTGTCTCTTTGTGTCTCTTGTTTTTTGTTAGCTGCATTCCTACAGATGGTATTCCATTGAAAATGTTCTCTTCCTACAAAAAAAAAAAAAGGGGAAAAAAAAAAACCATGCACAGCACCAAACCTCTAGGTGCAGAAGGCTGTTAACGGTTGCTGATGATAGTAGGCAAACATTAACATAATAATTAGTGTCTTGTAATTGTTTCATTAAAACCAGTTGTTCCATTTCTCCTCGTGTTTTCCCAGAAGAGAAGCTGAATTTGGACGACAGCCAGTGGGAGGACATCCACGTTGTCACCGGAGCACTCAAGATGTTTTTCAGAGAGCTGCCTGAGCCGCTGTTCCCATACTGCTTCTTTGAACAGTTTGTGGAGGCGATAAGTAAGTACATCAGATACAGTAGAAGCTCGTGAAATAGCCTGTTATATAAAAATAATAATAAACTTTAAAAATAGAAGAACAGAGGCATCTCAAATCTGACTTACCTTCCATTATCCGTGATCCTGTCTTTTTATTGTTTTTCACTGCCTTTTATCTCCTACAGCATTTAGTTATTTAACTGGAGAAAAAAAAATATCAAAATATTGATCTATAAATTTTATAAATGCAATTTAACTGTAGTGCCTAAAATGGTTTAGGAAAGGAATTAAAATGTGTATGTATTCCAAATATGCTAGGCTGATAATCCATATATCCCCAAACACAAGAGAGAGACTAATAATTGTGAATCATGTTAGAAGGGGCTGTCTTTATGTTAATCAGAATGAAATGCATGTGTTTTGTTCCACAAGGTTGCAGACTCTTGCCTTGCAGTGATCACAAAAAGAATGCAAAAACATTCATGTTCTCATTTTCGTATCTACCTTTGCTTCTTTTTTTTTTTGAAGTTGGCAGGCATCAAAAGTATTTTCAAAGTCCAAGGCATTTATTCTGTTCCATGTCTCTGTGGTTCGTGCGCTGCAAACCCTCTCTGTATTTAATACATGCAGGTGCATTTTGTAAAACTGTATCCGCTTTGGAAAAACTTGACTAAAAAACAGAGTGTTTTGGGGGTTTACTCCCATTGGAAAGGGGAGGGGGAGAAGGGTAGCTTAAAGGGAGAAAGCCTAGTAGGAGATTAATTAAAGGTGCAATAGAGAAAAATCTCTGGGATAACAACAAACCCAATGAAGTACTTACTTAGAGATCTGTTTTCTGAGCGATGGGCACGCACATTTGCCATTAGTGTTAATGAGAGCTGTGTGTGCACATGCGCAGCTGTCGGAGAATATGAAACCCTTAATGTACGGCTCACTTTGATTTTATATTCATAAGAGCCTTTAGTTCAACTAAAGCTTTTCAAGACCCAGCATCAGATATAATGAGGTTAAATACACCTCACAAGGTCCTTCCCTTCTCGGTTATTTAGAGATGCAGTGCAGTTAAATACACAACATAAAGAAATGCATTACCTGAAAGTTTACTCTTGGCAGCTCACTTTCTTCTCCTTTCAAAGCACATGGAAACTAGATGGAGAACATCATCTCTCGAGTTTAAGTTCCTGTTGCGCAGTCTCTGCAGTGCTAAGAGGGGAAAAACAATAAAGAATTTCTTACTGTTCAGCTTCAGTTTCTGTGATGCATTGAGATCAGATGCTTGTTGAAGCACCAGCACTTGAATGTGCTCTTCAAGTGGTTCTCCACCCACCTGCTATGTCCTCTTGGAAAGAAGCAGATGCGGTGCCTTAAGCAGAGCTAGTCAGTTCACAGGGCACAGCCTGGCATGCCGTTCGCATCTCTTCCTATGCACCTTATTCTGAAGTCAAGTGTTTAATACCTACCTTCTGCCATTATCACTTTCTCTTCCTGATAATCCACCATCATATTGGTCTCCTGGGGCTAAATATAGTCTTCCTCCCCCTTATCACTATTTTTCATTGCTCGTTGGTGTACGCTTTGGCTGAGCAAACACTATCGTATTCTGAAGAACGTTATCAGGACACCATGATCTCATCCTTCGTGTTGTCTTCTGCTTTCATCGTCTCTGCTAGTGTCCAAGTCAGGTGATTTGAATTCTTTTGGTGGCCAAGTGGGGAGGTTTTTGACAGTAAAAATAACAGGTAACTGGTAATAGACTTGAGAATTAAGAGTTTGAAAGCATGTCAGGAAGAGACTGTCTACTAAAGCATTAATATTCATGAGTGAGAAATTAATGTCCCTTTCTGCTATTTGAACTATTATTAATTCTTATTATGATTTTGAGAGCCATTATACACATTGATAGGCTAATGAACAGTCATTTATAGAGGGATTTTAAGACAGTTTATTCCTAGGAAGAAAATGCTAGTACTCTAAGATGTGCTTTGCACTATTTCAAAACCCTAATTCTTGTTGCTTGCTTTACTGCACATCAGGGTGATTTCTACCTAATCCAACTGTCTAAAGTAATCTATGATTTCCAATCAATCTTCTCTTTATTTGGCCTTTACTGCCGTAGTATCTACAAATCCGTATTCGTACCAACTCTACTTAAAAAACGTCTATAAACAACAATTAGGTGTTTTCATTGCATTGCTTTTGGAGCTCTTCTGTATGTTAATAGTCCAGAGGCAAAGTAAAAAATCTTTTTTCTTCAATATCTTTTCCATTGCAGCTGATTCTTTGGCTACTTTGTGATAATTACTCTGACTGGTCAGTACTGAGCTGCTAGAAAAATTCCCTTCTTCTTCAGGCTGTTGTGAAAAAGAGGCTCTTGTATCTCTGTCTTTTCTGTCTGTTCTTCAAAAATGGGGATTATCAGCATGCAGGGCATGGGTGTGCAGTACAGTTAGAAGGAGCGCTTAATAATGCCAGAAATAACCCAAGCTGATGTTGGCTAGGAAAAAGGTAATTAGGACACATTCTCACCTGTCATGATGATTATATCCTTGGTCTGGCACTGAGCACCCCTTAGTCAGAGCCATACATTTGGTAAGTAAGACAAAGAGGTCTAAAAACCTATCTGTAGTAGATAGTAACAGATTACCAATAATATTTGTTGGGGATTTAGTCATTTAGCTAGAAGTTTCAGGAGGAATGAGTACACAAGAGGTGCCATGGACTCCTCATGCTGATGCTATTTTAAAGATAATGTGAAAAAATCCATAGCAAGGTTAGTACTACTTTTCCTGGATGATGCCATTTTAATTAACATCTGTATTATGTGCATGGGAACCAAATTTTACAGTACTGTGTGTTAGGCAAAGTGCTTGTTCTCCACCTTCAATTTCCCCTATAAATAACTTTAGATATGGCCATAATATTAGAACAATTTAGATATGACCAGAATATTAGAAGATAATTCAGGGCATTATAGAATCTCAGAATTCTGCTTGCCAGGCTGAAGCTGGATAATTACTGTCCATACAGCTTATATCAGAGAAATTATAAGTAATAAATGGAAGTCCCCAGGACCTCTGACCTAATACTAATTTTGTTTCTTAGGATTTGGAAAGCAGTTTTTTTCAAGGACTTTGTCTAGTATATTACTGGCAAGTCATTTTGTGGTATTTTGGATGAAATATGCACTTCGAAAGTGTGCCCAAATGCTGCTATGAAGTCAGGTTCAGCCACACTTAAATTACTTAGCACCACAAATAGTTCTATTGATTTTCTGGAAGATCAACAGACGTGGTTCAACAGATTGTCTGCAAGTAAAATTGTGCTTCATGTGAGTAAGGTGGTAGAAGTGCCAACAACTGAAACACTTAATCACCTTATTTACAGAATTCAACCCACATGGCCACACAAACTTATGCCAGGACTTCAGCCACTGAAACAAAAAAAAATCAACCCCCAAAATCTGTTAAGAAATATTAGCAGGTAAATGTGTTAGTTGATTATAAATCTTTATTTTAATTGAACTAGTTTTCTTGAAAGGTCTCAGGCGGAAGGCACGGAAAAAAAGAAATTTGTCTACCACAGTCTTCTGTGCAATGATAGCTGATATCCACAGCACAGGAAATAGTCAAACACTGACTAGTCCTTCCAGACCTTTTCAGCTGGAGAAAACTGTATAGACTGCGCATCTGTACAGACCGTGCATCTGTCCAACTGCAGTTACAAAAAAACCCCACTGATATTCCACAAAGGAAAATTCCACCCAGTTCCCAAAGCTGCAACATCTGTCTCTGGTTTGGAAGGCTTGAGTTCAGGTCTTTGATTTTCTCTGCAACAGGTTGGAAAGATTACTACATTGGAAAGATTTTTTTCAATGAGGTCTAGTGATTATGCCTTTATTTCAGTTCCTTATCTCTAATATGAATTTAATAGGTGTCACGTAAGTACTGTAGATAAATAGGTGATTTATTGTTTAAAATGCACACACAGAGACAGATGTGTATATATCTATATACCCTAAATAGAAATCCTTTAGCCAGAATTATGATTCTTCCACAGACAGTTTTCTGAATGAAGGTATCTGTTACTGCTGTGGGTTTCCCACTTAAGGCAGATGAACACAGGAATGAGATTAATAAAAATGTAGTGTTGCAAAATCGGACTTGCAGGCTTTCAAGTGGAATCCACAACCTAATATGAGATATCTCAGGCCTCAGTACGAGGAACAGAAAACGTGAGATCCACATCAGCCACCAAGTGCCTGGAGAAGGGACAGCATTTGTAGGGCACCAGATCTAGTTAGCATACGTGGCTTAGGTCCTGGCAATCCCCCAAAGGATCAAGCCTCCCCGGGCACTTAGGCAAAGTAAGCTCCCATCTCTGGATCTCAAACTTTTCAGCCCTGGCAGAAAAGGAAGCATTTCTCTGCACAGGGAGAAGTAGAGCCATGGGCACCTAAAGTTCTTCGAAGGCCACAATCGCAGCATCTAATTAGTGTATGCACCTTCAGGGATAGATGGCAGCTGAATAAGATTTTTCAGACTTATAATGGTGAATTTAAGTGCCTAGACACTACCTAAGGTCCACATTAGATACTCATGTAATTTTTGTTTTTTCAAGATCTGGATTTCTTCTTTTTTATTTTTTTTTGATTGCTCTGATAGACCATTAACACTTTTTTCAACTGATTTCACACATATCCTTTCGATACATCAATTAGGGTCTCCTGGTGCATGCTAAGCAGAACTCACAATGTCATTCCTATCAATCCTATAATGTTATGTGTTATCCTACTGTATGGAAACTGAAGATGGTTATTTAGCATCTTACACGAGTTTTATAACTTTTTTGGTTATTGAAATATGGTAGATTAAATATGTATTACAGTTTTTCTGGTATGAGATACTGGTCTTTACTGGTCTTGTCTGACAAATTCTACAATGATAACATAGCAAAGCAATAAATTCTTCTTTCATGAGAATGTTAGACAATTTTTAAACCCACAAAAGCTAGCAGTGCTATCAGTAGTTAGACCTCTCCATGTTGATTAGTTGTCTTCATCTCCAGGATGGCTGGCATCAGTAAAAAGACTTTCTCTAAGCTTGGGCTCTAGTCCTCTGTCAGAAAGGTCCCCCAAGAACCCGCTGCCTGTGTGGCTCGAGACAACATGTTGTAGAAACTCACATCTCTCTGGGCAATGATCATGCTTCGGTCTTCAGCAGGCCATAGCAAATTTTGCACTGAATAATGCAGCTCTTGAGGAGTTTGCACAGAAGCTGTCTGCACCAAAATCAGGCAAAAAACTGCGTCAGGAGGCAATAAACAAATCCAGTCATCAACACATAATCATGATCGAAGAACAGAGCTACATTGGTTGAAAACATTGTGTAGCAAGGACCTGCTCTGAACTGCTATGCAGTGTTATGAAAATAGTAGCTGGGAAACAGAAAGGAAGTAAATACATTCATTTATTCTGACAGTCATAACATCCTTGTATCATCTTGGTGGAAAGTTACAAAAGATGTCTAAAGAGATTTTCAAAAGACGTCTAAAGAAACCTCACTTGAGGCTTGCAAAGAACAAGGCTCAAGGCCAACTCGTCTTGGAAAGACAAGTCAGCATATTGCACTGTAAGAAATCCATGACAGTCTCTTAACATCATCACGTAATAGGTTCATGAGAAACCAAATCTTATCAGTCTCTGGCATTATGCAAATTTCTGTCATAATCTCAATCTGTGGGCTTCGAGTCCTAATCAAACTGACTTCAGATTCACAGTTGGCGAGCCTCCTATTGAAATCGTTTTCCTATCCTCCATTTACTTGTCCAAGGAAGTTTTGGGGCTTGGCATGGCATCAGAAAGCCTCAATTTCATGTGAACGTGGTGATTTATTAACAAATCCAAGGTCACCACAATATATCTCACATAATAAATCGTAATTAATACCTTTTGGTCAAATCTCAGTATCAGAAGGCAGTAGAAATCCATAAACTAAATGTGAACAGAACAAAAAATGTGTAGAAACAAGAAGTATTCAAAAGTTGAGGTGCAACTCTTTAAAAGATTTCTTAAAAAAATGAGTGATTCTGTGGGTAACGTAATCTCAGTGATATCCATCCATGTAAATATGTAAATATGTGTATGGTATATCTGTAGACATATATAATCTCCCAACACAATAACACTAACAATAGTAATAATAACAGCTCATTCAGAAAGTGATACTAGGTATTTTCAGTGGAGATTTAGAACTGTTAGATCCATTTTGGAAAGCTTTTTGAAATCTTATCTGGAAAGTTGTGTGAAATTCTGATTTGAGAATGATTAACTGTTATTGGAATAGAAAGAAAAAAAAACCCTCACATTTTAGA
Source organism: Nyctibius grandis (assembly GCF_013368605.1). Lineage (NCBI taxonomy): Eukaryota > Metazoa > Chordata > Aves > Nyctibiiformes > Nyctibiidae > Nyctibius > Nyctibius grandis. The sequence continues at coordinate 39,427,146 of NC_090666.1, forward strand.
AGAGATGTTAAGATTATATAGGACACAGACTAGAAGGGAAGGGTTCTAATCTATAGGTGTTAACAAAATAGAGACAAAAAGTGTATATGATTATCCTGAGTGAAACCACTAAGTAAAAAAAAAAAAACATGAGAAAGTGCAGTTTAAACTAAAGAACTGTATTGCACAAGAGAGGTGCGTAAACTGGCTACAAACATATTGAAGCTATAACACTCCCAACCATTAAAGCTACCATATTCTAGCACAGTCTCCACTCAAATCCGAGGCAGTAAGAAAGCATACATCCATCAAAGACATAAATGGAGTCTGTCATATCTATAATAGCAGCAACCTGGTAACTGAAGAGGTTCATTCCAAGCTTTTTGTTCCCAGGAGGTGTCAAGGAACAATATGCCCCAGTAACCTTCTGGTTCTCTTTCAATGACCTTCCCTTCACAGTTGCAAACTGTTTATGCTCAACAGAATTTTCAAATAGATCTTTCCAGGTCTGGAAGCAACTGTTTTAGGTAAAAAAATAAAATTGGAGGACACGTCTATGAATAGATTTTTTTCTTTTCAGGTGGAAAATAGCCCAAGATGTTCAGAAATAAAGGGCATTGAAAAGAAAATTAGTGGGTAAAACATTTCTTCCTTTTTTTTATTTTTATTTTTTTTTTTGCTTAGAAAGTTTTAACTAAGTTATTGGAAGGGAAATGAAAAGAATATCTACACATGAAGGTTTAGCTCCTCTGCAGGGCTTTGCTCTGTGAAGGAAGCCCATGTAACACCTGTCCATCGGGAGCCTGCTTCTAGATTGACTTTGCTTTTTTTTTCCCCCCTAAACATGAGCATCTGCCTTTAAAATGAGATATGTTGTGATATTTACTAATCCTTTTCTTCTGTTAGCACACAATTCTGTTGGGCTACAAAGAGCACTTTATAAAACTCTTAGATGTGCACTGAAATAGTATTTTAACTACTTTCCCCCTCCCATGAACTTTATATAACAGTGTTCCAGTGACGCCATCAAATCAGTTAATTTACTTTTTGAGGAAAAGAGAAGAATCCGAGGAACCTCATTGAAAGGGTTACACCAGTGATGAAAATTGCCTTAATGTTAAAGGAACCAAAAAACTGTATAATTTGGTCTTATAAATATGGTGGAGGTTTTACCATTATCATCAAAGGCAATTAAAAAGTTTTAAAAGAATTTGTACTTGAATTTTGCTGTCATGCAAAAGTTTGTGCAGGAGGGACATATTCTCCCCCAGCTTAGTCTTTTTTGTTATTATAGTTGTAATTTTTTTTTAGCATAACGGAAATTTTATTGCGGATGCCTGGCCTGTCTCTTAACTCATGCTAATTATATTCATAATTAAATGTTAAACAAGAATTGACTAGGCCAACTGGCTTGCACAGGTGTTTGTGATATGAATGGTTTAATGCTTACACAATAAATTATTGGATGCAAATCTGCCATAATATGCTCAGTGAGAACCTTTTTCAAGAACTTTGCTGTACATGGTAGGTCCAGCACAGTGCTTTGAAACCAGGACTTGCAAATAGCACTTACTAGACAGGAATATGTCAAAACTGTGGCTTCTTCTCAATTGCACAGGCACTAACAAGGCTAAAATCTTTTTTTGGGGGCTCTCACCTGCCATGGGACACAGGTGCGCAGAGTATTAATGTTTACAAGGAGCTGGAGGAGTCATTGGATGCCTGGTGGAAATGACATCTGAGAAGCAGTGCGCCTCACTTCAGTTTGCAAAAAAAGTTGTTTGTATTTGAAACTGATAGCCAGATAAATCACTGAGGCTTCAGTAACTCTCTGTCAGCTTTGTACTGAATACCAGTTGACAGAGTATGGAACAAAAAACTTGCAAATGGAAAAGGACATGGGTTTCAGTTTGTTCCTCTTCCACTTACTTTTTGGGCACAGAAAATAATGTACTGGTGTCGTTCAAATTTCATCTGTGATTAGAGAATCTTTTTGTAGGGGAAAGAAAGGGCAGAAGCAAGAAGCAAGCCAACTTGAGAGTTCATATGTGGGTTAGTGTAAGAGAAACTCAGAGAAAATTGAGCAGGAGAGAATGGTGAAAGAGAAGACAAAGAGAAACTGAGAAATCCAAGCAACAACACTGGGCAGAAAAGTGGAGGAAAAAAGAGAGAGAAGGAGCTATTTAGTGGCTGTGACAAGATCTCTGTGACCTGGAGTGTTTGCGGGAAGCAGGGGAAGAGGAACTTCTCATGAAGGTTATCTGGAGCTCTTGACAAAGTGAGAATTGGCACCCTGGGTTTGAGGGGAAAAATGTCTCATCAGGCTTGTGAGTGAAACTTCCACTCGGGGAAAGCAATAACAGGAGGAGAAGAAGCCTATAGTGGCCCAGTTACACAATTTCAGAGGTGCAAAAATGGAAGAGATGAGGGGGTGGGGAAGTGGGAAGAGAAGACCAGGAAGGGGGGGGAAAGGAGAACCTTCAAGAACAAGAGAAGGGGATGCTGAAAGTCATCACCTCCAGCACTGTGCTGTTTTTCTCTCTCCATACACCTTCTTACCACCTAAAAGCAACTACCTTCCCCAAATAAGAGTAATACTACACATCTCTGTGTGGTGGCACATTGGATCTGAACCAACATAGAACAGACACGATAATGTCTTGGTGGCAAAAGGTGGCAGCTGAGTTGTTCTCTGGTCCTCGTCACGTAGATATCTGAAGACCTGGACCGATTCCTAACTTTATGGAGTACTTTTATGCATCCTAAATACTTCAAGCAGCTTTGGCCCCTGGTAAATTTAAGCTGTGTTCACTTATACCAGTCCTGTTCAAGGGACTGTTGCCTCCCCTAGGGCTCTCCAGCACCAGCGTGCTCCGACCACGCTGCTCAAGCACTCCTGACATCAGACTCTTCATTTGGAAATTTCTCCACCAGATTGTGCAACTTTGTGGGTCTTCAAGTTCTGTCAGGTAAAACCAGCCATAAAATGTGCCTTAATATGGACCATTACCTCGCAGTTTTATAAAATATTCTTTTATAATGACAAAAAGAGTACATAGCACCATGGCATCAGGGAAGGCTCTTTGTAACTTCAGACAAGATTCCTGATAATAATGCATTAAATGAGCTAGAAGAAAATGCATAACTTCAGCCTTTACAGTTAGGACCATGACAAACCTTTGGGTGAGAATCTGGTAGAAGTAAAATTAAGTAATACAGACCCTGCTTTATCTGTACCTTTACCACCTGAGAGCAGTAATCAGCCAGAAAGGAGCTACAATAGCTCTTTTTTTTTTTTTTCTGGAAATGTTCTAGAAATGGTCTGACAATGACATGGGGAAGGATACAAGAAATTAAGAGTTCTAAAAATTCCACAAAGTAGGCAGGGACAGAATCAACTCATGAATGGTCAAAAAAATATCCTCACCGTTTACCATAACAGCACACGTATGAGGCTGGAAAAGAAAAATGCCATGTTGCTAAAGGATGTGACAAAACACAATAATAGGACTAGAATAATAACAATAGCACTATCCACAGAATAGTCACTGAATTTCACAGTATTTCAGAGAAAAATTAAATCACAGGTTGAAAGTAGGCACAGATTTGCCAGGGTTGAAGTCGAAGATCTCCTTCCCTGAAAGCATCACCTTGCAGCATCGTTTGACACTGGCCTGGCTTCCCAACATCACCATTTTGAGTGGATCTGGGTCTACCACGGGAAGTGCAGTTGCAAACTGAAATACTTTGAAAAAGTAATGATGTCTAAATGTGAGGCTGGGCTTGTGTTCTTACCAAGGCTGGGCCAGAGTTCAAATTTAATAGGATTTATAAAGTCTCTTGAGGGACACAAATTGTGAAAAAGTAGTGCTGGAAAACTGGGTAATGTGGCTGCGGAAAAGCATCTTTAGCAGCTGTACTACACCAGCTGTACCAGCTAACAGCTAAAGAGAGAGGTCAAGTAAAGTAAGAAATAGTGTGGGAATGGAAGCAAGGAGCAGTGCTGCACATCGTCCTCCTAAACGGGTGTCAGGGAGTGTGCAGCCCCGAGGCACCCTATTGCACAAGAAACTTGTTGAACAATACTTTTAAGGATGCTTCCTCGGCTGCAGAAATATTTCTGCAATCTGCTGCCTTCTGCTTGTAGCACAGGTATTGAATTTGAAATGCAAACAAATTTAAAATAAAATGCAATTTCTCTTGCTTCCTGGAGAGTCAAACTGCTCCCTTTGACTCCCTTCTATATAAAATTCATTAGCCTGTTAACCCGTTTGACTATTGTTACATTTTGGCTGAAGCACTAATGCTTTAATTGCCTGGGAAGGTAGTATATCACACAGATAATCTCGCTAAGATCGGGAGCACAATCTAATTCACAGCTCGTGCTCTGACTCATTCACTGTTAAACACTTTTGAGTGATAGCGTTGCACTGGGGAAAAAAAAATTGCAAGCCAGGCACAAAACCTCTTTGCCTAGGTTTGCTTAGAGGGTTAGAAAATCAAATTGTGTATTAATCACTCATACAAAGTAAGATCTGAAGCAACCAGAAAAGTGGGACTCACGAAGGTTTTTGAAACCTAAAATGTAACTGAGAACAGGAGATCTGCTTAATCTCGTGTGAAATACCTGGCGTTGGTAACTCGTTATCAGGAGAGTCCCTGTGAACAAGGGAAATATTTTCCAAGCTGGCACTGCTGCAGTGTCACATAAAGGGCAATAGCTGCACATATAGAGAAGGCATGAGGTGAGCAGTGGCCGGGACTAAAACCCAACCTAAATTGCACTGTACATCTTCTCCCCATGCTCCTACAGGTGACATAGAAAGCAAAGAGGGATGGGGAGGAAATTGCCCTGGTACCTACATGGTGTGCCTACCCATAAGGAGGGCAAATAAAGTGAGGACACAAACTTCTTTCCTTTTTTCTTTTTTTTTTCCTTTTTCTCTTTTTTCCTTTTTCTTTTTCTTCTTTTTCTTTTTCTTTTTTTTTCTTTTTCTTTTTCTTTTTCTTTTTCTTTTTCTTTTTCTTTTTCTTTTCTTTTTCTTTTTCTTTTTCTTTTTCTTTTTCTTTTTCTTTTTCTTTTTCTTTTTCTTTTTCTTTTTCTTTTTCTTTTTCTTTTTCTTTTTTCTTTTTCTTTTCTTTCTCTTCTCTTTTTCTTTCTCTTTTTCTTTCTCTTTTTCTTTCTCTTTTTCTTTCTTTTTTATCTTTTTATTTTTCTTTCTTTTTTGTTCCCTTTCCCTTCACTCTCCCTCTCCCTTTCCCTTTCCCTTTCTTTTTTCTTTCTCTTTTTCTTTTCCTTTTCAAACAAAACCAAAACAGCAGAAGTGGGAAGGGTTGCCTGGCAGGCAGGCTTATATACGCTTCTGCAGCTCCAGCCCTGGGCTACCAAGTGCCACTTCTAGACCAGCCTTTTCCTTGGCTCATGTTTGATTTGCATCTGTATATTCAGAGCAGCCAGAACTAACCCACGCTCTGCAGCTGAGGTCATTGCTTGTTTTTCTTTACACCACAGATCAGGGCACCTGATGAGGCTAAATTCCTGCTTGCAAGCTTCAGTATATTAACATTTTTTAAAACATTAGCCCACTGTGTGGATATAAAACCTCCACAGAGAAGTATCAAAACTGTGATGAGAGTAACCACTTTAGGAGATGTTAGTAGAATTTGATCCAAGATACGTGTTTTTGCTTTGAAGCGGTAGCTGTCCGTTAGTTCAGATGGTATTTGTGAATCACTGCCTCAAAAAAGGGGTCTCTTGGCACATGCTTTAGGCTGATGACAGGCAAAATGAAGTAGATTCTGTCTCAGAAATCTCCAGAAATAATCTTAGGTTTGACATAACACACCATGTCATGAAGTGATATAAGCCATATAAGCACAAAGCAGGCTTTAAATTTAAAGGAGAATAATCCTATTTTCAGATAGGATACTTTCCATCAATTTGGCTAACAAATATCTGATTCAGAATATAGGCAGTAGGCTGCTAACGCTGAGATCCCTGAAAACCTGCGATTCCTGGTAGTTAGTGGCTGTGGTAGCCTGCTTTCTGCCTCTGCTATCTGAGAGTTCCTCAGACTACCCCCCCACACACAGAGATCAACCGTGCACACATGCACTAAAGATTTCTATCTGGAAATAAAGATCTGTTTTTTTTACTGTCTTTAACCCCTCAGCACCAGTGATCTAGAGTTCCTGATGCTAAAGAGTGATGCAAAATGCATTAATGCTTAGCACTGGGAAATCCCAACTCCTGGTGCCAAGAGGTTCATAAATATAGTAATGAAACCTCTTGACTCAAAGTGAGCACTATTTAACAGAACAAGCATGAACAGCCTTTAGGAGATTTTGCAGCTGGATTTGTTCCACTGTGTCAGAGCTGAACCTCCATGATAGTAGTTTTAAAAACCGTGCGTGGCTAAAAAAGAGAGTTTAAGGAAGCCAGGGAGTCAGAAATTTTAAAAAAAAATAATTCTATGAAAAGGAAAAGTGAATACACCACTATATCACATACCAGAAAAACAGGCATCAAGAACCCCAAAGCATGATTTCAGTGACAGATGTCAAGGTCTTTGGGAAGTGTCCACCAAGCTTTATTTTGCACATGCTCCTGAACAACTAAAACGAGTACTTTGTGTGATAATTTACTAGCAAATCAGTATCAATAAATCAGAATCATGTAAGCAGTCATGTTTATTATATCCTTGTTGCTTAATATTCATGATAGTAATTTATTTTTATAGTACAGTTTCACTGTTATCTCCTCTATTGCTGTAACTTTGAGACAAGCAAGCTGCGAAACTAGAAGGTCAGGTAACCCTTTGAAGGCTGTAAAAGTTCATTCACTTGGAATTTGCTTGGCTAGGTTTTTTTTTTTTTTGAAAATGCTTTAGTGGCTCCTTAAAATATTTATACTGTAATTCCTAACCTAGCATTATTTATTTAACAAATATCACTGCAAAATGACAGTTGCAAAGCAGTGTATGGATACTAACTCTATAAATGAAGAATCTAAAATTCTGCACAATTGAAAACGGTCATGAAATCTGGTGTTAAGGTCTCTATTTTAACCGAAACTCATACTTTTCTTTTAAAAAATTTAAGGCACGCACTTATTTAAGACTTCCTAATATTTTTCAATGGCAAGAATCAAATTAAAATTGTTTGGGTTTTTTTAATGTTAAAAACAGAAATAAATTTGATCCTTGATTCACCAAGGTGTTTTGCTGTGCTTTTTAGTTTAAGTGGAAGCAAACAAAATTCCCACTTCACACCACTTTGCGCTTCAAGAGAAATACAAAGGAGGTATAATCTAAGTAGAAGTCAGGACCAAACACGTAGGACTTGTTGACTAGGTCAGCAATGATAGAAACAGGAGTTTTTATCCATGGGACATGCAGAGTACAAACAACTACAACTTCTACCTGTCACTCCTACTGAAACACCTCATTACTGACTTAGGGAGTCCTTAGTAACTTAAGACCTAATCTTTAATAGTGCCTTTTAACAACATTCAACAGATTTTACTGCATAACCCTTGTTTCTTCTTTTCATGTACGTTTTGGTAGAAAACAGGATTTGAGCTCTGCCAGTGGAGATACAAGGACCCATACCTTTCTGTTAGTGCAGACATAAAGCATGATCAGGTTTAATGAGAAAGAGCACAAATTCAAAGATGATGTACATGTCAAGATCTTTTGCATTGCCTATAAATCAGAAATCAGCAGAAGAATTCTTGATTTTCTTTGGATAGATTTCTTTAATATTTTTCTGCGCTGCTGATCTGCTTTACTAGTTCACCTCAGACTGAGTTTATGTGGTGGAAGAAGCATTCAGTGCGTAAAGCCTTCTGGATAAAGACAGTAACTATACAATAGCCTTATTGGTATGTCCCCTTGTCTTTCATTTAAGGATGAGCTTTTGATGAAGCTGTATTTTTTACTGCACATATAATCAATTGTTCCTCATCTAGGAAAATATCTTTCGTTAGACAGGAGGTGGAGGCCACAAAAAAAAAATTGCTGATCAGATGAACGAAGTATAAACCTACCTCATCACAAAGAGAACATCTAAAAATGCTTCAGGTTTATTTATGGCAAACAAAAAATATGACTAGGCTTCAAGAAATGATGAAGATAAGCAGACATAAAAGACATTTTTATTCTAAGTGTACAGTATCATTAAATGTATTTAGATTTACACCCTATAATTATTATGATTGTAGCAATTAATCAATCAACTGATTAACATGTAGGGTCAGCAGGACACAGTGATCTTATCTTGAAGCTTGAATTAATTAATTATTCCTTACTCTACATTATTATTTTCTACTTGTGTACGTTTTCTCAAAGCGTCCCTATTGAGAAAATATATCTTTTTTTTTCTATGATGTATTGAGTCAAGCACAGGATGTTACTGACGTACATTTGCTAATTTGCCATCAGAATTTCAAATTAATTAAAAGATTTTTAAAGCATTGCATAATTTTTAACTACTTGTTATATTCTAATTAGCCAGGTTCAATTAAATTGTTTTCAATGTAGCAACTTAAGAGCTCTCATCTCTTCAAGTGGAGTCAAATTCAGCGGGTGTATATTGTTGCAAAGATATAATTCTGTGTTCATTATACGACAACCCAGCAAAGTCTTTCTGTGCAGTGTATTTGTTTACTGTCTGTGGCAGCGTGAGGATTTTCCAGTTCCACAGGCAATCTTTCTGTCAGGAGGTCTTCCTGAAATTCAGCTACATTTTAATTTGCTTTATGCAAAAGCATTACTTCCAATATCCTCTTCTTTGTGCTGAACATTTCCTCTGTCTCCTTGCAGTAGAATTTGTGTCACACTGAAGTCACTGACAAAAGTCTTGCTGGCTCCCCATACCCTTTGTGTTTGCTTCCTTCAGGTGTTAGTAGTTCATTGCCATTCCTCTGGCATCCTCAGTCATAACTCAACCAAGTTTCTTTTCATCTCACCACATACATCCTTGCTTCTAACACAGTATCCAAGGTTGGGTGTGGTGGTGGTGGTTTTTTTTTTTTACTTAATATCCTAATCATTTTCAGTGCCTTTCACATAATGGGCTCCAGAACTGGACAGAACCCATCGGTCACGGAGTGGTGACCCCACTTCCCTCCCCACCATCAACAGGGATGCCGCTGTAAATATCCTGCCAGATCTTATTGCCCTGCACGTCCTATTGCACCGTTGCTTTGTCTGATTTCCTCCTGGTTATCAGTCCCATGTTTGTTTGACGTTCCTGATTCTTAGGAACTTGCGTTAAGGATTTTAATTTTTTTTTTTCCTTTTTCTATCTTGTGTTTTCTTATCTTTTTCTTTTATTCCATAGTTGCTAGATTAAAGCAAGCCTAGTAAGCCCTGATGGTGTTGAAGACAGACGTTAAGTGCTCTGTCAGATAGTACCTAATTCAATGGCTTGTCCCAAAAAACATTCAGGTGGTCTGTGCCTGTAAACCCATGTTTCTGTGCCATTATCACCCACTGATCCACACTTTGCTTGTGCTTTGAGGAAGAAGAATATTCAACAGACTTTATATGCAGCTCTTTCTTCTCACGTGCTGCCCTGAGGACCATGAAATGGGGCCACTGTGGGTCTGGGGCTGTTTTAGCCACTCAAACTTCTCCCCACCGCTCTGGATACAAAAGCATACAGGCCTTCCCTCATCCTGCATTATAACCATCAGTTCCATACATGTCTCAGCTGCCCTAAACCATCTTTTCCTTTTGCTTTTTTTTAGAGTGCCTAACTCACTGGTCCTGTCCTGTTGGACTCCTCCTCCTCCTCCTGCCACACTCCCATGCAAACTCACACAATGCTGTTCTCTCCTCCATGTGTGCTTTTTCCCCCCTTTTTTTCAGTCTTCAACACCCCACAGCAGTGAGGCCATGTCCTGATTCGGGCTGTTGGGCTCTACTATAATCTATATAATAAAAAATAAAAGGGATGCTAAAAATCCAGCTGCTGGTTCTCTCACTGAGCTCTCAGAGAAGTTCATATCCCAGCCTCTGGGTTTGGTGGGTTTTCTTTAATAAATGCTAGTTAGGAGATGATAGCAGTAATAGTAATAGGTTTAGGGGCCCTAAATAGAAAGGGTAGGAGAAGCAGTTATCATCAAGCTTTTGCTTTGAAATGTAAACTTAGCAAAGACTTCCCTGATGAAGTATACATATGGAACTACAAAATGCCACTTTTTATCCATTTGTTTTCCTGACCATAACCACATTTTCACACTGTCAGCATTTTCATTAGAAGCTCTTTTTGTCAGAGGTTTATAACGAGAATGTAAAGATTTGCTATGGGCTAAATCTCAATCCAAGAGCAAATGTTTATACCAATTCTGAAAACAATCAGCTTGCCCATTTGTAGTTATGCATGTGTTCATCATCTGTTACTGCTTGTCCAATGCTCTGCAACTTCTGGAAGGAAAAAGAGACATCTGGAGGAAAAAAAAAAGCTATCCTGCAGATAGCATACTGTATGTTCTCCTGAGTTATTGAATAAGGTACTACATAAATGCAGGCTTTTCAGTTGATACAAATATTTTTTTGCTTAAGCTTGTGAAATTTACTGCAGAGAATATTTTAACGGATGGTTTAGACTGGTCTCCTTTTGTGCATCACTTATGTGGAAGTTGAGTTAAAATTCACTGGAATTTATTCACCTAATGAAGTGAGCCACTTTTATGATGCCAGACACGATGAATTCTTTGAAATGTTTTAGCTTATCTTCTGGACCTGAGGGTTAACAGGGTTTTCCTGTCTGTCATTTCTACTGTGTATCAGTCATTAAGTCCCATGGTGTTCCAGGGCTGAGTTAAATTTAAGGGATGATTTACAGTCTTTATCCTTCTCTGGCTATGTTGGTTTGAACAGGAAGGTACAGACCCATAATGTGGGCAGGTACAGTGACATAAAGATAAATTTGCACACAAAATAAACAGTTAGGACCAGCCTCACAAAATGATTTGTGTCTGTAACTCTTACCTGTCCCCAACATTCCTGAATCTAAAGTTTATCTGGATAAACTTCAGAAATAGATAGAGATAAGCCATGTGTTAATTCTAAAGTTGCCTCAATTTTAACGCAGAACATGCCTGAGATAGGTTGTAGAGCGTATCAGGAAGCTTTGTAATACTTAGTATTTACATACAATACTCAGTGTTATAAGTATTTACTTTATAGTAGTATTAAAGTGATACAACTCAAGTCTCTTTACAGACTAGTTTATACATTAGTGAAGCCATGAATGAGGCTTTGCTTGCTGGAAAGCAACGGGTGGGTTGAGGTATCAGTGCTACTGTGTCCTGCACAAAAGGACATGACCACCTAAGCCCAGAAGAGAGGCAGAGGCTGCGAAGGAAGCCCAGAGAGAGAGACATTTACATCTCCAGCAGAATCTGGGAGAGCATTTTCTTTGTGGTTTCTGTGCCTTTGATGGCTCTGTGTGCATATTTACTGTCTTGGGTCAATTCAGGCTGCTGGCTGCACCTATGCTGAAGCTTCTGAATCTCTCTCAATGTTTTGCCCAGGGTCTCTGAGCACCTCACTGAGGGTCGAGGGTCCCATCATGGTTGCCAGGAACACAAAAATCAAGCGCTATAATATTTACCATGTAGTAAATAGTGTAAAACCCCAGGCTTCCTCGAACATCAAACCCTGCTGCAGAGCCACGTGGCAAGTGGATCTTCCCACGGCTGCCCATCAGTGTGGTCCTGCAGGACCGCGTTACCTCTCGCCGTGCCGCGGCAGAGCCCAGCTGTGCCGGCAGCCTGCGATGCCTGTGCTGGCCAAGCCCAGCTGGGGCTGCTGCGTCGCTGCCAGCGCAGACGTCGCCTCTAAGTTTACCCAGTAAACCTCAGGAAAAAAAAAAAATTGCAGCCCTCATTAGAGTTTCTCAGTAGACCACAGTAAAAATTAATTGAGTCACTCCATCCTAGATACGGGTCCATCTCTGACCGCAGCAGGGTGTCACACCAAAGTGGCAGCGTTCATTTCTAAACGGCCATAGTTAAAGCAGTTTGAAAAGTGTGGATAGACCAGCCTGTAAAGCCATTAGGGAATTTATTTTTTCCTTTGGCAAATAATTCATGAACAGTTATAACTCGTTGACAAATCATTGTGCAAACAATGAAAAGAGTTTTTCAGGATGGTCATGAGCACACATCTGGTATGAATGTTCTCAGAAATACTTCACGCTGGCATGCACAGCCCTTTTGTCTTTGGGAGGTTTGGCGTGAATGAAAATGCTCACCTGAATATTTGTGAACATGCAGGCAAATCAGCAGATCTTCCTTGGAAAAAAATAAGAGGGAAAAAAAAATAAAAATCACAACATTGTTTCTTTTTTGGCTTTATTCACCCAGCTCTGCTTTCATCCAGGAAGCTTTAAGAACCTAATTAATTATGAGCTCATTAACTAAGCTTTACAAAGTCATTGCGAGATTGCTAGCATTAGTATAAATATTTCACAGCGAGTAAACTGAGGCACGCAGATTAATTTGTGTAAATCAGGTACCAAAGCAAGCAGTGACAGCAGCCGCCCTCTCGTTTCCACTCTCCGGCTCTACAAACATTTTTGCTATACTTCTGTCCTCTTTTCAAGCTTCACGTCTACCTCGTAAGAGTTAAAACAAGACTGAAAATCCTATATGAAATCTGTGCAAATATGTGTTCTGCATAAAGCTGGGCCACAAAATTAATATACTTGTATACATTTTCCCCATCTGCTATATTGCTGACACATCCAGCTTGTGGCCCAGAACGTTTTAGGGAAGAAAGGGCCATCTCTATGTTTAGTGCAATAGTTCAAGTGCAGTTATAGACTTACTGGTGCACTCAGGCTTCTCCACTAAACATAGAAAGCAGCTTGGAGTACGTAGGAACTTCTCTTCAAAAATGCCAAGCCGCTGGGTCTTGGTGGGGGAAGGAGAGGTGGTAGTTTAGTTTAGGTTTGGGTTTTTTTATGTATGAGGAACTAAATTGCATATTTAGTGAAGAAATAATTTTCCCTTTGTACTCTTTTATACTTGACAGGTATTATAAAATATATGTGTATGTGTGTATACAACACTTATAAATTTTCCATTAAAGAAGAAAAAAAGAAACTAAAAATCATTCAGATAAGGCTAAGGCCATCTCAAACCCCCCAATAGTGTAGGAGTAATTTTAGGGACTGTGACCTGGGAGAGGCAGCTCTTTTCTAGTTTGTGACTGCAGACTCCCTTCCCCTGGCTGTGTGCCTGTAATATATTTTCCTACATCAGGAGGTAAAGGAGGTGTTCACTTGAAGACAACATGCTGGAGAAATAATGTAAGAATGTTTTATCCAGAAGATTAGAGGCTTTACAGGGAGCTATATGGTGCGTTAGGAGACTGTGTAGCCTGTCCGGTGTGAGACTGATGCACTGCGTTCCCCTGGTGCACCAGCCTGCCTCTGCTACAGATGCAATCAAAGTGTGTTTTCCAGGAGGTTGGTTACATATCCTTGGGAGGAATGTTGGCCTTTTTTATTCTTTAATCTATTCACCATACCAGACTTTTTTTTTTTTGCATTGTTTGGTCATAGATGCCCAATATACTGTGTAATTTTTAATTTCCTGGAATTCCCTTTTCCCAATTAAAAAAAAGCAGTATATCTGCTTTTTTAAAATGACTATTAACACTCTACTGGATGTTAGTGCCTAATTAGACCTTGGATATTGTGGCATGTCTATGTTGTGAGTTTATGGACAAAAAGCTGAGTTCTAGCTGAGCCAGCTCCAAGTCATAGCTTCAGAAGAATCAGTGTGGCAGCTTTAAGCCACCAAAGGACTCCTCTATGCATGGGGATTCTCCTGTGGCTTTAAGGTCATTTCTTACTTGTAGAGCCATGTAGTTTTACTGTGACTTCTGGGAACAGGCAAAAGATCAGAAAATCTATGCACACGTCCTATTTCTTGATCAGTTTGTGCACTGTGAGCTCTGTAGTATGTTCCTTGTCATAAATAATAATGCATCTGCTTGCTTATAAAATGCTGTTCATTATATACCACTCTTTGTAAGTACACGCACTATACTGGTGATGTATTTGTGATGGCAACAGCAGGGTTAGCTGTATCACATGCAGAAATAATGTGGCAAGCTTACCTGACTAAATCTTTTTTTGCTACTGCTGATTGTGGTGTAATAATTAGACATAATTAAGGAACCATGTAGCAGCATGGAGTTGGAAATGAGAGGTTGTATCAGAAAGAAAGACTAGGTACTGTTATGAAGAATAATTTGCCAATAGAAATACAAATAAGATTTTGTGTTCAAGTACTGTTGGAATAAGAGTTCTGGAAGTGTAGACAGAGGTAGATTTCAATATCAAAGTTAGGTAACACGAATCAACTTTCTTTTTTCAGAATAGATTTGCTTAGGCACATAGATAGTCTCATATTTTCTGCACCAGCCTGATCTTAAGCTCTACCGTAAGTCAAATAGAAACTGAAACACTTGAAAAAATTGCCATGGATGTTACATGTAATCTGTGACGTTGGTTTTTAGTTTGGGTTTTTTTTTTATGTATAAGCAAATAACACCAGCATTATAACAGGGTCGGTAGCGGGGTTGGTTCCTATGTTTAAGCTGTCCATTTAGCTTTCATGTTCAGTCTGTCAGAAAGTACCAAAATCACCCTGTGAAGTTCACCATAAAACAGCATGATGGGGTGAGCTCCCGCATTTCAGTTCACAATAGCCAGTTACTCAGTCATCTCTATTGATACAGCAATACTGTCTTCCACCAGACAGAGACCTCAATATTTGTTTTCTCCACACATTAGGCCTCCCCACGTAGAGGCAATGCATCATATATTTATTTGACTTCTTTGGTTGTTGCTGGTGACTCACGCTGACTGCAGGATAGTGCTTTTGCAGGCAGCAGGAAAATTATTTTATCATTTTGCATAGTAACTCCATGTCCAGTAAAATGCAAAAGGAATAAGATTCTTCTTCTTAAATATCCACTGAAGATGTCCACAAGTTTGAAACTGGTGGATGCCATATTGCAGAAATAGTATTTTCTCTTTCTTTTTCTCCCTCTGCCGTGCCTTAATCTCCTTATGGTAAAAGGCACTGAATTGAAATGAGAAAGATCCATATAGAGCTCGGTCCTGTTATTCCACTTGTGTAGAAATCAGTGGAGGATGTTTTCTGCCTTGTCATACTTTTTGCCACAGTCTAGAGCAAGGACAGCTCAGCTCTGCTCCATGTTCTCTTCCCTTTGGTTCAGCCCATTTCCAGCTGCCCAACCTACATCCCCTTTAAAATGCAAAAAATACCACAGGGAAACAAGCACTATTCTGAACAGCCTTAAGTTGCTTTTACTTGCTTTAAAAGGAGAAGCATGTGGAGCAGCTGCCTCATTACCTCTGTGCATGACTCTAGGTACACCTGCATCACTATTTTATCACTTGTCATATATTCATTGTGAAGATCAGGGAGGAAACAGGCATTTATATACTCACTCCATCCTTCCTTGTGTCCCTTTTGTACGTCTCTTCCTCACACACTGCTTAGAGACGATACTGCAGAAATAGAGGCACACCGTAACTGGGATTGCACTTCATGCATTGTTCCAAGGAGAACAGAATGAGTATTTCCAACGAGGACTCACTACATCTGTTTCTGTGCTCTCATTTATAGCATGCATGGTGCAAAAGCAGGTTAGATAAGCAATGAGTGATGTGACTTGGTTCTTTTTCTGTTTGTTCCTTGCATTTGCAGTTTGTATTTGGAAAGGGGTGAAGATGATACACCAAAAATAGAGGGAGAAAACCAGGTGCACAAGTTCTTGTGCCATCTCAA
Source organism: Nyctibius grandis (assembly GCF_013368605.1). Taxonomy (NCBI): domain Eukaryota; kingdom Metazoa; phylum Chordata; class Aves; order Nyctibiiformes; family Nyctibiidae; genus Nyctibius; species Nyctibius grandis. The sequence goes on from NC_090666.1 coordinate 39,442,966, forward strand.
AGAGGGAGGGAGCTTAAATTGCAGCCAACTGGGAAATTTAGGTGCACAAACTTAAAGCTAATAGTAAACTATCCACATACAATTTTTTGGCAAAGCCAAGACCCCCTCCATTTGTCCAGAGTCGTATAGTGTGTGAATGGCTTTGCACGGGAAATGATTCTGAACTTTGCAAATAGCTTTTATTATAGCTCCTCTGTGACACTGCTAGAAAACAGATTAGATCATAGCTCATTTCTCTTTTATTATTCTGACAGTGATTTCATTTGTTCAGAACTTCCATTTTGCCTTTAATATCTCATATGCGGTCACATTTTGGGAGCTTTAGGACGTGTTGGTTCTGCGTTCAGTGCTACATGTCTCTCACCTTAGCCAACTCATTACAGAGAAGCATCCTCCCTAAATAACAAATATTAGCAAACATGTATGAACTTCAGATGATACAATTCCCAATTCATTTCCTGGGCTATATCTCTGCCAGGGAAGGATCAAATAAGGAGCCTGCCTTATCCCTAAAATAAGTCATGCTAGTGTGGGAAAAGTCCTTTGTTTTGTATCTATACGGGGGAAAATATATTAAATCCTGACGATGCAAAGAATAGAGCTGAGAGTCCTCAGCTAGAACTACAAAAATAAAAGTGTTTGATAGCCCAAAACAAGCACTTCAGCCAGCCCTTCTCTTCTGCAATACATTACACGTCTGCCCTTTAAAGTCAACTGGATCAGAGCATTTGTACCACACTAATGCTCTCTGAAAATGAACGTGGCTGGCCCCAACTGAATCCATTTTAAGACTTGTTTGGTTTTTTTCAGCAACGTAAAGTCACTGTTCCATGGTTCTTTTCCTCCCACCTATATGATGCTGCCAGAGAGGCCTGACCCAGGATTAGGTCCTTCCCACTGGTCTCCAAACATTACAGCGACCCGTTTGTACCGTCGGTCATTGGGATTGCCTGGAACAGACTCCAGCCTGCTCTAAAGTTACGTTGGGCAACCGTCCAGCAGAAAGCTGTTCATTAGAAAAGCCTAAAGGTCATTTTTGCACACATAATATCTTTCTAACCTAGTCTATGGACAGTAATTAATGATTTTAGCCTAAAAAACCCATCTAAAACCGAACACACTATAAATAAATACTAGTAGCTTGCAACACAAAAAAAAACATTGGGCAAGTATAGCTAGGATCGTTACAGTTAACTAATTTTTGGAAGTAGTATCACAGCAAAAAAGCACTATAATTTTATTTTATACGTGTTCAACTGTTACATTATGACAGTTTTTTTTCATCTTACGCCTGAATCCTTTACCTACAAAAGCCAGCTGAGAGTGGTTGGTTTTTTTTTTTCCCTTTCGATTGCAGAAAGATTTATTTCTGTGACTGCAGATATTTAAAATATATTTTAAATGTTTTCTATTATTCTCTCCTTCTGCTCTCCACACATGTTAAAATCCGTTCATAGCAAGGGTCTGCGAAAGGAGCTGGAAATGGCTATGTCCTTTTTCTGGGGCTTGTTTTCTTTGTGAGCCTGCAAGTACATTGCATTTGCGTATGTGTGTGTATTTGTCTGTGTGTGTGTGTACGTGCACAGGCTTAGTCCTCAGGTGGAACTGTGGTTCCTGTGCTTTCGTTCTCGAAGCTGTTATTCTGGAAGGGAATGGAGGCAGCTGTGTTTACAGCTCAAGTCTTGGCATACATTTACCAGAATCTATTATTCATATCGTTCAGTATCAGGGAGAGATCTCAGGCCACCTGTCTATCTGACAAATTCACCCTTTTGTGAGCTTTCTGTTCATAGCAAATTATGTTCACATTGATGAATTGAGTTTTTATGAGCATTGCTAACTAACATTCTCACAGAAGGCCAGGGGCAATAGACTGCGAGTGTTTCTGGTCCACAAGTAAATGTTAAAAAGAAAAAACTGCCAGTATTTAAAGACAATTCGCCATGCAGGGATAGTTAAAATATTTGGCAAAACCTTGATATTTATAAATTCAAGAATGTCCATAAATTATTACAAATAGTATGCTTATAACAAATAAAAAATAATAATTATTCTGTACTGCCCTCTGTGATGGTGGAGGGCTCTTTAGCATCCTGTGTATTAACAGGTAGCCAGTGATCAAAGCTTTTAACAAATTCTTACCGGGGCTTAACACAAGATAGGAACCATTTAGTTTTGCAAAGGGAATCTTCTCTCAAAATTTGTGCAGTAAAATCAGTGGGACAAAGCTAAGTAAACACAAAACGATGATTTACCTGGTCTTTTCAGCATGTTGCTGGTTCATATCCAACACGAGCCACCAGCTATGGGAGCAGCTGTACCCTATAGATCAGAAGATCTGTAGTTATAGATGAAAATATTTCTATAATGACATTTTTGTCAAGATGTGCTGGGACAACATTCCCTATGTGCACCCAAATTCTTCATGCGCCTTTCCCAGCCCTTTGGTAGCAGAAGACATCAGCAATGGAGCATGACCCACCTCTGAGAGCAAAAGCTAGGGAGCTAGATTACAAACCTGCAGATACAGTCAATCTCTAACTGACTAAATAAATGCTCAGCTATATCAGGTAAATATATTTACTAAAATACAACACATCTCGTGCCATTTAATATGCCTTAGAGCACCTGAGACACTGCGTGAAGCATCCCAGAAGCTCCTCACGTTTTGGTGCTGTTGGAGGATAGAGTGGATACAACAGGGTAACTCTCCAATGTGATTAGCTGCCAGCATCTAAGTGACTGAATCCCACCACACCTACCATAAGGATGCTCTTAGGAGCCCAGAAAAAGGGGATGGCAACATGTGACATTTCAGTGAGAGACGTGACGTTAATAGCTGCATCGTAAGATCAAATTTCCAAAGGGAAAAAATAAAACAAAAAGGGGAAAAAAAAAAAAGCTTTTCAAAGGGAAAAAGAGTTTCAAGGGAAAAACAATGCTTAAGACACAGAACAGGTCAGGCTGAAGAAGGCACCTGGCCATGAGCACTGGGCCACCTTCACCCCGTCCCGTCGGGACATGGCGCAGCATCCCCTCACCCCCATGGCAGGGCTGCCTCTCACCCGCCCCACTCCTCTAGCCGAACGCGTGGCAGCCCTGCTTGTTGTTTTGATAGGTGTGAATGGAGCGGCTGCCCCTCACGAGCTATATCTGCCGTCTCCAAATCTGGGCCGCCGGAGGAACAGGTTGCGCAGCGCGGCCTGCTGCTCTGCGCCCGCCTGGCCACTAGCTTGGACATAAGGAGCACGGCTGTTACCGTCTCCCGAAGCTTCGCGTTGAGGCAGAGGGTGATAAATGCGGTGGGTTGCTTTCAGTGTATCAGTCAAACCGCCAGTTTGGGAGACCTGTTCCTTTGGATTTTAATTTCACATGTGCCAATCAGGTTGTCAAGCGCTTTGGTG